>NC_135374.1:97004640-97629640 GCF_049243985.1 Paroedura picta | reverse complement strand
CCAGGAGCCCCTGCCAGCAAACAGGGGCTCCTGGGAATTATAGTCCATGGACATCTGGAGGGCCGCAGTTTGACTATCCCTGGCTTAGGATAACTTCCAAAATTAATGAATACCTGCTGACTCCCGATCAAAACATGAGATATCCATTTTATTTAAAATACTCATAAATCACCTTTTCAGACACCTGCTCGGGGCAGCTCACAAGATAAAAATTGGAAGCATCACAAAATAAAATTAACAGTCATTAATTAAAAACCTGCCAATAAAACCTAAAAGCATAAAAGTGCTCAGAAACACTAGAGACATAACTTCCATATCACCCTCCATGCTTTCCAGTGGAATCAGTTCACCAAATCAACTCTGGGGTTTCAAGAAGCATTCAAACATAACGAAAAAAATTAAACAGAACTTCAGTGAATGAAACTGATTAATTCCAGCCTAAGTTTTCATGAGTCAGAGCTCTTTTCACCAGATTTATGAAGTACATGTCCATTAGGCAGATACATTTATAATTCTGTTACAAGCAACCAACAGGTGGGAGTGGGGAGATGAACAATCAATCAATCAATCCAGGAATGAGGACCATTCCTAAATGCTGAAGATAGGGCAGAGTAGGATTAATATAAAATCATGCCTAATGAAGAAAACTGAAAGACAGCTTCTGTAAAAGACAGTTCATGCTATGAGCACCTGTAATCGGTAAGAAAACCCAAGTCCTTCTTCAGGCCCTGGCAGAGGAAGATTTACTTGGGCATTTAAGAACCATCAAAGAACTTCACAAGGAAAAAAATACACCAGAGTGAAATCTGAACTATTATAGCCATGTTGGTTTGAAGTAGCAGAACAAAGTTAGAGCCCAGTGTCACCTTTGAATCCAACGAAGTTTTACTCAGGATATAAACTTTTGTGTTTACATCTCAAATAAATCTTTGTTGGCCTTAAAGATGCTACTGGTCCCTAACTTTTTCTGCTAAAGTACAAATATTTGACCAAGTGCCGTGGCCACTGCCAATTGTAGCTTCTGGCTGTGTATTTACACAGGGCGATCGACATACATCAGTTTCAAAAGTGATAGTGTATGCCTTTCAACTGAACCATGCAATTTAATCTTGCCTTGTTAGCCTAATACACTCCCCCACCCATACAAGCTGGCAATCAATTTTGCCAGTGGCACACTTGTAGCTCTGTGGTGCCACTTCATCACCAGCCCAACTGTGGCTTTAGGCGAAGCTGGAGATTAGGGGACTGTGCAAAAAGCAGCAAGCACAAACCTGAAATCCCACGTGCATTTGAAAAGTGCTTTAATGGTCACTCGGGAATCCTTCCTCACTTCATTATCACAGTGCATTAGTTATGCTTCCTTTGCTTTATTTTATCGATTTAATTTCTCCCCTATGGGAACCCAGAGCAGAAGTTCTCATCTCCTTTGCTCCCCTCACAACAACCATGTGAGCTGGGTTAGATGCAAAGTGGGGATGCCAGGCAAGGTCTATATCAGTGGTTCTCAACCTGGGGGTCGGGAACGACCCATTCACAGGGGTTGCAGCAGGGGGGGAGGTGCCATCCACACAACAGCCTTGCGGGGTAGATAGAGATAGAGCATTCATCAGCGGAAAAGAGCGAGATCAGCATGGTGGGACAAGAGGCAGAACTGAACTGAGAAAACCCAGAAAAAAAACCCAATTTATATACAATCATGAACAATGGATCTTCATCCCATTGGTCAGTTTCAGTTTAATTTCTGTGAAAGAACACTTGCATAATTTTATGGTTGGGGGTCGCCACAACATGAAGAACTGGATTAAAGGGTTGCAGCATTAGGAAGCTTGAGAACCACCAGCCTATATGAACAAAATAAATGCCTATGCAAAGAATGCCTTGATGCATCATAATTTCTACAAATATTTTACTTCAGTTCATTGCTTGAAGTGTGTAGAGGTAAATCAAGATGATCGTTTCTGTCAATATGACTTTTCTCATTCAATAATTCTACAAGACGTACAGAAACATTAAAATTATAACATAATACCAAATGCCATCACATTCTAACTGTCATCATATTCTAACTGCCAAACGTTGGAGAAAATAAACAAAGAAAGAAATATGTGTTGGTGAAACTGTCAAGGTCTCACTCCAGTTTTATGGGAAAGCAAAGAAGGCTTATGGTAAATGAAATCTCGATCCATTAAACTGGCATGGGTTGCCACTGTATTTCCCTACAGGGAGGCCAGATTAATTTGTGCAAAAAGCTATTCCCAAATGCATGCAGCTCTACAGAGGGAAATAATACACAGGGAATTCAAGCTGTAAATTAAAGCAGGATGCATCTTCTTACAGGTGAAGTTAAAATAAAAAACCCAATCCACAAAACCCTGAGGGAGGGTTGGCATGTGATTGTAAATCCAGACCAATTTAACAGCTGGGTACCAATCTGTTTTAACCTGTAATTCTGTCTTTCACACACAGAGAACAAAGGCTCAGAAGTGCTCTAAAGTGGCAGGTGGACCCTTTCCAGATTACTTGCATTTCTTATTCTGTGCTCTTTATAACATCTAAAGTGAGACACATGTGGGGAATAACAACCTTTGAACCCTCACAGAGCCATGGGAACTGCTGGATGATCAGTCACATTCTTTCTCTTACGACGACCTACCTCACAAGGTTGTTGTTGTTGTTGCAGGAAAGGAGAAGAATGTTGTAAGCTTATTCGGGTCCCCAGCGGGAATAAAAGCAGGGCATAAATATATACCTTAAATAGCTGCTAGTACAGTAAGATGTACCCAGAAAGGGCGTAAGAAAGTTTTGTTTTTTTTAAGTTGCCCAATTGAAGTAGTTTTGAATAAAAGGTTCAGCTAAAGCAAAGTTTTGTTCAGGTACTTTCCACATGAAGGCCTGAAATTTTCATTACACATACCAACCACATATACCAGTGCTCATGCATGGTACTCATCCTCCATACCCTGTTTAAAATAGCAGAAACTTGTTGGGTTCTTTAAACCGCCCAGAGCTGTAAAGCAGCGGTCCACAACCTTTCTGCGGCCGCGGACCGCTGTGACAGGGTGGGGGGAGAGGGCGACCCGGGGACCTGCGCACGCACAGCAGCCCCAGCACAAACGCGCAAGCGCATTTGCGTCTGGCAGGGGCGCAAAAGCCGGACACAAACGTGCATGCGCGGCAAGTCCGCGCATACGCGTTTGCACCCATGCTTTACAGCAGTGGCCCCAACCCCCGGGCTGCGAAGGCCTCAGTGCTGGGCCACGGCTCCCCGCCCTTCCAGGCTGCAAGCAAATCGGCCGCTTCAGCAGCCAATTAGCTTGCGGCCCGGCAAGCTTCTCTTACTATCTGCTTACGTGCTGGTTGCTCAAGAAAGATTTCAAGAATATATGAATTATATTCATAGGGCTGAATGTTATGCTGAGGGAAAAGACCAAAAAATACACTGACAATAAGTTACCTCCAAGTAAACATGCATCGGATCAAGCTGTTAAATTGGTTCTACTGTCTTTTGTTCTCTCTAGGGGAACCCTGGGAACTGTTGTTCTGTGAGGGGAAATAATTTTTAAAAAATAGAACTCTTATGTCCTTCAGCAAGCTACAATGTCTACGATTCTGTGGGAGAAGCTGGAACAGTTAAATTAATATCAAATTGACATGCTATGCTAATATCCTTAAACTAGTATCAGACTGACTAGATATTAAAGCCATATCACAAGATGTTCACATTGACTTTTTCTGTGTCTGTAACCCAGTTTACAAACCACATATAGGCCAGAATACAGCCTAATTTACAACATCCAAACACAAGCATACAAACACTAGCAGAGATACTCAATAATGTTGCAAAAATGCTCTTGGGACACAACTACACCTCCTACAACTCAGTTTAAGTATCCCATGAAGCACTGGGAATCTTTATGCGAATGGGGGAACAGGTTGAATGACACAAGGCCTAAGAAGCTCTTCTCGGACTACACTTCCCAGGCCTCCTTGCAAGGTGGCCACCAGTATTATACTGCTTTCCATTTGGAATATAGATATGCTCTTGGGTGCAATCTGCAGATTATTTTTCTACAGGGATTATTATCATTACTATTATTATTGCTTGAAGAACCCCACCTCCAATCCTGGGGAGAAGGCAAAGAAACCAAGCTGAAGGAGTCGGGTGGCCTAGAGGCCCAAGAAGCCTAGAAGGTCGTCTCCAAACTGCAGCTGGGGCTACTACCATTTCAGGATGCCCCTGTGCATTTTGGGGAGGGGGAGTATCCCCAGATCTCTGCCAGAAGCCTTTTCCTATCTGCTCTTCCTTCCATCCCTCGGATGGAGCGGCTGCCTTGGAAAGAGCCGTCTCCAAGCCTAGTAGGCGAAAGGAAGATGCAGAGTTCTTCGCTGCGTCCCTCTGTAAAGGAAGAGCAGAGCTCTCGCGCCCTCCCCGTATTCCCGCGTCCGGCAGGCGGAGAGAAGCCCCTTCGCAGGTGCAAAAAAAAAAGGGGGGGGGGAGGTTTGCCGAGGCTCTCCTCCCCCCACCCACCCCCGACCAAAACAAGCCGCCAGGCCTCCTTCCTTCACAGCTACAGCAGCTGCGCCAGCCTCTCCCCCCCCCCTTTTGGAAGAACTGCAAAGACTCCCCCCCCCCTCCCGTTTCTTAGCAGCGACGCGGCATTAGAATTAGGAAGGGGGAGAAGGAAAAAAAAACACACCGGATCGCCCTCCGGAGAAAGCCACCCGAGCCCAGCCACCTACCGCCGGCCTCTCCCTGCATGGCGTGCTTGGATCGGGATGCTCTGGCCCCCCTGCAGCTGGTGATCGGGGGGGGGGTAGGCTTTGGACGTTGCCCTCCCCGCGTCACCGGTGTGCCGCGAAGGCGTGACCCCGAGAGAGGAGGAGGAAGCCCCGGCCACTGGCGAGCCCCGCCGGCAGGTTCCCTCTCCCGGCTGCCTCTCCGGAGCCGCAGCCCGCCAGTCGCCCAGCAACAGCTGGTCCTTGCCAGGAGCCACCGGCGCAGGGAGAGCGCAGGCGGAGAGGCGAGGGATGGAGGCGCGCAGCCGACCCGCGGGCATTTGGCACCCCCGCTGCCGCCCGCCACGTGCAGTCCCGGCCCAGGTGTGCTTCCTCGCGAGCAAATCCCGCAGAGGTCGAGGGGGGCGCTTACTCCCGAGCAGGCATGCGTAGAAAGGGCACGCGCGAGGAAATGGCACAAATTGCTCCCCGTCCCCCCCCCCTTACCTCCAGACTTGGGAAAACGGGGGGTCAGGGAGCGCCAGGGCTCAGGCTTGAAGTTTGTCTCCAATGCCCACCTTTGGCCAAAGCGGGGACCTGTGTATGTCAGACATCCACAGCCCGAGGAAAAACACGCCCCCTGTAGTGAAGGTAGAGACCAACAACATTCAGCCTGTGTTTTACCTTTCACATGGAGCACTAGAAGGTACACAGACACCAGCCGCCCCCCCCCCCCTTTCAACTAGAGTTGCCCACCTCCAGGTGCTGGCAGGAAATCTCCGTGAATTGCAACTGACTCCTGGGTGACATCTCAATTCGCCTGGAAGAAATGGCATCTTTGATGAGTAGACTCTATAGCAGGGGTAGTCAAACTGTGGCCTTCCAGATGTCCATGGACTACAATTCCCATGAGCCTCTTCCAGCATTCACCAATTGTAGTCTATGGACATCTGGAGGGCCGCAGTTTGACTACCCCTGCTCTATAGAATCATATCCCTATCAAGTTACACCAAATTCCACCTTCCCCATGCTTTGCCCCTGATTTCCAGGCTTTCCCAAAGCCGATCCTACTTTGCATGGCTGTTCAAGCAGTGTGTAAAGTCAGGGTATTGGTGCAGAGAGGGGGTCCTAACAGCCAAACCTCCCTGGGGCAAGGTGTTGATTCATATTCCCTAAGGTCAGTGAATTAGTTGATACTTCTCTGACCTTTTACCTTTGGCCTTCAGGACTGCTGAAGACAGTAGAAAAATAGGAACTCTGGTTTGTCTAGAGAGGCTTGGCTTTCATGGTTAATGAATCTGTCACCATTAAATGAACCGGCATGATACATTTATTGTTCCAGGGTTCTGTGTATTTAAATATGTTGACAGGACAATGTGTGGTTTCCCTGCACCCTCTTTGCAACCTTGGGTGGTCACACATACACTCCAAGCTCAGACTGGTTATAAATCAGTTTAACAACCTCACTTTCCCCCATGGACCCCTGAGAATAACAATTTTACCTTTGGGAAGGCACACAACTCTCAGGAAACCAGGGCAATTAAATAGCATTTCCATGCCACAAAGAACCTTTGAGAGACTCCTGCCGTCCTTTATTTGCACATGAATGTTGTTAATACAGATTAGAAAATGGAACTGAATCAGTTTACATTGTTGTGAATGTGGGTTGTGTGTCTGCATGAACAGATGTGGCAAATAACTGCAAATCCTCCTTATAAAAATATCCAAGTACATAATGGAGGTTAAATTGATTTTTAAGTTTGTAGTGTACACATGCATAATGTTAATTTCAGATGCTCCAATGGCCCCATTTACAAGAGACAACACATAGATTTTTCAATCACCATAACGGTTTTCTATGTATTTTTACTCTGAGGAAAAACTTGGATTGCCTTTCTAAAATCTGAATTTATGTTAAACAATTATTTTATATTTTTTTCATTTTGTCAGGTTTTACTTAGCAGTCTTGGAAAAGGTACTCTAGAGATGTGACATACAAACTCTAATTTCTTAAATTGCCATTCTGAAGGCTTTAGCTTATCCTTGGCCCTTAGGTCTCCTTCCCAAAAGAAAAAGAGCTGGGGTTTTGTACCCTGATTTTTCCTACTTGAAGGGGTCTCAAAAGTGGCTTACAATTCCGTACCCTTCCTCTTTCCACAACAGACACCCTATGAGGCAGGTGGGGCTGAGAGAACTCAGAGAACTGTGATTGGCTCAGGGTCACCCAGCTGGCTGGCTGACTGCCTGTGGAAGAGTGGAAACTCAGACCCAATTCTCCAGGTTAGAGATCCTCGCTCTTAACTACTACACCAAGATGGCTCTCAGAAGAACAATAGTGATAGTGGATGTTACCCAATACACATGCAAATGTGCAGAAATGGACATGTGAACTCCATAGTGCTGTGAGATGCCATTTCATACACAGCAGTTCAGCTACCATACTGTAGCATGATTATATTTTATATGCCAAGCGGTAGGTATGGAAAAGGACCAAAAAAGGTTATTGAGACACTAGGAGAAATACGGCTGCTACTGTAGCCCGTTCTCCCTGCATTGCATAAGCACCAGCAAAACCCCCACACCTTAGACATACCTGAGCTACGATAACTATGATAACCACAAAATCACACAACGCTGGCTCATACTCTCATGGTGCCACTCAAAGCAGAGTTTTACCTTTTAAAGCCCATTGACTTCAGTGGCCAGAAGGATGTGCTTCATCTGGATTACCCAGGTCATCACATCTTGGAAGCTAAGCAGAGCTGGCCTGGCTAGTTTTTGGATGGGTGACCACCAAGGAAGACCAGGGGCATAACACAGAGGCTGGCAAGGGCAAACCACCTCTGAACATCTCTTGCTTTGAGAACCTTAAAGGTAAAGGTAAAGGTATCCCCTGTGCAAGCACCGAGTCATATCTGACCCTTGGGGTGACGCCCTCTTGCGTTTTCATGGCAGACTCAATACGGGGTGGTTTGCCAGTGCCTTCCCCAGTCATTACCGTTTACCCCCCAGCAAGCTGGGTACTCATTTTACTGACCTCGGAAGGATGGAAGGCTGAGTCAACCTTGAGCCGGCTGCTGGGATTCAACTCCCAGCTTCATGGGCAAAGCTTTCAGACGGCTGCCTTACCACTCTGCGCCACAAGAGGCTCTTTTTTGAGAACCTTACAGGGTCTGTATAAGTCAGCTGTGAGTTGATAGTGAAAAACATCAACAAACCTGTGCATAGGTCTTCCAAAGTCAGCATGGTCATCTCTACCTTACAATGGTTCTTTGAGGGCTTGGGCAGTGGTCTTTCACATCTCATACTACCTTGGGCTTTTAAACAGAGGTGATGGAATCCGGAACCTGGAATATTCTATAGACTAAGCAGATGCTTTGCCATTGATTCGAGGCCTCTCCCCGAAATTACATGCTTTCTTTTAGCATTTGCCTCTTCTGGACCAGAAGATTTTTCTGAGCAGAGGTTTTTGTACCAGACCTCAGCTTCTGATGAAGGGAACTCTAACTCATAACCTATGGCAACTGCTGCTGGATCAACTAAAGCCACAACCTCCACTAATATCTTCAGCTCAAACCAAAATCAGTAGGTCTTATGTATCCATATCCACCATCAATAAAAAGTCTCTTGAGCTTTTATCACATGGAGTGAGGAGAGGGTGATGCTCTGTGTAACCCCAGATTAACACCTGTAAAGCCTGTCATTCCACACTGCAGATGTTCTCACATAAGGTAACAAAGTTTCTGACCTGAGAGACACAGCTGTAATCGGAAGTAGGCCATCCCATTAAGCACACCTAAGCAACATAATGTTTGTATATCCTTTATCCCATTGATTGATGATTGATTTCCCTCCCTTCCCCAAACCCTGCCCACCTAAGGATCTATGCCCAAAATCTCCAGGTATTTCCCAACATGGAGCTGGCAACCCTATAGTTACCTCTGCACATCAAGACTTAATTCTCCCCATCACTTTTGAAAGTAAGCCAGCCTTTGTACATATGGAGTGAGGGGAAGGGTTTGCCTTCCTGCCTTCCCACTCTTTTTTAATATGAGGCACAGTAGCTCAGGCTGGGAGTGAGATAGCCAGTTTCCCAGAAGACACCAAACTAGAAGTGAGAAGGGGAGAATCACCCAACAATATCCAGCTTCCTCTTTTCTGAAAGCCTGCTGTAGTTGTCCTCTCTCTTGAGAGCCAGCTTAATGTAGTGGTTAAGAGTGGCAATTTCTAATCTGGTGAGGTGGGTTTGAGTCCCCGTTCCCCCACATGCAGCCAGCTGCGTGACCTTGGGCTCACCACATCACTGATAGAGTTGTTCTGACTGAACAGTAATATCAGGGCTCTCTCAGCCTCACCAGCCCCACAGGGAGTCTGTTGTGGGGAGAGGAAAGGGAAGGTAAATGTAAGCCACTTTGAGACTCCTTTGGGTAGAGAAAAGTGGCATATAAGAACCAATGTCTTCTACATCACACTGGCTCTCAAAACAACTAGAGAATCATAGAATCATAGAGTTGGAAGGGGCCATACAGGCCATCTAGTCCAACCCCCTGCTCTACACAGGATCAGAACTGTTATATTCGGGTTCAGCTACACTGGTAGCCGATCAGAACAGAGAGACTGCAATTGGCTTAAGCAATACCCAAAATATACATGCTCCATAGCTCCTGGTAATATCAGGGCTGCAGCATTCTGCACCAGCTGCATTTCCAAATTGATTTTGAGGGGAGACCAACATACAGTGCATTCTTGTCTCAGTGTTGCTGTGGTGTGGATCCTGGACCCACTCAAGACCCGAGTTCAGAAAGAATATAAAACAATAAAACTACATAACAGTTGCAAAGGTAAAAACAATTAAATATTAACACAGTAAATATCGCATACATTAAAATTACATGAACACACTAATTTAGAAGACCTTATGCCCAGCTAGCAAAATATCCATATTTTACCCGTATTCAAGCAGCCCCAAAAGTTTTGTGGGAATGTTTTGTTTTACACTTTCTAAGACATCCTTCTGCAAGCATGGGACATTTGTGAAAAGGCCCAAGTCACTGCAGAATGTGCCTTAGATCAACAGTTCCCAACTATTTTAGTATGATGACCCACAAGTCCATATTTCCTGGGTATAGTGACCCATCCGAGGCTGGCCAAAGGGTTTTAGTTCAGCATCCATCTAGCTCAGCATTCCAATTTCTACAGTGACCAACTGGATGTTTTTGAGAATCCAACAAGCTTCACAGAAAGGGAGCAGCTGCCCCCAGAACTTGTACACTTTTGCTCAGATATGAAACTGAGTCAGAACAAGTGAAAACTTGCATGATCAAGTGGATGCAAAATCTTGGTGTGACTATTAATATGGAGGAATGGGAACAAATATGGTGTACAAATGTGAAAATTATTAAATGCCAAGCACTGCGTGAAAATTGTTATAAGGTGTTTTATAGGTGGTATTCGAACCCTAAGGGTATTAGCAAAATGTCCAAATGCACTGATGGGAAATGTTGGAAATGTCAAGATGCTACTGGACCTTGTTTCCATATGTGGTGAAATTGTAAATTGGTCAAAAAATTTTGGATAAAACTTCATGACAAATTGAAAATTGGGTTTAAGTGTAAGTATGTAATAGAGCCAAAACACATGTTATACCTAAACACGGTGCTGAATTCTTTTTCCACGCAACAACAGCAGCCAGATTCATCATTGCCGCTGGCTGGAAGCAACAGCAGGCTCCCCATATGGACTCACGGAGCACAAAACTTAGAGAACCAGAGGTAATAGCTAAACAAACAGATTTGGTTAACCACAGACCGCTGGAAGACTTTTGAAAACACTGGGACAAATACCTGAAACATTTGTAAAATTCTTCATTTCTGTAACTCTTTGTAACTTTTCTGAATTACTGCTAAAACTAGAGGCAAGGCCTGTTGCACCCAGGGGAAAAAATGGGTGCTAGGATGCAAACCTGCACTGTGGTCTTCCTGGGGGCTGGCTCCTGCCCACTCTTGGACTCTTGAGGGCCCGCCTCCAAACCTCAAGGAACATTCCAACCTTCTGCTGTGGCCCAGAAATCTCCTGGAACTGGACTGTAGAGATAAGCTCCACAGGGAAAAATGGCTGTTTTGGAAAGGGGACTCTACAATGACAACTCATCTCCAGGCTCCTGGAGATGAAAGGGCTTGCTTCAGAGGGGGGGGGGTCTCTGTGGCACTGTGCCCCAGAGAGGCTGCAAGATGCCAATCTCCTGTTGGACCTGGGGATTTGCTGGAATTGGAGGTTATTTCCAGGCAACAGATACCACTCCTCCTGGAGAAAGGGCTACTTGGGAGGGGGGACTCTCTGGCTTTGGATCCCGGGGAAGTGCAGGAATGCCAGGCTCCAGGTGGGAAACAAAGAGAAATGTTGTGTGGCCGTAATTGCTAATAACAATAAACATCAAATAATTCATAAACTTGTCACAGTTTCTTTTTTCAATGAAAAAAATTAATCGATAGCAAAATTTGCTTGAAGCCCTGAAAATCTTTAAGTCTGTATGTTCTTCAGTTCAGTTCAATATCAAAGTAAATCAAAAACAGTTGTATGTTATAATCAAACATGAAAACATTTGCTGGCAAAGAACTTACAGAGGGTTTCTCAACTATTGCCTCTATGTTCAGCTTTTTACCATTGAGAAAACCCCTGAAATATTCTTCAGGCTTTGAGAAACCCCAGAAGTGGGATCTCCAGGTCCCCAGGATCCTGGGTGTAAACTGCACGGATTTTTTATTCCAGCCCCAGATCGATTCAGTCCCTGCCCTCTACACAGAATGCGATTTCCGTTTGGATTTTTTAAGACAGTTTGTTCCACTTTTGACTTGAAGGGGAAATGGCCAACAGATCCTGTTTTCCCATGGTTTGGTTTTTGCATTGCT
Organism: Paroedura picta; assembly: GCF_049243985.1. Classification (NCBI taxonomy): domain Eukaryota; kingdom Metazoa; phylum Chordata; class Lepidosauria; order Squamata; family Gekkonidae; genus Paroedura; species Paroedura picta. The sequence goes on along the minus strand of NC_135374.1, from coordinate 97,618,016 downwards.
AGGAAAAACTCCCTCTTTGGAGGAGGAGTCCCTTTGCAGCTTTTCTTTGTTGTCTTGCATTTTCAGTTTTTTTATTGACAGTTAAAGCATATTTTTGTTTGTTTTCACATGAATAGGTCATGGATGGGGAATGAAGTGAAGGCAGTTTTTGCCAGTGAGATTAGTGAAGGGAAAACGCAACTCTGCCGCTCACCAATGGTTAGACAGAGCACATGATCAGGCTTCAATCACACTGTCCCGCCAAGGGCAGGCATTCAACTCAGTCCCTGAAGCTGTTTTCTTGTTTGAAAGAATCAAAGTGTGCATAGAGAGTGAAAAGCAGCTACCCTTTTTTCTCATTGGCAGGGAATGGAGTAGGGGGTGGCTCACCGCCCATTGGTGTGCGTCAAGACATGGGAGGAGTCAAATAACACTCTAAAGCTCTGCATGACTAATAGAGCGCCTGACGGAGCCAGGGCCCCTTCTGCATGTTAGAAAAGCTGATGAAAATTCACTAAATACATTGTGGTTTTTCTGATCTCTGCACAGGAGAGAGAACTTACTCCGCAAAACTGATTTTGCTCTGCATGGTGAACTACCTCTTCGGTGCTTTAAGCGTCTTTTAAGTGTTGTTTCTGAAATAAGCTTTTCACCGATTCCTTTCTCTCCTGCCATCTCTGGTGCCTATTAGTCCTGCAGAGAAGCTCCTTGGTTATGCAGATTAGTGGCTACATTAGAGATCAAAGAATGTCACTACAGGGGGCAGGGCTATGAATTGTTCTATGCAGAAAGCATTGCAGCATAGTTTTTCAACAGACTATATTCAATGCAGAACAACGATTGTAGTATAATTGTAAAGGCAAAGGTATCCCCTGTGCAAGCACTGGTTCATGCCTGACCCTTGGGGTGACGCCCTCTAGCGTTTTCATGGCAGACTCAATATAAGGTGGTTTGCCAGTGCCTTCCCCAGTCATTACCGTTTACCCCCCAGCAAGCTGGGTACTCATTTTACCGACCTCGGAAGGATGGAAGGCTGAGTCGACCTTGAGCTGGCTGCTGGGATTGAACTCCCAGCCTCATGGGCAGACAGCTTCAAACAGCATTTCTGCTGCCTTACCACCCTGTGCCACAAGAGGCTCATTTGTAGTATAATACAGTGGTCTAAACTGGTTGTTTTTTAAACTGTTTTATTTGGCTTCATAAAAAATACCTCCAGGAGAGAAATAAATAGGTGAAAAGCCTCTTTCAGATATGACGCTTAAAAGATACTTAAAGCACCCAAGACAGGGTTGACCATGCAGAACAAAATCAGTTTTATGGAGTAAATTCACTCTCCTGTGCAGAGATCAGAAAATCCACGATATTTTTATTGAGTTTTCATCAACTTTTCCATCATGCAAAAGAGGCTTTGTGACTCACTTTGGTGTCCTGACCTTCAGGCTGATAAACACTGCAGTAAACAGACCTTGCTGACAAGAGTGAAGCTGCTTCACAGGGACATGTAGAAAAAGGCACTTCTTCAAATATATGAGCCCTGGGTTACCAAGGGCCTATTAATGCCTCTAAAATTATCTGTAGAAAAATATATTGATTGACAAGCAGGCATAAACATAACAATGCCTTCCAATGCAGTTCATGACTCTCCTTATTTCCATTTTATTCCTAGAAATATGTTTCCAGGCTGAATGGTGCTGTGGGCAACACGATCTCCTTATGAGAAGTGACAACTGGGAAGTGCGAGTCCATAGCAACACCTGAATTCCACACCAGTCAAGGAGAGTTTGTGCAGAGTGCTTATCTGAGATGGCTCTGGCTTGGTGACAGCGGAGGAAAGGGGTAATTTTCAGAGTCCTTGTTTATGTGACGTTACCTCAGCGGATGTAAGATTGTCATCTGTCCTACTAAGGAATGCCTTGCCCTTTGCATCTTGAAACAAAACAACCTTCAACGTGGGTTATAACACTAAGCAGCATTCATTTGCTATAAACATTTGTTTTAGAACCCCACTGGTCTTCCTTTCAGATATATAGAATTACTCTGTGTCTGGATGTTTATGTGTATGAAGAAACAGAAGGTGTAAGCGTGGAACAGGCAGAGGGGGAAAAAAACAAGCAGAGACAACTGTGGGTTTGTTAAAAGTACCTTAAGGATACAAGTCATCTCCCTGGGGTAGCAGGTAAACTAACATATGGGCTGGTGGATTTTATGGGCATCTTGACTCCACAGTTTCAGCCCAAGAAAAATGCACCAATATTTTCTTAACAGAGCTAACGCAAGGAAATGCTGTTTACCTATTTGCATCATTTCTAAAGAGGACATTGGCAAGAATCAATGTTTCTCCTTTTTTAAAAAAAATGAACAAATTTTGGGAATAAAAGCCATCTAACAAAGTTCCCCAAATTAAAGCTATTTTTAAATGTACTAGAAATTTTATATCTGAGTCATAGACGTAAGGCTCATATTTGTAATGTTTTCTGAACTCGTCGTACATTATCTGTGCTGGACACTTGGATGCCTGTGCAGTTTAAATATTTGTACTTAAAAAGCTTTCCAAACGCTGAGGCATTCTGCAGCCCTAGGGACAATCAATATTGACTGCATTAATTTTGAGATCTGGGGCAGTGTTACAGGGTAGAGGTTGCAGAGGCAGGTTCTGTCACGCAGGAAATTGAGGTCTCAAACTCTGACTGAAGCCGTTGACCTGGCGAGTGTCCAAGCAAAAGGGAGGCTGGGGGGGGGGGGGGTTGTGCTTTAACAGGGCCTGGAAGTTTCAGATTATCCAAGCCTGGTCCACAAACTCCTTATTGTGAACTGGCCTATTTAGGTCATTGAAGAAGGGGGAAATAGGCATTGATTTCCTTTCCTCTAATGCGATTATTGGATGGGTTTTGAGGACGGAGGCTATATGCCAAGAATGTACCGAGCAGAGAAATGATTGGGCCTAGCCTGATCTAAGTGTTGCTTATCCACTCACAGGCCAGTAATCAGTCCCAGGGTGTCTAATAGGTGGCTGTCATCTAGGGATACCAGCTCTGGGTTGGGCAATTCCTCGAGTTATAGGGCTGGAGCTGAGAATTGCCAGGTCTCCCCTGACCACCAGTGTGGGATAGGGGTAGGGTAACCAGATACAGGTAGGGAAACGCCTGAATATTTGGGGATGGAGCCAGGGGAAGACAAGAAACCCAGTAGGGTACAATGTCCTAGAGTCCACCCTCCAAAGCTTCTATTTTCTCCAGGGGAACTGATCTCTGTAGCCTGGAGATGAGCTGTAATTCTGATGGATCTCCAGGTCTCACATGCTGGTTGGCATGCTTATTTGGGTCTGGGGTGTGTAGTGTTGGGAATAGAACCCTCAGCGGGGGATAGAACCCTCCAAAACAGCCATTTTCTTTAGGGGAACTGATATAATATGTAATCCAAAAGATCTCCAGGCGATACCTGGAGGTTGGCAACCCTGCCAGGTGAACTCCAGCTAAAGCAGAGTAAAGAGCTGTTTCTATACCCTGCTTTTCACTGCCTGAAGGAGTCTCAAAGCAGCTTACAATCACCTTCCTCTCCCCACAACAGACACCTGGTGAGGCAGGTGAGGTTGAGAGAGCTCTGACAGAACTGTGACTGGCTCAAGGTCACCCAGCTGGCTGCATGTGGAGGATGAGTGAGGAATTAAACCCAGTTCTTCAGATTGATTAGAGGCTACCACTCTTAACCACTAAACCAAGCTTGCTCTCAGTAGCCTTTGAATCCCTAGAAAAGTGGTTCTCAACCAGAGGGTCAGGACCCCTTTGGGGGTCGAACAACCCATTCACAAGGGTCGCAGCAGGGCAAGCAGCTTGCTCGGCGGGCACCATCTACACAACAACCTTGCGGGGTAGATCAAGACAGAGCGTTCATCTGTCTGGAGCAGTGGAAAAGAGCGAGATTGGCATGGTGGGACAGAACTGAACTGAGAAACCCCGGAAAAAAGCCAATTTATATACAATCATGAACAATGGATCTTCACGCCATTGGTCAGTTTCGGTTTAATTTCTGTGAAAGAACCCTTGCATCATTTTATGTTTGGGGGTCACCACAACATGAGGAACTGTATTAAAGGGTCGCGGCGTTAGGAAGGTTGAGAGCCACTGTCCTAGGAGACTCAGGGAAGTTCTGCTCTATGCTTTTCTTCTTTAAAAACTTTTTCCTTTCATACATTTTTACTTTGAACCGCTTAGCCGACAAGTTCATTTCTGGTGCTCTTCCTAGGCCATATCCTAGGGCAGAATAACCCTTGGTAATATGTTGGAGAGGGAGAAGGAGCTCTGGGTGTTTTTTTAATTACTCAGAAGTATCCTAAAAGAAAAGGTCAGCAACCTTTGGGATCGTCACTCCGGATCTTACATTTCCCCCCATGTTACATTTCTAGATGTGCAACCAGCGACTGCCAAGAGGGTAGGTTGGGGATTCGGAGGCCCGTGGAGCCAGCAAAGAGACACTGGAGGGTAGTCACAACGTGCCAGTTCTAATCACGCATCTTGTGTGTCTTCCTCTGCATGTGAGGCTGGACCCAGAGGGAATCTTTGTCTGGGGCCTGTGATTGGTCTTGGCAGCCTCGCGCACAGCTAAGATATTTTCAGTGTACACATAAAAAATGTAAAGTGCGAATGTTGCGTCTCTGCCAGCATGGATGTTGGACAAGGAAACAAGACCAATGCCCTCCCCACTAACTTGGGGTCGCTGCTGTTTAATGTGTTTCTCCCTCTTAATACTCCTTCCTAATTTGCTCACATTGGGTGGACGCATAATATTGTAACCATGGACTGGCCGCTTGCTTGACAGCCTCCAACACCAAACGTCCAGCTTGAGCACACTGCGTTTCTAAACGGAGCGAGTGAAAAACTAGACTTGCTCCTTTCTCCCTAGTCTGAAGAATATGAATTCAACTGAAGTCTCACTCTCAGAGACAGCCGGAGAGCCTCGGTGCTGTTGCCTGCCAAGCCAGGCAGATACACATCGCTCCTCAGTGGCTTTGACCACGATAATCTCAGAACGCTCCATTAATTAAAGTTCACGCGAGTGTACTTTTCTTCAAATATTTGTGGTGCCTGCATTCTCGAGCGCGAGACAGGTCGGCTCAGAACTGTGAACAGGATACTTTATTATGTCAAAATAAACCATCTGGCCATACAACTGTTTCTAATTACTTCCCTGCCTAGACCGTAAACTTTGGGGTTTTGGCACCGTCCTTTCCTTCCAGGATGCTGCCCAAATCCAGCTTCCAGGCAGCTAATCAAAGGCACTTGGTGGAGCACAGGGGAAAAAGCCGGTTTTGGCCAGCTTGGAACTCGGCAAACCTACTGGGTCTGTCTGAAGTTTGGACTCTCCGGGAGAACTCTTCATTTACTGGCTGCTTGACCTGAGATCTAACCATGTACGTACAGGGGCTTCTCAGCTTGGGTCTGCTTCTGTTCGTGCCTCCCCTGATGGTTCTGCTGCCTGCCATCCCGCCGAGTTTCTCCTTGTCCCTGCGGTAAGCAAGCGTTGTTTTGTTTCTGTTATTTGCTTTTAGGAACTGGCCACAAGCTGCAGCAAGTAAGGAAAGAGGTGTTCAGATGAAGAGGGGGTTTCCTCCCCCTCCCACCCCTATCCCCACCTGCCGCTTGCCTCTGTAAAAGGAAGGGAGAGAGCAAAATTACATTCTAGTGCAGGAGGAAAGCTGCCGAGGCAATTTGCATTTGCGGCTGTGAAGCCCAGATGGGCAGGCTCTGTAAACTGTCCCAGTTCTTAGGGGTCAGGTAAAACAGCGCAGTGAATTTTGAGCACAGCCCTGATGAAGGCAAGTTGGACCTTGCTGGTAACCACTGACTTTGTTTTCTCAGCATTCTCTTATTTAAAGGACTTAATTTACTGAACAACCGTTTTATTTAGTTTGCCGTTCCAATGCAGGCAGCTCTGCAGAAGTTTCAATTTAGCACCCTGGACCTATTATGTCCGTACTCTAAATGCAATGAAGAAAACTGGGAAAGGGGAGACAGAAATATGCACACATCCCACCGTGGCTATGAATCCAAATAAGAAATGTATAGCGATGTGGGTCAAAAATGCTGAGAATTCCATAACTTGGCATTTGTACCTTGCAAACTTTTTAAACAAGTCAGTCTGCAGCTTGCATTTCTTCAAAGAAGAAGATATTTCTTTTAAAAGAAATATCCATGCTTTTAAAAGAAATATCCAAAATCTGATTTTGATGTTCTAACATATTGACCATGGATAGAACTGTTTTCTGCCACCTGTTGGGTCTGTTTGTAAGTACAATAATATCAGACATTTTAAGTGGGTAGATGTGGAGGAAAGGGGAGAAGTAATGAGTCCATATTTAAAGCTGTAATTAAACTGATGTGCTATAGTGGTCAAAGCTTGCTGTCTGACCTTGGGCCACTCTCCTAGCCTACCATGCAGGGTTGTTGTGAGGATAAAATGGAGGGGAGGAAGATGATGTAAACTGGTTTAGCTCCCCTTGTGGAGAACTACAGGTATATACGTAAATGAAGTTAATATACCGTATTTGCCGGCGTGTAAGACGACTGGGCGTATAAGACGACCCCCCAACATTTCCACTCAAAATATAGAGTTTGTTACATGACATTACAGTACTATGGGCCACTATGGGCAGCTATGTCTATCCCAACTGAAGTGCACCCGGCGTATAGGACGAAACCCCCCCCCCCCACTTGGAGGCATGTTTTTCAGGGGGGAAAAGTAGTCTTATACCCCAGCTCATACTGTACCTGTACAATTTAAGTTTAAAGTAAAGGGGCAAGTCTGCATGAACTGAGATGGGGAATTGTACAGGAATTGTAAAATTTCTATTTTTAATATGAAAGCTCAGTAGATGACATTGGCCAGTTCACTCTCTCTCAGCCTAACATATCTCAGTACATAGCTAATGTGGGGATAAATGAAGGAGGGGAGAACAATGTTAAATTTGCTTTGGGCCCCCATTGGGGAGAAAAGCCAGGCATAACTATCAAAAGAAAGGCATTTCCTAGGATATCCTAGTACAGGGTGAGGAGGCAGGTCTGAAACAAGAAAGCAACGGCTGGGTCTGACCTTCTAGAACCTTGCCGAAAATACAGCCGGGTTACTTTGTTTGTTTGTTTGTTTGTTTATTTATTTATTTCGTGAAGCACAATTGTTAGCAGTCAGTCCGCCTACCCCACCCCCCAGAGCAGATTACAAATTGATCATCCCTCCTTCCACATCATTTCACATATTAAATACAATATGTTGCCTGGCCAAAAATGAAATAGAGATCAGCCAGATCATGAGTGTTGGCTGGGAGGGGTGGTAACAATAAACAAACAAACAAAACACTGTCTGGCCTAACAAGACAGAAATGGATGCCAGCCAGAGACAAGTTTGGACATATAGTTTAGAATGATGGAAAAGAGTGGCTGACCTGCTAGCAACCTCCTCCACCCAAAGGAGATGAATATTTTAGGACAATAGATTTCCCAAGAACATGCAACTAATCTCAATAGTTTCCAATCACATCCCCTGCACCTATCGACTTTAATTAGGCAAATTAGACAACATTTTTTCTCCCAATTGATAGCTTACCCATCTGATACTCGAAGGGCCATCAAGAACCATTAAGACTTAGGCCATTTCTGCACTAGGAAAATGTTCCTGGACAGCCTTTGCATGATGGCAGCATATAGAGCCCCTCCACATGACGTCGGCAACATCCCGAGGCTGTCCAGTAGCTGGGTCGTGATTTGGTTATTTTTAAATAACGATTTCTGGAATCCAGGAAACTGGATTTACCACCCTAAACTGCGTAAACCACTGGTGAGAAACCAGGAATAAGACCGTATGGAGGGGGAAACATGTGGTAGTCTCAGCAGCTTTGTCCTGCCCTCACTTCCATCCTTCCCTCTGTATTTCCTGCTTGCTCTGTGTCATTTTTAAAAAATGGTACAGTCCGTGTTGCAGCACAACCACAAACTTACATTATCCAAGGTGAAATAATATCTTCTTTAAAGTGTCCACGGTCTGCTTGGGATCAGGCAGGCAAAACACAGCCCATTTTTGTTTTCTGGCAATGGGAAATGAGCCCTCAATCCCCAGTGCTCTGTATGTGATCTTGGACTCCTTGCACACCCCTACTTGCAGGTTTTATTCTTCCAATAAAACCCTGCTCATTTTGCTGTTGCTCCCATTAACCTCTTCATGTTGTGCCTGGTTATATTGTCTTTCCCAAAACTCTACCTCTTCCAGCCTTATTCTATTAGCTAGTCTTGTGTGTTTTTACCTGTGTAGTGGTTAGGAGTCTGTGTTGGTGTAGTGGTTAAAGGTCCAACTTGCCTGTGTAAGCACCGAGTCATTTCTGAACCTTGGGGTGACGCCCTCTAGCGTTTTCTTGGCAGACTCAATACAGGGTGGTTTGCCATTCCCTTTTCCAGTTATTACCGTTTTAACCCCCAGCAAGCTGGGTACTCATTTTACTGACCTCAGAAGGATGGAAGGCTGAGTCAACCTTGAGCCGGCTGCTGGGATCGAACTCCCAGACTCATGGTCAGAGCTTCAGACAGCATGTTGGCTGCCTTACCACCCTGCGCCACAAGAGGTGTAGTGGTTAGGAGTGCGGAATTCTAATCCGGCAAACTGGGTTCGATTCCGCGCTCCTCTACATACAACTAGCTGAGTGACCTTTGGCTCGCCACAACACTGATAAAACTGTTCTCATTGAACAGTAATATCAGGGCTCTCTCAGTCTCCTCTATCTCACAGGGTACCAGTTGTGAGGAGAGGAAGAAGTAGTGGCATATAAGAACCAACTCTTCTTCTTGTACCCTTTATTTCCCCTTAATGAAATAACTTTCCAGTTTAACATTTGGCTGGTAATTTTGAGAGCTTTTTAAAGGGAACAATCCCAGTAAATATTGGTGGAGATCCCAGTGACCCACCTCTCACGACGACTCCTTTAAGCTAATTTCCCCAAATTAATTAGGAGACCTCCACTTTGAATAACACTATAAGTTATTTTTAAAGATTTAAGCTAATTTATTTATTTAGATGTTCTGATTGCCTTTTGCTGATGGCTTAGTGTATTTATGATTCTTTTTAAAACCCTTCACAGTGTCCCTGTGAGGAAGAAAAATTGTTTCCAATTTGCAGTTGAGGCCAGAAGAGAGAGGGTAGCACATGTGTAACTAAGAGGCAGTGATGTATCTAGGGGCCAGTCATACTGCCAAATTCTTCCAAGCAATCTTGTACACAAATGTATAAAGGAAGGTTAGGGTGACCCATGTTGTGCTCACAGGAATCCAGAAGCCACTTAACGTTATAGTGTGACTGATCACAGAGACTGCAGCCGACTCCCCATGAATACAATCTTTGGCACACTATGTTTGCTAGACATGGATGCATCCAAAAATTGCATGGAAGAATTTGGCATTGTGATCTGACTTGGATGCTGCCAAATGCGATCACAGTTGAACTGGGACTTGGGTCAACCCAGGTTCCAATCTAGTAGTTTAATCTCTAGAAAAGGTAGAATTAAGCATTTTCTCAAGCACTGTGGGCCCTTTTCATAGTGGGGGAAAAAGTCATTCCTGAAGACAGGCATTGCTCAAAACATGTTGAGTTTTGTTCCAAAAAAACAGATATACAATTCTACAGTATGGACTTCTCAACCATCATTCACAGGTTGTCTCCTACCAGTGGATTGCCTTCTCTCCATTTTTATTAGCTACTTGGGTGGTAGGAGATGCTTAGTAATAGCATATAAACAAATATAACTCTTATATTACATTTTTTAATGTTCAAAATATTTCACATATATTATCACAGTAATCCTTACAACAATTAGGAAAGGTGGGCAAGTATCATTATTCCCATATTTCAATTGGGGAAGGCTGAGAGATCTTCTTAAGGCCATTTATCCACCATCATCTCTCTCTTTAGTTCATTGCTGAGATGAGATATGAGCTGCCAACTTCCCTGATCATGGCTCTTCAGCTACTCTGCCATATTGGTGGAAAGTATCATCAAGTTGAAGATGACTGGCAGAGACCACTGTAGGGTTTTCATGGCAAGAGATGTTCAGAGATGGTTCTTCATTGCCAGTTTTTGTGTAGTGAGCCTGGAGTTCCTCAGTGGTCTCCTATGTATTAACCAAGGCTGACCCTGTTTAGCACCTGAGATCAGATGAGATTGGGCTAACCTGAGTCATCCAGATTGGAGCTAATGCCATACCAAGTCCCAATAGGCAGATGCCCTTGATCTTGCTTGCACAGATTTGGTAGTTCAAAAACGTCCGAGTGACTTATTGACCACAGGTAGGAAGTCCACTAACAGCAACTCCTCCATAATTTGTATTGTGCCCCTGCTTTTAAAAAAAGAACTACTTATCTTTTTTATTTTCTGCAGGAGTGGCTTGGGAAGCCCCTCCTCTTGCCGATTGTCCCAAGCTGAGTCAGAGCGCAGGTGTCGATTTCCAGGTGGGAAACTCTGCAGCGGCCGAGGCCATTGTGAATGTGGGGTTTGCATCTGCCAGGTAACGGAGCCAGGAAAATACTACGGGCCGCTTTGCGAGTGCCATGAGTGGGTATGTGAAACTTACGATGGAGAGACTTGTGCAGGTAAGCAAGACGCACCAGCCAACAAAGATTCCATAGATGGGCAGACATGAGTGGGCATTGGCAAATAATGGGCAAATGAGAGGCTAAAGTGAGAGTGATGAGGATCTATCCCATTGCGCTTTTTGCTTGGCTAGAGTTTTGTGGGGCATCTAGCAGTGTGAGATGATGGCAGCAGCTCTGAACAGCTTGAAGACTTTGGGCAAGAAGGTTGAGCTACTTGATCAGATCACTGTTGAGGTGCCATTTCCAAGACAATGGTGGAATCTGAGCTGAGCCGCTGGAGGAGTTAAGGGTATGAGGACCAAGATGACTGAAACGGGGATTGGAGAACCAGCAAGGCTTCACAAAATACCACAATCCTCAGTGGAGTGACACTTTTCTAAGTCCATTCAAGTCAATATTAAATGTGCTTCCAAGCACTGCGACATCCTTGAATGTCAATGGATTTGAATTCAGTGGACTTAGAAGGATGCAACTCTACTTGGGACTGTATTATAAAGGCCTGTCATTTCTAAGCCTACCACTAGGTCTTAAGTATAGAGTTGAAGGGCCACCTCAGCCTAGGGTTACCAACCTCCATCAGAGGCTGTAGATCTGGGGTTGTAACTGATCGCCAGGTCTCCTGGAGAAAATGGCAGTCTTAAAAGGTGGGTCCTATGGCATTATACCCCCACTGGAGTCCCTCCCTTTCCCAAATCCCATCCTCTCCAGGTTCCACCTCTAAAATCACCAGGAATTTCCCAACCTGCAGATGGCAACCCTGACTCAAACCATGCCAACTGAGAGTCTTCTCTCAACCCCTTCTTTGTGCCCTTGGTGGCAGAGGTGAGACAGAGACATGGGCCCATTCTGCACACTTTGGGTAATGCACTTTCAATGCATTTTAGAAGCTGACTATCCTATTCTGCACAGGAAAGTCCAGCTGCAAAAGCACATTGAAAGTGCATTATCCAAGGTGTGCAGAATGGGCCGGGGTTTCTCAATCATGGCCCCTCACTTTTGTCGTGCCTTCCCCCTCAAGGTTTTCCTGGCCCACCCTTACTTTCCTTTAGGGACCAGTCCCAGACAGCTATTTTTACCCAGATTTCTAAAGAACGGTTCTGTATGTTGGGCTGTTTTGTGGTCTGCCTGAGGTCTGTTTTATGCCCTGGTGTTTTATGTGCTTTCAGACTCTGACTTGCTTCCAATTTTTTGTTGGCAAGTTTTGTCGTCGTCATCATTACTGTTAATTGATTTGGATTGCTTTGTTTTGTTTTGGCTGTTATGGTTTGTTATTTATGGAATGGTTGGTTCTGCTTTATTGTTGCAAAGCGCTGTACAAATGTTGTCAATAAATAAATAGTTGGAAGCTGCGCCAGACTCCACCCTGAGTCCCGTCTCTCGCTCTCGGTGGCAACTGATACACTCCAGAGGTTCTGGGAACTTTGTGTGTTTTGATTCTCTGCTGCTTGTGACTTGTGATTGTAGGGATCCTGAAATGCAATGGCATTGCAGGCTGGGATATATGTAGCAGAGCTCTGGGGCAATTCCGAGGTTTGGAGCATCTTCAATGGCTGTCAGATTTTCACCTGGTCCCTGTGACAGTGCTGCAGGTTACTGATATTAGCAAGGAGGGTTGCGATCTCTGGGTTCGGAAACACCTGGAGATTTTAGGGGTGGAGTCTGTTGGAGTGAGCAACTCAGCATGCGTGGACATTTGGGGGTGCTACATCACCTATAAGTGTTTGCAGGTGTTATCTCCTTGAATGGGATGCCTTTCTTTGTCTTAACCTGGGAGTTGCCTCTGACCCCTCCTCCTCTCACTTTCTTCACATGGCCTTCAATGGAGAAACATGCCTCTGCTGGTCTCTCCTGTAAATACAAGACTCTTATACTTACAATGCCAGACAAATTGGCCATTTATGGTAGGGAAAGCACTCTTTAGATTAGGATTCTTTCTATTTATTTATTTATTTATTTGTTTGTTTGTTTATTTTTACTGTAACATGAATGTAAACTGGATCTGCTTGAATAAGTGGTGGTTTTATTTTGTTCTTGTTTTGCAATATACTTCTTGGGAGAGTTTTTTACTGCACTCAGTATCACGCTATTATGACTGGGCAAAGCTTTGCTACATTAACCAAGTATCAATCAATCAATCAAATATCCTGATAGAACCTGCAAAGGGAGAGGCTTGGGGAGGAGACCTTAACTAGGTATAATACCAAAAGAGCCTCTTGTGGCACAGAGTGGTAAGGCAGCAGAAATGCTGTCTGCTATCTGCCCATGAGGCTGGGAGTTCAATCCTAGCAGCTGGCTCAAGGTTGACTCAGCCTTCCATCCTTCCAAGGTCGGTAAAATGTGTACCCAGCTTGCTGGGGGGTAAACGGTAATGACTGGGGAAGGCACTGGCAAACCACCCCGTATTGAGTCTGCCATGAAAACGCTAGAGGGCGTCACCCCAAGGGTCAGACATGACCCGGTGCTTGCACAGGGGATACCTTTACCTTTACCTAGGTATAATACCATAGAGTCCACCCTCCAAACTAGCAAATAGTTTTAGCTCTGGCAGGGCCATGATGTCATTTGGCAGCTTGTTCGTTCCACCAGATAGAGGCCAAGACTGAGAAAGCCCTAGCTCTAGTCATTGACAGACAACCTTCTGTCAACCTTCTGTAAGGCCAAGGGAAACCAGTTTGTTGGTGGAGTATGATGCTCTCTGAGGGGAATAGGTAGAGAGGCAGTTTCTCATATACTCAGGGCCCAGACCGTGTATGGCCTTGAAGGTCACCAGAACCTTAAGCCTGAAGGGTGCTGTCTGTGGCATTGTACTCCTCTGAAGATCCCACCCTCTCCAGTCTCATCTCCAAATATCCAAGAATTTCCAAATCTGTCAACTTTACCCCCTCCATCTCCCGCCAGCAGCCAGGGGGACCAGACTGGCAACCCTAGGACAATCTTGGGAATGCTGAATATAAGTTCGGGGAGGTGATGGAACAGAACCTAGAATCTTCTATGTCGTCCTACTATGAGGAATAGCTTAAATTTACTATTATTTTTTCCCGATTTATTTCCCGCCACTTCTGAGCCACTGCTGTCATGCTATACCATTCATCTCTATCCTCTTAAACAGTGACATTTTACTTATCTTTCTGTTAAGGGATTTATCTCTAATGTGGTAGAAAAATTTATATCTATATCTATACTAGAATAGGATCAACAAGAATGTCTGCATGATAGTAAATCATGGGTATACATTTGATTATCTGATTGTGATGTCCTTTGCACATATTGAAGAGTTAATGGATTGAATAAGCCGATTTTTTAAGTCTTGTAGCATATATCCTATTTCTCCTTTATATATATTAAAACATTTATATCCAGTAAATAATACTTTTTTCTTATGGCAAACCATATCTCTGCTCCTGCTATTTACTTGTTCAACATGGCTTACTTTTCTAATACCTTTATGTAGTAATATATTTTTGTATTTTATCCATGATATTTTAATTATCATCTTTTGCTATTAATTCTTATAGCTCTCGGCTTTTGTATTACCAAGATGGGTCAAATTGACTGAATAAATCTACCTATGTACCGTGATGTGATGCCTTGCAGTCTATCCTAAAAACTGCCATTTTCTTTAGGGGAACTGGCATCTCTAACTTGTAGACGAGTCGTAATTCTGGAAGAACCCCAGGCACCAGCTGGAAGTTAGCCACTTTAGGTGAAGTTTCGTAAACAAGGACTACAATTTTGAGTTGTGGTCCTCATTCCCTGTGGGTCTCTTTGATTTGTGTTCAGGTCTCTTCATCCGATCATCTGTTTAATTTACATAATTTGAAAATCAGATCATGAGCCTCCATAATGCATTGTTATTTTGCTATCAGGCACTGTGGATTACTGTTTAAAGAACAGTGGACTGTAATCCACCATTTCTTCCTCTCTTAAAATACTGGGATCAGCACAGGGGTGGCTTCATCTCAGTTCCATGTAACGTGTCAGGTTTTCAAGCCAGACCCCACAATTAGGTCAACGTGAGTGTTACAGAGAATGCCATTCGTAACAAATGCGTTCCAGAAACGGGCTTGGCAGATTTCACAGGGGGAAAAAAACAACAGCCGCTTATTTTAGCAACTCTGTATGTAAGAATATTGTCCAGTAATAACATGAAAAGCTCCTCAATGTGAATATAAGAAAAATGTTGATACTTATTGCCCTGGACATTGCAGGACTGTTGTTTTAATAATTCATAATGTGAATAAGAAACACAGCAGGAAAGAAGGGAATGGGAATTTACAATTTTTTAACACTGTGTGGGGGATAACTATTAAAATATACTACATTGCTGTTTCAGCAGGATAGGAAATTGGAAAGGAGTCATCAGCCTCAAGTCGACACAATTGCTGTGGTTGTAGTGGTTACTATTAAAGCGCCCTGAGCCTTATGAGAGGTGACATAGAAATTTAAGAGATGGATGGATGGATGGATGGATGGATGGATGGATGGATGGATGGATGGATGGATGGATGGATGGATGGATGGATGGATGGATAGATAGATAGATAGATAGATAGATAGATAGATAGATAGATAGATAGATAGATAGATAGATAGATAGATAGATAGATAGATAGATAGATAGATAGATAGATAGATAGATAGATAGATAGATAGATAGATAACACTCTAATATTACAATGGTAGAAAATGGCTCCTTCGATGTTATCTTAGTTCTGTCACATGACAGTAAAACACCAGCTTTGATAAGTTATCCTAAAGCTAGGAGTGGTAATGCCCAACATATCATTGCAAAAGGAAAATTAAAGCACTGCATTCTTGTATCCCAGATCCTATCTGCAAATAGCCACTAGACCCCTCTGTCTTTTTGTCTTGCCATACTGTGGCAATTTTAGCTCTGGTGTTAATGCATTTTCTGTATTCAACTGAAAGGGCCAGTATGAATATTTTATCTGATGATGCCTAAGGCTCTGGATTTTTTTTTTTATGATTGACTTTTCTAACCTAATGATCATTGAATGTTCTGTTGGAATTTTAGGAGGAATGGAAGAATTACAATTAAAGAGTTTAATCATACCTTCTTTGCAGTGTCTTCCCCTATCCTGTTTGTTCTGACTTCCTTCCATTTAAAGAGTCATGGAGGCAGAGAGAACTCAATAAAAGTCAACAAGGGGGAAATGTTGAATGTTGAAGATACTTTACTGTTGAAGATACTGAAGATAGTGTGCTGTACTGTCTAGTGCAGGTGTGGCCAAACTGTGGCTCTCCAGATGTTCTTGGAGTACAATTCCCATGAGTATGTGGGCAGGGGCTCATGGTAATTGTAGTCCATGGGCTTCTCAAGAGCCACAGTTTGGCCATCCCTGTGGATGGGGGAAACTACATGGGAAAAATGTAACCATTACTTTATTTGGAGGTATAGCCTGCAATGTAGCAGAGGACAATTTCTGCTTCCTTTTAAAGCATCGGTCTTATTTTTCTGTTTGGAAATGCCTTATTCAAATGTCGTTCACTTGAACTGCAGTCAACATTCTTCGAAATTTGGCTCTGCCAAGTATATCCAAAAATGAAATTTCCGAGTGAGTTTGTTATGTTTCCATCACACTTCCATATCGATGTGCAGGGTCCAAATACAAGGGGCAGCACTCAGCCCTCCATCCTGTAGCTTTAACCTGTAGAATCGCTGGAGTTTCTTGACAGAGCATCAACCAAAATTATAAACACCCTCTTAGCTTTTAAATCAGTGGGGAATAAGCCTCTGCAGAGTCAGTAATATCGTGGAGCAGAGTCTTTGGCTCCATATATAGAAAGTCTCAGGCAGTGATCCTTGTTACAAGCCTTTCTATAGTTTCATCTGTGAAACATTGGCAGAGATGTTGATGCTGCATTCAAGATAAGGAACTGTAAACCATTAAGTATAGACATCATTTAGACTTTGAGGACAAGTGTACAAGCAGAAGTCTATCAGATCCTATAGAAATTAACACGGGGGGGGGGGATTCCGGGGGTGCCATCCCTGCAAATCTGTACTATAAACAAAATAACAAACTTTAATACAGGCTTTTTGGGTGGCTCTGGAAGGGTTTCCTGAATGGATGGGAGCGAAATAATGTTTGATATATTTTTAACATTTGTTAAACATTTATCAGGTGTTATGACCATATATGGTCATGTTGACCCACCCCTCTCAAAATGGCCAATGCTGGGGCTGGTAGGGGTGGGAAGGGAAGGGGTCCTGGGTGGGTATGTATATACAACTATGCTTTCCACCCAAATTCCACCCAAGGTATACACAACTATGCTTTCCACCCATGTATACACAACTATGCTTTCCACCCAAATTCTGCATACTTCTGGAGTTTCTTGAAGTCGGGAGAATGTTTCAGGGGTTTCTCAACAGTACAAACATTGGGAGAGATCACCTTAATATAATTTCGTTGTTTCCACTAAATTGGAGTCCTGGTCAAAAACATCTTACTTTATTAGAAAATAATATATTTGGCTATCTGATGACTGAAATGTTTGAGACCGGTGACATTTTTAAAAGCAGCAGAGTTTTATTCAAAGAATAAACTTCTGGGTGCCCGCATGCTTCTTCAGATACAATGAAATGGAAGTCACCAGTCCATATGTATAGGTAGAGGGTGAGCAGCACATTAGCATACAACAAAATGTTTAACAGATTCAAGGACCAAAGAGGAGTATCAAGTTTAGTTTATATGGTTACCGTACCATTTGTTTGGGTTTAATTCTGGGGAGGAAACATCGTGAATTGGAGGAAACTGTCAAAATTGGAGACTGATGGTCAGATGTGACTCTGCCATTATTCTCCATCTGCCTCCTCTTAAGCATGACATTGGACCTTTACACACCATTTTTCCCAGTTAATGCTGAAAAGATGAGACAGTCATTGAACAGTCATTTATGGAGCTTCATCTACTCCTGAACCATCAGCGATTTCCTCTTACTGCAGGGTTCTCCATGTGACCACATGTGTTTCTGTGAGGTTTTAAGCCTTTAGTAGTTGCTTAGATAGGAGGATACTACGGGAAGGAGAAGGCCATAAAGATCACTTCCGCAAATTTGTTCCACTTGTAGAAGCTTAGATCAACTTCCTGGTATCCTTACTCCTTTCTCACCAATGCATGAATATTCATGAGGGCTACATTATTCATACACAAAACCCAAGTACTAATGTAACTTCAGCTAGTTCCTCTGAAATGAGTTGATATTCTTCACTTACTCTGATTCATTTTTAATTAACACGTATTCATCTTTCCCATTTTCCATTTCCTACTTTGTGTGCAGTTGTTCCAATAGAAAACAAAAAAAATGTTTCTTATTAGCTTGGCCTGAATAACTTATAATCCAGCACTAAGCCAAAGACAGCCTATAAGAATACTGTGTGTGTTTTAAATGCTGTCCAGTTGCCTGTTATAGTGGTTAAGAGTGGCGGCTTCTAATCTGGCGAGTTGGGTTTGATTCCCTGATCCTCTACATGCAGCCAGCTGGGTGAGATTGATGTCACAGTCCTGATGGAACGGTTCTCACAGAGCAGTCCTGTCAGAGCTCTCTAAACCTCACCTACCTCACTGGGTGTCTGTTGCGGAAAGAGGGAGGGAAGGTGATTTTTAAACCCTTTCAATTCTATGATTCTTCTGGATAGTGAATAGTGTAGTATAAAAAACAATTTTTCTTCTTCTGTCTTAAGATAACCCTGTGATTTAATTTCCTCCAAAATGTCCTATCGTTAACAGCCTTGATCATGTCTTGTAAGCTGAGAACTGTGACTTTCCTGACAGAATCAATTAATCTCATGTTAGGGCTTCCTATTTTCCTGCTGCATTCAGCTTTTCTAGCATTATTGTCTTTTCCAGTGAGTCTCATCCTTGCATAATATGACCAAAATATTATTGTCTTACTTTGGTCATTTGGGCTTCTAGGAAGAGTTTAGGCTTGATTTGATGTAGACCCCCACTCTTTTTTGTCCTTTTGGTGGTCCACGATGTTCATAAAACTCTTCTCCATCACCACATTTCAGATGAATCAACTTTCTTCCTGTCAGGGTTCTTCATTGTCCAAATCTGACACCCATATGTAGTAATGGAAAATACTATAGTATGAATTATTTTCATCTTGGTTGCCGGTGAGTCATCTTTATACTTAAGGATCTTTTCTAGCTTCTTCCCATTATCACTCTCGTTCTGATTTCTTGGTTGCAGTCTTCATTTTGGTTGCTTATTGAACCAAGGAACAGAAAATCTTCATCAATTCCTTGTCTTCATAGTAGATCTTAAAGTTGTGTAATTACCCAATAGTCATTACTTTTGTCTTCTTGATGTTCAGCTGTAATCCGGCTTTGGCACTTTCTACTTCAACCTTCATCATGAATCATTTCAAATCTTCACTGTTTTCTGCCAGTACTGTGGTGTCATCTGCATGTCTCAAATTGTTAATGTTCCTTGCGCCAGTTTTCACTCCACCTTCATCTTAATCAACTTGTTTTCCTCATGTTATGTTCGGCATTTAGAATAAAAAGACAGGGAAATAAAATACATCCTTGTCTGACATCTTTGCCAACTGGAAACCATTCTGCTTCTCCATATTCCATCTTGCACATTAAAGCAATCAGATCTTGTGGCACACCCATTTCTTTTAAAAACCAATGATAGCTTTTCATGATCCACACAAGGAAGTAGTGTGGAAGTAATGTAGTCTATGAAACACCAGCTGATTTTCTTCTAAAATTCTCTCCTTTGCTCCAGAAACCAGTATAAATTTGCAATATGATTTCCAGTGCCTCTTCCTTTTCTGAATCCAGTTTATTCCATAAGAATATTGTTGTCCTATCAGGGACTCAGTAGTAAGTCAATTGGGTTCATGGCTTGCTTGGCAGGTGCAAACCTGTCAGTGCAGAAATGGACGTGGGTTGCCTTCATTTTGAGGGTCACAAATTCTTTAGGCTGCTCATTAGCAGAAGCCACAACCTAAAGCACTGATAAGGATCAGGGCTTATTATGGGATGTATGCAGATAATCGATATTGCTGTTGGTACGAAATAAACTACATAAGTCTTTGTTTATATCAGGTCTTGCAATCTGCAATATGTTATGTCAAGGTACTCTGGACACGATATTAATGTTGTCTGAGGATAAACGGGAGTCTTTTTTTCCCTTCCTTCTTATTACGGTATGTGGGGAAATTCTCATTTTGTTCCTGTTGTGCTGTTCAGTTAAATGAAGACCTTTTCCTTAATCTTTACTTTGAGATTAATGATGATCCTGAAGAGATTAAGTGAGTGTATTTCAAAAGTGCTGCTCATAATATACACTCTGCAGATGTGTTGATAACAAAACAGATTGCAGAAGTAGTATCTGAGGAAAGTGAGGAAGCAATATTTCCTGGTCCATTAAGTGCCATGTTATGATACATTTTTCAAAGTCTGCTAGGTAAATTATCCAGCAATGCTAATGGACACAGGGGTAAAGAAGAGTATAACAGAAATCTAGTATCAATTAAGAAGAAAGCACATCACCTGGTCAGCAAATATTTGTTTTTATTTTATTTTTGATACTTATATTTACAAGGGTGGCTCCTGCTGCAAGGGGCCATACAGCTGTAAGGGGCCATACAGGCCATCTAGCCCAGCCCAGAAGCCACTCACATAACTAGACATAACTGGAGCCCACTTCCTCTGTTGCTCTACAGGCCAAGTCTCTTGCTTCTCAATGTAAATGATAAATGATGGATTGATTGATTGGCTGGCTGGCTCCCACATCTTACTTCCATGCCCATTGAATGTGCTTTATTCAGCCCCTGTTTCAGGATTCTTTCTGGTTTCTGCATTTATACTAAACTAGCTGCCCGATTGTTTTTTGTTTCACTTCTCTGAAGGGGCATGTCACCCCTTCTGGAGTTCCTTTAAACCTGAAAAATATTTCAGAGATTCCTCCATGGTCAAAAAATTGAAAAAGGCTGCTCTAACCACTACACAATACTGACTCTACTGGAATAGAGCAGAGTTAGACTGGCAGATAGATTGGAAGGCCAAAATGACCTTGGAAAGGGCCCTCCCCCTGAATTACTGACAGAAACCAAGGTTTGAAGGCTAGCAATATTGTTGTAATTCCTGAGCAGCCAACCTAATGGCCACCGAGATCTCAGAGAACAAATAATTTCTATTGTTTGGGTTTTTTAAACACACACACATAATTTTTTTTTAAATTCCATATGGTTCTGCAAATCAGTTGGGTTTTTTGTTGTTTGTTTAAGAGATCTGTATTGTCAGGATTCTTGTTGAGAATTAGATATGTTGATAGATCTTTCCTGCATAAATCTCTCTGACTCCCCCTGCCCCTAAAAGTCCATTAAAGGCGCTGGTCATCACCATGACCTGTGGCAGTGAGTTCCGCAAGTCAACTGACATCATGTGAAGTTGGCCTGCCTTGAACCTACTGCAAGTCAATTTCATAGGATACTTTTGCATTCTGTATTATATTATCTGTGCATATCACATAGAATCATAGAATCATAGAGTTGGAAGGGGCCATACAGGCCATCTTTTCCAACCCCCTGCTCAACGCAGGATCAGCCGAAACCTCCTTTTCTCCAGGCTGAACATTCCCAAGTCCCTCAACCTATCTTCATAGGGCTTGGTCCCTTGGCCCCAGATCATCCTCGTCGCTCTCCTCTGTACCCTTTCAATTTTATCTACATCCTTCTTGAAGTGAGGCCTCCAGAACTGCACACAGTATTCCAGGTGTGGTCTGACCAGTGCCGTATACAATGGGACTATGACATCTTGTGATTTTGATGTGAATTGTAAGGGGCCATACATAGCGTTTATAATTTTGTGAAGTATTATACACAAGTGTTTATCAGGGTCTTCTTGGATAAGACAAATGAAGACAATGGTTCTTAAGGGCATGACATGGGTCATCTGTTAAAACTAAGGTAGCCCTTGGCTGGAAGACCACAGGAAAATCAACACAGGTGTTCGTAAATTCCTTGCTCAGCAGGAGGAAATGAAGAATGTCATTCTTTAGCAGCAACCCCAGACTAAACTTTGGCAAAGTTCTTCTTGGTATACTACTTGATGTCTATGAATGTTGCAAACACTTCTAGATAATTTCAGTCACCAATACATTTTAAACTTTATCTTTCATTTACCTTAAATCCCCAAATTGCTTTCATGATCTATCAGATTGTTATTGACTGTTCTACTTTATTGCCTTGCAAATGCTTCTGTATCTTACTGGGGGTGGCTAAGATCTATCTCACTTCCCTGTATTTTATTTCAAGCTGGTAATGATGGATAAAGAGCCTCTTGTGGCGCAGAGTGGTAAGGCAGCTGTCTGAAAGCTTTGCCCACGAGGATGGTATTGATCCCAGCAGCCGGCTCAAGGTTGACTCAACCTTCCATCCTTCCGAGGTCGGTAAATTGAGTACCCAGCTTGCTGGGGAGTAAACGGTAATGACTGGGGAAGGCACTGGCAAACCACCCCGTATTGAGTCTGCCATGAAAAACGCTGGAGGGCCTCACCCCAAGGGTCAGACATGACTCAGTGCTTGTACAGGGGATACCTTTACCTTTACCTTTTAATGATGGATGAGTGTATAGAGATGCCCATTTTTTTTTCTTGTACAGCATTGAACCTATATTGGAATGCTACAATTGACAGTAGACATATGTGCAACAAAACTGATGTATACACAATGTTTTTGTTTGCAAGATGAATTATGTATAAGAGTTGGAAAAGTGTCTCCTCATTCTTATAAGCTGTAAATGTTCCACATAAAACACATTTTTGTCCTCAATGGGAGAATTAAGCATACAATTAACTCTTCCCTGTTTTGAGCTGCCAGCTCTGGGTTGGGAAATATTTGAAGACTTGGGGGTGGAATGGGGGGTGTATAGGATTTAGAGTAGAGAGTAATCTCAATGGAGTATAATGTTATGGAGTCCACGCTCCAAAGCAGCCATTTTCTCAAGGGGAGCCAATTTCTTTTGACTGGAGAAAACGTGTAAGACCGGGGGATCCCCAGGTACACCTGGAAACAGGCAGCCCTAGCCCTGTTGAACAGAGGATGTCAAAGGCCAACATTCAATATTGCTTTGGCACCACGGGAACTCCCTCTGAATTCATCACTGGGCACAACTAGAATATTTGATGACCTGCCACCACATGGGTGGAGACAAACACAAGAGTCTGTAATGCAAAAACATCACCCTCTGTTCTATAAGTTCATGTCATGGGCTACTGCAGAGGGCCCACACAAATGGTAGCTTTGTAATATTTCTATGATATTGTTATTGTATGGCTCCTTACAACTCCCATGAAATCCAACTCCTGAACCAACCAATCCAGAACTGGCAACCCTACGAGGGACCTTGGGATCCTCTGGAATAATAATTTAAACTACAGAGATCAGTTTCCCAGAAGAAAATGAATGTGCTGGAGGGGTACTCTATGCACTGTGCCCCACTGAAGTTCCTGTCCTTCTCAAGCTCCATCCCCTAATCTCCTGGAATTTCCCTACCTGGATCTGGCACATCCCCCTCACCCCCTGCCAGTGCCCAGGGGAGACCTGGGAACCCAAAATTAAGAAGTGATGCCTCTGAATCCTGGCAAATGAAAAATATCACAAAGTGGGGGAGTGGTTTCCCACTCAGCTGCCGCTTCACATTTGACTAAACACAATAACGTTAAGTGAGTACTTCCATCCAGGCTTCTTGCTAAATCATGCCAACATCTCTGATACGTCATGACAGGTGGGGTCAGAGATCTTTCCCTCTCTAACTCTCCACTCAGACAACTCCTGGTTCGTAGCTGCTGTAGCATCTGGCAGATAATTAAGCAGAGCTTCCAGTAGTGGTTTTAGTTTATGTCACAACTTCCTAACGCAAGCTGGCAGTTGAATGTCAAAGTCAAGGTCTTCCCCGGTTGGATATCTCATTAGGCTGGCTTGACTGTGCTCAGTGGTCCCCACGGTCAATTCCAGCATGGACTGCCTTGGGCTCTCCCACACTAGTGGGTGAAATTCTCATTTCTAATGGAATAGCTTGGGGTGAAGAAATTTGGAAATCTTGAAATCCTCCAATGTTTTGGACTGTGAAAAGTGAAACGACTTGGAAGGAAGACAGTTGTTATTGTATGGCTTAGAGCAGCGGTCCACAACCTTTCGGCGGCCGCAGACCGCTGCGCCGGGGTGGTGAGAGAGGGTGACCCGGGGCACTGCACACGCCCGGCAGCCCCGGCGCAAACATGCATGTGTGGATTTGCCGCGCGTGCGCGTTTGTGCCACTGGCATGCCGGCGGCCGCTGCTCCCTCTCCCCGCCCCTCCAGGCCACGAGCATATCGGCCGCTGAAGTGGCCGATTAGCTTGCAGCCTGGCAAGCTCTCCCCCACCCCCAAAGCAAGAAGCTTACTGGGCCGCAAGCTAATCGGCCACTTCGGCGGACGATTTGCTCGCGGCCT
The DNA here is from genome assembly GCF_049243985.1 of Paroedura picta. Taxonomy (NCBI): domain Eukaryota; kingdom Metazoa; phylum Chordata; class Lepidosauria; order Squamata; family Gekkonidae; genus Paroedura; species Paroedura picta. Next base: position 97,593,936 of record NC_135374.1, on the reverse strand, counting down.
GGCAGCAGGCCACACCCCGGGAGTTGGGGACCACTGGCTTAGAGGAGGCCAGCCTGCCAACTTCATTTTTGGTAAGTAAGAACTATAACCGAGCAGCAAACCAGGTAACTATAGCCCAGGCATTGGAAAGAAGGGCAAGTTCAAAAGTTAGAGCCTTCTTTCGTAAAGCTCCCCTCCTACTCACAGACATTGGCTTAAGCAAATCGCTATTTAATACAAAGGGAAAATAGAGTTGGTTTTTATATGCTGCTTTTCTCTACCAGTTGTGTCAAAGTAGCTTACATTTGCCTTCCCTTTCCTCTCCCCACAACAGACACCCTGTGAGGTAGGTGGAGATGAAAGAGCCCTAATATTACTGCTTGGTCAGAACAGCCTTATCTGACCTTTATCAGTGCTGTGGCGAGCCAAAGGTCACCCATGGTTCTTATATGCTGCTTTTCTCTCCCAGGAATCTCAAAGAGGCTTACAGTCGCCTTCCCTTTCCTCTCCCCACAACAGACACCCTGTGAGGGAGGTGAGGCTGGGAGAGCCCTGATATTTCTGCTCAGTCAGAACAGCTTTCTCAAGGCCTCCAAGGGGAAGAAAAGTTCTCAGGGCCTACCTCTTACCAGTGAAGAAGAAATCTGTTCCCATTCAAAGGCAGATGGTCTGGGGGTTAACCTTTTTCAGAAGAATTGGTTTTCATATGGGGAGGGCCTGCACCAGACAATCTTCTCCAGTCAGGGCCTTTTCGGCAAAATAATTCCTGGAGAGACAAATGACCAGGCCTCGTGCTCCACTCCCTTCTCAGTTTCTCTTTCTCCCAGTCCTCCTACGTACACTCCTCCCAGGACACTTGGAGTGACACCTCTTTCCACTGTGGGGCGCCACTCTGTTTTCTGTCTGGCTGTTCCCTCCATAATTGTACTCAGCTAGGGCCGCACAAATCCTTAAACCACTTCTGACTCCTCCCAATATGTAAATTTAGTCTCATTGCTCCACCTAACAGCATACATCCCCAAAGCTCTAACAAGTTTTTTAAAAATAGGGATGCCAGGCTCCACCTGAGGATCCCCTGGAATTATAGCTCATCTCCAGGTGGCAGGCATCAGTTCATCTGGAGAAAATGGCTGCTTTGGGGGTGTACTCCAAAGCATTATACTGCACTGAGGTCCCTTCCTGCTCCAAACCCTGCCCACTCACGGCTCCCCCCAAAATCTCAGGGTATTTCCCAATCCAGAGCTGTTCAAAAAACATATTTTCCTATCTTTTGAAAAGAATGGCTCATAACCAGATTGTGGGCTAGTAACGTTTTAAAAATTTCAACCTATTGTAGTTGTTGGAGGGGAGGATTGTTGATGTCAAAAGAATTACCACACAGGGGTATTCTTAACCAATCTTGCTGGTCCAGTGTCTAAGAACTAAATATGGTTGTGTGTGTTTTAGAAAGTCAGCCAATATGTGTAGTTTTCCATGCCTATAATATAGGCCAGCCACATTGGTGACTGTGGGTCTACTAGTGGTGAGAGTTCAGAAGGTCCATTATAACTCAATAACACTGAATGGATGATGGCCTTAATGTGCATACATAAAGAAACCTAGCAGGGCCCTGTGGGTGTTGTTAGGCCATGCAAGCCTGTACTTCACAACCCTGTGGGCTCTTGTATAATACAAAACTAGCAACACAATTAACATTGTGATGGAGGCTTTGGATAAGGGTGTCAACTGGACAGGGGGGAAATATCCTTTTAACAGAAGTTTAATACATAGCAATGGGCACTTGAAGCTTTTCATGTAATTAAGTTAAATAGCATCACCGGAAAAAGGTTGCTTGTGGATCAAAGGGATTCTTAAAAGGCAGCTAGAGAGGACAATTTAAATGGTGGCAGTCCTGGCGAAACATAAGCCTAATGTGGCCAAGGGAAATAGGCATGAGGGTGTGCTGTTGGCAACATTACACCACTTCGGGGGTGGTTTTGCCATAGGATTTTTGGAAATTCCTAGAGAGGCATGATGTCACTTATGGTTTTTTTTTTTTTGAAGCGATGCAACATTTTGGGTTTTATAGCACTTTTTGTTTGTTTGTTTGTTTGCAGTTTTCCCACTGGCTGGACAGCAGGGGTTGCTGGTGGGGATTCTCTTGTCATAGTGGAAAACTTTGCAACCCTACCTAGTATAGCAAGTCATACTATGCTGCAGCAAAATGCTAATCAAAATATGTTTCCTGAATATCTCCGATGTATAGGTTTTTTTATGGACTTTATATTTTTGGAGAAGTTGTGGATTGGCATTGACTAGACCAGCCTTTGGGGGAGTGCTTGAAATTTTTTTCAGACATTGAGGAGCCCCAGAAGTGATGTCAGCTGGCCATGCCCCCTGCCACACCCCCAGATGTAACATCACTACCTTTTCCCCTTAGCCCTCCTTTTGCTCCCTCGCCCTGTCTTTACTATTCCTATGTTGGCTCTGCGTCATGTAGGCCAGAAAGAAGAGTAGAAGCTGAGAACCCCCCATACCATGCTACTTCAGAGCTCAAACGAGCCCCCTTCAGAGCTTCTGCAAACTCCCTGGTCTAGACTAGCCTGATCTCATCAGATCTCAGGGGGTAAGCAGGGTCAGTACTTGGGTGGGAGATCACCAAGGAAGACTTGGCACAGGAAGGCAATGGCAAATCTCCTCTGATTCTTGCTTGGCTTGAAAGCCCATTGCTGGGATTACTATAAGATATTTGCAACTCGATGGCACTTTACATATGTACACATATTTTTTGAGCTCTATCACTCATCAAAAACCTATTGTATAGACTGAGGGTTAGAGTAAAGCAACATGGTTTTTAAAATTTCCAACAGCATCCCTTTGGCCAATAGGACAATTGTGTGTAGTTGTTAGAATGTTGGACCAGGTTATGGGAGACTGATGTTCAAATCTCCATTTTGCTGTGGCAGCTTACTGGGTGACTTTGGGCCAGTGACATATTCTCAGCCTAGCCTACTTCACAGGGTTGTTGTGGAATACAATGGAAGAGAATCAAATGATGTAAATCACTCCATGGACAGATAGATGGATTATAAACAGGCTTGCCCATTTCCAAATCACGTTTTCCACAAGTAATTGTAACGTTAAAAAAAAAACCCAAATATTGGATCAGTCTGTTCTAGGAACCAGTCTGCTGTAGCGATCACCAGAAACTCTATGATTTTACTCTAGAGTTTCCAGTGTATCTTAGGGAGGTGTGACGTGATGTCACTTACAGTTTTTACATGAAAGTGATGTCATGCTGTCATCTGGCTGTGCTCCCCCATGTTGTAAGCAGCTGATTCTCAACCCTAGTCATTAATAAAGTGAAAGGGGAAAAAAATCTCTAAATGGACAAAGTTTGCCTAAAAGTGACTGACTTTATAAAGCCTGATGTTGTCATAATGGTCTCACATGTGTCATAGGCTTCCATGATTTCTTCCTCTCTTCTCTTTTGCGTATTACCCCCCGTTTTATTTTCAGAGTCACTGTAATCAACCGTTGTGAAGCACTGCATTTCCAATGAGAAAGAGCACTACTGTGTTTCCCCGAAAATAAGACCTACTCCAAAAGTAAGACCTAGCGGTGCTTTTTCATGCACCACTAGAAGAAGCCCTCCCCTGAAAATAGGACCTACCTCTAATTGGTCCTTAGAACCAGGGCCGGCCTTAGGGGTGTTCTTGTAGGGGTGTTTGCGGTCGTAGTGGACACCGGGCCAAATCTGCAGCACTCAGGTATGCTGTGCTGGTGTGCCACTCATCTCCCTGCCGGTAGCGATACACACTGTAGAGTCCAGCCCCTGCTCGTTCAGCTTCTGTCAGCTCCGCCTACAATCCCCTGGCTTGACAGAAGCTGTGCCCTGCACAAGGTACGATTTATGTAGGGGGGGGGACAGGACTGGAATAAATGTAACATTTTTGGGGACGTCAATAAATATAAGACCTACCCGAAAATAAGCCCTACTGCATTTTTTTTAACCTAAAATTAATATAAGACAATGTTTTATTTTCGGGGAAACATGGTATGTCATTTCAACGTCACAGTGTGCTCCTGTTTGCCTACCTGTAAATTAAGGATATACGCTCCAGGCCATTGGCAAAAGGCCTCACAGACCTTCCTCAGACACTCGTGATGTTTTTCAGTAAGCACCAGTTATTTCCGCCTTTTTGGAACTGACCCATAGTTAAAAGCATAGCATACAGTGTATGTAGGAGTCTGTATGATTCTGGTGTAGATTAAAAAAAGAGAACTGCCCAGTACATGTCTATCGCCAATCTCAGTGGAAATACTGGGAAAAGTGCTGCAGTCCCTTGTAATGTTCCTAGGTGAAGAAAATGTTATGAGAACTCCGGTATTAAGCCGTTGGACCCAATCTAAAGGTGGATGTGGAGTTTAAAACGCCTTAGCAGGGGAAGATTGAAGTGTGTGAAACCTAAAAGTAATGCCAGCTCTTCCCATGTATTATGCACTCCTTTGAGTCCCAGTGGAGCGTCCGAGTGCCTGAGCGTTATGCCATGGAGTAACGGAGGAGGAATTCATTATTTCCCCGCTGTGAGAAAGTCCTTACTGATACCCGTGTCCTGCGGTTCTGTAAAACATGCTGAGAGAAATAAGGCCATATGTCCATTATTCTATAATGAAATGATGTTTGCAGGGGGGGAAAAAAAAAGGCATCTTACAAAAAATATCAGACAGGCCGCAGTGGAAAAAACAAAACTGTACCTCAATAGTAAAAACGGCTCCACATCTCAACCAAGCCACCAACATTGTGAACCAGTTAAAACAGTGGTTCTCAACCTGGGGGTCAAATGACCCTTTCGAAGCAGGACTTGGCCGGGGGGTGGGGCATGCGCCCCCATTGTTGCCATTCCTCCTGAAGGCGCATGGCAATTTATATACAATTTATAACCAGTTTATATACAGTCATGAACAATGAGGAAAACGCCATTGGTCAGTTTTGGTTTAATTTCTGTGAAAGAACACTTGCATAATTTTATGGTTGGGGGTCACCATAACATGAGAAACTGGATTAAAGGGTCGCGGCATTAGGAAGGTTGAGAACCACTGGGTTAGAAAAACAGGTGTGTTGTTGTTGTTTTTTTGAAGGGTCTAAGGCAGGGGTAGTCAACCTGTGGTCCTCCAGATGTCCATGGACTACAATTTCCATGTGCCCCTGCCAGCGTTTGCTGGCAGGGGCACATGGGAATTGTAGTCCATGAACATCTGGAGGACCACAGGTTGACTACCCCTGGTCTAAGGAATTGAAATCTACTTCACTCTGTACTTGGTAAAATGAGTCATCAGGCTTATGGATATAGTTTTTCAGATATGTAATGTGTGAAGTGGCAACATCAATATATTAGTCATGAGGTAATTTTTTTTTCCACAGGATCTGAAATGCCTTCTTTTTTTTTGAAAACCGCTTCTTAACATTCTCATTTGGAAGGGAAATGTAAAAAGGTTTCACTGATCTGATTACTGCACTCTTTATTGGTGTATATCTGCATGTTCAGAAAGGCATCGCCAGAAAAGTTTTATTGTATCAAGTGGGGGAGGATTCGCTGTTCACTTCTCAGTGTCTTTGCTGCTGCCTGTGGAACGAAGAACATTTTTTTTCTAGTCAGACCCCCATTTTAAAAATATATACTTTTAATGAAAATCCTATGCTCCAGAAATATGAGAAATTTAAAACCCACCCCCTCAGGGTCAGGTGGTCTGAAGCCTTTTGATAACACTGAAAAAAACACCAGAGAAAGGTCTTTTCCTGACCTTTATTTCCCAATGAAGCAGACTCCTCCACTCTCCCTAAAATGCCATGTTAATTGTTTGAAAGGTGATTTTGCAGTGCAATCCCAGGCAGCATTACTACGATTTAATCAGTGTGCTTAGATCAGAGTAAGTCTATTTAGGATTGCACTGTTAGTGATTTTAAATTGTGAGAAAATTGATGCACCTCTTAGGGCACTAAATGAATGATTCAAAACTATAGCCTTTTGATCTGCAGCTGGGGGAGAGCAAGGTTTATTAATGTGGCCTTTTAGCAGCTATGATCCTTCACGTTATCTGTGAATTTTAAAACCTTTACAATCATTAAATGATGATGAAAGGAGGTGAGTATTATTATTAAATATTGCCCGAATACCATGGAATGCCTGACAGTTGCAACTCGTATAGAATTTTAATCTGCCTCTTATGGGTGGGATTAGTACAGGTCTCAAAAGGTTGGGAAATACCTAGAGATTTGGGGCTATAATCCTATAGAGTCCACCTTCCAAAGTGGACATTTTCTCCAGGTGGGTTCTCCAGAGTACAAAGAAAATGGCAGCTTTGGATCTCTTTAGTCTGGGATGAGCTATAATTCCAGGGGATTCCCGGGTCCCACTGGGAGACTGGCATCCCTATGTAGGCTGCAGGGAATCAAAGGCTTTGTTTTAGCAGTCAAGTTTTCCTCTTGGCTCCTTCGACTCTAGCTGTCTTTCTACCCAAGCAATATTTTAATTTCCATTTGGTCCCATCTCTTCTTTCAATTCCTATTCCGAGAATTTGTAGCACAGTTGTGACAGCTTTCCCCATATTAACCTTGTTCCGGCATGCCCTGACAAACTCAGCTGGCATGATAAATGCCGGCCTTGTTGTTTCAGTTCATATGCTATGAGAAGAACTTGTCTTCTGGCACCAGTTTGAGAGAAAAATCACTTTCCTGCCCCTCTGACCGCCACTTTTCAAAGAACTGAAATATCTGCTAGATGACAAATGTGTGGAAAACTGCTTGGGCAGGTGTTAAGCAAAACTAGGGAACGGGTTGTAAAAACAAATGCTGTTCTAACTTTATTCTAATTATGAATGAGATGATTATGTAAAAAAACACACAGATTTCAAATATGTAAACAAGATCATTACTTGTATCCTGCATTGTTACTCAGGAAATTCTCTCTCAACATTCTTACAAGAACAATTAAATGTTGTTGTTATTGTTATTTATGAATTGTCTCAGATATTTGACTGGTAGATGGTGTTATGAATTTGAGATCTAGTTAAGTTATTGGGAACTGCAAATGGATTTGTATGGGATTCTTTCTGTTCCAAGCAATACTGTCTTCTGGAGCTGAGCTGGTGTTATCTGTTCCATGCCCAGAATGTCCAGGATGTGAGGGTGATCTGGCTGCGACATCTGTCACCCCATTGATCGCCAGGGTTGATTTGGCTGATCTGGCTGGCTAGGTGGCTGTCCCCTACATCCCTCACCGCTCCATGTACATCCCTCCCGAAGGTGCGTGCTCGGTGGAAGAGGACGACCATCCCAGATAGAAGGAATGCACTGTTATTTGGTCAAGGGTATACGATAGCTTGAGCCTTCTAGGCACTACCCCAAGGGCTCTGATGATGATTGGCATGATGGTAACTTTCTTTTCCCAGAGGTGCTCTAACTCTATTTGTAGGTCTTGGTATTTCCTGAGCTTCTCTTGTTCTTTCTTCACTATTCTGTTTTCTCCTGGGATTGCAGTGTCAATGATCCAAACCCTATTTCTCTTTTTTCCCCCACCATTGTAATATCAGAATGTTATGCTTCAAGTGTTTATCTGTTTGCAGACAGAAGCCCAAAGAATCGTTGTTTCATCATTTCCCATGAGGTTGTCTGGTTGTATTTAGGGATGCCATTCGCAGATGGGACCTGGGACCCCCTGGAATTCTAGCTGATCTCCATGCAAAAGAGATGAGTTCCCCTGAGGAAAATGGCTGCTTTGGTATTAGACTCCACTGAGATCCCTCATTATCCCAAATCCTGACCACCCCCAAGGTCTCCAGGGACTTTCCATCTCATAGCTGGCAACTCTTTGTGTTACCATGAATTTCTGGCTGATGGTAACCCATCGTTTCTAGAGTGTAGTGAGGGATACATTGTCATTATCTTGTGAGTTTTGCAGTCTATTGCTAACAATTGTGCTTGTTTCCAGTCAATAATGCCAGCTGTGTATCTTAGCATCACGACTGCCCATGTGTTAATTGCTTTTACTGCGTCTGCCTTCATTTGATTTTGTTCACAATTTCTTTTTTAACTCTTTGAGTCAACTCTTTGAGTTAAAAAGAGTCAAAGGATGATTGTTGTTGCTGTTATAATTAGAACTGATTTCTCAGGGGGAGGAGTGAGTCTGGTCCTGACTTTTAAGTGTACATTTTGTTCAGTACTTTTTTTGGAATCATTTTATCTTTATCTTTGTTTTATATTTTGGCATCTGAATAGCTATGACTAGAGAACTGTTGTGGAGCTTCAATAATGTCCTTTAAGGGTATTTGTTTTAAATAAGGAACATTAAAATACAGTACCATATGTACAGCACTTTCTCAGGAACAGCAAGCGGGACATGTAGAAGTCTGCAGTACAGGGCGGGGAAGTGTTGAAAGAAATTACCATCCCTCTTCCAGGAAGGGAAATGGTGTTCTGTTGACAGAATGTCACAGCTGGATGCCTACTACTATCTAATCAGGTTTTGGGCAAGAATTCAGGCATTAGTAGTTTATAACTTCATAAAGTGGTTTTCCTACCAGCTAAGTATTGAATTCTTTATCCTCACTTAGTGACATGCGTTTTATGACCCTGGGGAACGCAATAATGTTCCTGCTATGTGGTGAGGAATATGCTTGCTATAACTTGTTTGGTTTAATAAGCTGTTGGTAAAGGAAATGGGATACACTCTAGAAATGGATTTCGAGGTTGCTTTGGAATAACATAATCATGGTTGCCATGGAATTCTAGAAAACATTCTTACCCTTTTTAGAATAATGAATGCAGGTCCCAGGGGTCTTGGGAATAGTAATGTAATGCTTAGAAGAAGACAGACATTCGCAGTAATTGTTTGGATACAATCTTGCTTTGATAGCAGATAGTCCCAGAAGTGCCTGGAGACACCCTTCTGGATGACATGAAGAGGAAGGAAAACACAGAAGTGCCGCTGGAGGAAAAACATCAATCTGGCAGCATACATGCCTGTGACAAAATAACGCATACATGTTAAGGACATTAGAGGTGCATCTTTACAGTTGGGCTGCCATGCCCCCACCCCGGGCCACCGGCAGTGGGCGGTGTGGTAGGGTTGCCAGATACAAGTTTGGAAATTTCTGGAGATTTGGGGGTGAACCCTGGGGAGGACAGGGATCTCCATGGGGTACAATGCTATAAAGCCCACCCTCCACAGCATCCATTTTTTTCCAGGGTAACTAATCTCAGTAGTCTGGAAATGAGCTGAAGTTTTGGGGGATCCCCGGGTCCTACTGGGAAGCTGGCATCCCTACTTCCCAGAATGGAGATGCTGGATCAGAAAAGGCATTGCCTGTTGATTGCTGAGAAGTGAAAGTAAATTTGTTTGTAATACTAGAATTGAGCCAGTGTGGTATAATGGAGAGCATGTTGTATTGGATGAGGGCGACTTAGGTGCAGATCCCTGATCAGTCTTGAATCTCACTGACTGGCCTTGGGCAAACCATTGGGGTCAGATGTATTGACAAAACCACAATGGCCTGAAATTATATGAACATGCCTCAAGTGATGGGGATGTTACTGATCAAGATCCAACGTGAACTAGACCCATTCATAAATAGCCACCCTTTCCTGCTACGCCCATTTCCTAGGCTGTTCCTGGGGTCCTCCATACCGGGCAGTGCACTTGGAAGTGGGGTATCAGCAGAAATTGCTCGCCCTTCTTTAGGAATTTAAGTGCTCTTCACTTCTTAGAATGAATGGTTGGCCAACCAGGAGCAGCCATTGCACTGATTTTATAATAGGACTTATTATTTGCAACCAAATATTAATTAAATTGAAATCCAGATCTCTCTCTCTCTCTCTTTTTGCACTCCTGCACACCGTGGTTTTATGACTTAACAAAATGTGCAGAAATATTAAAAGACCTTGTGGTTTCATAACTGTGTTTTTGCCTCTCAGTATAACTGGGAGGGGAAAGAGGATTATTTAAGAAACAAAAAGGAGTTCGCAGAAACCATCCCCTCCTCCTGCCATATGCATTCTCAAAATCCCAGTGCAGACTTTCTCCTTGTCAAAATGTAGAAGATGTCAAGTGGGAATACACCAAAGTGCAGAACCATGACTAAGATTTGGGTCAGGCCCAGTGGGACTGATCCGTCATCTCTTCTCAAGGATGAGAAGTTGCCATGGTAAAGTGGCCAAACAGAAGTCTGCATCCAGGGATCTCAGGCAAGGACAAGAATAGGAAGTAAGGATCAAAAAAGAAGAAGAAGAAATTATTTTTGTTTTGTTTTGTTTTGTTTTTGGTGATGGAAAGAAGAAAACAGATTTCTTGGATCTACAATGAGACTACTTGAAACCAGAGTGGTTCCACCCCATCAGCTTGGCCTCTACCTCCTTTATTGGAATTCAGATTAACATTGCATTTACATTGGCTCAGCAGTGCAAGATGGCTCAGTGGCCATAGATTACTGTTTCTGGAGTTATGAAGCATCTTTGACCTTTTCATGATACTTGAAGAGAGTCAGGTGACCTTATAAAATAAAAGTAACTACATTTGCTTTACCAGTGTTGCTTTGGTGGCAGAAGAGACAACAGAACAGGCCTCCTAACAATTGTTTAATTTCTTGATATACAAATGAAACAGTGGCTACGGTCCTGCCCAGTGGAAACCAGTAGGACTTATATAACAGCAAATAAAAAAACGCCACCCTCCTTTATCTCATTTATCCATATAATGCAGTATAAAAAGATTCTGACAGAGACATTGCATCAGCATTTTTAGATGGACTGAGAAAAACACAGAGAATTGGGGAGTTTGGATCTGGTGCCTGGATCAGGAGCTGAAAGACGGAAGCTATCTGTGCAGGGAGGTCAGGAGAATAAAAGGTTAGAGAAATAAAATGCTCTCTGTGGAAAGCCATGGACACCTTTGCAATATGAAGGCTCCAGACTTTGTCTGCTTCTGAAAGGGAATCAACAAGTCTTCATGCTGCGCAAACTGTATTATTCAGGCTTTACGATCACGCATGCTGAGAGCTCAGCTATGGGAGCATCTGACAGCTGCCATGCTCCCAATATGCACAGCCACCATTTCATGTGAGCGGTGCAATGAGCATATTTCAGGAGCATCATCAGGATCACAAGCTCCTGTGGGTGGGCCACTAGGATGCATGATGTTCTGAAAAGAGCATTCGTCTCTGCCAAATCTAATGCAAGTTCAGCCTGGCTTAGAAGACACATCTAGCCTAAGGCCATTCTGAATGTCCCCCTTCTCCCTGTTAACATTAGGCATACTTTCCTGTATTATCGCTCTTCTGTTGCTGCTCATTGTTGGCTTCCATTGGTGGAGGTTGGGAAATTCAGGATAGGGACACAAATAGTGATACCGAAATGTTACAGAAGGTAGGATTTCGGTGAAAAAGTGCATGCAGACAATACTGAATTAAATCGCTGGGTCCACTGCAGCTTGCTATGATAATAGCAGCTTAGAATCATAGAGCCGGAAGGGACCTCCAGGGTCATCTAGTCCAATCCCCTGCACAATGCAGGAATTCACAACTACCTGCCCACCCACAGTGACCCCAATTCCATGTCCAGATGATGCCCCCCCCCCCCAATCTCCAGAATCCAGCCTGGCCTGGAGGAAATTTATCTACCGCCCCACAGTGACAATCAGCAATTCCCTGGGTATGCAAGGAAAAGCCACAAGAGACAAACATTGGCACATCCCTTCTTGCCCACTCACTCACAATCTGCCTAAGTTCATAAAATCAGCATTTCTGTCAGATGACTACCTAATGTCTGCTTAAAAACTTCCAGAGAAGAACGCACCACCTCCCGAGGAAGCCTGTTCCACTGAGGAACCGCTGTAATTGTCAGGAACTTCTTCCAGACGTTTAGCTGAATATTCTTTTGAATTAATTTCAATCCATTGATTCTGGTCTAACCCTCTGGGGCAACATAAAACAGCTCTTCTCCATCTTCTATGTGATAGCTCATGTATTTGAAGAAAGTTATCCTATCACCTTTTAGTCGTCTTCTCCCTCAACTTTTCCTCATATGACTTGGTTTCCAAGCTTGAAAAAGTGCAACACTCAACGGGGGAATTAAAGGGACAGTCCCCACATGAAGGGGTGGCCACATTCTAATGGGGCCTCCATGTCAATCTTGCCTGGCCTCTAGATGTATTGTGTTGGGGTAGCCATCTGTATGTACCTGCCCATGGTTATGAAGGAGCAGATTACTCTGGTCTGGAGAATATCAGAGGAAGAGAACTAGGGATTGATCCTGAAAATAATGGGACAGGATAGAACAGGTGGGTTGAGAAAGGAAAAGAGGAACTAACCATCATTTTAAGTCATGGAGAACTATTTGCTTTGGATAGGATGTCCTCAGCCTAAACCAATGCACATACATTTGTCATCCTTCTTGACTCTGCCACCCCTTTATGTGCTTTAAGCACAGCACAAAAGCATTTTTAAAGAAATTATCCTGCAGAGTACTACTCAAATTGGCAGGACACTCTTTGAGAATTATGTGTGTAGCATCTAAAAATAACATGCTAAAAGGTTAGGAATGAAAACTTGGATGAAGTCATCATGAGGCTTAAAACCATTGCTTTTGGTTAGCAGGGGGAGAGCACGCGGGAGCCGCTTTGCCAGTTCTGTGCAGGATTGTCATAAATAGCTATGGAATCTGTGAGATGGCAGCCTTTCAGGATTCATGGAAGGATAAGGATATCTTCTCTGCAACCCCCAGGGAGCTGTAGTTCTTGAACGTTCCTGACATCGGCTGGTCTAACATTTCTAAGTGCTTATTACCATCTAGTTCAGCGGTTCTCAACCTGGGGGTTGCGACCCCTAGGGGGGTCGATTGACCCTTTTCCCAGGGGTCGCCAAGGCTGCTACCGCGCCTGCTGCCACCTTCCTAATGGCACGAGGGCTGTGCGCTGAGCGCTCCGGCGTACTCCAGCTGCTTTGGCGATCACGGAAGCCCAAGGCGGCCAGCACCATGGAGGGGAGGGGAGGGGCGGTGCCGGCACACCAGCCAGCACCTGCACGCAGGCGCAGAGCTCTGCGTCTGTGTGCGGGTGCTGGCTGGTGTGCTGGCGCCACCCTTCCCCTCCCCGCCATGACACTGGCCACCTCGGGCTTCCATGATTGCCAGAATACCTGAGCGCACAAACCTATGACCCTCTTTGGGTGTTGGCAAGGGCACAGCAGTGGCTTCAGCTCTCAAAGGGGGTCATGCCATCGGGCAGGTTGAGAACCACTGATCTAGTTTGATAATTCTTTTCATCTGCGTGCATGAGTAAACGATACAGAAATCGTCAAAAGGATACATTTGTATTTATTTATTTATTTACCTAATTTATATTCTTCGTTTCTTGCAAGGATTCAAGGCAGATTACACAGAGCAAATAAGGACAGTCAACAAAATGAGGGATGCAGTCAACAATGCACTAGGATAGGAGAAGTCTGGAGAAGGAAAGGTGGATTTATGGCATTCTGTATCTCATCAGATGCATAACAACAACAAACTGGTCTTCGGTACACTCTTGATCTGAAAGATGATGCAAAGCACTACAGAAATTACTGCCTACTTCCTGACGTTTTTGTTCCATGCTTTAATTACCTCGAAAAGAAATGAATTAAAACCCAATGCAAATAAAAGAACAATGTAGTAGTGTAGAGGCAGGAGGAGGATTTAGACGAATTAAATGGATGTGCTACTAGATAGCAGAATGCTATTCAGGCTCCAATTACAACGAAATGGTCTGTGGGCATGATAAGGAACAGTACAAAACACCCTCATTAATTGGACTTATTCTATGGCATATTGGGAAAAGGAGAAACAAAATCATGTGCATTCAATCAGCAACCAGTATATAAACATAGTGGGGATGTGCTATGCTGGTTCATGCAGATAAAAATCTGTCTTCTTCCCCACCCCCATCAAGTCACAGCCAATTTATGGGGATCCCATCGGGGGTTTTAAGGCAGGAGACATTCAGAGATGGTTTGCTACTCTATGCCCCTATGTCATAATCCTGGACTTTTTTGTTGACCTCCCATCCTAATTCAAACCAGGGCTGACTCTGCTTAGCTAATCTCTACCAAACTCTGCCAAGATTAGGCTATCATGGTCAAGGAAGGTCTGTCCATTCTACTCCTAGGTTTTGTGATTAATCATTTGGTTTCTGCTTTTCTCTGTCAATTGACACGAACAGTCAAGAACACCCAAAGGCATTCCACATTAATCGTCGTACATTCCATTTTAGGACATTATTTGCTAGTTGTTATGTACTTCATCACTGTGCAGACTAGCAACCCTTCTTCTGGGCCTGGGAAAGTGTGGCTACTGGTTCAGTCCTAAGCAGTGTTACATCCTTATCAACCTCTTGATTTCTCTCAACTTAGAAGGGTGTACCTAGGCTTAGGATTGCATTGAGAGCTTAAACACATAGGGCCTGTATCGCTACTCAGTAGCGGCTACTGGGCCCTCTGGGTTCACATATCCCCAGTTCTGTATAGCTTTGGAAGAAGAGGAAGAAGAAGAAGAAGAACAGCAGCAGCAAGCAGCAGCTGGTTCTTATATGCTGCTTTTCTCTAGTCTCAAAGTGGCTTACATTCGTCTTCCCTTTCCTCTCCCCACAACAGACACCCTGTGAGGTGGGTGAGGCTGAGAGAGCGCTGATATCACTGCCTGGTCAGAACAGCTTTATCTGTGCTGTGGAGAGCCCAAGGTCACCCAGCTGGCTGCATGTGGGGGAGCAGGGAATCTAACCCAGCTCAACAGATTAGAAGTCCATACTCCTAACCACTATGCCAAGCTGGCTTTCTAAACAATAAGAAGGCCCTTGGGTAGTGCTGGAACGCGTGCTCAGGTTCCGTCATTAGCATCTGCCAGTCTCAGGATCGACGGACAAATTACATGAAAGATCCATACCTGAGTCTCCCAACATTTTCCTTCAATATTTCTGAAAAGCTCCTCATCTGAATTTCTGTCTGGATTTCAGACAATTTACGCTGTCTTCTTTGCGACATGGAGCGGACCCAGTGATTATTTTCTTATTTCGGATATTTTAAAAATCCAGCACAGTGCACGTGTCCTTTGCTGTAACTTGCACTTCCTTTCATGTTCTTTTTTCCTTTTCTTCCACATGACTGATGCATGCATATGCACTAATAGGGCGATCTGTAAAAGCAGGCCTTTGTGTGATTGAATGCAGGGGCATATCAGTTTGCTTTGGGGTGTGTGGTGTTTTACTAACGTGCAGGGAGAACATGCATGCATCAGTAAAACATTGCACAAGAAGCATCTTGATGCACCCACTCATACGATCCCTTTTGGATTGCTTTGTGCAGTGGTTTATCAGCATTCGCGTTCACTTCAGTAACACCGAGGGGGGAAATGTAAATTAACGGAAGGAGCTGAAAGCCAGAGAAATGAGTTCAGATAATAACTAATAAAAATGAGTCAAGCATGCCCTGATAATCCAAATGAAATTTCTTCTGCCTATTGGATCCCAACCTATTAGGCTGGTGTTGGCTGTTTTTTCTAATGCTGTTGTGATTACTGCAGCTGCAGTCAGCTGCCAGCTGTTTCCTCATGCTCATTTTTGGTTTCTGCTTGCCCACCACTATGACAGAAGAAGAAGAAGAAAGTAGAAGAAGAAGAGTTGGTTCTTATATGCCACTTTTTCTTGACCCAAAGGAGGCTCAAAGCAGCTTACAGTCGCCTTCCCTTTCCTCTCCCCACAACAGGCACCCTGTGAAGTGGGTGAGGCTGAGAGAGCCCTGATATCACTGCTCGGTCAGACCAGCTTTATCAGTGTCGTGACGAGCCCAAGGTCACCCAGCTGTCTGTATGTGGGGGAGTGCAGAATTGAACCTGGCATGCCAGATTAGAAGTCAGCACTCCTAACCACTACACCAAACAGCAATCCTATGTCTACTCAGAGTTCTACTGAGGTTTATTTCATGGGATTTTTTTCCAAGAAAGTATTTTTAGGGTTGCATTGTATGAGAAAGAATTCTTACATTTGTTAAATGTTTATCAGGTAGCATGACCATGTATGGTCATGTTGACCTGCCTCTCTCTCCCGAAATGGCCAGTGATGGGCCTGGAGGGGGTGGGAACGGGAGGGGCTCCAGGTGGGCATGTATATAGCTATGCTTCCCAATTCTATTCTGCACAATTGTGCCACTTCTGAGTCTTTGCAAAGCCTGAAGAATGTTTCAGGGGTTGTCAATGGGAAAGAAGTTGAGAAAGGCTGCTCTGTATTCTTGGTTCTTGGGGGGGGGGGGGGCAACAGTGGAAGGGCTTCTGAAGTTCTGGTCTCACTAGAGGACCTCCAGATGACACCTGGGTTTTGGCCACTGTGTGACACAGACAGTTGGACTAAATGGACCATTGGCCTGATCCAACATGGCTTCTCTTATGCTCTCAATGTCCCCTTTATGTGAGCAACTGCCGCAAGCAGGTTGCTGGTGGGGAACATACACATTTTCCAAATAAACAAACTGCCTCACTTGATGGCAATTGCTGGGGGTACCGGATTATCAACAAGTCTACCTCTTCATGTGCACGATGGGTCTGGGGATGTTTTTGTGACAAAAATGGAACTCTGGGGGTGACGGGAGGTAAACCCTGTGCCTTCCCATGTCTTGTCTAAGTGTATGAAACATTTAATTTCCTCTGAAGAAGCATCTCATGGCTTCTTGATGGATAGCGGGAAGTCACTTAAATTAGTCAGGAGCTGGAAGATAAATGCTGAAATGAATGAAGTTAAGGCTCTTGTGAGCATGCAAGAGGCAGCACCCCTTACTGTTTCTATTTTAAAATAGGCAGGGGGAAAGAAAGGAGAAGGAAAACCCCTTGTCTCTATTACTATGAGTCTCCTCTGCAAGGAAGGACTATAATGGACTATAAAACAGGGACCCTTTTTTACTTCTTTGCTGTTTGGCAAAGATAACCTGTTTAACAAAGAGGATCCATTGGTAGAGAACTACCATCTCTGATCATTTTATCCTAGCTAGAAGGTGGGAAAAGGTAAGCAGGAATGTGATATGCCTTTCATTGCTTCCACAGCAGGTATCCTTGCCCCCCTCCCCCATGTGTGTGTGTGTTTAAAGTTCTACCAATTCACAGCTGACTTATGGTGGCTCTTCATAGAGCTTTCAAGATAAGAGATTAATAGAAGCAGTTTGTCATTGCTTGCCTCTGCATAGCAACCCTACACATCTGGAAGAAGTTTCTGACAGCAGTTTCTCAGTGGAACAGGCTTCCTCGGGAGGTGGTGGGTTCTCCATCTTTGGACATTTTTAAACAGAGGCTGGATAGCCATCTGATGGAGAGTCTGATTCTGTGAAGGCTCAAGGGGATGGCAGATTACAGTGGATGAGCGATAGGGTTGTGAGTGTCCTGCATAGGGCAGGGGGTTGGACTAGAGGACCCAGGAGGCCCCTTCCAACTCTATGATTCTATGAATGAACTTGGAGATCTCCCATTCAAATACTAACAAGAGATGACTCTTAAGACCTGAATTCTGACGAGAATAGGCTAGCTTGGGCCCATAACAAGGTCTTTTTTCCTAACTGATGACAATTCAGGAAGGTGATTCCTTGAGATGAGAGGTGTAGCTCCTGAGAATTTCCTCCCAGTGGGGAAGTTACGGGTAAGACCGTTTCCGTTTGAAACCAATAGAAAGCAATTACCAAAGTAACAATATCAAACATATGGTATGGTAACATTAAAGAATCTGAGCAACATATTTACCAGACACAATGAGCCAAACCCAAATAAAAGTATGCTTGCACATCTTAAATGCACATCTTCTCATTCCAGTGCTTTTGGGATGATATGACACCCGTCCTGACCAATAACTCAGATGTGATGGAATGGTTGGAATCTTCCGGACTTATTTGCCTGGTTGTTTCGTAGTCATAGTTCAGTGCTGGCTGTCCATGGCTGGGTCTGCTGGTAGCCAACTGGGAAATGGCTTTAAGAATATGCTTTTGAATTCCTTGTAGCTCAGCGGCAGTCCAGAGAAAGGTTTTGTAGATGTTGGGGAAGAGAACCTGTTTTGAGAATTGAAAAATGCGAAACATGAAGGAATGTGGCGCTTTCATGATTAATTTGAAACCAATGACTTTCCTTTGCAAATGCAGAAATGCTATTTAATGACATCCACTCCAGCATCTAGCTAAGGAAATTTTACACAAAATAAGTTATTTGTCCACATATGTCACCCAGTATCCTGAAACAATAAAGTCTGATTAAAATTTTATGCACTTCATTTTTTTATCTGCCAGAATTAAGAACCACTGTAACACTGAAATAAAGACTGGCTGTAGATAATATAAAGGTAAAGGTATCCCCTGTGCAAGCACCAGGTCATGTCTGACCCTTGGGGTGACGCCCTCTAGCGTTTTCATGGCAGACTCAATATGGGGTGGTTTGCCAGTGCCTTCCCCAGTCATTACCGTTTACCCCCGAGCAAGCTGGGTACTCGTTTTACCGACCTCGGAAGGATGGAAGGCTGAGTCAACCTTGAGCCGGCTGCTGGGATTGAACTCCCAGCCTCATGGGCAGACAGCTTCAGACAGCATTTCTGCTCCCTTACCATTCTGCGCCACAAGAGGCTCGTTGTAGATAATATATTGCTGTATAAATTATCTCCTTTGTGTGTAGAGAGAGATTGTAGCTTAGGGCTGCCAAACCTTTGCTCTCAATCTCTAGGTGTGGTTGAAGTAAGGCATAGGGAGAGGAAGCATCATATGATGTTATGGCAGAACTTCCAGGATTTACCTGGTGTAATGACACTCTAGGGATCCCCCCAACTCTATTATAAAACTATAGAGTTTGGGGAACTTAACTGTTATGATGTCTCTTCTTGGTAAAACCCAGAAATGGCATTATGATGTTGGTCAATGATGTCCCCCTCCTTCCCCCCACCCCACTGCTTTACTGAGCATCAGTGAGAGGACTCCTACCACAAACATATACGAAGCAATCCTGTCATGGCCCCAGAACTGTTATCCTGACAAATAAGTGTTTCCTTCTTATTTCATTACTGATTGGAAAGTACCCATCCTTCCATCATCTTCAGGATAGTGACTTACAAAAAAATCATAACATCTGGCTAAAGTAAGGAAATTCTTTAATTTGATCCCACTTGCTTTGTTTATCCTAAAAATTGAAATTTGTAAAATTACTTTAAAAAAAGCAATAGTGAATTTAGTAATACAACAATAATAACAATATTATTTTTATAGCCTGCCCTTCCCTGGTAGTTCAGGGCAGGTAACAACACCATTACTACACTGAATGTAGTAATTTTCTCACTACTACTGGGGAAAAACTTGACCAGTTACTTTGCTACATCCCATATTGTTACTACAGATATAGAGCTTCACCCCATTAAAAGGGAGCAACTGGTTTCCTTTGGGTTGAAATGAAATAAGAAAGTAACTCAGAGGGTTCAGTTCAGGTGAAATATCAAGAGAAATTTCAAGAGAAATTTTCCCTCAGGGTTTTTCACACCTTTCCAAGTGTGGATAAACCAGTCTGGCCTTTTTCATTTCTGTTTGTTTCTGCATGTTGTCATATTCCTTCCTTTCAGCCCGCCTCATATTCATGGCTGTCTGTGATGATTCTGTTCTTCCCTTTATGCTCCTCTATACAGTTTCTATTCTGTAATATATACCTGCCATTTGTTCGCAGCTGATACACATACAGCACTAAAAATGTGTAAATTTGTATGTGAAAAATTCAGCATAAAGCCTGTTTTTTAAAGCATCCTTTTAATGATTTGCTTATTAATGATCATCCTTTTGCTGTTTAAAGATGACAGAAGGAAATGCTCCCTGCTTTACGTGAGAATCAAATACCCATTTGTATTTGAAGCCCCGCAGTATCTCTGTATACTGACGGTTTTCAAACTGAGGCATTTTTATGAAGGGTCAGATGAAAGGTTGTTTCCTTAGCACTTTTGTGACTGCTTCTTGTCAACAGTCCATTCATTATCACATATATTTTCCTCCTGTCCAAAATATGCCACAGTCAGGGAGAATTTGGTTTTGGAAAGTGGCTTTTCAAATATTCACACACTTCAAATGTTCATAAATTAAGATTAAGGAGTTACAGCAAAAGTTGCGCTGTTGATGTTGCTAAATTTAGCTTTGTTGTCATTTCCAATTCCTGAACGCTCCTTGGTGTCTTGCTTACAGCTATTAAGCCTGAATAAAATGTATAAGATTACTGCTCTGGACTCGCCATGGTGCTCTGTTCCTGGCCAGGTGCATTCCTTTAGGCTGTGTTGTTATAAAGTTTGAGTCCAGTGTCACCTTTAAGACCAACAAAGTTTTATTTAAAGTATAAGCTTTTGTGTGCAAACATACCTCATCAGATGTCAGTGGTAAGGTAACCATTTCTTAAGCTGTCCATTGGCACTTTTAAGACCAATAAAGTTTAATTCCAGGGTGCACACAAAAGCCTATCCCCAGTGATCCACCGGCAGGCATAAACTTCATTTTTTTCCTTTTCTGCTCTTCCTGGGCATGGTCTGTACACGAGGGAGAAGGGGAATGAAGACTGTTGGTCCTGTTGATATTCTATAAGGTGATAATTATTTCATACTCTGCTATGATTCCGTGTTATTTTCTGGAACAATATTGTCCTTTCAAGGTGGAAAGAACTTTTTTGGGGAAAGCTGTACTCAGCAAACTGAATTCAGCACATGTGATTAGCCAACTGCAAAATTCCAGTCCTGCATATAATACCTGTCAAGAAGTAAACTATCACCATAGAAATCACACAGTATTAATAGATAAATATTCCCAGTGTCGCAATGACCCGAATTAAAGATAAGCATTACAACTAGACATAAATGTATGCCTGTAATGAATACAAATAAGTTGTAGATTCTGAATTGTCTGAACAGAAAAGGTATTAATGGTAACTTTTAAGTGACCTACAATAATTAGTTTTGAAATTTATTTTCAGTGGGTTGTGAATGGAACAAGATTGTGACAACCAGTTTCAACAGCAAATCATGGAAAAGTTACTGCTTAAGATTAGGGGGCCTCCCAACATGTAGTACAAGTGGGCTGCTACAAAAAGCTGATATTGTTCCAAATCTATCCCCTACTGCCTGCCCTATGCAAGCTTTAGCTACATTCATACAACCTGCTCCATTAGTGCAAAATTGAAAGCGGTGGGCAGATGCCACTTTCCTCTTAAAGCCACACAGCTTCATTTTACGACGACTACTACTACTTCACTACTACTTTACCACTACTTTATTATTATTTCACTATTATTCCACTACTACTTTACTATCACTTCACTACTATTTCACCACTGCTTTACTATTGCTTTACTATTATATTACTAAGAATTAACTAATACTTTACTATTATTTCATCGCTATTTTACTACCATCTTACTATTATTTCACTACTGCTTTACTACTGTTTTACTAATACTTTACTATTGCTTTACTACTGCTTTACTGTTGCTTTAGTGCTACTGCCACTACCACTTCACTACTACTTCACCACTACTTTACTATTATTTCACTACTACTCTACTACCACTTCACTAATAATTTGCTATTGCTTTACTATTACTTTACTATTATTTCACTACTATTTTACTACCACCTTACTATTATTTCACTACTTCTTTACTAAGACTTCACTATTGCTTTATTATCGCTTTACTACAACTTTACTACCACTTAACTAATAATTTACTATTGTTTTACTACTTCTATTACTTCTTTTATTGCTTTACAACTACTACTATCACCACTACTGCTTTACCACTACTTTACTATTTCACTATTATTTCACTACTACTTTACTACCATTTCACTATTATTTAGAATCATAGAATCATAGAGTTGGTCCATATAGGCCATCTAGTCCAACCCTGGGGTTATGTGAGAGCTCTCCAGGGGATATGTGGCCTTTCCCAGAAGTTCAAATGGGACATCACTAGACATCACTGGAGCCACTTCCCCTGTTGCTCTACAGGCCTAGTCTCTTTCTACACGGTGGAAATGGTAAATGATCGATTGATTGATGGGCTGGCTCCCGCATCTTACTTTCATGCCCACTTCTCTGAAAGGGCCTGTCAACACTTACAGGGTTTCCCGAAGCCTGAAAAATATTTCAGGGATTCCTCCATGGACACTTGCAATTACCCATGAGCCAAATGTCCAATCTGTTCACCTGTCTGTCGCTCACCTTGAACAGCTGTCATACAACTTTTCCACTGCACATTGGGGAAATTATGCCTATCTTCAAGGTGTGCCACAATGCTTGTGTACAAAGTAATTATGAAAACACTTAGACAAAAACCAAAGGGCAAGACTTTTTAAAACCCACATTGTTCATATTCATTGGTAGACTAATTGATTTGACCCCTCTTTATTGCTTCTAAATTGTGTGCAGCAATAACAGGTCTTGGGGTGGGGATGGGGAGAAGAAAATGATTTATTTTTAAAAAGCCAAGGCCAATGGTAGCAAAATTAGGTAAAAATATATGTTTTTTTAATTACTCAGTTAAATATCCAAAACAATCCCTACACATTTCGCCCGTCGGCTTTGTCAGAGTAATCTGTTCATCTTTCAACAGTTCTTCAAATAAAAGTAGTGACAGCCAGACTCTTACAGTATGTAGAACACATACCTGCTCCAGAGCTCTTTGATCCATCCCCCCTTCTTCTCCCCTTCCCCATCCCTCACTCCTTACCTCTTGTGTCAGGATGGCCCCAGCCTGCTCCAAAATGGAGGGCAGCACTTGGGCCTGTGTCAGCATTGCAGCCCATGTCCCAAAGGCCTGGAATGCAGTGGCCCAATCCCTGCATCCCGCGTCCCGGCCCCCAGAGGCCTAGAAGGTCATAGGCTGGCCCCTGGGAGCCACATGGCCTCCACCCTGGCCCCTAGCAGCCTGGAAGGCAATGGGCTAGCCTTTGGGAGCCATGCAGCCTCTTCCCTGGCCCCTGGAGGTCTTGAAGGCAGCGGGCTAGCCTGTGGGAGCAGCACGACCTCCATCCTGGCCCCCGGCCACCTCCCTCCCTGCCTCTTCTGGCATGTTCCCTGGGGAGGGACTACGGATGTCATGTCTATACCCATTTCCTTCCCAGGAGGTGCACAAGATGTATTCTAAATCAAAAGCAGCATACTGAAAGAAGAGTAGATTCCCCTGACAAAGTCTATTAGAGTAATGTGTAGGGACTTTTTGGATATTTTACTGATTTTAACTGAATATTTTGGATTTTTACGTCAGCCTTTTTTAATCTTCTGTGACTATTTTTTAATCTTATTACTGGGGGAGAAGCCCAACCACTGGGCTGGGAATGCACTCGTATTAAATACTGCCAGTTGCACTATACAGTACAATTTAAATGTATAAGTATGAAAAAATGGCCCACTGTTTCCAGCTGGCAAACAGGCCATGATCTGAACCAAAAGGAGCTCTCTTCATTGGCCAAGCCATTGAAGTCATGCATAGAGTCTCTGTAAGGGAGTTTCCAGCCATGAATGGTTGGGATTTATGAGCTTGGTGGTAGTCACTGAACACCCATGGGCCATTCACATGAAGGCCTCTGTGAATGTGACCCAGCCCTGAGGACTTATTGTTGGTTTTGCTACATGTGTCAAAATGGCGGCTTTATTGCCTTTTATATTTTTGTGCCTTTTTTGCTTTGTCATCTTGGGGAAAATATGACATTAGCAAACTCACATTTGTGAGACTGTCACCCATTTCTCTTGCTGTTTCTTGTGTCCCACGTGAAATAATCAAATTTGTCTCCAGACAATATTGTTTGATTTTTGTTTAAAGAAAACAATTACTGCAGAGAGTGATAAAAGAACATTACTAAAATAATCCATCATTGCCTATTGCAGATATTAATTTTACTAATTCAGAGCATCACTAGTTTAGTAAAGACGAAAAACCTCAACATTCGAGATATTAACAGGAACCAGGGAGACATACATCCTTTTAATTTCTTTTTGCTTTCAAAGATTGCTGCTTTGAACCTTTTAATGCCCTTTTTTGGTGATTTGCTTGTTTCTTTTGCATCTTTTAATGCCATTTTTATGCAACTGACATAAAACCAGAAGCCAGTTTTGGCAGTAGTAGTTATGTTAAATATTAATACTGCAGTTGGGAAACCCATGTGAGGAACTGGGATTTTCAAGTCAAAAGAGTGGGACAAATTGCTGAGATCAGTTAAATTTGTGAGATCCAACCCAACACTGAATAAAAATTCAGTGATAATGGGAAGTTTACTATATATAGCAGTTTGTATGGATTGAAAATTATTTCGAGTTCTTACCAGTACTAAAGATGTCTGTAGAGGAGCAGATTGCACTGAAATGCAATCAACTATACTCCAACGCACAGATAGTTAAATTCCATGGTAATTATAACTGTAATCATTTTTGTAAAATTATTTTATTACAAATATAGAAAAACAACCTAAAGAAATATAAAACTTATATATGTACATTTGTAAGTCCTGTCAAGATGCAACCAACTTATGGCTTTCATGGCAAGTGAAAAAGTAGAAGTGGGTTCCATTGTCATCCTTTGCACGGTGTTCCTTGGTGGTCTTTCGTCTAAGAACAGACCTTGCTTGGCTCCCAAAATCTATACCATGTTGCCTTCCCAAACTTATATAATAGAGTATAATGATCTTTAATTGTTGTATACAGTACAACAATTCATTGAATACACGCAATACTTTCTGTTTTATACATCCTATAAGAGACGGCATGACATACTGGCTAAAGAATGGCAGACTCTAATCTAGATTCCCCACTCTTCCACATGCAGCCAGTTGGGTGACCTGGGGGCTAGTCGCAGTTCTCTTAGAGCTGTTCATGCAGAACAGCCCCATCTAACTCACACAGTGTCAGTTGTGGGGAGAGAAAGGGATAGGTGTTTGTAAGCTGCTTTGGGATTCGTTTGGGCAAGGAAGAGCGGGTCACAAAAAATCAGCTCCCTTCTCTCTTGTACTTGCAACAAATTTTCACTTAATATTTCCTAACGAACCAATATATTGTCTTTATCAGAGTGGGAAAATATTACCATTTCCAATTTATTAACTCTGTTTTGTATCATTTAAAGCAGTGGTCCCCAAACTATTTATCAACAGGGACCATTCAACGCTTGAGAATTATACTGAGGCCCGTAGAGGGGGTAGTCTTTTGTCGAGAGATGTCACCACCGTCTGAGCCCCTCCTCTGCTTGCTTTCCCGCCGGCACCCCTGATGTTCTGCTGCCCGCTGGGGGGCGCTGCCAGCAGCAGCTGCACAGTGCCACGCTGAGGGGGAGCCCCAGCTATGGCGGCCACTGGAGAGCACCAAAGGTGAGCCAGAGGCAGAGTGGGAGGGCAGTCCCCAAGGCAGCAGCTAGGGAGGAGGATGAGGAGGAGCCGCGGCCCGGTACCAACTGATGCACGGACCCCCGGTCCCTGGACCGGAGGTTGGGGACCACTGATTTAAAGCATTTCCTAAGCAGCTTTTAGAATACTGTAGCTGGGATATTGTATGTATCTCTCTAGCATAATGACCCTAGCATATGGTTGGAACATGCAAGACCTGTAGTGTGCATGATTCAACAGTATAAGAATTCCTACTGGGGACATCGGAGGGGACGTGCCTTTAGCACAGTTAGTTAAGTGTCTTTCCGATAATCTCCTCCAGCATCTTGATTGGCTCTTTGAAGGCTTCCTGCTCCTTTAAGCAGACTTCCTTCCCACTTGTCTCCAGAATAAACGGGCAGAATGAATGAAGAAAACAGACTACTAGGTTGGTCTCTCTTTCTCTCTCATTTCTGTCTTCAAATAAGTTTTTCTTCTAAATAAAACGATTTGTTTCAAGCAACCTGGTGCTGCACAGCTCTTTTGAATATTCAGACTCTGCCAGCACGTATTTTCCCCGCTTTCCACATCCAGTGTTCATATCAAACACGACTTAATTCTTAATTCTTAATTCTGCATCTTAATTCTCTGCTACCTTTCCGTCCAGAATTCCATACCCATTCTAAGCAACACAGGTTTATTTGAGGAAAAATAAATTCTCTTATGAATACAGCATTCTCTATCACCATCCAAGGTCAACCTCATTACTGGCTTTGCTCAATCAGCACTACTTTCAGAATCAACCAGCTTGCTAGACATTCAACATGTACATGAAAAGGAGCTGGGCTAGCTGGTAGGCATTTCAGGGCTTCAGTTCAGAGATCTATGTGTGCAGATCTACCTTCGGTCAAACCGGTCCTTTCATTGGCTTGGGGATATTGGTTTGTAAACAGTAGCAGGGACACCCTGGAGATTACACTGATCTTGTCTTCTGGAGGAACAGTGATGCGAAGGCAATATCCAAGAGAAATGGAGACAGCTGAGTGGATGTCAAATTGCTCCAGCTTTGAAAATGATTGAAAATCACCTTTCATTATGTTCCCTGTCACCAAAGCGATTCTACATTTACTTTGTTTTTTCCGTTGTGGATCCTGCTGAATTCAGATCGATTAGAACTCAGGCCTTCCTCTATCCCTCCTACCCAATTGAAACAGAAAGTGTTCTGCATTTGATTGGGGAAGCTCAGAGTGGGGAGGGGAACACACCAAGCACAGCAGGAGTCTTTCTTTTCTTGAATGGAAGGGGAGAGAGAGAGAGAGAGGATTGGAGACAGCAGAGGAGGGAGAAATAAATCCCAGAGGCAAATCTCCACTGAGAGAAGTTAGGGCTTCCGGAGTGCAGTCACTTTAAGACAAGCCTTGCAACCGGGATCCAGGAAGTCTTTTAACTGACACCCTGGCCAATCAGGAAAGACTTCTTTGGTCCAAGGCACGAGCAGGAAGTTAATTCACAAAAAGCAGAAATCTGCACACTTACTGGTGGTGATTTTTCAAATATCGCGGCTTATATCCACATCTGGATAACAGAGAGGAAAGGTAGGGTCACCCCAGATCAATCATGCATGTTGCAGGGGGAAAATGTAAAGCACTCAAAATCAAAATGGAAATCAAATTCAGTTTAGATGGGAAGGATTTATTTGAGCTGAGAGTGAGTAAAAAGCCCTGCGCAGATTACACCCAAGAAACTAACGGGTTTTAGCCAGTTTCTTGTTTAGGTCCTATCAGAAAATCTTCCAGGTAGCAGAAGGCGATCTAGAGAGACTTGTGGGGGGGGGGGGGTCTGCAGACCATCTCTACCACATCTCCTTTTGAAAATCAAGTTCTGTGCAATGTTGACCTGTAACACATCCTCCACAGCACTCAAACAAAACTAAGTCGTTTCCTTTTTTATTATTTTTTTACAGAGCATAAGATACGATAGGCATTTCATTGGAAAAAAACACACCAAAAACAAAAGCGATCCTTATTCAAACTGGCAGCGGTGTCGGCTAGAGATGATTTTTCCTAAATTAGGACTGAGCCACCTAATTTTCAACTGCAAATAACCATAGCAAAATTTGCGTGCCAACCTCTGGGTGCGTTTGTATAACTGGAGCGTCTGGCTCCTTGGCAAAGACAGCAGACAAATGTGTTGCCAGACTTGGATTGCCCTCCTGATCTCTCACATAATAGGGCCATGCTGGCAGGGAGCTTCGTCTCCCTTAATGCCATTGCCTTCTTAATGTACTTTGACTTCAGTGAATTTATGCGTTTATTTGTTTTGAGTTGTGTTCAGAAGAACACTTCTCTAGAGCTTCTTCTGTGCCTCATTACGGATTGCTATAATGATCAATTGACCTCGGGAACAACAACAAACATTTAAAGAGATTGCCCCCTTTTTCCTTCTACTTCTGCTCTTTGTCCTTCTTTCTTTCTCCTTCTTCTCTGATAGCATTTCTCATTGCAATAGATTTCCCAGCTTTGTTCCACACATATTGACTTTGGTAGGGAGACTTTGGGGAAGCTTTTGATGGAGAGCTTGAAAGGAAAGCACAAAAGCTGTTGTGAGGAGCACAGGGCAGCATGCATGGCTCACTCTCCTCCTCCAGTTGATTTTCACATCAACCCTATGGGGCAGGTTAGGCTAAGAGAGTAAATTGCCCAAGTCAGGGGAGGTCTTAATATTGGGACTTTCAGACTTGGCTGGTCCTAGGTCCCTCCATAAAATTAGAGCTGCAGAATAACAGCATTATTAGTTACCTTTGTGAATGAAGAACAGATCCAGACTCACAGCGCTTTGAGGTTTAAAAGAGAGAATCTTTACTGCATGGTTATTTACAGAAATATATCCATCTGCTCCAGTCTCCTTACTGAAGCAGAGAACAAAAACGTAAAAGACAGTTACAAAGAAAACACACTGCAAGCTCCTAGAGCTGGTTCAAGAAGATTACATGCCTACACATCAGAGAGTTAATGGAGGATAATGCTAATTGCTTCAGCAAAGCACACACTGATCTCCTCTTCCTGAAGAAAGAGGAAGTGGGCAGGAACCCACCTTAAACAAAGGAATCCCCAGGACATGTGCTCAGTTTCTTTTCCATTGCAACCTGACCTTGCGACCACTTGATGCACTAGTGATCACACAGCTCAACTGTTTAAACAGCTTAACAA
Source organism: Paroedura picta (assembly GCF_049243985.1). NCBI lineage: Eukaryota > Metazoa > Chordata > Lepidosauria > Squamata > Gekkonidae > Paroedura > Paroedura picta. The sequence goes on along the minus strand of NC_135374.1, from coordinate 97,565,369 downwards.
CAGCCCTTCAAGACTGACTGCACCAAATTACTTGCTGATTGAAATTCCAAAACGTAATGAATGGGCAACAAGGGCAGGCACCTTGGGCTCCCATCTCAAGAGGCAATCTCACAAAAGAGGGGAAGAAAGAAAAGCAGCAAGCTCTGCCCCCACTACTACTTGAGCCAACCCCCATCTGGAATACAGGCAGTCAGCTCATCTCAGTGGCCACTTGCATCCACCCTGTCTGATGGTATTTCCTGCCTGCCTCACACAGAATGAGGGCCACCCCTTGCTTGGCCTGGTGGAGAATGTGGCCCTAGTTGGAAAGGGCAGTGATTCTGGGGCCATTCTGACTTGTGCCCAGGTCCCAGAAATGCTAAGATTGCTCCTGCCCTAGATCACCCACTGAACTTTCCTGGTAGAATGGGGATTTGCACCAGAGTTTCCCAGATACTATTCCAGCACTACATTATATCGGTTCTCCAGTTTAGCTGTGACTACAGGCATATGACCCCTCGACATCAGCTTCCTGGATGTTGTCAAGAAGACAGGCTCTTCCTCAATGCTGTCTGAGCTAATCTTTTTTGTATAAAGTTGATCAGAAGTAAAGAGATTGGAATGGAGACTTGTTTTTCACAGACTGTGAATTGTCAGCATGTATCTTGAGATAATAAAGCTGCATAGATGCTTATTTCTATATATTACTATTATGTAATTGTGTAATACCATAGTGTCCGTTCTTTTAGTAAAGAATAGTCATTTAATACCCTGATACTTGGAATACCCTGGAGTACCCTGGAGAAGAGCCTAAAGCTGGGAGTGATCGAGGGCAAAAGAAGAAGGGGACGACAGAGAATGAGGTGGCTGGATGGATTCACTGAAGCAGTCGGTGCAAACTTAAATGGACTCTGGGGAATGGTAGAGGACAGGAAGGCCTGGGGGATTATTGTCCATGGGGTTGCGATGGGTCGGACATGACTTTGCAACTAACAACTACAACCCATTTAATTATTGCACTAGTTTACTCTGTGCAATCTGGAAGTATAACTTTTGATGTCGGACACATCATCTGGCACGGCCCCCAAGACAGAAATGGAAACAGACGTGATGTCCATAGTCCTGCCCCAGGTAGTGCACCAGAAGAGGTTGGGCCAGTTGTGGGGTGCCGCAGCAAGTGGCCAGCTGGGGTACCACAAGTGATAGCGGGAGGAGGCCAGGCCACCACTGCACTACCCAAGGAGGCCTGGCCAGTCACAAGGCAGTGCAGCAGCCAGGCAGACCAGTGCTGCCCTGCCCCACATGGCCAGGGGACATTGTGAGGGCCAGCACCGCCGCAAAGGTGTGGAGAGAAGGAGGAGGGAGCAGGGAGTCTAAATGATGGGGATGCCTATGGGGGCTGGGATGGGGGTCACGCATCTCTCAGGGGTCGGCCAGCTGCCCTCCAGGCCACACAGCTTTATTTGTAAAGCCTGAGGAGAGTTTTTAGAACCACATCTTCTTTTCTAAAACATTTCCAGCCAGTCAATGTTTCCAAGGCTGGTTTGCAGAAGCATCATGTTCAGCCAAGTTAGTCCATAGCTCTTATGAGAATCATGGAGAACAAACTGAGATTCACGTACCATGATACTATACATGTTTACTCAGCTTCAGTTCAATAGCACTTTTGTAACACAGCAGAACCTGGCTATAAACTCCTTCCCTAAGTTTTTCCAAATGGAAAACTGGGGAAAGTTAAATTTAAGAAATGACAGCTCCCTCATGGCTTGTCAGGCAATTATGAAATTGATCCAAGAAAAATATCCAATATAGTACATTTTTCAACATAATGATTTATCATAAACATAAAAATAGCCTTACAACCACTTGTAATTTGTACAAGTGTGAACATAGCAGCCTATGAGAATACAGGTTCTCCAACACTCTTCAGAAAAAGTATTCTGGAAAAAAAAATGCAGATCCTAAACAGGACCCGAAAAGCGAAGACAAGGAAGTCGGAACTAAAGACATGCTAGATCTCCATGCAAGATCTCAACACTTTCAGCAAAGAAATCAACAGTTCTCTCAAATCAAGCTCTATGGCACCTAAGGCCATACACGGTCAGGGCCCAGTGTACCTGAGGGACCGCCTCCCTGCCTATGCCCTCAAAGAGCTTTATGCTCTGCCACCACCAACTGATCCCTGGCCCTAAAGAAGCTTGCCTCGCCTCAACCAGGGCCAGAGCCTTCTCTGTCCTGGCTCCCACCTGGCAGAATGAGCTCCAGAAGAGATCAGGGCCCTGACAGAGCTAAAACAGTTTCACAAGGCCTGCAAAAGGGAGCTCTTCCACCAGGCATTTGGATGAGACTGAGCAAATCAGCAACATCTACAGGGCCCCTGATCCCTGCGTCCCTCCCTCCCAGAAATCCACTCATGCGTTCTGCTCTGGACCTGCTTGCATTGTTATAGTTGGTTACCTCTGTTATAGTTTTAATGTTCATATTGTTATTATGAAAAACTAAGTTCCATGTACTATTTTCTATGTTTTATGTAAACTGCCCTGAGCCTCAGGGAATGGCAGTATAGAAAGAAAGAAAGAAAGAAAGAAAGAAAGAAAGAAAGAAAGAAAGAAAGAAAGAAAGAAAGAAAGAAAGAAAGAAAGAAAGAAAGAAAGAAAGAAAGAAAGAAAGAAAGAAAGAAAGAAAGAAAGCACGGACATTTTAGTTCCAAACAACCAACACTTTACTAGAAGCAGCAAACACTGAACACAGACAAGCAAAACTGGGGAACTTATATACATGTTTGAGACTTCTGCAATGACATGATCCTTAATGGAAGCCCGTGAAAAGCCTGTCCACTGATTGGTTAGAACCTGGGAACTGGCTTCAGAATGTCCACAGAGACAATAGCACCCATTGACACCTTTCCTGGTACTTACCAAGTATGTTTGGAAAGTAGAAAATGGGGCTAGGTAGGGCTTTTGCCCTGCACGGTTTCTGATTAGTCATCTAGTTAAACAGAGCTTCTGCCTGAAATGTTGAAGAGTTACTATGAAAGTTATGCATGTAATTATTTATTAAACTTTTATACCACCCCTTGCAACATGGGCTTGGTGTGGTTCACCACGGTATAAACATATACACAATAAAATACAATACTAAAAATGCAGTTCTAAAATCCAACCCCCCTTTACCCTCTTAGCTCCCTCCACCATCTACCTAGACTGGAGATGGCATAACTAATGAATAGATGGTGAGGAGCAAAAAAAAAGTAAGTGGAGGGAGGCCTGAGAAACTTCAAAGAGCCATGGTCTCAGGTCTGGTGGGAGAGTGACATTTTCCAGGTCCTGTGGAACTTCAACATCTCTGTCAGGGCCTGGATCTTGACTGGCAACTTGTGCTGTCAGGTTGGAGCCAGGACCAAAAAGCATACTCATTCCCTGATATTTTGTAGTTGGCTCCGCCTCCTGCAGCACTTCCAGGGGCAACCATTTTGTATTTGTTCCCAGCACCCTCTGCCAAAATTCCAAACATTCTCACAGTCTCAAAAAGGTTGGGGAGGGGGTACCTGCTGTAGCCCTTCTCTTTCCCACAGCTGACCAGACTGACTGATTGGGGGGTGCCCTCACAGTTGATCATAGAGGAGCAACTTTATTTAGTGCCCATACTCTGTGCCCTTTTGCTCCCTAGTTCCGGAGCTATTTTCCCAACTGGAGCTATTTTCCCAACTTCTAAACTTGTTTCTGGCAATGAAATAATACGATAAGGGGAAAGTAATATTGGTTACATTTGCACCATAGTATGTATGCATAGGAATCTTCCACTAGGACTGTACCCTGACCTGGATGGCTCAGAATGCCCCTATCTATGAGATCTTGGAATATATGGAAGGTTGCCCCTGGATAGGATTTGGATAGGTGACCACCAAGGAAGTGCAGGGTTGTTAGGCAGACACAGGCAACTGTAAACCACCTCTGAACTTTCCTGTCTTGAAGACCCTAAGGGGTTGCTTTAAGTTGGTTGTGACTTAATTAAACTTTCTACCATTATTTCTGCACATTCCACATAAAGGGATTTTGAACTTTCCTGCTGATGGTGTACATGTGTGAAACACAGAAATACACTTGTATTTAACTTTTGATGGAAAGCCAAGTGGAAAGGTTAATTCATAACAGATATTGAGTCACCTGCGAGCAGATGTGTTCTCTCCTAAACACGTAATGGGTCCTTACCTGATTCTTCCTGTTTTTCTCAAGGCTGTGAGCATCTGCTGCACAGCTGTTTCCTTCCCCATCTTGTGAAACTTACAAGGTTGGGAAAAGCCTTATTAGTTTCACTAATGCCCTAGGCTCTGGAGAAACTGACAAATGGGATCCTTTTTAGTTCTGGGAATATCTCATCAGTTTGAGAGACATTTGTATACCCCTTTGGAGAAAGCAAATCCCCCAATGGTAAGTTAGTTAAGATTTTCCCTTGCCCATATCAGTTTTACCAGAGAGGACAAAATCACACTATATGGAACTGATTTGGCTTCCACGTGGATTTGTTTGCTTCACCAAAGTCAAAGAGATGGAGTGATGCTAAAGAAAATGGCAAATATATTGTAAGACTTTCACTGTCTACATCATAATAGGATTGCATCCAGGCCAGGATAAGCAGGTGTGATGGACAGCACTTTGAGGCCCCAGTGCTGAAGTACCAGTGAATAAAGAGTTAAATTAATCACTGAGACAGAGAGCTAGAGTAACAGGCTGCTCCAAGTGCTCTAATGGGCAAGCAACCGCTGAGAGGGAATTGGTATTGCAGCTTTGAGCTGAGAGAGGTTCATTATTACAGAACCTGCATCTAGAGATGTGCCTGCACCTTAGCTGTATAACATCCACTCTGAGGATAATTTAATCAGAGGCAACATTCTTAACTGATAGTCTGGATTCAGTATAGCTCAACACAGTTGGGAGAACTACAATTGATATTTGGCAGAGGGATTTGGGCAGTGTTGTGATACTCCCAATTCAATCCAAAAGAAATAGGGGGGGATTTCTTGGGACTGAAGGGGGATCCCTGCCCAGTTAAAAAGGGGAAATTGATTGAGGACTAGAGTAGAAATAATCTCGATTCAGACACCTCAAAAGTTAAAAAGAATTTGGTGATTCTAGGAAGGGAAATTGGTATACTAGCAGAGGGTACCTACCTTCTAGAAAACCTGGGAGTTAAGAGGAACATAAGACCAAAGAAAATACAGAAATGTTTTGATAAACACAGAAGTAAGAGCCTCCCAGTGAGCAAAACTCAGAATAAGGTCCCAATCTTCTCTAAAGCTTATAATTCAGATTCTGCAAACTGTACAACTGCTGGTTATATAAAAAGTCATATCACCTCATTCCAACTACCCTTCCTCTCCATGTAAATAAAACATTTTGTTTGGTTGGATTTAACATTGTCTCACTGCCATTCTGAAAAGGTTTGAGCAAAGAAAGGCTCCTATACCATCCCTTTTGATTCAAGAGCTTGGCTAAAAGCCAAATATTCTGTCAGCAACAGGGTGGGACAGTCAGACTTATCCTTAACACTTTTTCCTTTCCTTTTAATAATTGTGAAACTGCCCCCCGGGGAGGAAACTGTCCTGGCTATCAAAAACCTATCAGAAAACCTGCAGGCTCCTGATTGGCTGCCCAGACTAAGTCCTGCCCTAGAGAGACCTGCAGAGCCTGCTGGCTGCCATTTGGCCACTACACTTTGCCGAGCACAGGTAGGCCTCAGGACTCTACCTGCCTGTAGGCCTCAGGAGCGATTGGGCTCTCACCAGGACAGGCCATGGCAACCCAGGAGGTCTGCTCCTGACCACCACAGGGAGAGGAGGCTAGTAGGCCTGCCAAGGGGGATGAGAACAAAGGCTTGGACAGGCCATGTCAGCCCTTTTCGCCCCAAGGCTGTCTTAACTTGTAAATTGCCTCAGAACCCTGACAGAGCTGGGAGGAAGCTGCTGAGTGCGCTCTCTCCCCCTCCCTCCCTCCAGGCCTGCTGCGAAGGAGCCTTTAACAGCCCCAGACTGAGCTAGGTATTTCTGAAAGCAACCATGCTACAAGGGCAGCTAAGTCAGTGAGGGAACAACTATTTCATTTTAGAGGGAAAATTTTACCACAGAGTGTGGAAGTTTGTCATAGCAAGGAAAGAAATATCTCTTCTCAAATGAGGTGAAGGAGGCTGATGATCTAAAAGCAGGGAGCAGGATGGAATGGTGGAAATACACATTACCCAAAAGAGGAAATGATTCCTGTGGAATATTGAAGTGTTTAAATTTGGTCTGTCTTTAGGGGGGGGGGGGAAGGCTACAGTTCTGGGCCCATATACCTTAAAATAAATGTCATTGATGTGCTTCCCAAGAGAAAGTTTCTTTAAACATGGACAGAGTGGAGTTTTGAATACCAAGTGAATTACCCACCTTAATTACCTACCAATTAAATCTAACTGGCAATGCCTGTCCAGGGTCTCAACCATTAAAAATCAAGCCTTTCCTAATGACTGCTCTTAAACTGGTAAAACAGGGATGTGGAATGGTATTATATAGCCTGATCTTGTCAGATCTTGAAAGCTAAGCAGGGTCAGTACCTGGGAGACTACCAAGGAAGATTTTGCCTTGAAAGCCCTATAGCTGTGACTTGATGGTAGTTTACACACACAACTCCTGTTTGTAAAGTGATTGAACCAGCAATTGAACCAAGGAGGGACCTCCTACATGCAAATCATGTGTACCCTGCCACTGATCTACAACTACACAGATACCCGATGGAGTCTTAGTGGCTTTACTTGGACAATTGTGAGCATATTCACATACTAAATTAATAAGGGCTTGAGTATCATGTGCTAGTCCTACTGCACGGTGATTTCATATACTTACTTTGAAAGCATGTGAGCCAATAACACAGGTATCAAGGCTTCATTTATGTGGAATTCAAGAATAGACAGTATATATACAGCCACTGTGATTTCTGTGATGGCCGCTGGGCCAGTATAAGGGTAGGCTCATGGCTAGTGAGATCTGAGTTTTTGTAACTTGAAACAAAATGTGAAAAGATTTCATCAGGGAGAGGTTTGGAAACCCTGCGATCTGGAAACACTTATCAGGCAATAAGTTCTACTTTAGATTAACGAGCTCAGATGCTAGCTTTGTTTGTTCAGCAAATGTACTCCAGAGTGTGTAAAATTTGAAATGGAGGGCATCAACCCCCCACAAGGGAGCTTTGTGTTCTGATGGCGTCTCTCAAGTGCTATCTGTGGGAGAAAGCATAAAAGGCAATAAAGAAAGTGTGTGTGTGTGAGAGATTCTCTGAAGAAACCTGTACTACTTGTTTTCCAAGGGTGAAATTAGACCGAGGTGCCTAATTGACCTTGTGTGAAAATACTCCTCTTCTGTATGCGGCAGTTAAACAGAGGGATATTTTGTGTATGTTTCTGACTCTTTGGATGTGTTTGATTACAGCTTCCTCTCCTGGCATTTCTGAAGCAGTCTCATATGAGACTGTTCAACATCAAAACATCATGACTAATGGTACTGGGCAGTATGAATTGCTGCTTCTAGGAGCATGGTCAGAGGGAGCTTTGTGGATTTGCAGAATTGAGTTGGGGGAGAGAAAAGATTGTGATGTAGGCATTTGCAAATATTACCAAACTACAGTACTTACCTAGGGTAAATTAGCTATCATTTTAGTGCAACACCTTGCTAGCTCCACTGGCATACATCAAAATGCCTAACTTTGGTAGCAAGGCTGGGACTGCAACTGTTATGAGGTGTGGTAAGATGAAATGGTTCCCCTTTTTATCACTATCACTAAACATAATAGAGCTCAAATTGTGTGCAGAAAACGCACTCCCTATCTGATTGGCCTTCCCTGGGGGTGTGCCACCAGTATGGAGACAACACTGTCCCAAAGATTGCCAATCAGTTCAAATTGCATGCAGATAGGGAGAAAGCACTAGTCCAATGGGGACAATCAGTTCAAATTGTTTGCAGGCATGGAGAGAGCACTTGCCCTAATGAAGGCCAATCAGTTCAAATTACATGCAGATGGGGAGAGAGTACTGTTACAAGAAGGGCCAATCAGTTTTAAAGTGCATGCAGACAACTCACTCCCTGCCTGATTGGCCCTCTCTGGGGGTGTGCCACCAATAGGGAGAGAGCACTCTCTCAATTTGGCCAATCATGGGGCTTATCTGTCCTCCTGTTCCTGCTACTTGCTGGGTGGAAGATGCGCCAACCTCTCTGAAAGGCCCTGCTGCTGGTAAGTTGGTCTATCCTCAGCCTCTTCCCCAGACAAGGTAGGAAAACCAGCTCTTTCCTTTGTCTCAGGTTTCAGCCCTCTGCTAGAAAGAAGCACAGATGAGCTGACACAGGAAGGCCAGAAAGTCAGTATTTCAAAAATAGAATGCCAAGGGACAGACAGAATGCAATGAATGTCTTAACTCAGTCCAGGGAGTCAACAGTTTGTTCAGGTAGTCCAAGGGCATCAGCAGAAAGAGCAGGTCCACAATCCAGGCCTCCCAACCTCAAGTTAATATAGGCTGCCAGGAGCCTTTCAGTCCTCACTCTGTCATGACTCACAGATTTCTACAGTCAGCAGCTGTCTTGCTGACATGGTGTGGTGCCTTTTAGACTGGAGCTCTCTTCCAGCTCATAGCTGGCATTGCTGAATTGGCGGAAGCAGGACTCTGCTTAACTTTCAAGATATGATGAGATCAAACTAGCCCAGGTCATCCAGGTTAGGATTGTAACCTCCTTCTCATAAAATGATGCCATCAGTCAACAGATGAGGTCTGTTGCTTTTAGAGGAAATGCTTTAAATTGACTATAAGGAAGGAACATTAGCCCTTTAAAAAGTTTTTGCTTGTCTAGGAAAATAGTTGCAATCAACAGCAGGCTCATAAATGTCAATGATAATTGTATGCTTGACCATGGCTGTTTTTCCCCCTCTCTTACCTTTTAAGGCCAGTAATTTGTTGAGCCGAGTGATAGAAAAGTATATAATTAACTTTTCTTTTTTTAAAAGTTAGTGTTTCTCTCTTTATATATATTCGTCCATTCCTATGCCGTTACCCCCCCCGTACTCCCCCCCCCATCTTCCTGTGGCCAGATCGTTATTTTAGGCTGGATGAATCACTAGCTGCTATCTGTTTTCAAACAATCTGTCAACATCCACGTTCACTGACTATTAAACAAAATTGTGTTATTCTCAAGGGCTCTCAGATGAGAGTGCGCTGTGTCATTCCTCTGGCCCTTGCATTTCTGTTCTGGCATTACAATCCATCATATTGCTTTCATATCTATTAATTCTTTTATCATTCCCTTTGCTATGCATCTTTGGTCTATCCTTTTGAGAGGTCTCTCCACACAAAATAATGCAATTGCTTTGCCCCCATCCCCCTTTCATGGCATAATTATTTTCGGTTTGGTCAGACAAAACCAATGACTTAGAAGGCTTGATTGACTTTATAAATCATTCCCTTGGGAACGGTCAATGCTGAACAATAACCACATGTTACATAAGTGCTTAAAAATGACATTTGGAGCCCCACAATAACAGTGACATTGCTATGCTGTACCTAGTGAGGATGACTGTTTACCAAGCCACATCGATCTTCTGCCTGTCTTGTGTAGAGGTGCCAGATCCCCTAATAGAGGTGAGCCCCCCCCCCCCGGCAAGCCCTACCCTCCTGCTGCCGATCAGTTGGCCAGCGGGGGAAATTACACCGAATAAAGAAAAGTAGACAACACTCAGTAACTGTCTATATCGCTGCCCATGTGACCTGGAAATGACATAGTCACATCTGAGAAGTTGAGGCAAAAACTCTATAGTAGAAGCCAAATTGACCATTGAGCTTTTGCCCAAATACCAGAGTGTCATCCTAATGTCCTGGACACGTTATGCCACTGTACATCAAATGGGCCTCCCTGCTGCTCCCGCTAAGTCTTCCTGATTCCCCACTGTTGACAACCCTAGTCTTGTATTAGTTATTCTCCAGCAAGCCATTATGTGCTTCACAGCAATTACAAAGGAAGATCCACAAGATGTGTTTTGGGATGGAATTTCTTACTCTCCTCATGCTCAATATTGCTTTCATACGGGCTCTCCTTCACTTCCATTCTTTGCCCCTTGTCTTCATGCTCATCCACTCCTCTCCTCGCACTGAGGAGTCAAAATAACCAGAGAACCGTGGCGGGGGAGGGGAACATTATGTGCTCCATCATCCCAACAGGGCAAATAGCACTTTATCCCACAGTCCCTGGGATTTGCTGGTGAAAAATGGCATGGGGGGGGGGAGCTGGAGCCAACTCCCCAACTCCATTGCCTGATTGGAATCAGGCCCATCTGCACTTTTTTGCACAGGAGTTATCACTGGGAATGCCAGCTGCAGTAAGTCTGCTGTGACGGACTTGTGTGAAAAATTAGTAACAGTTTGGCCCTGTGTGTTGCAATTCTCCTTCCACCACTCACAGACAGCTTCACTTCCTCTATGTGTCATCCTGCATCACAACTGTTTTTACCATTGTTACCTTTCTATCCAGTTATCTCTGATCAGAGTTAACATCCATCTAAGACCAGGTATTGGTCCAATATTAATGGAATATGAGCTATTTGAGATGGAAGAGGGCTCCTTAAGCTCCTAAAGCCACATTGACTTAGACCAGGTTAAGGATATTTAGAAGACCGAAGATGGAGGAGAAGATGGATAAAATAAAAGCCTGCCAGCTAAAAGCCAACCAGTTGCCCATCATTCTGTTATAATATAATGTCAAGGTGGTAACTGAGGATTGCCACTAATAATAATAATTACGCGTTGTCAAGTTGCAACTGACTTATGGAGACCAAAGAGATGAGCAAAGTAATTATCCATTGCCTTTCTATGCATAACTTCCTTGATGCTCTCTCATCTAAGTGCTAACCATGGCAGAATCTGCTTAGCTTCCAAGCTCCTCCTCCAAATGTCTTATCTTTTAACATCTGAGATGCCACTACATTTACACGTACCCTGAGGCTGGAGTCAGGTCAGTTGGATAGAACTTATGGGTTGTTGGGTTGGGTTTGTAATTGTTTTTGTGATTTTAATGTGATTTTATGATTATGTTGTACACAGCCATGAGCCAGCTAGCCAAGGAGTGATGGTTGATAAGCCCAATAATAAAATAATAATAATAATAATTCTGGCTGCTATATCACCACTAAAATACTGTGTCAATTGAAGTCAATACAATACAATACAATAGACCTTTTCCAGAATCATGGAGGAAACTGGTCTGCCTTTGCCAAAGGTGTATTGCTTCTTACCTCCAATATGGTGGTGGGCTGGTGTGATGCCTTTTTCGTTGATACTATGATCTATGCTCTTGTTGCAGACCATCACTGTCTCTGATTTTGACTCTGCAAAGGCACAGGCTAGAATGGTAGCCTGAAAGGCTGTCGCCTGTTTTCTTCTTCCCACAAGGTTTCCAAATTAAATGCTGAAAACATTATTGAAATGTCAATATAAAGATGATGTGAAAGTGAGGCTGACATTTTCAAAGGCGGAGAAAGATCAAAGTAACCCTGCTTACCTGCTGTTGAGTCAAAACCTATTTGGGCCGAGTGCATTAGAAGCAATTATCGAAGAACATTTTAAACGTGAGAAGATATGCCTTACAGCAGGACAAGATGGGTTAAAAAAAAGTCTTCCAAAACTCTAGTTAAACAAGCAAACGGAACTTTCCTTCTCCTCCCCTTTCTGCCTCTAAACGAAAGTTATATTAAAAATGTGATGATGAAATTTGCTTCTTGGAGCTAATTCCTTTTCATGTCTTAAAACGCTTGCCCCATTTTGCACCTCGATACAAATGAATGTTCTTGGCAAATTCATGCAATCAACATCAAAATGGAGCACAATGAAAAGAACAGAATGGCACAGGATCATGTTTTCTCCCCCTTCTCTTTTGCTAAAATTAAATCATAATTTCAGTCTAGCCATAACAGGATTATGGTGTTTGGTATATCTCTTGCTTGAGAAATCGTTGACACTAAAGGGGCAGCAGAGTCCTTGAAAAAGTTAGGAGAAAAAAGGTCTTTGTAACATTTCATGTCATTTTTTTAAAATGATTTCCATATCAACTGTGCACATTCTGAAACAGCTGACACCAAGAGCTACTCAGATTTTTGTGGTTTAGCCAGACACTATTCTTTTCCTTCTGCCCTCCTGATCAACTGCCTCTTCTCCTATTGGATCACCACTGAAAGGTGTTCTAAGTTTAATTTCTGTTAGGATGAAGCCTTCAGGGTCTTTAAATTTGGACCTTCTGGCCAATGGCTTCTCAGCGCAATCCAAGGAGGGAGACACTCAGGCATTCCCTACATGAAGAGATGATTGTGTGGTTAATAAGGTTTGCTATTTGAGAAGGAAGGAATGTTTCTCTCTCTCTCTCTCGCTCTCTCTCTGTATTGAGAAAAGTGCTACATAACCCCCCCCCCCATCCCAAGCAGCTTTCTTCCAGGGGAACTGATTTCTGCAGTCTGAAGAGGAGCTTAATTCTGGGGGTTCTCGTGGTCCCACCTGGAGGCTGGCATCCCTGAACAGTAGCAGGGATGCTTGTCTACAGATGAGACCTGGAGATTCCACTTCTGGGGTTTCTTGAAGCCTGAAGAATATTTCAGGGGTTTCTCAATGGTAAAAAAGTTGAGAAAAGCTGACATAGAGGCAGTAATTCCGAAACCCTCTGAAAATTCTTTGCCAACCAATGTTTTCATGTTTGATTGTAACGTACAATTGTTTTTTTATTTTTATTTACTCTGATATTGAACTGAGCTGAAGAACATACAGACTGAAAGTTTTCAGTTCTTCAAGCAACTTTTGCTATCAATTAAATATTTTCATTGAAGGAAGAAACTGTGACAAGTTTATAAATTATTTGATTCTGTTTATTGTTATTAGCAATTTGTGCCACACAGCATTTCCCTTTGTTTCCCATCTGGAGCCTGGTATTTATGCAACTCCATGGGATCCAAAGCTAGGGCATTTCTCCAGGGCAATGTTGCTTGGAAATAACCTGCAATTCCAGCAAATCCCCAGGTCCCAACCTCTCCCTTCCTGCAACCTCTCTGCCACAGAGTTCCTCCCTTCCAAGCAAGCCCTTTATCTCCAGAAGCCTAGAGATGAGTTGTTGTAGAGTTCCCCCTCCAAAATAGCCATTTCCCTTAGGTCAGGGGTCCCCATCCACGGTCCGCGGCCCGATACCAGGCTGCAAAGGCCATCGTACCGGGCCGCCAGTGGCCGAGCCTGCCTCCCTCCCTGCAGCAAGAGGGGAGGAAAGAGGCAGGCCCAGCAGCCAGCGCAAACGCGCATGTGCAGAGCTGCCGCGCATGTGCATTTGCACCCCTGCTGGCAAAATCATGCATGCGCAGCAATTGTGCGCATTTGCATTAGCTGCGAATGCGCATTTGCGCCCCCTGCTGGCAAAATCGTGCATGCGCGGCAACTCTGCGCATTTGCATTAGCGCCACCTAGTGGCAAAAACTTGCATGTGCAGCAATTGCGCATATGCGTTTATGCCCAGCTGCGGCAGCTGAGCTGCTGGCTCTCTCCCACCCCCGGAGGCGGTCCACGACCACAAGAAGGTTGGGGACCGCTACCCTAGGGAGTTGATCTCTATAGTCTGCAGCTGACCTCCAATTCCAGGAGATTTCCAGGCCATACCTAGAAGTTGGTGACCCCCCCCCCCCCAGTCAGGAGTGTTCCTTGAGTTTGGAGGCGGGGCCTCAAGAGTCCAGGAGTGGGCAGGAGCTTTTGCAATGTAGCCAGCCCCCAGGAACGCCATAGTGCAGGTGTGCATCCTAGTACCTGTTGTTTCCCTGGGCACAACAGGCTTTGCCTCTAGTAAAGATTGTAATGCAGTGATGAGCTCCATGGGAGAATGTAAATACCCGTATTTGCCAGCGTATAAGACGACTGGGCGTATAAGACGACCCCCCCAACATTTCCACTCAAAATACAGTATTATGGGCCACTATGGGCAGCTATGTCTATCCCAACTGAAGTGCACCCGGCGTATAGGACGACCCCCTCCACTTGGAGGAATGTTTTTCAGGGAGGAAAAGTAGTCTTATACGCCAGCAAATACTGTAATTCTTTTCCTCTCCCCACATATGCATATGCCCTTACAACACAGTCTCTCCACAACAGTCTGTGTTGATGCTGAAAGAACTTTGGAAAGGAATCCAGGTTTGCACTTTATAAATGATTTTAGTATCAGTTTGAGAATGACTTTTTCACTATTGTTCAACCAGTAATTAACCTTTTTTTTTTTGCCTAAAATGCTAATTTCCACCCTAATAACAGTGTAAGGACTGCTTATATTCCTCCAAGATGAGAACAGATTGTAATATGATATTATTTCGTTAGTGTAATCTAAAAATCGCTTTGGGGGAACAGAGGAGGAAACAAGCGCTCTGCCATTTTCAGCTCAGAAGAAAACCGCTGTGATTACACTTTCATTTTTAGATCTATCACCAGTGAAAGTACAATGAAATGTCCACCCCCAATCAAACCATTAGAAGTGACAAAATGAATGCCATCAAGAGAGCTGCAAGAGGCCATACACAACTGATTCCTACATTTGGGGTGGGGTTACTAAACACTTGTTCAGTTTCCTTCTTTTCTATGGATCTCCCCTTTGTTTAGAGCTGAACAGGGTCTCTGGTGAGGTATCTGTTGCTGGGCTGTTGCATTTCTACTGCTTATAAAAAATTAAGAGATTAGTGTTGCAGTTCTGAACACATTTGCTAGGGAATAAACCCACATGAACTCAATGCGATTTACTTCTGAGCAAACATGCACAGCAAGAGTCATGAGTGTATACTGCAATCCCATGCACAGTCCAAGGCCATTGAACCCAGGAACTTAGACTGGAGCAACTCTGCACAGGATCACACTGCAAATCATTTTGCTGGAATCTGATCCTACCTCTGCTAAAACCAAATGAATCATTTAAGTATCTCTACCACATCAGACTCCACAAGACGACCTTTGGCGATTCCATTGTCAGTTTGCAAGCAGGAAAACACCCAATCTTTTAAACAGCAGTTTAATGAGATGTTATTTACTGCATGATTTAGTTTCAGTGGACAGAAGGGTGTAAATGCTGCGTAGGAATTGTTAGTGTCTCTAAAGCAGTGGTTCGCAATCTGGGGGTTGGGACCCCTTTGGGGGTCGAACGACCCTTTCACAGGGGTCACAGCAGGTCAAGCAGCTTGGGGGGGGGCACAATCCACACAACAGCCTTATGGGGCAGATCGAGATAGAGCATCTGTCTGTCTGGAGCAGCAGAAAAGAGCAAGATCGGCATGGTGGGACAAGAAGCAGAATTGAACTGAGAAACCCTGGGAAAAAAACCAATTTATATACAATCGTGAACAATGGAACTTCATGCCGTTGGTCAGAACACTTGCATAATTTTAGGGCTGGGAGTTACTGCAACATGAGGAACTGTATTAAAGGGTCATGTCATTAGAAAAGTTGAGAACCACTGCTCTAAAGGGATGGATTTCTCCAGCCATGCTGGCAACCCTCATTCAGTCATCTGTAAAAGAAGTAATGGAGATTACATGCAGCACGGCCTGCAGTGAGGTGCTTGCTCGAGGAAGATGCAGGGAAAAATCAGCTGAGTCTCCATGTTTATGTGTGATAATCTGTTTCGGGAGCAGATTTATGTTCCATAATTGTTACATGACAGACAGGGTATCTGCGATTGCACTGGGGCTTTCCATTTGAGGGTGTTTTCTTTGAACGGAGGCAGGAGGAAAGATCGAAGGGATCGTCACCAAATGAACAGGAAGTTAGATATGTGATCTAAGAGACATCTTAAGATGTATAGAACAAGGATGCCATCAGCTACTGGTAATTTTGCAACAAGGTCAGGGCCCATTCCGCACACTTTCAATATGCTTTGGCAAATGGATTTTCCTGTACAGAACAGGAAAATCAACTTTTAACGTGCATTGAAAGTGCATTATCTATTGTGTGCAGAAAAGTTACATCCTCCCTCCTGAATAATCTTTTGTATTCCTCAGAATTTTTCAGGCTGGATGCTCAGCTCCAAAAACGTGAGGAGGAAGGGGGAAAAAAGCTATTTCAGATCATGGTGTAGGTACCTCCAAATCTGTAGTTTCAAACAGGAGGTGTTGCTAACTACATTCCATTGGACACTGCTGGGTATAAACTATATTTCTTGCTACACCAAGGACTCAACTCTCTTTGAAAATATAAAACCCAGCAGTAATTTCGATCCATCTCTGGTACTAATCAGAATTCACCAGTCCCTTGTAATCCAGAGAACAGATGGAAAGAAAAAAAAACACATTAGGATATTTTGTATTAACCAAGCTGGTGATTAATGAGAGGTGATTCACTAGGTAGAAAGAGAATAAAAGATATGAACAAAAGGAGAATAGGAGAATTTGGAAGAATGCTCATTTCTTTGTAATTGCTGCTTTTGGATTTTTGTCTGTGGATCCATGTGTAGTTTTTGTTTATCTGAATAGCTTCCCAAAACCAACCCAAACTCTTTGATGTTGTTCCTCTACATGAATACAGCTATTTGGTGGAAGAGATACTGCTTCCAATGTCTGAAGCTTTATATAACCAACCTCCAACTCTCGGGGATTCTACTATAATAGACATGCTTTTCAGAAGTATTAGTTTGTGGAACTTCTGGGCTTTCTCCTTACGGTGGAGATCTTTGTTATTCAAAGTTGTGATTTGAGTTTGCTGCCTGACTACTGTGAATGGGGCGGACCTCCAGGGACACCAGATGGGAGTCAGGGCATTGACAAAGGGACAGTTGTCTGTAATAGCTGTAGATGTTTCTCTAGGGAGAGCTGACTGAGAAGAGGTGTCCTCCAGATGACTTTGTGTTCTTGGGTAAGACCATGATGATGATGATCATGTTACCCGTTCAGTTCTGTCCGACCCTCGGCGATTCTACAGGAAAGTCTTCGCCATACGCCCCTGTCTCTGACTGCTTCTTTTAGTTGGTTCATAGATTAGGTCTATTGTGAAATAGGTAGGTTCATAGGAAGAACGTTGGGCTACTGGGCAAACGAACAGCTCTTTATTACTCAGCAGTGAATACACGTTGTAGCAGGAGACACGAAGACTGAAATCCCCAACTTATACACATGCTACAGACACAGGAATCTTCCAAAGCTGTGCCCAATTGGCTCAGTTGCACTTGATTGACTTAAAGCGGGCGACCTCTCATTGCATTGGCTGGTTTCACTTCTGGTTGGATCCTGCCTCGAACCTCAAACTCAGTCCTCTGATGATCCACATGCACAACAATCTTTCCCTCCACTGAAAGAGGGATGGGCAGTGTACTTGTGTTTGTGGGTATAAAGAAACAAAAAATGTTGGGAAGGAACACCTAGGTGGCTAAAATTAAGCCTCTTTGGGATGTGGCTTCTCTGATGTGGGGTAGCGGCTCAACACCCTGTCCAGGTGTCTTCACCTAGTCTCTATTCATATCTGTATGAATAAAACAATTAAGCCTCCAATGGTTTCTTATCAATGTTCAGGAATAGTGATGACCCAAACATACGTGCTTCCTTCAGATGCAGACAGGTATAATTCAGAAATCTGCCGCTTTAGGAATGAAAGCTCTACCTGCCCTCTCTTGTCTGTCTCCCCTACATTCTCTAATACCCTAGCAGTCTGTGGGCCTTGCTGTCTCTCAACCTACAAACATATACATACTTTTTCAGACCTGAGGTCTTCTCAGATACCTCGTATTGAGAATGAATTCAGGATTGCACATTAATATTTCCACTGTATGGTCCTTCTTCCAGCTGTTTAGACACATACACACCGTCACTGGGTGGAATGTTAACTTCTGCCACAAATGAGGTTGTGGCTTTATCTTGCAAAGTGCATTATGTCATTGAGAGGGCAGATGAGCTCCTGGCTTTCTTGGAGGAAACTTCGGTACTTGACCCATACCAATTCCAGGAGATTTCTGCCTTGGCCATGGGGCAGAGACGGTGCTGGTCACTCTGACAGATGATCTTCGATGCCAGCTTGATAGAGGTGGTACGGCCATCCTTGAAATGTATGTCAGCCACATTTGATGTGGTCGACCACAAGCTCTTGGTCCACCATTACACTGGGGTGGGGATATGGGGGACTGCCCTTCAGTAGCTGCTCTCATTCCAGCAGAACTGAACACAGAGGGTTGCAGTGGGGGAGGAGCTGTCTCACCCCTTTTGACTCCCGGTGTTCCTCAGGGGGCGATGCTCTCCCCTACACTTTATTTCTTTGTGCACCCTCTGGCTCAGCTGCTGTGTGGAATTTTGGCCTGGGTTGTCATCAATATGCAGATGACACCCAGCTCTGTGTCCTTATGGACGGCTGCCCAGACTCCCCCCCCCCCAAAACCATTTGCTAGATGTTTGGAAGCCATAGCTGGGCAGCTTGAACAGAGTCGTCTGAAATTCAACCCCTCCAATAGGTCCTATGGTTTGGGAGGAATGGGGCAGGCACGTTTACTGAACCTGGCTGGGATGAAACTTAATGTTGCACACCTTGCCAGGAATTTAGGGGTGATTCTTGACCGCCTCCCTTTCTATGGAGGCACAGATCATGAATGTAGCCTGCTGGGCTTTTTACCAGCTACACCAGGTGAGTCTATTAGCACCCTACCTGTCCCCAGAGCACCTGGCCATGGTGATTCTTGCAACTGTCGCCTCCAGAATTGACTTCCGTAACTCGCTCTACACTGGCCTACCCTTGTCCCTGACTCGGAAATTGCAGCTGGTACAAATGCAGCTGCTAGAATCCTCACAGAAACAGCTTCGAGGGCTCATATCCAGCCTGTGCTGAGGCAGCTACACTGGTTGCCAGTTGCAGCCCAGATCAGGTTCAAGGTTTGATTTTTAAGCTTTTATGCAGTCTGGGACCTACATATCTGCCTGCTGCCTTATACCCCCAGCAGAGTGTTACGCTGTGTGGATACCAACTAACTGGTCATACCCAGGCCCCAGGAGGTTCGCCTGGCATCGAGCAGGGCCAGGGCTTTTTGTGTCCTGGCCCTGACCTGGTGGAATGAGCTCCTGGAAGAGCTGAGGGCCTTGCAAGAACTTTCTTTGTTCCACAGGGCCTGTAAGATGGAGCTCTTCTGCCAGATATTTGGTTGCGATCAGGGCGTGGGAGATCAGATGGGCCCCTCTAGACTAGACCATTTGCAGTGGAGTCGGGACTCATAAGTTCTTCCTTTGAGGCACAGGAATGGGATATTGTTGGTTCAGAGGGAGGGGGATAATTCTGCCGCCAGGATATTTGTTTTAATGGGGGATCAGGGTTTTTATGTATTTCTGTGGGGTATTGTTTTATGTAACCTGCCACGAGACGGGTTGACTGATAATGGCAGGTAATAAATCTAACTAACTAATAATAATAATAACTAATAAAGGAAGATTATACCAGGCAGTGTTGTGACTAGAACAACAATCAGTGGTCATCCCTAGATTACTGAGCCTGAACATTCAGTCACCTGCAATTTAAAATCCATTCTGATTTATAATGATAAATCACATAACCTTTAAGTATATTGGATTCAGTTAGGTTTTTGCTGTTTCAAGTTGACTTGAGATATCTGACTCCCCCTTTTGAGGTTGCCAAGAGACTACTATGCCTGAGAAACTCAGGATTTAGGGTTCGTTATCAGGGTCTTGATGAGGCTTATTGAAATCTTAGGTTTGGGGGTTCATTGTCAGACTAGATGCTTAGGGCCATCATCTATCTCACAGCCTAGGGTTGCTTATCTTCAGGTGAAGCCTGTTCTCCTGAAATTACTGCTCATTTCAAGACTGCAGAGACTAGTTGCCTTTGAGAAAATGTCAACTATGTAAGGTGGAATTTATGGTATTATATCCTGCTGTGGTCCCTTCCCTTCTTCGACTCCATCTTTTCCAGAGAGTACCTCCAAATTTCCAGGAATTGCACAACTCAGACTTAGCACCCTACCATACCCTTGATGGTGTCTTTCAAAATGCCTATGCATTCTTACTAGTGGAAACGTATGCAGGCTTGAAGGCAGTAATCTAGCATTAACAGTTGTGAATAGAGTAGTGATCAGTGGTCATCCTTCCTAGTCTGTTCTTGAGGTTCCTTTGCAATAGAACAGCTACTTTGGCAAATCTGAGTTCAGAAATACCTAGAGATTTGAGGGTGCAGCCATGGAGATCGGGGGTAAGGGAGGGGAGAGACCTCGATAGGGTATAATGTTATACAGTCCACATTCCAAAACTTCCATTTTTCTCCTGAGAAGTGGCATACGTATTTGAAATACATAAATCATAAGCAAGCAAGCAATTGATGTAGTCTGGACATCTGTGATTTTTAGATATCTCCAGCTCCCAACTGTAAGTTGGCACCCCAACGCACAATGTCTTGTGCAATAGTGGCTTATAATGCAAAATAGCGGCTTATAATGCAAAAACCGAAAAACAAGCGTTGGCTTGAAAAGCAGGGCTCTGGTGCACTAGAAGGAAATCAAATGTGTTTTTATCATATTCTTTATCCTCACCTGTATGTTCCTACATGGAACAAGGGGTTCTCCGTAAAAATTGCCCAACAGTGAAGAAAACTTATGCTACTATCGTAGTTCACAAAGGGGCATGTGACTCAGAATGGAACTATTGGTAAGGAATAAGGAGTAAGAGTCAGTTTGGTGAGAGAGCCAGTTTGGTGTAGTGGTTAGAAGTGCGGATTTCTAATCTGGGAAGCTGGGTTTGATTCTGTGCTCCCCCACATGCAACCAGCTGGGTGACCTTGGGCTTGCCACGGCACTGATAAAGCTGTTCTGACCGAGCAGTGATATCAGGGCTCTCTCAGCCTCACCCACCTCACAGGGTGTCTCTTGTGGGGAGAGGAAAAGGAAGGTGACCGTAAGCCGCTTTGAGCCTCCTTCAGGTAGAGAAAAGCGGCATATAAGAACCAACTCTTCTTCTTTCTTCTTTCTTTGGAAGTAACAGTGCAAGCCCAGGAACACTTTATAGAAGTCAGCCCTATTGAATTCACCTCAGTGGGACAGGAGCCAACTGAGGTTACAGACTGAATCTGTGATGTTTACTTCGGAACAAGCCCCAGAGAACACAGTGGGAATTCCTTTAACGGATACATGCACAGGATTACGATGCATGGAACATGAGAGCTGTAGAGGCAAGCGGGCTTTATGCCTCTGCAGATGGGCTTTTGGCAGCTTTTCTGGAGGTACATTTACATTAACTACAAAAGGGACATTTTTTTTTTTTTTTTGCTCAGAATGTGCATCACATCCCCGTTTGCAAATGAGACATTAGCATTTTAATGTGGATCTTTAATAACGTGCCAGCACAAAATGTGTTCTAACATTATTGAATGATATATTTCCCCCAGTTGGGTCCTCCATCCTCAAAAGGGCATTGCTAAAAATAGCTTAGGGGTGTAATGAGTGGCAAAGATAACTCTTTAAAAAAAAAAAAAAACGTTTAATTTTAAAGCACAGACCAGAAATGCTGATCATTTATGGTGTTCTCAACTCAAGTAAATATCAGAGCACTATGAGTGTTCCTGTTTTGGGTGCAGATTTGGAGTGTGGAAACCAGAAATTGTAGTGTTTGGGACTGGAACTGCAGATGTTTCATGCTATGTGCTGTTCATCTGCTATTTGCAATTAGGCATGATTTCATCTTGGAATCATAGGGGGAATGGCACAACAGCAGGGACCTACTTGCAGTGATGGTAGCGACTAAAACAGGACAGCAGCAGATCTGGTGGTTTCTACGAAAAAATTCAAGTCCTTTTCAGCAATCAGCATAGTGGTATTGAGACGAAGCAAGGGATTAAAATTATCAGTTTTTCAGCAGCGACTGGTCTGAGCTGCCTGGTCCAACGAACACCAACCATGCATGCACAAAAGCTCAAATTGCAACTCATATTCAACAGTGCATGGAATAATAACTACAGTATGATGACTCTTGACTCATCATTAAAAGATTATGAATAGCAGAAGGAATTCATATGATGGATGCATTATTTTCAGACTTCATGGTGTATTGATATTCTCACATAGGCAGACTCCTTACTCCTTGGCGGTTGGTTCTGGCCCTTGAATTTCTAGACCAGAGTAAGGATAAAAGCATGGTACTCTGAGGATCACTTCCAGCTGTTGATGCCTGGAAAGAAATGCATTTTTGTGGTACAAGTCTGACCTGAGAAAAGCTTTTACCAGAAAGTTTTAAATGTTTTTCTCTCTAGGCAGAAAGCCTTGCCAGCTACCTTGCCTCTTAAGAAATGCTAATAGGTATAGCTAGGGACAACAGAATGGTCAAGTCTCCCCCTCCCTCAGCAGGGAGCAGAGATTTGGAGTTATTAACTACTAGAATGACATCAGGAAGAAGCTAATGGAGACTGCAGGAAATGCTACTTTGACCCAGCCTAATCTGGTCAGTGGTTGAGGAAATGAGAGATAATAAAGATCCTGGGGGTGAGGAGGACAGTCTCTTTTGTTCTGAATCCATCAGAACAGACAGAACTCTTAAATGAGGTCTGGAGGAGGCAACCATTGCCATGTGCTGGCCTGGACAGCTGAAGAAAGCTACAAGGTAAGGGAAACTCTGTCGAGATCTAGAACATTCTAAGCTAAGAAGTCTGCCCTACATTTTAACATCTGATAGGGCATGAAAGAGAGACCAAAAAATAATCACACAAAGTGCACATAGCAACAATTTGCAAAGGCCATCAAGAGCCAAAAATGAATAAGCATCTAAATTTGAGACCCTGGCCAAATGTCCTCTATTTGCCTTGACCCTAGGTGGTCCTGTCTGAATGAAGTATGCGTGGATAGGCTTAGGCCAAAGTTTAGCCTCTGTTTTTTTATGTTAAGAAAACACGGGATCACTCTTCTCCAATGCAATCCTAAAAAGAGTTAAACTATTTGAAGCCAATTGATTTCAGTGGGCTTAGAAGGCGTTAACTCGACCTAGGATTGCACTGTTAGAAAATGCATCATTATAGCTTTATTTTAAAAATGCATGTGAAATCAATTTTAGGTTTAGCGAGGCACCCCCTTTTGTTCTTACTGCTGTAATAACTCTGAAGGATATTGTAGGAACCCAGGATATCTGCATTGTAACGTTTTAAATCTTAAAACCTCTAGGAAATATTTGATTAATACAGATGAAAGGCTGGGATAGCTTCACTTGAGATGTCCAAAGGCACAGTAGTGAACTGAACATTCAACACCATTTTTTAAAAACTTGCATTCTTTTCCATCAGAGCCCTGTGGAGATGATCAAAAGAAAGTAATTATATTAATTAGAGTTCAAAGTGGGTGTTTTTATGAGCTCTATACTTCATCGTCCATTTATTGCACTGAAAATAAATTGTTAAACCACTATGGAGCATTTCTATCTCTCAACCGCTTTGTTATAACCATATTCTTACCTTAAGCTTTGCTTCAGGGCAAATGCTCAACTGATCAGAGTAATTCGGTAATTTTTGGTAATAAAAGATCTCGTGAGACAAATAGGCTTTACCTTTTTTTTTGCAGTAGTTATGTTGGAATCGCAATCAGCAAACCATTTGGTGAAGTCAGCATTGAAGGGCTGTTGTTAGGATGCTTAAGCAGCTGAGCTGTACCTGTGTGCTCACTACTGCACCAAGTGGTCACAGGTGGAGTTGCAATGGAAAAGTGTGTTTCAGCTGAGTTCCCACACACTTCCTATTTCTTCAGGAAGAGAAAGAGCAATCAGTGTGTGCATCCTTTGCTGAAGCAAGGAGTAGCAGCCGTTCAGGTGTAGTAGTTAAGGGTGGTGGCTTCTAGTCTGGCAAGCCAGGTTTGATTTTCCTATTCTTCCACATGCAGCTGGCTGATGGTGCTGTTGTGACTGAGCAGACCTGTCAGAGCTCTCTTAGACTCACCTACCTCACAGGGTGTCTGCTGTGAGAAGAGGAAGAGAAGGCAATCTTAAGCCACTTTGAGACTCCTTCAGGCAGTGAAAAGTGGAGTATAAAAACCAAGTCTTCTTCTTAGCTCTTTCCATCCACTGATGTGTGAGTTGCAGTGTATTTCTTTTGTAACTACTCCTTAAACATTTGTACTCTGCTTCAGTACGGAGACTAAACCTAGGATGGTAATGTCAGAAACAGTTTGGTTCTGTCAAATTGTTGTGGTTCCAATGTATATTTTTCAGCCCCCTCCCCCTCTGTGTATAGTTACCATTATTGGTCTTTGAAGAATAACCGACTGATGTGTTCATTGCCTTCCTGTGGAGAACTGCTTTTATGTTGTAAATCTTGCTGAGATTCATTGAAGCATTGGACTGTAAGAACTTTGAAATCTCCAGTTTTTGCCTGGAGATTCCCAAGTCAGGACACGGTCACAAACCATATGGAATGTCTATTCTTTTCAATCAGCATACCTATGCTATTTGGTTCATTGCTGTTAGATATGTAAATCAACTCAATAAAGTTTATTGTTCCCTCCTTTCCTTTGCCCATTCGCACCTTCTCCCTTCCCCCCCCCCCAATAAAACTTCCCTGCCTCCAGACTGCACCCTTGGGTGTTCTGCTATCTGCCTTTCCCCTTTGAGGCTTCCCGCATTACTTGTGTCCTCAAGAATGACAAGGGGGGGGGAAGGGTATATGCTGTGTTTAGTCCTCTGAACCCCAGTTCTGACAAAGCACATGTCTGGTTCACTTTCTTGCTTTGGAATAAACACATCTTTTGCACCAAGTCAAAGACTGTGTTTTCCGGACAACTGAAGAAACTTGATAGGTAAGGCATTCATACCACCCATGTGGGTGGTAGGTATTCATAGAGAGGTGTGAGATGGGACATGAGTAGAATTGCCAACTCTGGACAGGTAAATACCTGGAGATTTTGTTGGTGGAGCACACATATGTTGGTGGAGCACACATTTGGAAGGAGAGGGACCTCAGCAGGGTATCATGCCACAGAGTCTCGTCTCCAAAGGAGACATTTTCTCCAAGAGAGGTGAGTTGTAATTCTGGGAGATCTCCAGGCAAACCAAGACATGGAACCCTAACCTGGGTCTATTCTGCACCCTATAGATAATACACTTTAGAAGTAGATTATCCTGTTCTGCACAGGAAAATCCAGCTGCCAAAGCACATTGAAAGTGCATTATCCTGTGTGTGCAGAATAGGCCCTGATTCCTTCCCAATGTTTTCCTGGATGGGCAAACAGGTGATGCTCTAGGCATCTTGGCTATTATTTTGTGGAAGCAAATTGTGGAAACAATGTCTAAGTTTTCCCCATTCGTCTCAAGGAGAAGATTTGGAAAGGACTATTTTTGTACGTATTGTGTATATATTTATTATATGCCACCATTCCATTCAAATTTTCAAAGTGGTGAATATGTGTGTCTTAAGTAAGGGGGAAATGATATGTGTACAGTATTTTTCTAGAATGGCATCACAATTCTATGGCTTTCTCTCTAAGCTGTTTCTCTTTTCCCCATCGACAACAGCCTCGTGGAACCCCAACTTTGTTGCTGTGTTACTTTCCCATCTCTGTGCTGTAGCACAATTAGAGACACATTTTTGTCATTTTCTTAAATGTCCTATCATTAAATAGTGAATCAAAACCTTGCAATGGTCGGTTATCCTCTTCTCCCTTCCAGGCCAGGAAAGGTCACATGAAAGCACCTCACAATTTTGCCAGCATGGATTCAGCTGTGCAAAGACCGATATCTTTGTACCTTGTTAGTTACAAAGAACAGGAACCTTCCAGTCTGAGTGAATCACATTTAACTTCTATCGATTTAAATGGGAGAGTTAAGCATATGCTTAGCTCTTTCCCTTTGAAATCAATGATACTTAGAAGTCCTTCCTTTCGGGCTGGACTGTGGCCAGAGTTATTCAGCTTTCCTTGCATCATTCCCATTCAAGGAGTATCTATTACCTCTGTGCTAAAATGTGCACCAAGTAGAATAACAACACGGAGGAGCTGATTAACTCAATTATGCCACTCACACCTACGTATCGTCCTTTTAGGCTGTGCTTCTGAAGCACACTGTTTTCGGCGAGGAGGAAAGAAAACAATCTGTTCTTTTCATCCATTATGTTCTCCTTGCTTGACCTTTCTTTTTTGGTGTGTCTTTTACTCCCACCGACCTTAGAGAAGTAAAAATAGATTTAATTTCAGTTTGCAGTGCAACATAACCCACCCAACCCCGATATTTCAAAAGCATATAATC
Source organism: Paroedura picta (assembly GCF_049243985.1). Taxonomy (NCBI): domain Eukaryota; kingdom Metazoa; phylum Chordata; class Lepidosauria; order Squamata; family Gekkonidae; genus Paroedura; species Paroedura picta. The sequence continues at coordinate 97,539,141 of NC_135374.1, read as the reverse complement.
CGTGTGCTGATTGCTCTTTGTTTTATCACACGGCAGTCAGCTCATTCCCTTGGAGTAAGACCTACCCCCACCTGCTAACTATTTTCACCATTTTGTACTGAGCTGTTTTCCTCCTTCCTTCCCCTCCCTAAGCAGGCAGTATTTATACCAGCACCTGTTCTGCCATGTTGACAATCTCCAACCACCCCCACCCTGTCTATCTTTCTATATGCTTCTAATTTCATTTATCTCCCCACTTCCCATCCCGCAAGCAGTGCCTCATCCAGATAAAGACTGTGTTCAGTCCAGAGTCCCTGAGCCTGTTGGCCTTACTAGCAACGAATCCCACTCTCCCTTTTATACACACAACTACTTTTGCCATCCCAGGTTCAGTGGGACTGTACACCTGCAGGTGTAGTTTTACGCAGAGAGGTATGTATATGCACCTGAAGGTTCACACTAGCACACAAGTCAACACAATGGGTATTGTCCTTTGACAGAAAGGAACAGTGTTTATATCAACCTTTCACGACTTTTTTACCATTGAGAAATGGCTGAAACATTCACCAAGAAACCTCAGAAGTGGCACGATCGTATAGAATATGCTTGAGAAGCTGAGCTGTGTACGCACCTATCCGGGGCCCCACCCCCACCAAGCTCATCATTGGCCATTTTGGGAGAGGGCAGGTCGACATGATCATAAATGGTCATAGCATCTGATAAATGTTTAACAAATTTTACAAATATATATTAAAAAATTAACTCACACCTATTTGGTGATGGCCACTCTTCTAGGGCCATCAAAAAAACTCCAGGTTTTCACAAAACCCTGATTGAAAAAGACTGGTCTATACAGAAGGATCTTTCCTCTCCATTCACTATGAATATAAAGGCATACCTCATAGCAGGGTAGTTTCGGGAAGAAGTAATCTATACCCCCTCCGTGTCATTCAACAAGTGGGCTGATGGGAGATTTCACACAGACCTTCCCCATTCTCCATAACAGACTGTTAAGAGTATGAGGATCTCTCCACATGGGAGAAGAAAGATCATACTCTGTGATCTTACTCTTATATATTTATTGTATTTATATGCCAGTTTTCTCTTGGGATGTGAGGTTGTATAGTTGTATAGCCTGATCTTTTAGGATCATAGAAGCTAAGGTGGATCTGTGAGACCACTGAGAGGAAGGCAATGGCAAATCACCTTTGTTTAAGCACTTTCCTTCAAAGCCTTACATGGTAGCCATAATTCACCTGTGACTTGATCGCACTTTATCCACAATATATATGAGGACAATGTGGATATGGTGGCCCAATAAGAGGGATCACTCATTGAACAAGAAATATTTCGTTTTGGAGTCTTCCCTGAAACACGGATAATAGGATGCTACTGATGTTCCTAGATACCGTTTAATATAGCCAAAGGAGGTAAAACTTGCATCCTTCCTTCCTTAGTGAAGTTTTTATTTTATTTTTTTAATTACTTCTTATGAGAAATGTAAGGCTGTGTTTGGGAAACAGCGAAATGGAGGGTCATTCGAATACCGTGTGCTAGAGAAATGGCATCGTCTTCAGTAAATTGCCAATAAAGATCTCTCTCATTCTCGCTCTTATTAATCTGACTCCAGGGTACTGACATTTTCCAGGTTCTGGCAAACAATTCAGAGGAGTTATCATTTTGGAGAAAAGAATCTGAAGTTTCGGTACTGAGGCAGGGTGGAGTATAGGACGGCTACCAAGAACTGGTTCACCACACATTCTACCACTCAGGAGCAACTAATAGGTGGCATAATTCTTCATAGTACTGGAAGAATAATACTGGGGAGGAATAGAGATGAGGAGCACAATACTGTTTTGTTGCTAGATCATCGTATGGTTATAAATATGAGGTAAAATTTTATTACAGACATATATCAGAAGTTTGGGCCTTTATAAAGAAGTAAGGTTTCACTCCACGATGAGCTGAACATGGTGATTGCGGAAGCTATTCTCCTGGCTATAAAGATTCATGGCTAGTGCGATCTTTTTTTAAGGAACTGGCTTTATGTTTTTTCGCCATGCTTTTCAAAAGATTTCACAACGCCAAGTGTTGTTTAGGTATGTCAGTAATTCTGTTATTATTAAAGCTTTCATGTTTGAAAAGGTGTACATGCCAGCAAAAGCATATACTTTGAATTAACATTTGTTGGTCCTAAAGGTGCCAAATGTTGTTCTGCTACTTCTGACCAGCACGTTTTAGTTCTTTGTTTGATATGCATTTAAGGAAGTGTTTTTTTAATCCCTTGACCATGGAGGACCCCCTGAAGTATTCTTCAAGCTTTGAGGTCCCCCAGAAGTGATGTCAGCTGGCCACACCCCCAGAAGTCATGTGCCACTGAAAGTGACATTACCCAGGCACTCCCACTGGATATGACATCAACAGACCACTTCCACATCACAGGAAGTGGTATTACCTGGCCTCTTGTGTCACCAGAATTGACATAGCTATTAGACCCACCCCACCACCACCTACATTTGACTTTCACATACTGCTAGAGATGACAGCCGGGGGGGGGGATGCTGGCCAAAATGCAGGGACCAACAGGAGGCCCTCCAGCACTTTCCCATTCATTGATTTCTGGCACAGGGACTCTGGGGACTTGTAATTCACACAGCCTTCCCTGTGTGGTGCAAGGGCTCTTGATGGCCTTTGAGATTTGGCCACTGTGTGACACAGACTGGTGGACCAGATGGACCATTGGCCTGATCCATCATGGCACCTTTTTTGTTCTTATGACTGGGGCAGAGATTATCTTATTCTTGGTGCTCTGGAGTTCTTGCCTTGACGGTGGACTAAGGGCCAGTTTGGTGTAGTGGTTAGGAGTGCGGACTTCTAATCTGGCATGCTGGGTTCGATTCTGCACTCCCCCACATGCAGCCAGCTGGGTGGCCTTGGGCTCCCCATGGCACTGATAAAGCTGTTCTGACCGAGCAGTAATATCAAGGCTCTTTCAGCCTCACCCACCTGACAGGGTGTCTGTTGTGGGGAGAGGATAGGGAAGGCGACTGTAAGCCTGAGCCGCCTCCTCCTCCTCCTCCTCCTCCTCCTCCTCCTCCTCCTTCTTGGTGATCCCTGGGATTTGGTAGGTTGGCATCTCTAGCAATGTGTGAAAGTCAAATGTAGGCAGGACACAGGACACAGGAAGAGGCCTCGGAACCCCAATTCTTGTGAAGTGCCAGTATGCGTAGCATCACTAATAAAATGAATCACTAATAAAATAAAAAGGTTGTGAAATAAAAAAAGTTAGTTTCATTTTTGTGTGTGCAATATGCTAAATAGCAAACCTTTCCTCAGCAAAAAAAGGAAGCATTCATCTCAGCTGTCATAAAGTCCACCATGCAAAGCAGCAATTCTCTTCGGGGAAAATGATCTGTGTGATTTGGGCGAGTTCTGGGGAGATACCCAGGCAACACCAGGAGGTTGGCATTCCTAGGACATGAAAATATATTTTCTCAGGGTCAGAAATGGCTGCAAGGGCAAAAGGAAACCTGGGAAGAAAGGCATCCGTATGCAGGCTGTGCACAGTCCTTTCATTGGATCCAAGTGTAGCCGCTCTCAGCTAGGGGTGCCAACCTCCAAGTGGGATCTGAAGATCCCCTGGAATTACTGCTCATCTCCAGATGACAGAGATCAGTTCCCCTGGAGAAAATGGCTGCTTTGGAGGGTGGACTCTGACATTGTGCCCCACACAGGGTCAGGGATGCCAGCCTCCAGGTGGGACTCCCTACTTTCTTCTTTGCTATTGGGGCAAGCAACAGGAGAGGGAGTCAGTGGGTGGGGAGCCAGCCTCTCCTCTCCCCCCATTAACCACCCTCCCCACACAAGCCCTGGCTCCTTTTCCTCTGCGAGCTCACTAGTTTTAGGCAGACCCTCCCCCCTTCTTTGCTTTTTTTCTTGCTATCGGGGCATGCAGCAGGAGAGGAACAGAGGAAGGAGCTGTGGACTATTAACAGCCAGCATCCTGTCTGTCTGTCTGTCTGTCTGTCTGTCCATCCCTTCCCCCCCCCCGCCAGCCAGCCACCCTCCCCACACAAACCCTTTCCTTCCCAAAGCTCACAGTTTTAGGCAGAAAAACAGAACCCCTTGACAGTGCTGCAGGAAAGGAACATTCTCAAAGGAGCATAAATATTAACAAGCAGGCTTGACATGGACTGTGGAAGGGAGAGAGAGAAAAAGAGTAGGTAGTATAAGTTGGAAATAAGTATGCAAGCTACCACCTCCTCCCAGCTGGGAAAACAATTAGCGGAGTGGTCCCCAATCCCCGGTCCGGGGACTGGTCCTGGTCCGTGGATCAATTGGTACCGGGCCGCAGCTCCTCCTCGTCCTCCTCCCTGGCTGCTGCCTTGGGGGCTGCCCTGCCACTCTGCAGCGGGCTCACCTTTGGTGCTCTCTGGTGGCCACCATGGCTGGGGCTCCCCCTTGGCGTAGCACGGTACTGCTGCTGCTGGCAGTGCCCCCCAGCAGGCAGTGGGAAGTCAGGGGCGCAGGAAAGCAAGCGAAGCAGGGGCTCAGGCGGCGGCGACATCCCTCGGCAAAAAACTACCCCTCCCCCGGGCCTCAGTAAAATTGTCAAGCGTTGACCGGTCCCCGGTGATAAAAAGGTTGGGGACCACTGCATTAGCAGACTAAACCACTCATGCTTGAGGGGAAGGGGGAACGAGGGAAATGGTCAGTTCCCAAGCCTGACTAAGGCTGCAGGGCAAATGCCAGGGACCCCTTCCAACCCCTCAACAGACCCCTGGTTGGGAAACACTGGTTTAAGGATTTGTGGGCCAAGTGTAAGAAGCCATGTTGGCTTATATGTTTGTTGTGTTTAATTTTAATTTTTATATTAGTGATCCTTTTAGGGGAACTTTTTCTCATTTATTGCTTGATCATTGTATGGTTATAAATATGGAGTAACTAACACATTTTATTATAGATACTAGCTTCAAAGCCCTTTCCTAAGAACGGGCCTTGAAAGGGTCCCCTCCCCTGGTTCCCTGTCAGGCAGGTTAAGGTGGCTTTGGACCGCAGCTGGCAGCCGGATCAAGTGGGGCAGGCGAGGGCTGGCCATCTCGTTAGCAGGCCTGGGACAGAGCTCCTTTGCAGGCAGTCAGCAGGCCGGGAGGCCCTCGTTAGCAAGCCCTCCACCACGACCCTTTGCCCAGGGCCCTCTCCCCTTACCTGTTGCTGGCTCCAGGCACTGAGGTGCATCTGAGAGCAAAGAGGCTAGAGTCCAGGGGCAGAGGGCGGGAGCTGCAGGGGCAGGGCCAATCAGGATTTGCTGGCTGCACTCTGATTGGCCCTATTCCAACTTGGACAGCTGGACACGTTCCACCCCCCACCCTCCAAGGCTGTTTCACAAATATATAGAGGAACCATGGATAAGGATATAGAAAAAGTTTTACGAAGTAGTAAGGCTTGACTCCACAGTGGGCTGAAGAAGGGTTAAACTTTGTGTCACACCCGTAAACTCTTCTTTGTAGATGCCCTGTCTTCTGCATGTTGGACATGTAACGTGTAGCTCAGTCATCGTAGAATAGTAACTTTGAATCCTCAGCTAAACTAAACTGTTGTCTTAAACAAGACAGTCTGTGTGGTGAAGTGCTTTTAGGGCTGGACTAAGATCTGATTCCAATACCCATTCTGCCACAAAGTCGCCCGCGGAGACTTATGGATCCAATAGGATTCCTGAACGCTCTGCGGGAACCAATGCCTCCCGGCACTTCTCTCAATGGCCTGGTCAGTGACTGGCATGACAGACTGCTGACTGCCATTGATGAGATAGCTCCCCGACGCCCTCTCCGGCTCCGTCTCAAGCGAGCTCCCTGGTACACCGAGGAGCTTCGCGACAAGAAACGGGAACTGAGACGGCTAGAGCGAGTTTGGAGGAAGACTCGTGACGAAGCCTCGAGAACATCTTATAGAATGCAGATGAAAGCCTATGAGATGGCGGTGAAGTCAGTAAAACGCAATTTTTACTCGGCTACCATCGCATCTGCAGACTCACGCCCAGCTCAATTGTTTAAGGTAGTTCGATCCCTCACTGCCCTGATTGAAGGGCAACAAAACAGTAGCCAATTGGACATCAGCTGTGAGGCATTTGCGAGCCATTTTGCAGACAAAATCTCGACACTCCGCCACGACCTCCCTCCAACCTTAGATACAAAAAGTGAACTAGAGGCCCCTTGGCCGTCTTTGGAGAAAACTATGAGTAACTTCAGACGACTCACGCTGGCCGAAGTGGACAGGATACTAGCGACAACAAGACCAACTACATGCCCACTAGACCCTTGCCCATCCTGGCTCTTAAAAACAGCCGGCATAAGAATAAAGGGCCCCCTCCGGGAGATAATCAACCTATCTCTCACAACAGGAGAATTCCCGGAGGGTTTGAAAGAGGCCGTGGTACGTCCACTGTTGAAAAAAACATCTCTAAATCCACAAGAGCCTAACAACTACAGGCCCGTCTCGCACCTAGCATTTCTGGGCAAGACGATAGAAAGGGCAGTCGCAAACCAACTGACGGAGTACCTGGAAGAAGCTTCGGTCCTAGACCCATCCCAGTCCGGCTTCCGGCCTGGCCATGGGGTAGAGACAACGCTAGTCGCCCTGACGGACGACCTCCGTCGCCAGTTGGACCGAGGCGGGTCGGCACTGCTGATATTATTAGACCTCTCAGCGGCGTTCGACACAGTCGATCACGAGCTTCTAGCTCGCCGCCTCATCGATGCTGGAATACAAGGGACAGCCCTTCAATGGCTGATCTCCTTCCTTCAGGATCGTGGACAGAGGGTTGCAATAGGAGAGAAAACATCAGACCGCCGGCAACTTACTTGTGGAGTCCCACAAGGAGCGGTCCTCTCTCCTATCCTATTTAACATCTTCATGCGCCCTCTCGCACAACTGGTACGGAAGTTTGGGCTGGGTTGCCACCAATATGCAGATGACACCCAGCTCTTCCTCCTGATGGATGGCCGCCCTGACTCTCCCCCAGAAGCATTAGCCAGCTGCCTGGAAGCAGTGACGAGATGGCTCAAGCAGAGTCGTCTGAAGCTCAATCCTTCAAAGACGGAGGTCCTGTGGCTGGGTAGGAAGGGGCCATGTGAGGAAGCGCGCCTGCCTACCCTGGATGGCGTGCAGCTCTCTACGGCTTACTCCGCCAGGAACCTAGGCGTGATTCTGGACGCCTCCCTCACAATGGAGGCCCAGATCACAAAGGTAGCGCGGCTGGCATTTTACCATCTCCGCCAAGCCAAACTACTAGCGCCCTACCTGGCCCCGGAACATCTAGCCACAGTGATCCATGCGACGGTCACCTCTAGACTGGACTTTTGTAACTCGCTCTACGCAGGCCTGCCCTCAGCCCTGACCCGGAAACTACAACTGGTTCAAAATGCAGCAGCCAGGATCCTCACAGCAACACCGTGGAGGTCTCATATCCGGCCTATTCTCCACCAGCTGCAATGGTTACCAGTTGAATTCCGGATCAGACTAAAGGTTCTGGTTATTACCTTCAAGGCCATACGCGGTCAGGGCCCAGTGTACCTGAGGGACCGCCTCCCCGCCTATGCCCCCAAAAGAGCTCTGCGCTCTACTACCACCAACCAGCTAAGGATCCCTGGCCCTAAAGAAGTCCGTCTGGTCTCGACCAGGGCCAGAGCATTCTCTGTTCTGGCCCCTACCTGGTGGAACGAGCTCCCAGAAGAGATCAGGGCCCTGATGGAGCTTAAACAGTTCCGCAGGGCCTGCAAAAAGGAGCTCCTCCACCAGGCATTTGGCTGAGACCAGACATAATCAACAGCGACCAAGGGCCCCTGCTCCCCCCCCACCCCCCCTCAGAATTCAATAAATAAACCACCCCCCTCAGAATCCCATCAATAAGCCCTGGACCTGTTTGTAGTACTATATTGTTATACCGTTATATTGTGCTGTTATTTTGGTTACAATTATTAGTTATCAGTTATACATGTTACAGACTGTTTTATGTATTGTTCTCTGTTATGATGTAAACCGCCCTGAGCCTCCGGGGAGGGCGGTATATAAGTATGATAAATAAAATAAATAAAATAAATAATAAATAAATAGCTTAGAATATAGAATCATAGAGTTGGAGGGGGCCATACAGGCCATCTCGTCCAACACTCTGCTTAGTGCAGGATCAGCCTAAGGCATCCATGATAAGTATCTATCCAGTCACTGCTTAAAGATCACCAGAGAGGGGAAGCTCACCACCTCCTTAGCTTGCTGGATGACCTTGGGCCCATCACATACTTTGAATCTAATCTACCTCAGATGGTGGTGGAGGGGATATAATGGTGGAGAGGAGAAATATATATGTTACTTTGGACTGGGGAGAAGGTGGGTTATGAGAGTCAGTGTGGTCTAGCGACTAGCTAGAGTGTCAGTCTTGAAATGCAGGTTCAAATCGCCACAGCTATAGAAGCTTGTTGGGTGACCTTGGGTTAGTCACAGTCTTGGTCTAGCCTGCCTTGGCAGGGTTGCTGTTGTGAGAATAAAATGGGAGAGTGGAGAATGATGTAATCTTCTTTGGGTTTCCAGTGTGGTGAAAGGTGGGACATAAATAAATAAAGCAATTAAATAAATAAAACAAGCTGTGATTCTATGCTACCTTGACCTCCTTAAATTTTTAGTTCTATGACTTTCTTGTGAAAATTTCAAAGTTTCAAAGCCTTTTTGTTAGACTCTACTTGCTTGCCTCCAAATGGCAGGATGGAAAACCCTCTTTTAGTCATTCATCAATATGTTCCCCTCCGTTATCCTGTTTTTCTCTGAAGGTGACATTGCTTGTGACGTATTAGTCATCTTTTTTTTTTTATTCTGTCTCTTAAAAAGCTAGCAAGTACTTTGTTAGGCAGGTTAACTTCTCAAATTGAGGTTCTTCATTTTGTTTCTCAGATAGATTTAATCAGCTCGGTGTAAGGTGCCATGCTCCAATTATTTTAACCTCACATCTGAATTCGTTATCACTCAATCACTCAGCAAAATACCATTTTCTCCAATCATAAAAAAAATGCTCAAGGAAGCCAGAAGGCAGTGTACTTTAGACTTTTAACTTCTGTGTATCCCCCTTTTAAGCAAAAATCCTGCTTCTATCTGGCAGTTATGGCAAGGATCTACCAAGGGGTATCTGAGATCAATAAAGTAATGTTGGGGATTTTTTTTTTAACAGGAAAAGAACCACGAATGCGATAACCCCATCAAAGCTTTACGCTTTAACATAAAAAGGCCAAGTATGTGTTTTCACTGGAATCTAATTACAAGTGCTATCTCAGAAATGGCCCTTTAATACAAAAGCTAATATTTAGCATTAATCATTCCATCTTTGAAGTGACAAAATCACGGTGCATTTTTGTTTAAAAATCTCCTTCCTTGGCAGAAGGGTAAATAGCTAACTAATTTTGCATTTAAGCTTGCTTTCTCCGCTAGCAAATCCAAATGAGTTTCAGGAGAAAGGCAAAGGTCCTTGACGTTAGATGTACAGTGGGTTACAGTTTAAACTGTCTGGAAATAGTAATCTGAAAAGGCTGTAGCCCATATTCTGAGAATGTTCTAAGTTAGGAAGCTTTTTGATCTGATCCTTATCTATTACAACAAAACGAATACAGATTCACTACTGAGCCTTGTTCTTATTACATCAGTACATAAATATGGTCAAATTCCAACCAGTTTATGTCCACTCCAGCAAAGGGCTTTCAAGACCAGTTAGAAAGCAGTGGTGGTTTTCCATTATCTTTTTCTCCAGAGTCTTCTTTGGTGGTCTCCCATCCAAGTACTGACCTTGCTTCTGACTTGCCTTGAAATCAGGCTACTCCATGCCAGCCTTTATACCTGTTCATATTCCACCTCATTTAGATGATGAAGAGATGTTTTTTTATAGCCCCACTTTTCACTAAAGTGCCTTATGACCACCTTCCTCTCCTCACAACAGGCACCCTGTGAGGTAGGTGGGGTGGAGAGAGCTGTAGTAGAACTGCTTTGTGAGAATAGCTCCAAGTGAGCAGTGTCTGGCCCAAGGTCACCCAGCTGGCTGCATGCGGAAGAGTGGGGAATCAAACCCAGTTCTCCAGATTAGAGTCCTCAGCTCGTAACCACAACACCACACTAGTGTACAATAATTTGCAGTGTGTTCTTATACAAAGTTTTTTTCCTTCCACTGGAAACAGCGGGATTATAAAAATTAATGCAAGGATCCCTAACCTTTTAAGGCTTGTGGGCAGCTTTAGAATTCTGACATAGGGTGGTCGGCACAGCCACAAAATGGCTCCTGCAGAAGGCGGAGCCAAACACGAAAACAGCTGCCCCAAGAGGTGGAGCCAAATGTCAAGCAGTGAGGTTATGTATGACCTCGAATAGACAACATTTGAGGCAGAAGCTTTGTTTAACAGGATGCTTTAAAAAACACATTATTTTAGAATACCTTCTTGCATACACACAATTCACATTCAGTAATGTGGTGAAGATTATTGTTTGGTGGTGGTAGCTGCTGCCAAAGCAGCTTTTAAATGCTGCGCAGACAATCAGATCTTGAATGGTGTATCACAAGCTCTGCTGAGCAAAAGCACATCATGGCTTCCACCGACTTTCTGACACTTTGCAGGTGCTAGGAAATATTAGGGACACCTGGATCAAGAATCTGTACTACTAATCTTGCAGTTTAAGGGGCAAATCAGTCACTTCCTTGAAATTACAAATTAAATTAGATTTCTGGATACTCAATCCAAAGATTTGGGCTGGATCACACCATTCCGTGTTCTAGTCACTAGTAGCAGAGCTTTCCTCTGTTGTCTTCAAACTTCCATTCCTGGCACAAGGCTTCTGGGTATTCGAGAACAGGTCCACTAATAATGGATTGGAATCATGGGGTCTAACCTGTCAGCTATTTCCATATCTCAATTTATATTTTGGATTTGAATCTCAGCTTGATCATGAAGCAGTTCAAGAGCCTTTGGTTTAGCTATTTAACAGATTTATTAATTTCTCGCTTGTCACTGTATTATTATTGTTATTTACAGTATTTGCTGGCGTATAAGACTACTTTCCCCCCTGAAAAACATGCCTCCAAGTTGGGGGGGGGTGTCCTATACGCCGGGTGCACTTCAGTTGGGATAGACATAGCTGCCCATAGTGGCCCATAGTACTGTAATGTAATGTAACAAACTCTATATTTTGAGTGGAAATGTTGGGAGGTCGTCTTATACGCCCAGTTGTCTTATACACCAGCAAATACGGTATTTAGATTTCTATACCGCCCTTCCCTACGGTTGTGGATGGTTTGGTGCTGTGAACCAAGATGGAATTGTTAGTTTTGTGACAATAGGATATACTATTTATTTACGTATTTTAAGCCAAACACTACATAGAGGCCCCATATTTTGTGTATCAGATACTGCTTGTCCAGGCATAATTCTGGTAACGTGATGTTGCCTAATGACAGCTTGTTTTACGTGCTTCGTACAGACAGATGTGCCGGTACCGTATTGAAAAGGGACTGTCAAAACACATAGGTTACAGCACTCAATTACAAGCAGATGTTTCGTGAGGGTGAGTAGAAAATTAGCGGAAATTGTTTCGTTTCTCTTTCATATGGCTTGTTTAAGCCTTTGTAGCTTGTAATCCTCTTTCTTGAGACTTTGAACAGATTGTTCAGCCAAGAAAGGAGTCGAAAGGGTAGTGGCTAGCAGTATAAATTCCTTCAGGAATCCTTGGAAAACTGGCAGCCAGTCTTTGGAGACTGCTGTTGGATGTGGGTGGACTGCCAGTTCCTGTAAACTAATGGCATTGCACTTTCTATAGTGTATATCACGGGTGGGCAAACTGTGGCCCTCCATATGCTCATGGACTACAATTCCCATGAGCCCCTGCCAGTATTCGCTTGTGATGGAATTGTAGAGTACAATGTACAACACATGAGAATTGTAGTCCATGGACTACACAGTTTGCCCACCCCTCGTGTATACTCATTTCTTCAAGAATCTTATAATACAACGAGCAAAACCCGTTGCAAAACGTTGCAAAACAACAGCAACAACAATGGCCTCTAGCCCCTGCCTGACTTGGGCAAGCACCACCAAGGCCTTGCAAGTAAGAGTGCTCAGGGCAGGGAATGCTGCCGGGGCGTTCTCACTTTCTCCCACCTAAGGCCTGGTGAGGTTGCAGCGGGGCTGCACCCTGGCAGGTACCAACCAGCATCCCAGGGCTTGCCTCTCTTCCTCCTACCTCTGGCTTGCTGGCCTACTTTCTACAGTCAGGCCAGTACAGTGGGCTGGCACTTCATCCTGCTGGAAGAAGTTGAGGTATGTGTGGCCTGGGGCAGGACAGCCTACCTGATTGGCTGTTCATTGGCCAGCTGGCCAATCAAGTAGTTGGTGACTCTGTCACAACTCCTCCCACAACCTCAGTCACATTTTATTTATGTTACAGATTATATCTTGCCTTGTAAGAATCTTGTAAGGATAGCTATTCTTGATATGCATGGTGTTTACAGAATGACGTAAATCAGAGTTAGCACAATTCTGCATGGCCTTTTGATTGGGGCCCAAGCTAACATCTGGTATGTAGATGCACCAGAGTCCTATGCATACCTATTCATGGCCCCACCCACTCATCTATTCACTTATCTGTCCATTTATTTATGTTTTGGTCTACTCCCAAATCATCTAAATTTCAGCAGACGTTCTATGGTAGTATTGTCATTGTTTTAACCTGTTACTGTCCATTTAAATGGAATTTTATCTGTTGCAATTGTATATTTTATGTTTCTTGTACACTGCCTGAGAAAGCTTGCTGAGAGGGCAGTAAAAATCTAATAAACTAAACTAAACAGAGCAAATCTCATGAAACCTTCTGATATTCCGCACCGCAATTCTCCGAGCCAGGTATTAGTCAGTGGCACCCAATAGCATGGGCTTTGTGAGCTAAACACCATGGGCATACAGGTTGCCTTGGCAGCAAGCCCCTTTTCAGCAGTCTGCAATGGAGGCCAGTGGCCCAAGCCTTAGAGAACAGAAGATGCCCAATCACAATACTATGTTTCATGATTTGAAATGATCAAATTCTTTTCATTCCAGTCATTGACAATGATTATGAAGATGTAACTCCAGGTCTAGGTATAATACTAGTAGTTCAAGTTTGTCATGCATTCCAATTTACTGGGTCACTGACTTCAGTGGAGGGAACTGCTCTTATTATCCTGTCAGATGAGCGAAAATTTAATTGTGGCATAGTCCATTAACTTCTTATCCCCAGGCAGGCCAATAGTAGATAGCGGTGCTAGGGAGAGGAAGGGAAGGCAATTGTATCCCCACTTTGAGACTCCTGGGGGCAGTGAAAAGTGAGGTATTAAAAACAACTCTTCTTCCAATTGAAGCAGAATCTTAAGGGTAAGTTCAAAGAGCAATTTTAAGAATTTTAAGTAAGCCCCATCGAATAGGCTAGAATAGAATTCTGAGTAGACATGCTTAATCTACTGTCAATCTCCCAGCTGTTGTAAGGCTTCGTTCATGAGTCACTAAGGCAGGTCTGGGATTACAACTGTTCCCCAGACTAGCATTTGCTGGCAGGGGCTCATGGGAATTGTAGTCCATGAACATCTGGAGGACCACAGGTTGACTACCCCTGTTCCATACAACAAAGATCAGTTCCTCTGGGGAAAACAGCTGCCTTGGAGTGCGGAGGGTATAGTATTTTATTCTGATGAGGTCCCTACTTTCCCCAGGCTCCACCCCCCAAATTTCCAGCTATTACCCAATCCAGAGATGGCAATCCTATCTCAGGGCAATTGACATCAGAGGCCCCTCCCCAGCTTTACCATGAAAGCAGGCTCCCTATGAACATCTCTGAGGCACTTTGGGGAGGTTGTTCAGCGGGGAGGGAGGATGGGATGAGGATCAGAGGTTTTGCTGCTTGGGAGGGAATGTTTTAAAGGGGAATCATTTACTATTCTTTGTGGGTTTTTATCAGCGTAACTCGCCACGAGCCAACTTGCTGGAAGTGGAAAGTGGAAGTGGATAAACAAATATTGTGAGAATAAGATTGTCGCAGATTATTTGGGAACAGTTAGTCTGGCACAATTTGAGGGGCTTTCCGCACCGGGATCCTTGTAGCAAATTGTTTGCTGAACGAAAAATCGCCATTTAAAATAGTGGAATTCGTCATTATGCATACCTGACTTTGTAGTGGAATCCAGTTGTGTTTTCATCGTTTCCCACAAGCTTCCGGTCTCAGCAAAAATCGCTAGAAAGGAAGCGCTATTGCCGAGCTCGTCCCGCCCCTGGCCGTCAAGCAGCCAATGGGCAGCCGTTAGCATGCTCCCAAACAGCCCCTTTCCCTTTAAGAAAGTTTTTTTTTTAAACACACCCATTGCAACGAATATGTGTTGATTCGTTGCAACGGAGAGACCCATCAGCTGGCAGGTGTGTTTGAGCTGTCGTTTCATCGTTGCCACGCTCCCCCCGAGTGAAAAAAAAAAATCCCCCCCCTCACGGGCCCGATTTTCGGCCGAAAACAGTGTGAAAAATAAAGGGAAAATACATCAACAAACGGGCTTCTCTGTTGTTTGTGCTTAGTGACTAAACAGCTCTGGGGAGGGACTGCAGCCGGGGAAGCCTCTAAACAGAGGCTCGCTGGTGGGTTGAACTCCGCTCGCTCGGAGAAAAAAAATGGCGATCGCTTCGCCAGAAGATCAGAGGAGAGAGCCAGGGGGAGGGACTTTGTAGAAACCACAACAATGGTAACGCACAGAACTTTCCCGCTAGTGTTGCAGATTGGTTGCAGGAGTGTAGCGCTTTCCGGAGGGTGAATCCACTTTTGGGGATTTCCCTGAAAGCGCTACAAGGAAGCGCTTTTTGCGGATCGGTTTCAGGTGTGTGGCAGATTGTCAACGACGTTGTGCATAATGGCAAATCAGTAGCGTTTTCAATTGGCAACCATTGTGCGATTTTGAAGGCGTGCGAAAAGCCCCTTATTCTTGTACTGGTGCCGCCTCTGCCACCCATCTTCCATGGCCAGCCCCACCCCTGCCCCCACTCCCGCTCCTTCGTCCTGGCATGAAGCCAGAAGGAGACTGGGGCCCTTGGCAAATGGCTGCAGGAGGAATGGTCATGGCAGGAGCTGGCAAGGGCCAGTCCTGAGCCCCAGTTGCTGCCACCACTGTGCCACTTCCTTCATGACCCCCGCCATTCCTGACCCTCGACTAGCATGCTTCCAGCTGCCACCACCCCCACAGCTATGGCCTCCACCGTTGCTGTCCGTCAACTGGCGGCTACTGCCACGGTTGCTGCCACTTCTGACCATCTATGGGTATTCTCCCTGGGGTGGGAGAACAAACGTCACATCTGTACCGATTTCTGTCTCAGGGATACGACACTCAGGGGTACGACACTGGCCTTCCACTGTTGATTATATAAACAACTGACAGAGGTGGCAACAAGAATTCTAAAATCATAGGAGCCCATTGTATTATTATTATTATTGTTATTATCCTTTAATTTATATCCCACCTCCCCCCCCTGGAGGCTTGAGGCGGGTCACATAAAATCAATCCCCTAAAAACAGTAACAAGAACCATAAAACACAGAACACCAATCACAAGGCAAGAGAAGAATGGCGGCCAGATTCATGCAACTAACCCAATTTCCATAACCTAAGGAAGAAAAAAAGGGGGGGCTGATGGCAAACGCAACCACCACATTTGTGTGTGGGGGGGGTGATCTCCCTTGCTGCCCGGCCTCAACCAAAAGCCTGGCGGAAAAGCTCCGTCTTGCAAGCCCTGCGGAACGTTGAAAGTAGCCGCCGGTTTAGTATATAATGATGACTTTTTTTTTTTTTTTACATTTCAAACAAGCTTGTATAATCTTTCTCATAACACTATTATCCTCCAGAGGGCAACCTTTTTTCTGTTTTAAATTTTGAACTTGATTGTACTTTTCTTGATAAACGGTGTGTTCATTTTGATGGCTATGCTACAGTATTATTGTTAAAGAAAAAGAATGAATTCTGGCCAGCTTTCCTATCATCAATTCAAATTAATCTAAGAAAAATTTTCTATATTAACGTACTGATCCTAGGCAATTGTGCTTAGTTCCACTGAAATCAAGTAAAGAGGATAGGACCAGGTGTAGGCATGATGAGTTTAGGGATCCAGTGTTAATTGGAAGGGTTTTTTAAAATTAAGTTCTATAAAACCAATGTTCATGTGTGTTGGAATGATGCACACATGCAAAGATCTGGTCCAGCCAACTCCGACTTTGACTCTCCTCATCTCTCCGGGAGGCCAAAGTTTTTATTGAAACATCCAAATCATCACAGCGCATGCGTATAATCATACAGTGCTGCCTTAAAGGGTGATACATTGTTTGCGATTAATCTTCGAAGGTTAGATTCTCATGGTGACCACATCATACTAGGATCTGATAGATCCAGGTTCAAACCCCGAATCTGTTGTGGAAGCTCATGGGGTTATTTTTGGGCCAGTCACACATGCTTGGTCTAATCTGCCTCACTGTTTATTGTCCTTATCAGTTCTCCGCTGTGGAGAAAGTTGAGATATTAATGAAGTAAATAACTAAATAAATATAGCTGAAGATGGGGAGGGGAAGCAGATGAAAGGTAGGTTGGTGGGTGGATGTGAGGGAAAGAGGGAAGAAGGGAAAGGTGAAGATATTGGGGCTGCCAGAAGGAGGGAAAGAGAAACTAGTGTGGGGAGGGAATACAGGATACTAGTAAATTACTCCCTGCAAGTTCTTGGAGTTTCTACTGTACAACTGGGCCCGCCTTGACTGGTACCACCCAGCTTGACCAACGTTTTCCCAGGAAGAAGTTCTCATGGGTAGAAAGAAGGGAAAGCTGAACACAGAGAGCATGTACCTGTACCTGATGAATTTGTGTTCCCTCAGCAACTGAGGGCCTGATCCATGACAGGCCTGGGAGGGGGCCTGTCTGGCAGCTGCATCATATGGAAGCGGGGATTAGCCCTGCTCCCATATGAAGAAGAAGAACAGTTGGTTCTTATGTGCCGCTTTTCTCTACCCGAAGGAGTCTCAAAACGGCTTACATTCGCCTTCTCTATCCTCTTTCCTCCCTCTTGGCCCTTTCCGCTGTGCAGAATTGGCCTGAGAGAATTTATTTCTCAGATGGAATTCAACCAGAGAGGCAGATAGGCCAGCCAGAGAAATGAAACCACATGGAATGCATTCACCTTCCCCACCATCCTCCTGAAGGAATTTTTTTCACTTTGTATCTGGCAAAGGGAGCTTTGACTCTAGCTCCATAACAAAATCCACTAACAGCACCAAAGAGTTACAAGCTTAGTATAGGGAGAAGCTTTCTATATCCTCTTTTGCCCTCACCCGAATAATCTATTATTTGGATAGATTTTCCATTACTTTCAGGAGTGGTGAGTTGTTAACCTTGGTAAAGAAGACTGGGAGTTTGCCAGAAACTATATGCTAATCCCCGTGAAGACCCTGTTATAGTGCATCTTGTGTATGTGTCTGCTTGTCTGAGCATACAATGCATCTCTCTTCTCCTTTTTGTGCTGGCATAGCCAGGATCAGAGGATTATATTGAAATTCCCTGAGTCAGGTGGTGGCGCTTTATTCTCTCTTTCTTGCCGGACAACAATTATAGAACCCCCCATTCTCTCATCTTCTTTCCTGCCTCCTAAATCCTCTGTCATTCAAGCGAGGATCAATCATAAGTGATTTCTTAAACTGTTCCATGAAGCACTTTACGGATTCTGATAAGCTGTTCTTGAATCATTCTGTAGCTGATAAAAAACCTCTAATGATCCCAATTGCATTACCATACCAGTTGCAAATTCTCCCCCTTGCCCATTGCTAGGATGTTGAAAAAGGAATCCCATATTTTAAACCCTTTCACCTCTCTTCTGAAAATTCAGTGGATTTTAATAGAAATGGATTTATTTTTATAAGGTATTTATAATGCAAAATTAATTTTGTAATTCATTATATGTCTGTGTTGCCTCAAGTATTTGTTATAGTACAGTGGCTGTTTGTCATTCCATGATAGAGAGAATTAAGTAACAGAAATTAGAAGTCATAAGACCTTATTTTCATATGAGGGGAGATAGCCTTGCCTAACATTGTTCTGAGTTGTTGTTTTTTAAATGCTGGATATTCCAGCTGTTTTGAGTTTTAAACTGTGTCTGGTGCATCCATTTAGAAATTAAAATGTCTTGGCATGAAAAAGTGTCTGGAAAAATATCACCTGCTTAGTTTTTACATAACAAAGTTTGATCCTAATGGCCCTTTTAAGACCAACAAAGGTATAAGATTTCATGTACCTGTATCTGAAGAAGTGTCTATGCCCATGAAAGCTCATACCTCGAATAAAACTTGGTTGGTCTTGAAGGTGCTCCCGGACTCAAACTTTGTTCTGCTACTTCAGGCCAACATGGCTACTCACCTGAATCGTAGTTTTTACATGTCAAGATGTTTTTAAAAGCATGAGAACCAGGACTAAGGGGAGAAAAGAGATGAAGAATATATTCAGTGCTGCATTTTAATGGGCTACAACAGGGGTAGTCAAACTGGGACCCTCCAGATGTCCATGGACTACAATTCCCATGAGCCCCTGCCAGTGTTTGAAAATGCTGGCAGGGGCTCATGGGAATTGTAGTCCATGGACATCTGGAGGGCTGCAGTTTGACTACCTCTGGGCTACAACATAGGGTTGCAAATATACATCCAACTCAGAGAAAGGTAGCTCCGTTACAGTGTAGTGGGACAAGTTAGGCATTAGTATGTTGTCTCGTTAAATGAGACCTAAGCACTTGTGAATGATGTTGGACTGGAGTTATAGTTGTTTCTCCTTGCAAGCTCTAGAAAGTCAGAATTTGCAAGGCAGTGAATCTGATTCTATGGTTTTTTACACCTGCAGGAACCTTTTATATTCTGACAGAATTTGGTGGGCACAGCTGCAAAATTGTTGGACTTTGTCTTTTAGCAATAACCAGCCCCAGACTATCAGTCAAAGGGTTAAACTGTTTGTTTACACTTGTTACTAGGGGACGGGCAGAGTCGGTCAGTTGACCTGTTTTTCTTGTGCAGATTTGAGTTCAGACTCCATTATCATATCCAGCTTTTGCATGTCCACAAGTTTGGCAGGAAGAGAAAGAATTCTACTTTCTCCCATTGTTTGAGAGCTTTCTGCTTTAGGCAGAGAGGCAGATCCATCTTGAATATTCACCATGTAACAGCTGAGGTGTAGAGCTCCTGAATGAGCTGTAGGAAGCTATGTATCTTCTTGTTTTGTCTTCCAGTTTCCCCTACCCTGTTTAGCTAGTAAAGTTTGTCTTTTTATATACAGTATATATACCTGCCTTGTCTGGTCTCATCATTTATACAATAACCACTGCCAGATGTATGTGTGTAATTTTTTTCCAACCAAAATGCCTGCCTCGGGAGTGGGAGCCAGCCTTGCAGTGGCTGCCACAGCTTTCCTTCAATCATATATTCAAGATCCTTGTGCTGTCTTGGCAGCTGCTACCAAAGCAATTTAAAAAAAATTGCAGTCAATCAAATTTCCAGTGGCCAGTTAGAAGACTTTGGGGGCAAAACCCCCAACTGGCCCCACCTACTTTCTAAAAACACTTGTGATGCCATGAAAAGGGTTGGTGGCCTCTATGGAACCCCGGGGCACCTCATTGGGGTCCCCTGGTTTATGATGTCAGCATGCCAGGTTATAAGGTCAGCTATTGATGCAATGTTCAGCAGCAACGTACCTTCGTTGGACTCCTCTTTGTTTTGGTTGATAGGATCCAAGACAATAGAACCAGCATTGTTGGTTTACAATTGGTAAATCAAAGTGGACTCAGAGCTAAGATGGTTCACATTTCTTTTTTATTTTTAAGAGATCAATGAAAGAAGGGGACAGAGATTACTTGATGGCCCATGAGAGGGAACTGGTGGATGTTGGTGTGCCTCGGTGGGTTGCAGGCAAAGTATTAGGGCATCACAGGAGGAGGCTAAACTAGTCATCATTGTACCATTCCCAAGCCTCTTTGATCCACCACCAGATTCATCCTCCCTCTCAATTTTTCAGAGTGGGCACAAGCTGGTTGGTCCCATCTGGTTCAGCTGGCCACAACTCTCTGTTTCAGCTTGCCCGTTAGCTGGGAAGGAGGGGTCACTCTGATTACCATCATGGGAGTAGACTTTCCCAGGCTCTAAATGGTTGGTTCCCTTAGATATCAATATCCTCTAGATGTGATATTAGAACAGGTTAGAGTGCCTCTCATGGACAAAAATCTTGTGTGTGTGTGTGTGTGTGACTTGTGGAGACCCCAGCAAGTGGCTTTCAAGGTAAGTGAGAAGCAGAGGTGGTTTCTCCTTGCCTTCCTTGGTGGTGTCCCTTCCAAGTACTGACCCTGCTAAGCTGCCAAGACCAGCAAGATCAGGCCATACCATGCTGCCTTTCCTCCTAAGAATCTCTTGGGGAGGGTGCCCTTATCTTGACCCAATGACCTCGCTCATAGTTAGATGTGAGGGACATGGCACACTTCCCTTGAGTATCACTACATGCTTGGCAAGGAGGAACCTGGGCAGAAGGCAACTTGACTGCTCAGGGCTCAGAGCCAGGGTAGCTTTGCCTAAAATGCAGAGACGCACAGATGGTGGAGGTCTGACTCTTATGCATCCTAGCAGTTGCCTACCTTGTGATTAAGTATAGGATGAGTTTTGCCCTTGCAGTTCCTTCTCATGCTAATAAAATAAAGTTGGCCCTTGATTATCCTGACAAATGATGTCAGTTCCTATTATCCTATGTCTGTCTTCAATGAGATTCTTTGTTTTTAAGAGGGAGATGAAAGAAGAGTGTGAAGAAATAACAGAAGAATGCGCTTCTTCATCTTTAATAGCTATGTGAAATTTGTTTCCTATGGTGAACCAGTAGGCTGACTCAGTATTAGGTGACT
This sequence comes from Paroedura picta, assembly GCF_049243985.1. Lineage (NCBI taxonomy): Eukaryota > Metazoa > Chordata > Lepidosauria > Squamata > Gekkonidae > Paroedura > Paroedura picta. The sequence continues at coordinate 97,518,182 of NC_135374.1, read as the reverse complement.
TTATATATGCATATAATTTTAGAAGTCTCAATGTGATCCATTCCTACATGCTAATCTGCACATGCTAAAGCAGTGGTTCTCAACCTTCCTAATGCCGCGACCCTTTAATACAGTTCCTCATGATGTGGTGACCCCCAACCATAAAATGATGCAAGTGTTCTTTCACAGAAATTAAACTGACCAATCACGTGAAGATCCGTTGTTCATGATTGTATATAAACTGTTCCCCCCCCCCAGGGTTTCTCAGTTCAGCTCTGCCTCTTGTCCCATCATGCCGATCTCACTCTTTTCTGCTGCTCCAGACAGATGAACGCTCTGACTCGATCTACCCCATTATGCTAAAGGATTCACCAAACAGCTAAGGAAGTAGTGGCTAATAGTTATACATTTCCCCATAGTGGTGGTGGGAAAACTTTCAGTTAGCTCAGTGGTTCTCAACCTGGGAGTCGGGACCCCTTTGGGGGTCGAACGACCCTTTCACAGGGGTTGCGGCAGGGCAAGCAGCTTTGCAGGGCGGGGCATCTACACCAGGGGTAGTCAACCTGTGGTCCTCCAGATGTTCATGGACTACAATTCCCACGAGCCCCTGCCAGCGAATGCTGGCAGGGGCTTGTGGGAATTGTAGTCCATGAACATCTGGAGGACCACAGGTTGACTACCCCTGATCTACACAACAGCCTTGCAGGGTACATCGAGATAGAGTGTTTGTCTGAAGCAGTGGAAAAGAGTGAGATTGGCATGGTGGAACAAGAGGCAGAGCTGAATTGAGAAACCCTGGAAAGCAACCAATGTGTATACAATCATGAACAATGGATCTTCACGCCATTGGTCAGTTTTGGTTGCAGAACACTTGCATCAATTTATGGTTGGGGGAATTGTATTAAAGGGTCACGGCATTAGGAAGGTTGAGAACCTCTGAGTTAGCTCATAGTGACTACTTTGTACAAAGTCAGTGCTGGCAGGAAATGTTTACAGGTTCTTCTGTTTTGAAAGACAGAAATGTGTAGGGTTTTTGTGTAATACTGTATTTTGATTAATGCTTATCTCCATTGACTGTGAGGGATTAAGACGGTTTGGCCACCAGGTAAAGAAGATTATGAAACCTAGGCATCTAAATTGCTGTTTAAGGAATGGCGGGTGGGGGGTGGCTTTCAAGCTTTCATTGGCTCTTCCTCTTATCAAAAGAGATCAAACTACTAATTTGCTACAGAGACTGCAAAAGAAGGCTAAGTTGCCCTACCGTTGATAATATTAAGAAATGCGATAAGCGAAGGATTTTTATTTAACGCTGGAATGAATGCTTATCTTCGTGAACCAGTAAAGACCAGAGTATTGACCACCGCTGAAGCAGAAAAAAAGGGAAGGTTATCCTTTTATGGAAAAAAAAAATTCTGTCTGCTAATCTTAATGCCTGTGTTCATCTCTTTCATTTTGCTCTGTCTGTGCCTGTGGCCATATTTGAAAGTAAAAGGATAATTATTTCAAATGGCCAGCTGCTTGTTCTGAAAAGAAAAAAAAAGTGGTTTAATCTGTAGAATTAACTGTTTCTTAAACATGAAGGTGGAATGAAATTTTGGGGTGTCAAGAGAAATAAAATAAGCCATTATCCCCGTGTTAATCTTATTGTTATTTTGAGTATTACAGGGAGGGGGAGCTGATACACAGCAACCAATGCTATGGATCTCTGAATCTCTGCATGAATCTGAAACTCCCACGAGGCGTAAAGTTGTTTCTAAATTATTGAATGCTACATCCAGTTGGTCTTCCTTTCCTTATTTTTTTGTCCTTTTTGACTTTTGGAAATGCCTCATGTAAAACGAAATCAGTGCTCTGCAGTTATATGTGCTGTAGCATTAGTTTTTTGGTTTTGTTTGGTCTGTATGTTAGAATCATAGAATCATAGAGTTGGAAGGGGCCATACAGGCCATCTAGTCCAACCCCCTGCTCAACGCAGGATCAGCCCTAACCATCCTAAATAATATATGTTAATATAACCCATGTCTTCTTTCACTTATGCTTGATTTCTATTAAACAATTAGAATTTGGGCCTAGGGTGCCAAAGGTCACGGACAACATCACCCACATTAAGAAGCAGGCTTGAGGAGGATTGAGAGGAGGGGGGGGGGAAGAAGAGCGAAGGTAGTTTAAGGTGGGAATAGGCATTTGGGCTTCACCCCCTACCAGGCACTGAAACCACAAGAGAACTCACTTGTACTCAGGAGTGGTGGAGGGGGAGCAATAGAAGCAGCTCTTCCCTAGCTTGTGGCCAAGTCCATTAAGGCAGGAAGAGAGAGACTGTGGACTTCCTAGACACCCATATTTTGATTCCTGCACCAGTGGGACCATTTGATTCATTTGATCAGTTGAAAACCATGTAAGATTGCATGATGAACTGAACATGGTTATCAGTATAAACATACAATAAAGACAGTGTTGCCAGCTCTGGCTTGGGAATTACATGGATATTTTGGGGCTGAAGACTGGGGAGGGTGGGTTTGGTGGGGAGCCCACCCTCCATAGCAGCCATTTTCTCCAGAGAAACTGCTCTTGGTTGTCAATTATAATAACAGGGGGATATCTTCTGGTGCCACAGACCTGATTAAAAACAAGCTCTCTGGTTTGATTTGAAGACTTGTGAATTTGAAAACATGGATAAAGTCTGACATTCTTCACTTCCTAATCTAGGCCATGGGAGGTGTGACTGTGGAAAGTGCAAATGTGAGGAAGGTTGGTACGGTGATGCCTGCCAGTTCCCTGTGACCTGCAACCTTACACGGAAGAAGAGCAATGAGATGTGCAAGAATTCTCAAGATATCATCTGCTCCAATGCAGGTGAGATTTTATTTTGATGGAATGATCAAATCATAAGTAGAAGGCTGTCATGTTATGTGAGACTACACTAGCACAAAAAACTGGATTTAAATAAGATTAACTGCAAGAACTAAGGCAGTGAAAGATTGAGCACAGGTAATCAGGGTGTAACCCACTCATGCATCTGGGATGAACATGCAATGTGAATTTGATTAAACAAAAAAATTAAGATGAAAAGGGAGGGAACTATTGGGAAGCTTTTAAAATACATGAGGTTGCTGGAACCAGATCTGGGCTGGATCTGTATTCTTTGTAAAATTGGTACTCATCTGGTCATTATGTTGGAAGCCCGTTTTGGAATATTACCGAAATGACCAGAAATGGAGACACAAAAATCCAAAGGATTTAGGGCTTCCCCTGGAATTTCTAGGCCCCGGTGCTTCTCCAGTGATATCACTGAAAGATAATCGTGAATAGAAATGTTTCATCTAAGTTTGCAGTGCTCTCAGTCAGATTCTCCATAATATTCTAAGTCCTTAGTTCAATTAGTGGGGATTCCTAATACATATCTGAAAGAGATGTGCAATATCAGATCCATCAAGACAAAGTATAATTTAATAGTGAAACAAAACGAAACAGATCATAACAAATGAACATCTATCAGATATGCTAGGCTCTAAAGCATGCCCTCTCTTAAGAATAGATCCACCTTGACATCCTTTCCTGTGCTCGGATCTGTATATCTTTTCTTCTTACCCTTTCTTGTTTCTGGTTTCTACAGGTACTTGCCATTGTGGCAGGTGTAAATGTGACAACTTAGAAGGGAATGGATTGATCCATGGTAAATTTTGTGAATGCGATGACAGAGAATGTATAGATGAAGAGACAGGAGAGATGTGTACAGGTAAGTATATTTATTTATAATTAAATTTCTATACTGCCCCTTCGGGTCTTTTACCTGCTGTCAATAGAAAACTCAGTTCTCTAACTAGAGTTTCTCCTCAGAGCAGATGGTCAGGTAAGGATCTGTCAGAATCATAAACAGAATAGAATCAATGTCACATATCAATTCCCTCTTGGCAGTTTCTGGCCAATCAGAGCCCTCGGAGCAGCCTGTCTCTCTGCCTCTATCTGCCTTATGAGGATTTTTTAAAATCCTTCACTCTGGTTACTTTTACTTCAGCACTTAAGAACTTATATTTTTAGTGCTGTCCATTGCAGGGGGTTACAAAGGTAGAGCACATTTTAATAAAACAGAAAGGTGTTACACACAATAAACATTGCAATAGATTACAAATCTATCCCTCATAGAAGCAACCTTCTGTTTCTGTTCAAAGAGGGTGGGAGGGATGTCCCCTTTATCCTTTGGAGATTTTGTGTCACATTGGGTGACTTTGAGATAGCAGTGCTGGTTGTAGAAAATGAGAATATATTACAGGGAGGTGCAAAGATGTAAGATACATTGTGTGAGCAAGAAGCCAAATTAGCAATAATCAACTATACAGGAAATGTGGTGTTGCTTTGAGGGCATGAATATTCTGGAGCAATTAGAAGATTACTACAGGGAGAATTAGCATTTTGGTGTTTTTCAGATGATATCATGACAGTCCAAACATTCCCTCCCTGTTATTCATGCCACTATTTTGAAAAGGTTCATATCTGCAGTGGAGTCAGCCGAAAGCAGCTGAAGTTCAACTGATTCTTCTATTAGCTTTACTTATTCTTCCTATATAAATGGGTGTCTAACACATTCTCAATCATGTATATGTATGAGTCCTTTGCAGTTCATGGCAGAGTGCTCTACAGCTGGTAGGAGACAGCTATAAATGGATCATTTCTGATCCTGGGTCTGATACATTCTTGCGGATTTAGCAGCATTGTAGAATTCTAATGGATGTCTTCCTGTCACCATAGACAGTCTACAGTCTGACAGATTTCACTCCAGAAACACCATCTCAGGTCCTTCATTAACCTTTTAGCCTTCAATTCTCTACTATTTCAGAATTTTCATATAGGCCAGAAGCATGCCAATCCACATGCCGGGGTGGGAAGGGGAAGAATCTTGTGTTCACACCAAGATAAAGTATGCAACCCCAAACTGCAAATTGCATAATTCACAGAATTTCTGCTATATAAAGTTTGCATTTCCGTAAAGATAGCATTTATATTTATTTAAAACATTGTCGTACCCTACTCAATTTTATCCTCTCAACAACAGCCCTGTGAGGCTGAGACAGAAACTGGCCCAAAGTCACCCAGCAAGCTTCAGGTGCGGAGATGTGCACCTGGAACTCCCAGATTCTACTATGGCATTCTAATTGCTATATTAAAGAGGCCATTATAATATCTAGAGCAGCAGTTCTCAACCACGGCCCCTAGGGGGTCCCCGCTGCCGCAGCCTTCCTAATGGTGTGAGGGTTCCATGTGGCCGCTTTGGCGATCACGGAAGTCCGAGGCGGCCGGTGCTACAGAGGGGAGGGGTGTCGGTGCTGGCAGAGCTCTGCACCTGCGTGTGGGCACCGGCTGACACGCCGCCGGCACCAGCGCCCCTCTCCTCTGCAGTGCTGGCTGCCTCGGGCTTCTGTGATCGACAGTGCACCAAAGCGTGCAACCCTACAACCCCCATTGCATTACCGAGGCCGCCATCAGGTACATTGAGAACCACTGGTCTAGAGCTTCTTAATCTGGATTGGGGGGTTCCTGCCAGCTAAGGCAGGAAAGTTTAAAAGGTTGGAAACACCCATGGGTGGTTGTTCAAATGCTAAGAGTAGGATTTCCCCTGCATGGAGCAGGTGGGGTCAGACCTGGCATTTGCTCCTTGAACGTCTAAGGAGGGATGTTGTAAGTAAACACTCTATATTGTCAACTTTAACTTAGTGTTATGATTTCCCTGTTCTTTTCCTTAGATCAGTCCAACCAGGGGGCATGATAGTAATTTCCCCTTGTCTTGTGCTCTAGTTTAACAACTTACAGAAATGAAGTTTTCCTGTTTAAGAGAGAAGACTATGTTTCAAACTCCTTCCTGCGTGACCTTGGTCACTTGATTACACTCACACATAGGCACAGGGGAAAGGCTGGAGTGCTTTGAAACCCTGTCCTCTCTACTTCCACAGAGACAGTCTTTACTAGTGTTACCCAAATCACTGGTTATATGGGAGGCTCTATTTAAGTTGGGATGCTGGCAGCCGAAGAACAACATGTTACACAAATGTGAACATACATAGACCTAGGAAGGGTTTATGACAGAATACACTAGCTAGCCTTTCTTTCCCCCTGGTTTTTCACCTCCAGTCCTCTTTATATTTTCCAATTGCCTGGAAGGAGCAATTTGGAAAACTGGTAGAGAAAATAAAATGGAGGTGCTCATTCTTCCAGCATTGGCTGTCCAGTATGGGCAACAAAGGGGGGGGGGAAGGACATTTTCCATATATACTTTTAAACTGAGAAACAAAGAACAGAATGAATGCTGGGTTCGGGAAGCAGAAGAGTGAAGATGGGCTTAGGAAGACAAGGGAATGAGAGGAGACTAGAACAATGAGGGAAAACAGATAAAAACAAGGGGAGAAGAGAGATTGTTTGAAGTGGAGTGAGAAAGTTTTAGGGCAGTCTAAGGAAGATGGGGGAATGCTCAGTTTCAGATATTGAGGTTTTTAAAAAAATATTTGGCATATTTTAAGATTGCCGCTGGTCACAAATTAACAATAAACCAACAATGTGACGTGGCTATGAAAAGGCTAATGTGATTTTAGGTGGTTTTTAACAGAAAGATAGCATCATGAAATAATCCCCTTCTGTTTGTCACTAGTCAGACAGTGTGTCCAGTGTTGAGTGCCACCTTAGGAAGGATGTACAAAAATTGGAACAAGTCCTGATGACGTTAACAAAGATGGTCAGGGTCCAGGGAAGAAACCCTGCAAGGACTGAAAGAACTGGGTACGAACCAGGATAAGAGCCGCTGATGGGAGATATGACTGTACTCTTCAAACACTAAAAGAGCTATCACATAGAAAAGGTAGAAAACTGATTCTATGCTGCTTTAGAGAGGCAGCAAGATTAGATATAATAGGATTAAGTTATAGGAGGGTAGGATTAATTGAACAAAATAAGAAACGTCCTGAACAGCTTGACAATGAAACCAATTTCTTAGGAATGGTGGGTGAGTTATAGATTTTCTATCAGAGGCTGAACAAGCTAGCTGTCCAGTTAGGGATGTTTTAATTTTTGCTACACAGACTAGTGGGTTGGTCTATAAAGCCCCTCCCACTATCTGCTTCCATGGTTCTACATAATAAAGCATATCTCTTTTCATCCACAACTTGAATCTCCCTTTGTTGGATGTTGAGGTGTTATAATAATTTATATCTCCTAGGAAAATCCAGGAAGTTAGTAATTACGACCACATAAGATCTAGTATTGTGTGAAAACTGGTGGTGGGTGGAAAGTCCTGCCAAGTCTCTGCCAACATGACAATCTTATAGGGTTTTCAGGGCAAGAGACATTTGGCGGTAGTTTACTGTTGCTTGCCTCTGCATAGCAATGTCCGACTTCCTTGATGGTCCTCCCATCCAAGTACTAACCAGGGCCAACCTTGCTTAGTTGAGAAGATCAGGTGAAATTGGACTAGCCTGAGCCATCCAGCAAAGGTAGTGTCTAACCTACTTTTTAATAGTTGAGCATGCCAGGTGTCATCAAGGAAATCCTTCCTGCCTGGCAGATCTAGCGTTTGTTCAAAGAAGCTAGACTTTTGTTGTTGTTGCTTTACGCTTTTATGGCTGACTGTCCGTATGATTTACCTAATGATTCTACTTAGCTATGTAAGCATCTTATTAATGTTCAGCTATTGAGTTTTTATAATGATAAGGTGAAAATGCTGTAAAATGGCCATATGGTGTTGCTAAGCTCCCCCTCCCCTTGGGTTTGCATCATTGGTGGCAATTAGATATCAACATTCATTGCAAGTCTCAAAGGAATATTAGCTGGTTTTTCTAAATGACTTGATGGTACACAGATTCATTCATTGCTGAAATGAAGCAGCCCCCCCCCCAAAAAAAAACTAGGAAATAATGAAATTATTCTGGTGACGGTCAATTCTTTTGTTGAAGCTATTATGGAACAGGAATCAAAACTGGTCCTCTAACTCAGCGGCCCCCAACCCCCGGTCCAGAGACCGGTACAGTCCATGGATCAGTCGGTACCAGGCCGCGGCTCCTCCCAGCAGTGCCCCCCAGCGAGTGGCGGAAGTAAGGGGCGCCGGTGGGAAAGCAAGTGGAGCCGGGGCTCAGGCGGCAGAGGTGACATCCCTTGGCAAAAGACTACCCCCCTCCGGGCCTCAGTAAAATTATCAAGTGTTTACTGGTCCCCAGTGAAAAAAGATTGGGGATCACTGCACTAACTCAAAGGCCCATGGTGGACTGTTGAGTTCCATGCATCCTCACTGAAGGTCTTGTTTTCAAAAAGTGGAACAGGAGAATGTATCTTTGAATAAGGAAAATCCTTCTTCACTATAATTTTCTTTTTGGTTTTGTTTTGGGCTAAGGCCATGGAAAGTGTTACTGTGGAAACTGTTACTGTGAGCCTGGTTGGCATGGCGATAAATGTGAACTTCAGTGTGACATCACCCCATGGGAGATCAAGAAGAGATGCACATCTCCAGATGGCAAAATCTGCAGCAATAGAGGTGTGTCATTCACATTATATATACAGAGATAACGTTATTTATTTATTTAATTTTAAGCAATCTTCAGTGATATTCGAATGCATTTATAAATCTGGGTCTCACTCTTAACAACTCCATTACCAGATGCATGCAATGACTTTATGGCATATGTAATATTCCATGCATTCAGGGCAAGTTATATTAAACTCTTTTTGCTTATTATATTTAAAATCCAGGCAGTGTACATCAAAGCCCTAAACCAAGTAACATAGGGCAAGAAGGATGCATAGTATGATGAAAGTACAGTATGTGAGTGCATACTTCTGCACCGATGTGAAAAAAGCATTGCCCAGAATGCCAGTCCCTCTATGCTGTTATTTTAGTTTGGTTTATTTAGAAAATTTATATCCCACTGCTGGGTTACAAAAATCTATTCAAGACATTGACTTATTTAAAATAATTCTATATCAACATTCCATCCAATTCTGTCCCCAAGGCAACAAGTTTTAAAAAATTCACATAATGAAAAGCATTTAAAACAGATTAAACATATAAACGCATACCGGCTGGCTAGGAATGGCGATATATGAGCCCAATTTGTAAATTGTGAATTTTGTAGCTGGTTTGGAGCCGTATTATAATAAATCTAATATAAGCCCAATTAATAACAACACAACACACTTGGAAGAAGTGCTAATAAGTTAGTGAACAAACACCAAACAAAAAATGTTCATCCACTGGCAGAAAACAATAATAGAAGAAGCCCAATGAATTTTTCCAAAGTTCCAGCACCACAAACACGAAGGAGTATTCTTGTGTTGCCACCCATTTTACCACCTGTCTCAGAGGACAGGGGCACCTAAAGCAGAGTCTCCAAAATTGTTGTTCATATAAGAGTAGGCAGTCCTTCAGGTATGCTTTAAAGGCATATTGAAATGCACCTGGAAGCAAACTGGAAATGTTGCAGTGTACATCATTCATTCATTCATTCATTCATTCATTCATTCATTCATTCATTCATTCATTCATTCATTGGATTATAGTCTGTCATATTTTTGGGAACTCAGGGTAGATTATATTTTATAGTCCAGAAATAAATCCCTGTATAAAATTTAAAGTGATTCAAATTAAGACAATTACCGTAAAACCTTTACATTAAAATCTTATACCTTAAAATCAGAAAATTTACAATAAATATTAAGTATTAAAATTGACTCTAGCATTCCATGAAACATTGAACATGACTAAAGGAATATGGTCCCCATGATCCACTCCAGTCAACATTCTGGCCATGGCATTCAGGACCAACTGTGGTTTTCTGACGGTCTTCAAGAACAACTGCACATAGAGCACATTTGAGTAATCAAATCAGGGCATGCACTTCTGGTAAAATGACTTGCAGGCCAGTTAGGGAAACAAGGAGTTCTCCCCCTGGATCGGAGGACATGCTGCTGCAAGAGTCTTCAATCCACTTTCAATGCACTTTACAACCGGATTCCACTGTGACCTTTTCCACACCTCAGGGTTTCTACTGTTTCCTAATGCATTGAATCTCCAGCTGATGCTCTGACTTTGCAGCACCCCTTGGTGTAGTAGAAGTTAAGAGTGGTGGCTTGTAATCTGAAGAGTCAGGTTTGACTCCCCACTTCTCCATGTGAAATCAGCTGTGACCTTGGGCTACTCACAGTCCTCATAGTTCTGATCAAGCATTCCTGTCAGAGCTCTCTGATTCTTACCTACTTCACAGGGCGTCAATTGTAGGGAGAAGAAGGGAAAGTGATTATAACTTGCTTTGAGACTCCTTTGGGTAGTAAAAAGCCCAGTATAATACCCAAGTCGTTGTCTTATGCAAGAGGGCATTTATTTGGTGGATTTTTGTCTTGAATTTGGACCCAACCCTCCCCGTGTTTTCCACACTTCCTCTGAAAACTGGTTGTGGGGCCCTGTCATGTATTTTGCGGTGACAGAACCTCCTTTTTCTTTTTGTGTGTGTGCATGTAGTGATGCTATAATAGTAATGTTATAATAGTGATGTTATAGCATCCTAAAGCAGTTATGCCATTAAGGTGGTACTGTTAAATTTGTTAAACTTGCTTTTACTATATAGGGGAGGGAGAGGGAAGGGACTGGGATTGTTTGGGGAGAGGCAGGAGGTGGAAAATGGCAAGAAGCAGTGGAAAGAGGCCAGGTTGATATTGCCAGTTGACAAGTTTATTTAGGAAAGCATTTCCTAACCATTGGTTCCTTTCTGTTAGTCAGTTTTCTGCTGAGAGAGTAATGTGATACAGATCATAAATGTATTTTTAAGAGCCATTTCATACAGGGTTCATTTTGTTAGTTTCTTACTTCATTTATAATCTGTCGTTCTGTGATTCAAGGTGGATCCATATTTAATCAAATTTTAAACTTTCACTTAAGCGTGCAAGCGTGCCTTGGATGACTTTTCTAATTTTCCCAGGGTGTGTGGTCTGTAGAATCTGTGAATGTACAAATAGGTGGGTGTTTTGATTTTCAAGGCTCAAAACATTCCAAATACATTCTACACTGCTCTCTGTTTGACTTAACAGGCCCAGTTCTTCTCCTGCTGTGAAGAATGGTAACCTGAATCCGCTGTCTGTATATGTTGTTCTTTGCCAGTAATTAAAAGTTTGTTTGCTAACCACTAATTTTAGATTGACACTGTTTAGGAAAGATTCAGGTGGGTAGACCTGCTGGTCTGAAGCAGCAGAACAAAATCCGAGTCCTGTTGTCCAGCAAAGGCTCAAACTTTGTTCACCTATTTAGGAAAAACAGTGTTTAATAAAAAGGCTTGTATTCATCTGCTGTGATGCCTGTAACTCAGAATATATTTAAAATATCAAGTGCTATTCTTTGGGCTATGGCCCAGAACAGTTACAGTGAAAGAAAAATGTAATCTCATGGATACACATCTCCTCAGTACATCTCTACTGACAAAGCTCTGCCAAATTAGGAGCATCTCATTATCCTGAGAGCATTTAGAAAACTCTCTCATCTTAATTGCAGAGCAATTGAAAGCCTGGCTGAAATATAGAAATAATAGAAGCTCATTTCTTTTTATTTTAACCATTTTTGAATGGTTCCTGTAGTCCTGGAAACAGTTACTAAACCATTGTTATGTGTCAAATCATAACAAACAATACTAGTGGGAATTTAGAATAGATCGCATGATTTTTCATACAAAAAGCTTTATTTGTTAATATTTGTCACCTTACCCAAAACTTCATGACTAACAACAGATTTTACCGAGTAACTATTTTTAGATTAGTCCTCTGTGAAATTAATTCTATTTCCTGTGATGCAAATGGCTCCTTGTACTTTGGTGGAACTTACAAGTTGTCTTTCTTGTTTCCATATCCAACTGTACCTCCTTGTGCTCTGTCAATAGGTGCTTCAAACAGCCCTTCATGTTATTGGGGGGGGGGGGTCCGTGCCAAAATACGCCTGAGAGTAGAATTTCAAAACTGGAATGCCAAATGTGACTGTGAGAAGAAATGAAATTATTTGAGGGCATGACACCAGGAAAAAGGGGTTTTAACTGCTCCCTGCTTCTGCATGCTGCATCCTTGGTCAAAAATGGCCACTGGGCTGCTTTAAGTTTCCATAAGGGGGGGAAGATAGGTATTGGCTTTGTCTTTTTTCTTTTCCACTTTGTGGAAGCTGCTTTTGATCAGGAAACAATAAGCAAATCAGTGGACACCGTGACACCTATGTGGTTGCACAAGATTGCTGAATCCAGCATAGCAAGTAGACACACAAGAAATTTTCAAAATACAATTTTTAAATAAGAATTATTCTTTAATGATTCTTTAGCGTGTTTCGCTAAACAGTGCTGTATCAAGGGATTTCAAAACTGAAAATCAATTCAATAGGAATTAATTTTTTTAATTTAAACTGTTTTGGATCAGAGCGGTAATCAAACACAAAACTGAAACAAATAGAATAGAACAGGAGGGACAAAACAATCCCATATCCATAAAACTAGAATAAAATAGGACAATCCCAATACACAAATGTACAAATTCCACAGAATTCAATAGGATATTCAATTTTAGTAGAATATTTCAGCAGCCAAACAAAGACTATTGAAAAACAATTCCAAAAGGAATACAAAGCTCACAGGTGTTCCAGGCATTTAATAAACATATATTCAAAAACTGTGCACAATCAAAACGATCACTTTGTGTTCTCTGAGTTCATCTCAATAGTCCTTAACCTTTTGTGATTTCCCCCCTGCACACCAATTCTTCCTTCTTTAGGTACCTGCATTTGTGGAGAGTGCACATGTCATGATGTTGACCCAACGGGAGACTGGGGAGATATCCATGGAGACACTTGTGAGTGCGATGAACGAAACTGCAAGGCAGTCTATGACAGATACTCAGATGATTTCTGTTCAGGTAAAGGAAATATGTGAAGGTGAATTGCATATGGTTGTAGCAATGAAAGAGAGTGAATTACTGTGGTCTTGAGGCAATGATCTGAAACTGGTTATATCTGCGGTACAACTCCAATAAGACAATGTTATTTTAATCTGCACAATCAATCAGATCTCCAGTGGCCAATCAGAAGCTTTGCTGGGCAAGATACCTACCTGGCCCCACCTGCTTTCTAAAAAAAAAAAAACACTTAGTGGTCACCAGGAAAGCTGTTGACGGGTGTCTTACCTTGCAAAGTAAATGTGTTAAAACTGAAGTACAATAAATCAAGTTGAGCACAGTCTGAAATAGAGTTTGGCTGAAACTTCACAATACATGCTTGGAAAGTTTGGAAGTTTATTTATTTACAACTTTTAAAATCTACCCCTCACCTTCCCACTTCCTCTGGGCCCATCATTGGTGATTTTGGGAGGGGGGAGGGGGTCAACATGACACCATATGGTCATACTACCTGATAAATGTTTAACAAATTTTTAAAAATATATTAAAATTAATTCCAACCCATTTGGGAAACCCTGGGCTGTCAAGAAAGCCTGAAATAGACAACCAAGTGGACCCTCCCAAAATCAGAGAGTGTTAGGATTCGACATCAACTTGTTGAGCTTCAGCCACTTGAGCATGGCTAGTAGAAAGTAACTCAGAATGCCCACAGCTTTCTTAAAGAGGGGGTGTTAAACAAAGAAAGAGGGGCTTTCCGCACTCCTCCTTTCCGCACTCCTTTCTGGAGTGGACCCTCCAGAAAGCCCTACACTCCTGCAACCAATCTGCAACACTAGCGGGAAAGTTCTCTGTGTTACCATTGTTGTGGTTTCTGCAAAGTCCCACCCCCTAGCTCTCTCCTCTGATCTTCCAGCGAAGTGATCGCCATTTTTTTTTCTCCGAGCGAGCGGAGATCAACACACCGGCGAGCCTTCGTTTACCCAGGGAGGCTTCCCCGGCTGCAGTCCCTCTGTTTAAAGTCACTAAGCACAAGCAACACAGAAGCCCGTTTGCTGGTTTATTTTCCCTTTATTTTTCACACTGTTTCCGGCTGAAAATCGCGCCTGTGAGGGGGGGGGATTTTTTTTTTTTCACTCGGGGGGGGGGAGTGTGGCAACGATGAAGCGGCAGCTCAAACACCACCTGCTAGCTGGATGGGTCTCTCCATTGCAACTAATCAACGCAGATTCATTGCAACTGGTGTTTAAAAAAAAAACTTTCTTAAAGGGAAAGGGGCTGTTTGGGAGCATGCTAACGGCCTCCCATTGGCTGCTTGACGGCCAGGGGCGGGACGAGCTCGGCAATAGCGCTTCCTTTCTAGCGATTTTTGCCGAGACCGGAAGCCTGTGGGAAACGATAGAAACGCAACTGGATTCCACTACAAAGGGAGGTATGCATAACGACGAATTCCACTATTTAAAATGGCGATTTTTCGTTCAGCAAACAATTTGCTACATGGATCCCGGTGCGGAATGGCCCAGAGAGTTGGGTGTCATTACCATTCTAATGACATCCAACCTCAGAACTACTAACAATCACTCTTAAGGGCTTCACACACAGGTGTGTGTGTGAAGAATGTAGGTGGCAATACATCACGAGACTCTAGAAGATAGATCCTGTTTAAATGACTCCAGATTTTCAGGTGTTGCCTCTCTGAAAATTGTCAGTTTTACAAGCCCTGTGGAATGTTTCGGGATCCCGCAGGTCCCGCAGATCACCCGAGAGCTCATTCCACCAAATAACCCTCTGATTCGTAGTGAGTTCAGATATCTCCCCAGCCAGTAGCAGACATCCTCTCCCCTGCAACGGAACTCAGGTGAGCTCTTTGTGATGCCATTTCAGTAGGTCATCAGTTACTAGTTGAAGGTGGGCTTCCCTTCTGACTCCCAGTGAGTTCAGATATCTCCCCTGCCAGTAAAAGTCATCCCCTCCCCTGCAAGGGAACTCAGGTGAGCTCTTTGTGATGCCATTTCAGTAGGTCATCAGTTACTAGTTGAAGGTGGGCTTCCCTTCTGACTCCCAGTGAGTTCAGATATCTCCCCTGCCAGTAAAAGTCATCCCCTCCCCTGCAAGGGAACTCAGGTGAGCTCTTTGTGATGCCATTTCAGTAGGTCATCAGTTACTAGGTGAAGGTGGGCTTCCCTTCTGACTCCCAGTGAGTTCAGATATCTCCCCGGCCAGTAACAGTCATCCCCACCCCTGCAAGGGAACTCAGGTGAGCTCTTTGTGATGCCATTTCAGTAGGTCATCAGTTACTAGGCGAAGGTGGGCTTCCCTTCTGACTCCCAGTGAGTTCAGATATCTCTCCTGCCAGTAACAGTCATCCCCTCCCCTGCAAGGGAACTCAGGTGAGCTCTTTGTGATGCCATTTCAGTAGGTCATCAGTTACTATGTGAAGGTGGGCTTGCATTCTGACTCCCTGTGAGTTCAGATATCTCCCCTGCCAGTAACAGTCACCCCCTCCCCTCCAAGGAAACTCAGGTGAGCTCTTTGTGATGTCATTTCAGTAGGTCATCAGTTACTAGTTGAAGGTGGGCTTCCCTTCTGACTCCCAGTGAGTTCAGATATCTCCCCTGCCAGTAACAGTCATCCCCTCCCCTGCAAGGGAACTCAGGTGAGCTCTTTGTGATGCCATTTCAGTAGGTCATCAGTTACTAGGTGAAGGTGGGCTTCCCTTCTGACTCCCAGTGAGTTCAGATATCTCCCCTGCCAGTAACAGTGATCCCCTCCCCTGCAAGGGAACTCAGGTGAGCTCTTTGTGATGCCATTTCAGTAGGTCATCAGTTACTAGGCGAAGGTGGGCTTCCCTTCTGACTCCCTGTGAGTTCAGATATCTCCCCTGCCAGTAACAGTCATCCCCTCCCCTGCAAGGGAACTCAGGTGAGCTCTTTGTGATGCCATTTCAGTAGGTCATCAGTTACTAGGCGAAGGTGGGCTTCCCTTCTGACTCCCTGTGAGTTCAGATATCTCCCCTGCCAGTAACTCATCCCCTCCCCTGCACGGGAACTCAGGTGAGCTCTTTGTGATGCCATTTCAGTAGGTCATCAGTTACTAGGCGAAGGTGGGCTTCCCTTCTGACTCCCTGTGAGTTCAGATATCTCCCCGGCCAGTAACAGTCATCCCCTCCCCTGCAAGGGAACTGAGGTGAGCTCTTTGTGATGCCATTTCAGTAGGTCATCAGTTACTAGGTGAAGGTGGGCTTCCCTTCTGACTCCCTGTGAGTTCAGATATCTCCCCTGCCAGTAACAGTGATCCCCTCCCCTGCAAGGGAACTCAGGTGAGCTCTTTGTGATGCCATTTCAGTCGGTCATCAGTTACTAGGCGAAGGTGGGCTTCCCTTCTGACTCCCAATGAGTTCACATATCTCCCCTGCCAGTAACAGTGATCCCCTCCCCTGCAAGGGAACTCAAGTAAGCTCTTTGTGATGTCATTTCAGTAGGTCATCAGTTACTAGGCGAAGGTGGGCTTCCCTTCTGACTCCCTGTGAGTTCAGATATCTCCCCTGCCAGTAGCAGTGATCCCCTCCCCTACAAGGGAACTCAGGTGAGCTCTTTGTGATGCCATTTCAGTAGGTCATCAGTTACTAGGCGAAGGTGGGCTTCCCTTCTGACTCCCAGTGAGTTCAGATATCTCTCCTGCCAGTAACAGTCATCCCCTCCCCTGCAAGGGAACTCAGGTGAGCTCTTTGTGATGCCATTTCAGTAGGTCATCAGTTACTATGTGAAGGTGGGCTTGCATTCTGACTCCCTGTGAGTTCAGATATCTCCCCTGCCAGTAACAGTCACCCCCTCCCCTCCAAGGAAACTCAGGTGAGCTCTTTGTGATGTCATTTCAGTAGGTCATCAGTTACTAGTTGAAGGTGGGCTTCCCTTCTGACTCCCAGTGAGTTCAGATATCTCCCCTGCCAGTAACAGTCATCCCCTCCCCTGCAAGGGAACTCAGGTGAGCTCTTTGTGATGCCATTTCAGTAGGTCATCAGTTACTAGGTGAAGGTGGGCTTCCCTTCTGACTCCCAGTGAGTTCAGATATCTCCCCTGCCAGTAACAGTGATCCCCTCCCCTGCAAGGGAACTCAGGTGAGCTCTTTGTGATGCCATTTCAGTAGGTCATCAGTTACTAGGCGAAGGTGGGCTTCCCTTCTGACTCCCTGTGAGTTCAGATATCTCCCCTGCCAGTAACAGTCATCCCCTCCCCTGCAAGGGAACTCAGGTGAGCTCTTTGTGATGCCATTTCAGTAGGTCATCAGTTACTAGGCGAAGGTGGGCTTCCCTTCTGACTCCCTGTGAGTTCAGATATCTCCCCTGCCAGTAACTCATCCCCTCCCCTGCACGGGAACTCAGGTGAGCTCTTTGTGATGCCATTTCAGTAGGTCATCAGTTACTAGGCGAAGGTGGGCTTCCCTTCTGACTCCCTGTGAGTTCAGATATCTCCCCTGCCAGTAACAGTGATCCCCTCCCCTGCAAGGGAACTCAGGTGAGCTCTTTGTGATGCCATTTCAGTAGGTCATCAGTTACTAGGTGAAGGTGGGCTTCCCTTCTGACTCCCTGTGAGTTCAGATATCTCCCCTGCCAGTAACAGTGATCCCCTCCCCTGCAAGGGAACTCAGGTGAGCTCTTTGTGATGCCATTTCAGTCGGTCATCAGTTACTAGGCGAAGGTGGGCTTCCCTTCTGACTCCCAATGAGTTCACATATCTCCCCTGCCAGTAACAGTGATCCCCTCCCCTGCAAGGGAACTCAAGTAAGCTCTTTGTGATGTCATTTCAGTAGGTCATCAGTTACTAGGCGAAGGTGGGCTTCCCTTCTGACTCCCTGTGAGTTCAGATATCTCCCCTGCCAGTAGCAGTGATCCCCTCCCCTACAAGGGAACTCAGGTGAGCTCTTTGTGATGCCATTTCAGTAGGTCATCAGTTACTAGGTGAAGGTGGGCTTCCCTTCTGACTCCCTGTGAGTTCAGATATCTCCCCTGCCAGTAACAGTCATCCCCTCCCCTGCAAGGGAACTGAGGTGAGCTCTTTGTGATGCCATTTCAGTAGGTCATCAGTTACTAGGTGAAGGTGGGCTTCCCTTCTGACTCCCTGTGAGTTCAGATATCTCCCCTGCCAGTAACAGTGATCCCCTCCCCTGCAAGGGAACTCAGGTGAGCTCTTTGTGATGCCATTTCAGTCGGTCATCAGTTACTAGGCGAAGGTGGGCTTCCCTTCTGACTCCCAATGAGTTCACATATCTCCCCTGCCAGTAACAGTGATCCCCCTCCCCTGCAAGGAAACTCAGGTGAGCTCTTTGTGATGCCATTTCAGTAGTTCATCAGTTACTAGGCGAAGGTGGGCTTCCCTTCTGACTCCCTGTGAGTTCAGATATCTCCCCTGCCAGTAACAGTGATCCCCTCCCCTACAAGGGAACTCAGGTGAGCTCTTTGTGATGCCATTTCAGTAGGTCATCAGTTACTAGTCGAAGGTGGGCTTCCCTTCTGACTCCCTGTGAGTTCAGATATCTCCCCTGCCAGTAACAGTGATCTCCTCCCCTGCAAAGGTGAGCTCTTTGTGATGCCATTTCAGTAGTTCATCAGTTACTAGGCGAAGGTGGGCTTCCCTTCTGACTCCCTGTGAGTTCAGATATCTCCCCTGCCAGTAACAGTGATCTCCTCCCCTGCAAAGGTGAGCTCTTTGTGATGCCATTTCAGTAGTTCATCAGTTACTAGGCGAAGGTGGGCTTCCCTTCTGACTCCCTGTGAGTTCAGATATCTCCCCTGCCAGTAACAGTGATCCCCTCCCCTACAAGGGAACTCAGGTGAGCTCTTTGTGATGCCATTTCAGTAGGTCATCAGTTACTAGTCGAAGGTGGGCTTCCCTTCTGACTCCCTGTGAGTTCAGATATCTCCCCTGCCAGTAACAGTGATCTCCTCCCCTGCAAAGGTGAGCTCTTTGTGATGCCATTTCAGTAGTTCATCAGTTACTAGGCGAAGGTGGGCTTCCCTTCTGACTCCCTGTGAGTTCAGATATCTCCCCTGCCAGTAACAGTGATCCCCTCCCCTGCAAGGGAACTCAGGTGAGCTCTTTGTGATGCCATTTCAGTAGGTCATCAGTTACTAGTCGAAGGTGGGCTTCCCTTCTGACTCCCTGTGAGTTCAGATATCTCCCCTGCCAGTAACAGTGATCCCCTCCCCTGCAAGGGAACTCAGGTGAGCTCTTTGTAATGCCATTTCAGTAGTTCATCAGTTACTAGGCGAAGGTGGGCTTCCCTTCTGACTCCCTGTGAGTTCAGATATCTCCCCTGCCAGTAACAGTGATCCCCTCCCCTGCAAGGGAACTCAGGTGAGCTCTTTGTGATGCCATTTCAGTCGGTCATCAGTTACTAGGCGAAGGTGGGCTTCCCTTCTGACTCCCAATGAGTTCACATATCTCCCCTGCCAGTAACAGTGATCCCCTCCCCTGCAAGGGAACTCAAGTAAGCTCTTTGTGATGTCATTTCAGTAGGTCATCAGTTACTAGGCGAAGGTGGGCTTCCCTTCTGACTCCCTGTGAGTTCAGATATCTCCCCTGCCAGTAGCAGTGATCCCCTCCCCTACAAGGGAACACAGGTGAGCTCTTTGTGATGCCATTTCAGTAGGTCATCAGTTACTAGTCGAAGGTGGGCTTCCCTTCTGACTCCCTGTGAGTTCAGATATCTCCCCTGCCAGTAACAGTGATCTCCTCCCCTGCAAAGGTGAGCTCTTTGTGATGCCATTTCAGTAGTTCATCAGTTACTAGGCGAAGGTGGGCTTCCCTTCTGACTCCCTGTGAGTTCAGATATCTCCCCTGCCAGTAACAGTGATCCCCTCCCCTACAAGGGAACTCAGGTGAGCTCTTTGTGATGCCATTTCAGTAGGTCATCAGTTACTAGTCGAAGGTGGGCTTCCCTTCTGACTCCCTGTGAGTTCAGATATCTCCCCTGCCAGTAACAGTGATCTCCTCCCCTGCAAAGGTGAGCTCCTTGTGATGCCATTTCAGTAGTTCATCAGTTACTAGGCGAAGGTGGGCTTCCCTTCTGACTCCCTGTGAGTTCAGATATCTCCCCTGCCAGTAACAGTGATCCCCTCCCCTGCAAGGGAACTCAGGTGAGCTCTTTGTGATGCCATTTCAGTAGGTCATCAGTTACTAGTCGAAGGTGGGCTTCCCTTCTGACTCCCTGTGAGTTCAGATATCTCCCCTGCCAGTAACAGTGATCTCCTCCCCTGCAAAGGTGAGCTCTTTGTGATGCCATTTCAGTAGTTCATCAGTTACTAGGCGAAGGTGGGCTTCCCTTCTGACTCCCTGTGAGTTCAGATATCTCCCCTGCCAGTAACAGTGATCCCCTCCCCTGCAAGGGAACTCAGGTGAGCTCTTTGTGATGCCATTTCAGTAGTTCATCAGTTACTAGGCGAAGGTGGGCTTCCCTTCTGACTCCCTGTGAGTTATGATATCTCCCCTGCCAATAACAGTGATCCCCTCCCCTGCAAGGGAACTCAGGTGAGCTCTTTGTGATGCCATTTCAGTAGTTCATCAGTTACTAGGCGAAGGTGGGCTTCCCTTCTGACTCCCTGTGAGTTCAGATATCTCCCCTGCCAGTAACAGTGATCCCCTCCCCTGCAAGGGAACTCAGGTGAGCTCTTTGTGATGTCATTTCAGTAGGTCATCAGTTACTAGGTGAAGATGGGCTTCCCTTCAGACGCCCAGTGAGTTCAGATATCTCCCCTGCCAGTAACAGTGATCCCCTCCCCTGCAAGGGAACTTAGGTGAGCTCTTTGTGATGCCATTTCAGTAGGTCATCAGTTACTAGGCGAAGGTGGGCTTCCCTTCTGACTCCCTGTGAGTTCAGATATCTCCCCTGCCAGTAACAGTGATCCCCTCCCCTGCAAGGGAACTCAGGTGAGCTCTTTGTGATGCCATTTCAGTAGTTCATCAGTTACTAGGCGAAGGTGGGCTTCCCTTCTGACTCCCTGTGAGTTCAGATATCTCCCCTGCCAATAACAGTGATCCCCTCCCCTGCAAGGGAACTCAGGTGAGCTCTTTGTGATGCCATTTCAGTAGTTCATCAGTTACTAGGCGAAGGTGGGCTTCCCTTCTGACTCCCTGTGAGTTCAGATATCTCCCCTGCCAGTAAAAGTGATCCCCTCCCCTGCAAGGGAACTCAGGTGAGCTCTTTGTGATGTCATTTCAGTAGGTCATCAGTTACTAGGTGGTGGGCTTCACTTCAGACTCCCAGTGAGTTCAGATATCTCCCCCGCCAGTAACAGTGATCCCCTCCCCTGCAAGGGAACTTAGGTGAGCTCTTTGTGATGCCATTTCAGTAGGTCATCAGTTACTAGGCGAAGGTGGGCTTCCCTTCTGACTCCCTGTGAGTTCAGATATATCCCCTGCCAGTAACAGTGATCCCCTCCCCTGCAAGGGAACTCAGGTGAGCTCTTTGTGATGCCATTTCAGTAGGTCATCAGTTACTAGGCGAAGGTGGGCTTCACTTCTCACTCCCTGTGAGTTCACATATCTCCCCTGCCAGTAACAGTCATCCCCTCCCCTGCAAGGGAACTCAGGTGAGCTCTTTGTGATGCCATTTCAGTAGGTCATCAGTTACTAGGTGAAGGTGGGCTTCCCTTCTGACTCCCTGTGAGTTCAGATATCTCCCCTGCCAGTAACAGTGATCCCCTCCCCTGCAAGGGAACTCAGGTGAGCTCTTTGTGATGTCATTTCAGTAGGTCATCAGTTACTAGGTGAAGGTAGGCTTCCCTTCTGACTCCCTGTGAGTTCAGATATCTCCCCTGCCAGTAACAGTCATCCCCTCCCCTGCAAGGGAACTCAGGTGAGCTCTTTGTGATGCCATTTCAGTCGGTCATCAGTTACTAGGCGAAGGTGGGCTTCCCTTCTGACTCCCAATGAGTTCACATATCTCCCCTGCCAGTAACAGTGATCCCCTCCCCTGCAAGGGAACTCAAGTAAGCTCTTTGTGATGTCATTTCAGTAGGTCATCAGTTACTAGGCGAAGGTGGGCTTCCCTTCTGACTCCCAGTGAGTTCAGATATCTCCCCTGCCAGTAACAGTGATCCCCTCCCCTGCAAGGGAACTCAGGTGAGCTCTTTGTCATGCCATTTCAGTAGGTCATCAGTTACTAGTCGAAGGTGGGCTTCCCTTCTGACTCCCTGTGAGTTCAGATATCTCCCCTGCCAGTAACAGTGATCCCCTCCCCTGCAAGGGAACTCAGGTGAGCACTTTGTGATGCCATTTCAGTAGTTCATCAGTTACTAGGCGAAGGTGGGCTTCCCTTCTGACTCCCTGTGAGTTCAGATATCTCCCCTGCCAATAACAGTGATCCCCTCCCCTGCAAGGGAACTCAGGTGAGCTCTTTGTGATGCCATTTCAGTAGTTCATCAGTTACTAGGCGAAGGTGGGCTTCCCTTCTGACTCCCTGTGAGTTCAGATATCTCCCCTACCAGTAACAGTGATCCCCTCCCCTGCAAGGGAACTCAGGTGAGCTCTTTGTGATGTCATTTCAGTAGGTCATCAGTTACTAGGTGAAGGTGGGCTTCACTTCAGACTCCCAGTGAGTTCAGATATCTCCCCTGCCAGTAACAGTGATCCCCTCCCGTGCAAGGGAACTTAGGTGAGCTCTTTGTGATGCCATTTCAGTAGGTCATCAGTTACTAGGCGAAGGTGGGCTTCCCTTCTGACTCCCTGTGAGTTCAGATATCTCCCCTGCCAGTAACGGTGATCCCCTCCCCTGCAAGGGAACTCAGGTGAGCTCTTTGTGATGCCATTTCAGTAGTTCATCAGTTACTAGGCGAAGGTGGGCTTCCCTTCTGACTCCCTGTGAGTTCAGATATCTCCCCTGCCAATAACAGTGATCCCCTCCCCTGCAAGGGAACTCAGGTGAGCTCTTTGTGATGCCATTTCAGTAGTTCATCAGTTACTAGGCGAAGGTGGGCTTCCCTTCTGACTCCCTGTGAGTTCAGATATCTCCCCTGCCAGTAACAGTGATCCCCTCCCCTGCAAGGGAACTCAGGTGAGCTCTTTGTGATGTCATTTCAGTAGGTCATCAGTTACTAGGTGAAGGTGGGCTTCACTTCAGACTCCCAGTGAGTTCAGATATCTCCCCTGCCAGTAACAGTGATCCCCTCTCCTGCAAGGGAACTTAGGTGAGCTCTTTGTGATGCCATTTCAGTAGGTCATCAGTTACTAGGCGAAGGTGGGCTTCCCTTCTGACTCCCTGTGAGTTCAGATATCTCCCCTGCCAGTAACAGTCATCCCCTCCCCTGCAAGGGAACTCAGGTGAGCTCTTTGTGATGCCATTTCAGTAGGTCATCAGTTACTAGGCGAAGGTGGGCTTCCCTTCTGACTCCCTGTGAGTTCAGATATCTCCCCTGCCAGTAACAGTCATCCCCTCCCCTGCAAGGGAACTCAGGTGAGCTCTTTGTGATGCCATTTCAGTAGTTCATCAGTTACTAGGTGAAGGTGGGCTTCCCTTCTGACTCCCTGTGAGTTCAGATATCTCCCCTGCCAGTAACTCATCCCCTCCCCTGCACGGGAACTCAGGTGAGCTCTTTGTGATGCCATTTCAGTAGGTCATCAGTTACTAGGCGAAGGTGGGCTTCCCTTCTGACTCCCTTTGAGTTCAGATATCTCCCCTGCCAGTAACAGTCATCCCCTCCCCTGCAAGGGAACTCAGGTGAGCTCTTTGTGATGCCATTTCAGTAGGTTATCAGTTACTAGGTGAAGGTGGGCTTCCCTTCTGACTCCCTGTGAGTTCAGATATCTCCCCTGCCAGTAACAGTGATCCCCTCCCCTGCAAGGGAACTCAGGTGAGCTCTTTGTGATGCCATTTCAGTCGGTCATCAGTTACTAGTCGAAGGTGGGCTTCCCTTCTGACTCCCTGTGAATTCAGATATCTCCCCTGCCAGTAACAGTCATCCCCTCCCCTGCAAGGGAACTCAGGTGAGCTCTTTGTGATGCCATTTCAGTAGGTCATCAGTTACTAGGTGAAGGTGGGCTTCCCTTTTGACGCCCAGTGTGTTCAGATATCTCCCCTGTCAGTAACAGTGATCCCCTCCCCTGCAAGGGAACTCAGGTGAGCTCTTTGTTATGCCGTTTCAGTACTTCATCAGTTACTAGGCGAAGGTGGGCTTCCTTTCTGACTCCCTGTGAGTTCAGATATCTCCCCTGCCAATAACAGTGATCCCCTCCGCCGCAAGGGAACTCAAGTGAGCTCTTTGTGATGCCATTTCAGTACTTCATCAGTTACTAGGCGAAGGTGGGCTTCCCTTTTGACGCCCAGTGTGTTCAGATATCTCCCCTGTCAGTAACAGTGATCCCCTCCCCTGCAAGGGAACTCAGGTGAGCTCTTTGTTATGCCGTTTCAGTACTTCATCAGTTACTAGGCGAAGGTGGGCTTCCCTTCTGACTCCCTGTGAGTTCAGATATCTCCCCTGCCAGTAACAGTGATCCCCTCCCCTGCAAGGGAACTCAGGTGAGCACTTTGTGATGCCATTTCAGTAGTTCATCAGTTACTAGGCGAAGGTGGGCTTCCCTTCTGACTCCCTGTGAGTTCAGATATCTCCCCTGCCAATAACAGTGATCCCCTCCCCTGCAAGGGAACTCAGGTGAGCTCTTTGTGATGCCATTTCAGTAGTTCATCAGTTACTAGGCGAAGGTGGGCTTCCCTTCTGACTCCCTGTGAGTTCAGATATCTCCCCTGCCAGTAACAGTGATCCCCTCCCCTGCAAGGGAACTCAGGTGAGCTCTTTGTGATGTCATTTCAGTAGGTCATCAGTTACTAGGTGAAGGTGGGCTTCACTTCAGACTCCCAGTGAGTTCAGATATCTCCCCTGCCAGTAACAGTGATCCCCTCCCGTGCAAGGGAACTTAGGTGAGCTCTTTGTGATGCCATTTCAGTAGGTCATCAGTTACTAGGCGAAGGTGGGCTTCCCTTCTGACTCCCTGTGAGTTCAGATATCTCCCCTGCCAGTAACAGTGATCCCCTCCCCTGCAAGGGAACTCAGGTGAGCTCTTTGTGATGCCATTTCAGTAGTTCATCAGTTACTAGGCGAAAGTGGGCTTCCCTTCTGACTCCCTGTGAGTTCAGATATCTCCCCTGCCAATAACAGTGATCCCCTCCCCTGCAAGGGAACTCAGGTGAGCTCTTTGTGATGCCATTTCAGTAGTTCATCAGTTACTAGGCGAAGGTGGGCTTCCCTTCTGACTCCCTGTGAGTTCAGATATCTCCCCTGCCAGTAACAGTGATCCCCTCCCCTGCAAGGGAACTCAGGTGAGCTCTTTGTGATGTCATTTCAGTAGGTCATCAGTTACTAGGTGAAGGTGGGCTTCACTTCAGACTCCCAGTGAGTTCAGATATCTCCCCTGCCAGTAACAGTGATCCCCTCCCCTGCAAGGGAACTTAGGTGAGCTCTTTGTGATGCCATTTCAGTAGGTCATCAGTTACTAGGCGAAGGTGGGCTTCCCTTCTGACTCCCTGTGAGTTCAGATATCTCCCCTGCCAGTAACAGTCATCCCCTCCCCTGCAAGGGAACTCAGGTGAGCTCTTTGTGATGCCATTTCATTAGGTCATCAGTTACTAGGCGAAGGTGGGCTTCCCTTCTGACTCCCTGTGAGTTCAGATATCTCCCCTGCCAGTAACAGTCATCCCCTCCCCTGCAAGGGAACTCAGGTGAGCTCTTTGTGATGCCATTTCAGTCGGTCATCAGTTACTAGGCGAAGGTGGGCTTCCCTTCTGACTCCCAATGAGTTCACATATCTCCCCTGCCAGTAACAGTGATCCCCTCCCCTGCAAGGGAACTCAAGTAAGCTCTTTGTGATGTCATTTCAGTAGGTCATCAGTTACTAGGCGAAGGTGGGCTTCCCTTCTGACTCCCAGTGAGTTCAGATATCTCCCCTGCCAGTAACAGTGATCCCCTCCCCTGCAAGGGAACTCAGGTGAGCTCTTTGTCATGCCATTTCAGTAGGTCATCAGTTACTAGTCGAAGGTGGGCTTCCCTTCTGACTCCCTGTGAGTTCAGATATCTCCCCTGCCAGTAACAGTGATCCCCTCCCCTGCAAGGGAACTCAGGTGAGCACTTTGTGATGCCATTTCAGTAGTTCATCAGTTACTAGGCGAAGGTGGGCTTCCCTTCTGACTCCCTGTGAGTTCAGATATCTCCCCTGCCAATAACAGTGATCCCCTCCCCTGCAAGGGAACTCAGGTGAGCTCTTTGTGATGCCATTTCAGTAGTTCATCAGTTACTAGGCGAAGGTGGGCTTCCCTTCTGACTCCCTGTGAGTTCAGATATCTCCCCTACCAGTAACAGTGATCCCCTCCCCTGCAAGGGAACTCAGGTGAGCTCTTTGTGATGTCATTTCAGTAGGTCATCAGTTACTAGGTGAAGGTGGGCTTCACTTCAGACTCCCAGTGAGTTCAGATATCTCCCCTGCCAGTAACAGTGATCCCCTCCCGTGCAAGGGAACTTAGGTGAGCTCTTTGTGATGCCATTTCAGTAGGTCATCAGTTACTAGGCGAAGGTGGGCTTCCCTTCTGACTCCCTGTGAGTTCAGATATCTCCCCTGCCAGTAACGGTGATCCCCTCCCCTGCAAGGGAACTCAGGTGAGCTCTTTGTGATGCCATTTCAGTAGTTCATCAGTTACTAGGCGAAGGTGGGCTTCCCTTCTGACTCCCTGTGAGTTCAGATATCTCCCCTGCCAATAACAGTGATCCCCTCCCCTGCAAGGGAACTCAGGTGAGCTCTTTGTGATGCCATTTCAGTAGTTCATCAGTTACTAGGCGAAGGTGGGCTTCCCTTCTGACTCCCTGTGAGTTCAGATATCTCCCCTGCCAGTAACAGTGATCCCCTCCCCTGCAAGGGAACTCAGGTGAGCTCTTTGTGATGTCATTTCAGTAGGTCATCAGTTACTAGGTGAAGGTGGGCTTCACTTCAGACTCCCAGTGAGTTCAGATATCTCCCCTGCCAGTAACAGTGATCCCCTCTCCTGCAAGGGAACTTAGGTGAGCTCTTTGTGATGCCATTTCAGTAGGTCATCAGTTACTAGGCGAAGGTGGGCTTCCCTTCTGACTCCCTGTGAGTTCAGATATCTCCCCTGCCAGTAACAGTCATCCCCTCCCCTGCAAGGGAACTCAGGTGAGCTCTTTGTGATGCCATTTCAGTAGGTCATCAGTTACTAGGCGAAGGTGGGCTTCCCTTCTGACTCCCTGTGAGTTCAGATATCTCCCCTGCCAGTAACAGTCATCCCCTCCCCTGCAAGGGAACTCAGGTGAGCTCTTTGTGATGCCATTTCAGTAGTTCATCAGTTACTAGGTGAAGGTGGGCTTCCCTTCTGACTCCCTGTGAGTTCAGATATCTCCCCTGCCAGTAACTCATCCCCTCCCCTGCACGGGAACTCAGGTGAGCTCTTTGTGATGCCATTTCAGTAGGTCATCAGTTACTAGGCGAAGGTGGGCTTCCCTTCTGACTCCCTTTGAGTTCAGATATCTCCCCTGCCAGTAACAGTCATCCCCTCCCCTGCAAGGGAACTCAGGTGAGCTCTTTGTGATGCCATTTCAGTAGGTTATCAGTTACTAGGTGAAGGTGGGCTTCCCTTCTGACTCCCTGTGAGTTCAGATATCTCCCCTGCCAGTAACAGTGATCCCCTCCCCTGCAAGGGAACTCAGGTGAGCTCTTTGTGATGCCATTTCAGTCGGTCATCAGTTACTAGTCGAAGGTGGGCTTCCCTTCTGACTCCCTGTGAATTCAGATATCTCCCCTGCCAGTAACAGTCATCCCCTCCCCTGCAAGGGAACTCAGGTGAGCTCTTTGTGATGCCATTTCAGTAGGTCATCAGTTACTAGGTGAAGGTGGGCTTCCCTTTTGACGCCCAGTGTGTTCAGATATCTCCCCTGTCAGTAACAGTGATCCCCTCCCCTGCAAGGGAACTCAGGTGAGCTCTTTGTTATGCCGTTTCAGTACTTCATCAGTTACTAGGCGAAGGTGGGCTTCCTTTCTGACTCCCTGTGAGTTCAGATATCTCCCCTGCCAGTAACAGTCATCCCCTCCCCTGCAAGGGAACTCAGGTGAGCTCTTTGTGATGCCATTTCAGTACTTCATCTGTTACTAGGCGAAGGTGGGCTTCCCTTTTGACGCCCAGTGTGTTCAGATATCTCCCCTGTCAGTAACAGTGATCCCCTCCCCTGCAAGGGAACTCAGGTGAGCTCTTTGTTATGCCGTTTCAGTACTTCATCAGTTACTAGGCGAAGGTGGGCTTCCCTTCTGACTCCCTGTGAGTTCAGATATCTCCCCTGCCAGTAACAGTGATCCCCTCCCCTGCAAGGGAACTCAGGTGAGCACTTTGTGATGCCATTTCAGTAGTTCATCAGTTACTAGGCGAAGGTGGGCTTCCCTTCTGACTCCCTGTGAGTTCAGATATCTCCCCTGCCAATAACAGTGATCCCCTCCCCTGCAAGGGAACTCAGGTGAGCTCTTTGTGATGCCATTTCAGTAGTTCATCAGTTACTAGGCGAAGGTGGGCTTCCCTTCTGACTCCCTGTGAGTTCAGATATCTCCCCTGCCAGTAACAGTGATCCCCTCCCCTGCAAGGGAACTCAGGTGAGCTCTTTGTGATGTCATTTCAGTAGGTCATCAGTTACTAGGTGAAGGTGGGCTTCACTTCAGACTCCCAGTGAGTTCAGATATCTCCCCTGCCAGTAACAGTGATCCCCTCCCGTGCAAGGGAACTTAGGTGAGCTCTTTGTGATGCCATTTCAGTAGGTCATCAGTTACTAGGCGAAGGTGGGCTTCCCTTCTGACTCCCTGTGAGTTCAGATATCTCCCCTGCCAGTAACAGTGATCCCCTCCCCTGCAAGGGAACTCAGGTGAGCTCTTTGTGATGCCATTTCAGTAGTTCATCAGTTACTAGGCGAAAGTGGGCTTCCCTTCTGACTCCCTGTGAGTTCAGATATCTCCCCTGCCAATAACAGTGATCCCCTCCCCTGCAAGGGAACTCAGGTGAGCTCTTTGTGATGCCATTTCAGTAGTTCATCAGTTACTAGGCGAAGGTGGGCTTCCCTTCTGACTCCCTGTGAGTTCAGATATCTCCCCTGCCAGTAACAGTGATCCCCTCCCCTGCAAGGGAACTCAGGTGAGCTCTTTGTGATGTCATTTCAGTAGGTCATCAGTTACTAGGTGAAGGTGGGCTTCACTTCAGACTCCCAGTGAGTTCAGATATCTCCCCTGCCAGTAACAGTGATCCCCTCCCCTGCAAGGGAACTTAGGTGAGCTCTTTGTGATGCCATTTCAGTAGGTCATCAGTTACTAGGCGAAGGTGGGCTTCCCTTCTGACTCCCTGTGAGTTCAGATATCTCCCCTGCCAGTAACAGTCATCCCCTCCCCTGCAAGGGAACTCAGGTGAGCTCTTTGTGATGCCATTTCAGTAGGTCATCAGTTACTAGGCGAAGGTGGGCTTCCCTTCTGACTCCCTGTGAGTTCAGATATCTCCCCTGCCAGTAACAGTCATCCCCTCCCCTGCAAGGGAACTCAGGTGAGCTCTTTGTGATGCCATTTCAGTAGTTCATCAGTTACTAGGTGAAGGTGGGCTTCCCTTCTGACTCCCTGTGAGTTCAGATATCTCCCCTGCCAGTAACAGTGATCCCCTCCCCTGCACGGGAACTCAGGTGAGCTCTTTGTGATGCCATTTCAGTCGGTCATCAGTTACTAGTCGAAGGTGGGCTTCCCTTCTGACTCCCTGTGAGTTCAGATATCTCCCCTGCCAGTAAGAGTCATCCCCTCCCCTGCAAGGGAACTCAGGTGAGCTCTTTGTGATGCCATTTCAGTAGGTCATCAGTTACTAGGTGAAGGTGGGCTTCCCTTTTGACGCCCAGTGTGTTCAGATATCTCCCCTGTCAGTAACAGTGATCCCCTCCCCTGCAAGGGAACTCAGGTGAGCTCTTTGTTATGCCGTTTCAGTACTTCATCAGTTACTAGGCGAAGGTGGGCTTCCTTTCTGACTCCCTGTGAGTTCAGATATCTCCCCTGCCAATAACAGTGATCCCCTCCGCCGCAAGGGAACTCAGGTGAGCTCTTTGTGATGCCATTTCAGTAGTTCATCAGTTACTAGGCGAAGGTGGGCTTCCCTTCTGACTCCCTGTGAGTTCAGATATCTCCCCTGCCAGGAACAGTGATCTCCTCCCCTGCAAGGGAAATCAGGTGAGCTCTTTGTGATGCCATTTCAGTAGTTCATCAGTTACTAGGCGAAGGTGGGCTTCCCTTCTGACTCCCTGTGAGTTCAGATATCTCCCCTGCCAGTAACAGTGATCCACTCCCCTGCAAGGGAACTTAGGTGAGCTCTTTGTGATGCCATTTCAGTAGGTCATCACTTACTAGGCGAAGGTGGGCTTCCCTTCTGACTCCCTGTGAGTTCAGATATCTCCCCTGCCAGTAACAGTGATCCCCTCCCCTGCAAGGGAACTCAGGTGAGCTCCTTGTGATGCCATTTCAGTCGGTCATCAGTTACTAGGCGAAGGTGGGCTTCCCTTCTGACTCCCAACGAGTTCAGATATCTCCCCTGCCAGTAACAGTCATCCCCTCCCCTGCAAGGGAACTCAGGTGATCTCTTTGTGATGCCATTTCAGTAGGTCATCAGTTACTAGGCGAAGGTGGGCTTCCCTTCTGACTCCCTGTGAGTTCAGATATCTCCCCTGCCAGTAACAGTGATCCCCTCCCCTGCAAGGGAACTCAGGTGAGCTCTTTGTGATGCCATTTCAGTCGGTCATCAGTTACTAGGCGAAGGTGGGCTTCCCTTCTGACTCCCAATGAGTTCAGATATCTCCCCTGCCAGTAACAGTGATCCCCTCCCCTGCAAGGGAACTCAGGTGAGCTCTTTGTGATGCCATTTCAGTAGGTCATCAGTTACTAGGTGAAGGTGGGCTTCCCTTCTGACTCCCAGTGAGTTCAGATATCTCCCCTGCCAGTAACAGTCATCCCCTCCCCTGCAAGGGAACTCAGGTGAGCTCTTTGTGATGCCATTTCAGTAGGTCATCAGTTCACTAGGCGAAGGTGGGCTTCCCTTCTGACTCCCAGTGAGTTCAGATATCTCCCCTGCCAGTAACAGTGATCCCCTCCCCTGAAAGGGAACTCAGGTGAGCTCTTTGTGATGTCATTTCAGTAGGTCATCAGTTACTAGGTGAAGGTGGGCTTCACTTCTGACTCCCTGTGAGTTCAGATATCTCCCCTGCCAGTAACAGTGATCCCCTCCCCTGCAAGGGATCTCAGGTGACCTCTTTGTGATGTCATTTCAGTAGGTCATCAGTTACTAGGTGAAGGTGGGCTTCACTTCTGACTCCCAGTGAGTTCAGATATCTCCCCTGCCAGTAACAGTGATCCCCTCCCCTGCAAGGGAACTTAGGTGAGCTCTTTGTGATGCCATTTCAGTAGGTCATCAGTTACTAGGTGAAGGTGGGCTGCCCTTCTGACTCCCTGTGAGTTCAGATATCTCCCCTGCCAGTAACAGTGATCCCCTCCCCTGCAAGGGAACTCAGGTGAGCTCTTTGTGATGCCATTTCAGTCGGTCATCAGTTACTAGTCGAAGGTGGGCTTCCCTTCTGACTCCCTGTGAGTTCAGATATCTCCCCTGCCAGTAACAGTCATCCCCTCCCCTGCAAGGGAACTCAGGTGAGCTCTTTGTGATACCATTTCAGTAGGTCATCAGTTACTAGGTGAAGGTGGGCTTCCCTTTTGACGCCCAGTGTGTTCAGATATCTCCCCTGTCAGTAACAGTGATCCCCTCCCCTGCAAGGGAACTCAGGTGAGCTCTTTGTTATGCCGTTTCAGTACTTCATCAGTTACTAGGCGAAGGTGGGCTTCCTTTCTGACTCCCTGTGAGTTCAGATATCTCCCCTGCCAATAACAGTGATCCCCTCCGCCGCAAGGGAACTCAGGTGAGCTCTTTGTGATGCCATTTCAGTAGTTCATCAGTTACTAGGCGAAGGTGGGCTTCCCTTCTGACTCCCTGTGCGTTCAGATATCTCCCCTGCCAGGAACAGTGATCTCCTCCCCTGCAAGGGAAATCAGGTGAGCTCTTTGTGATGCCATTTCAGTAGTTCATCAGTTACTAGGCGAAGGTGGGCTTCCCTTCTGACTCCCAATGAGTTCAGATATCTCCCCTGCCAGTAACAGTCATCCCCTCCCCTGCAAGGGAACTCAGGTGAGCTCTTTGTGATGCCATTTCAGTAGGTCATCAGTTACTAGGCGAAGGTGGGCTTCCCTTCTGACTCCCTGTGAGTTCAGATGTCTCCCCTGCCAGTAACAGTGATCCCCTCCCCTGCAAGGGAACTCAGGTGAGCTCTTTGTGATGCCATTTCAGTCGGTCATCAGTTACTAGGCGAAGGTGGGCTTCCCTTCTGACTCCCAATGAGTTCAGATATCTCCCCTGCCAGTAACAGTGATCCCCTCCCCTGCAAGGGAACTCAGGTGAGCTCTTTGTGATGCCATTTCAGTAGGTCATCAGTTACTAGGTGAAGGTGGGCTTCCCTTTTGACGCCCAGTGTGTTCAGATATCTCCCCTGTCAGTAACAGTGATCCCCTCCCCTGCAAGGGAACTCAGGTGAGCTCTTTGTTATGCCGTTTCAGTACTTCATCAGTTACTAGGCGAAGGTGGGCTTCCTTTCTGACTCCCTGTGAGTTCAGATATCTCCCCTGCCAATAACAGTGATCCCCTCCGCCGCAAGGGAACTCAGGTGAGCTCTTTGTGATGCCATTTCAGTAGTTCATCAGTTACTAGGCGAAGGTGGGCTTCCCTTCTGACTCCCTGTGAGTTCAGATATCTCCCCTGCCAGGAACAGTCATCCCCTCCCCTGCAAGGGAACTCAGGTGAGCTCTTTGTGATGCCATTTCAGTCGGTCATCAGTTACTAGGCAAAGGTGGGCTTCCCTTCTGACTCCCAATGAGTTCAGATATCTCCCCTGCCAGTAACAGTGATCCCCTCCCCTGCAAGGGAACTCAGGTGAGCTCTTTGTGATGTCATTTCAGTAGGTCATCAGTTACTAGGCGAAGGTGGGCTTCCCTTCTGATTCCCTGTGAGTTCAGATATCTCCCCTGCCAGTAGCAGTGATCCCCTCCCCGACAAGGGAACTCAGGTGAGCTCTTTGTGATGCCATTTCAGTAGGTCATCAGTTACTAGGAGAAGGTGGGCTTCCCTTCTGACTCCCTGTGAGTTCAGATATCTCCCCTGCCAGTAACAGTGATCCCCTCCCCTGCACGGGAACTCAGGTGAGCTCTTTGTGATGCCATTTCAGTAGGTCATCAGTTACTAGGTGAAGGTGGGCTTCCCTTCTGACGCCCAGTGAGTTCAGATATCTCCCCTGTCAGTAACAGTGATCCCCTCCCCTGCAAGGGAACTCAGGTGAGCTCTTTGTTATGCCGTTTCAGTACTTCATCAGTTACTAGGCGAAGGTGGGCTTCCCTTCTGACTCCCTGTGAGTTCAGATATCTCCCCTGCCAATAACAGTGATCCCCTCCGCCGCAAGGGAACTCAGGTGAGCTCTTTGTGATGCCATTTCAGTAGTTCATCAGTTACTAGGCGAAGGTGGGCTTCCCTTCTGACTCCCTGTGAGTTCAGATGTCTCCCCTGCCAGTAACTCATCCCCTCCCCTGCACGGGAACTCAGGTGAGCTCTTTGTGATGCCATTTCAGTAGGTCATCAGTTACTAGGCGAAGGTGGGCTTCCCTTCTGACTCCCTGTGAGTTCAGATATCTCCCCTGCCAGTAACAGTCATCCCCTCCCCTGCAAGGGAACTCAGGTGAGCTCTTTGTGATGCCATTTCAGTAGGTCATCAGTTACTAGGCGAAGGTGGGCTTCCCTTCTGACTCCCTGTGAGTTCAGATATCTCCCCTGCCAGTAACAGTGATCCCCTCCCCTGCAAGGGAACTCAGGTGAGCTCCTTGTGATGCCATTTCAGTCGGTCATCAGTTACTAGGTGAAGGTGGGCTTCCCTTCTGACTCCCAATGAGTTCAGATATCTCCCCTGCCAGTAACAGTGATCCCCTCCCCTGCAAGGGAACTCAGGTGAGCTCTTTGTGATGTCATTTCAGTAGGTCATCAGTTACTAGGTGAAGGTGGGCTTCACTTCTGACTCCCAGTGAGTTCAGATATCTCCCCTGCCAGTAACAGTGATCCCCTCCCCTGCAAGGCAACTCAGGTGAGCTCGTTGTGATGTCATTTCAGTAGGTCATCAGTTACTAGGCGAAGGTGGGCTTCCCTTCTGACTCCCTGTGAGTTCAGATATCTCCCCTGCCTGTAACAGTCATCCCCTCCCCTGCAAGGGAACTCAGGTGAGCTCTTTGTGATGCCATTTCAGTAGGTCATCAGTTACTAGGCGAAGGTGGGCTTCCCTTCTGACTCCCTGTGAGTTCAGATATCTCCCCTGCCAGTAACTCATCCCCTCCCCTGCACGGGAACTTAGGTGAGCTCTTTGTGATGCCATTTCAGTAGGTCATCAGTTACTAGGCGAAGGTGGGCTGCCCTTCTGACTCCCTGTGAGTTCAGATATCTCCCCTGCCAGTAACAGTGATCCCCTCCCCTGCAAGGGAACTCAGGTGAGCTCTTTGTGATGCCATTTCAGTCGGTCATCAGTTACTAGTCGAAGGTGGGCTTCCCTTCTGACTCCCTGTGAGTTCAGATATCTCCCCTGCCAGTAACAGTCATCCCCTCCCCTGCAAGGGAACTCAGGTGAGCTCTTTGTGATGCCATTTCAGTAGGTCATCAGTTACTAGGTGAAGGTGGGCTTCCCGTCTGACGCCCAGTGTGTTCAGATATCTCCCCTGTCAGTAACAGTGATCCCCTCCCCTGCAAGGGAACTCAGGTGAGCTCTTTGTTATGCCGTTTCAGTACTTCATCAGTTACTAGGCGAAGGTGGGCTTCCCTTCTGACTCCCTGTGAGTTCAGATATCTCCCCTGCCAGTAACAGTGATCCCCTCCCCTGCAAGGGAACTCAGGTGAGCTCCTTGTGATGCCATTTCAGTCGGTCATCAGTTACTAGGCGAAGGTGGGCTTCCCTTCTGACTCCCAATGAGTTCAGATATCTCCCCTGCCAGTAACAGTGATCCCCTCCCCTGCAAGGGAACTCAGGTGAGCTCTTTGTGATGTCATTTCAGTAGGTCATCAGTTACTAGGCGAAGGTGGGCTTCCCTTCTGACTCCCTGTGAGTTCAGATATCTCCCCTGCCAGTAGCAGTGATCCCCTCCCCTACAAGGGAACTCAGGTGAGCTCTTTGTGATGCCATTTCAGTAGGTCATCAGTTACTAGGTGAAGGTGGGCTTCCCTTCTGACTCCCTGTGAGTTCAGATATCTCCCCTGCCAGTAACAGTGATCCCCTCCCCTGCAAGGGAACTCAGGTGAGCTCTTTGTGATGTCATTTCAGTAGGTCATCAGTTACTAGGTGAAGGTGGGCTTCACTTCTGACTCCCAGTGAGTTCAGATATCTCCCCTGCCAGTAACAGTGATCCCCTCCCCTGCAAGGCAACTCAGGTGAGCTCGTTGTGATGTCATTTCAGTAGGTCATCAGTTACTAGGCGAAGGTGGGCTTCCCTTCTGACTCCCTGTGAGTTCAGATATCTCCCCTGCCTGTAACAGTCATCCCCTCCCCTGCAAGGGAACTCAGGTGAGCTCTTTGTGATGCCATTTCAGTAGGTCATCAGTTACTAGGCGAAGGTGGGCTTCCCTTCTGACTCCCTGTGAGTTCAGATATCTCCCCTGCCAGTAACTCATCCCCTCCCCTGCACGGGAACTTAGGTGAGCTCTTTGTGATGCCATTTCAGTAGGTCATCAGTTACTAGGCGAAGGTGGGCTGCCCTTCTGACTCCCTGTGAGTTCAGATATCTCCCCTGCCAGTAACAGTGATCCCCTCCCCTGCAAGGGAACTCAGGTGAGCTCTTTGTGATGCCATTTCAGTCGGTCATCAGTTACTAGTCGAAGGTGGGCTTCCCTTCTGACTCCCTGTGAGTTCAGATATCTCCCCTGCCAGTAACAGTCATCCCCTCCCCTGCAAGGGAACTCAGGTGAGCTCTTTGTGATGCCATTTCAGTAGGTCATCAGTTACTAGGTGAAGGTGGGCTTCCCTTCTGACGCCCAGTGTGTTCAGATATCTCCCCTGTCAGTAACAGTGATCCCCTCCCCTGCAAGGGAACTCAGGTGAGCTCTTTGTTATGCCGTTTCAGTACTTCATCAGTTACTAGGCGAAGGTGGGCTTCCTTTCTGACTCCCTGTGAGTTCAGATATCTCCCCTGCCAATAACAGTGATCCCCTCCGCCGCAAGGGAACTCAGGTGAGCTCTTTGTGATGCCATTTCAGTAGTTCATCAGTTACTAGGCGAAGGTGGGCTTCCCTTCTGACTCCCTGTGAGTTCAGATATCTCCCCTGCCAGGAACAGTGATCTCCTCCCCTGCAAGGGAAATCAGGTGAGCACTTTGTGATGCCATTTCAGTAGTTCATCAGTTACTAGGCGAAGGTGGGCTTCCCTTCTGACTCCCTGTGAGTTCAGATATCTCCCCTGCCAGTAACAGTGATCCACTCCCCTGCAAGGGAACTTAGGTGAGCTCTTTGTGATGCCATTTCAGTAGTTCATCACTTACTAGGCGAAGGTGGGCTTCCCTTCTGACTCCCTGTGAGTTCAGATATCTCCCCTGCCAGTAACAGTGATCCCCTCCCCTGCAAGGGAACTCAGGTGAGCTCTTTGTGATGCCATTTCAGTAGTTCATCAGTTACTAGGCAAAGGTGTGCTTCCGTTCTGACTCCCAATGAGTTCAGATATCTCCCCTGCCAGTAACAGTCATCCCCTCCCCTGCAAGGGAACTCAGGTGAGCTCTTTGTGATGCCATTTCAGTAGGTCATCAGTTACTAGGCGAAGGTGGGCTTCCCTTCTGACTCCCTGTGAGTTCAGATATCTCCCCTGCCAGTAACAGTGATCCCCTCCCCTGCAAGGGAACTCAGGTGAGCTCTTTGTGATGCCATTTCAGTCGGTCATCAGTTACTAGGCGAAGGTGGGCTTCCCTTCTGACTCCCAATGAGTTCAGATATCTCCCCTGCCAGTAACAGTGATCCCCTCCCCTGCAAGGGAACTCAGGTGAGCTCTTTGTGATGTCATTTCAGTAGGTCATCAGTTACTAGGCGAAGGTGGGCTTCCCTTCTGACTCCCTGTGAGTTCAGATATCTCCCCTGCCAGTAGCAGTGATCCCCTCCCCTACAAGGGAACTCAGGTGAGCTCTTTGTGATGCCATTTCAGTAGGTCATCAGTTACTAGGTGAAGATGGGCTTCCCTTCTGACTCCCTGTGAGTTCAGATATCTCCCCTGCCAGTAACAGTCATCCCCTCCCCTGCAAGGGAACTCAGGTGAGCTCTTTGTGATGCCATTTCAGTAGGTCATCAGTTACTAGGCGAAGGTGGGCTTCCCTTCTGACTCCCTGTGAGTTCAGATATCTCCCCTGCCAGTAACAGTGATCCCCTCCCCTGAAAGGGAACTCAGGTAAGCTCTTTGTGATGTCATTTCAGTAGGTCATCAGTTACTAGGTGAAGGTGGGCTTCACTTCTGACTCCCTGTGAGTTCAGATATCTCCCCTGCCAGTAACAGTGATCCCCTCCCCTGCAAGGGAACTCAGGTGAGCTCTTTGTGATGTCATTTCAGTAGGTCATCAGTTACTAGGTGAAGGTGGGCTTCACTTCTGACTCCCAGTGAGTTCAGATATCTCCCCTGCCAGTAACAGTGATCCCCTCCCCTGCAAGGGAACTTAGGTGAGCTCTTTGTGATGCCATTTCAGTAGGTCATCAGTTACTAGGCGAAGGTGGGCTGCCCTTCTGACTCCCTGTGAGTTCAGATATCTCCCCTGCCAGTAACAGTGATCCCCTCCCCTGCAAGGGAACTCAGGTGAGCTCTTTGTGATGCCATTTCAGTAGGTCATCAGTTACTAGGCGAAGGTGGGCTTCCCTTCTGACTCCCTGTGAGTTCAGATATATCCCCTGCCAGTAACAGTCATCCCCTCCCCTGCAAGGGAACTCAGGTGAGCTCTTTGTGATGCCATTTCAGTCGGTCATCAGTTACTAGGCAAAGGTGGGCTTCCCTTCTGACTCCCAATGAGTTCAGATATCTCCCCTGCCAGTAACAGTGATCCCCTCCCCTGCAAGGGAACTCAGGTGAGCTCTTTGTGATGTCATTTCAGTAGGTCATCAGTTACTAGGCGAAGGTGGGCTTCCCTTCTGATTCCCTGTGAGTTCAGATATCTCCCCTGCCAGTAGCAGTGATCCCCTCCCCGACAAGGGAACTCAGGTGAGCTCTTTGTGATGCCATTTCAGTAGGTCATCAGTTACTAGGAGAAGGTGGGCTTCCCTTCTGACTCCCTGTGAGTTCAGATATCTCCCCTGCCAGTAACAGTGATCCCCTCCCCTGCAAGGCAACTCAGGTGAGCTCTTTGTGATGCCATTTCAGTAGGTCATCAGTTACTAGGTGAAGGTGGGCTTCCCTTCTGACGCCCAGTGAGTTCAGATATCTCCCCTGTCAGTAACAGTGATCCCCTCCCCTGCAAGGGAACTCAGGTGAGCTCTTTGTTATGCCGTTTCAGTACTTCATCAGTTACTAGGCGAAGGTGGGCTTCCCTTCTGACTCCCTGTGAGTTCAGATATCTCCCCTGCCAATAACAGTGATCCCCTCCGCCGCAAGGGAACTCAGGTGAGCTCTTTGTGATGCCATTTCAGTAGTTCATCAGTTACTAGGCGAAGGTGGGCTTCCCTTCTGACTCCCTGTGAGTTCAGATGTCTCCCCTGCCAGTAACTCATCCCCTCCCCTGCACGGGAACTCAGGTGAGCTCTTTGTGATGCCATTTCAGTAGGTCATCAGTTACTAGGCGAAGGTGGGCTTCCCTTCTGACCCCCTGTGAGTTCAGATATCTCCCCTGCCAGTAACAGTCATCCCCTCCCCTGCAAGGGAACTCAGGTGAGCTCTTTGTGATGCCATTTCAGTAGGTCATCAGTTACTAGGCGAAGGTGGGCTTCCCTTCTGACTCCCTGTGAGTTCAGATATCTCCCCTGCCAGTAACAGTGATCCCCTCCCCTGCAAGGGAACTCAGGTGAGCTCCTTGTGATGCAATTTCAGTCGGTCATCAGTTACTAGGCGAAGGTGGGCTTCCCTTCTGACTCCCAATGAGTTCAGATATCTCCCCTGCCAGTAACAGTCATCCCCTCCCCTGCAAGGGAACTCAGGTGAGCTCTTTGTGATGCCATTTCAGTAGGTCATCAGTTACTAGGCGAAGGTGGGCTTCCCTTCTGACTCCCTGTGAGTTCAGATATCTCCCCTGCCAGTAACAGTGATCCCCTCCCCTGCAAGAGAACTCAGGTGAGCTCTTTGTGATGCCATTTCAGTCGGTCATCAGTTACTAGGCGAAGGTGGGCTTCCCTTCTGACTCCCAATGAGTTCAGATATCTCCCCTGCCAGTAACAGTGATCCCCTCCCCTGCAAGGGAACTCAGGTGAGGCTCTTTGTGATGTCATTTCAGTAGGTCATCAGTTACTAGGCGAAGGTGGGCTTCCCTTCTGACTCCCTGTGAGTTCAGATATCTCCCCTGCCAGTAGCAGTGATCCCCTCCCCTACAAGGGAACTCAGGTGAGCTCTTTGTGATGCCATTTCAGTAGGTCATCAGTTACTAGGCGAAGGTGGGCTTTCCTTCTGACTCCCTGTGAGTTCAGATATCTCCCCTGCCAGTAACAGTCATCCCCTCCCCTGCAAGGGAACTCAGGTGAGCTCTTTGTGATGCCATTTCAGTAGGTCATCAGTTACTAGGCGAAGGTGGGCTTCCCTTCTGACTCCCTGTGAGTTCAGATATCTCCCCTGCCAGTAACAGTGATCCCCTCCCCTGAAAGGGAACTCAGGTGAGCTCTTTGTGATGCCATTTCAGTCGGTCATCAGTTACTAGGCGAAGGTGGGCTTCCCTTCTGACTCCCAATGAGTTCAGATATCTCCCCTGCCAGTAACAGTGATCCCCTCCCCTGCAAGGGAACTCAGGTGAGCTCTTTGTGATGTCATTTCAGTAGGTCATCAGTTACTAGGCGAAGGTGGGCTTCCCTTCTGACTCCCTGTGAGTTCAGATATCTCCCCTGCCAGTAGCAGTGATCCCCTCCCCTACAAGGGAACTCAGGTGAGCTCTTTGTGATGCCATTTCAGTAGGTCATCAGTTACTAGGTGAAGATGGGCTTCCCTTCTGACTCCCTGTGAGTTCAGATATCTCCCCTGCCAGTAACAGTCATCCCCTCCCCTGCAAGGGAACTCAGGTGAGCTCTTTGTGATGCCATTTCAGTAGGTCATCAGTTACTAGGCGAAGGTGGGCTTCCCTTCTGACTCCCTGTGAGTTCAGATATCTCCCCTGCCAGTAACAGTGATCCCCTCCCCTGAAAGGGAACTCAGGTAAGCTCTTTGTGATGTCATTTCAGTAGGTCATCAGTTACTAGGTGAAGGTGGGCTTCACTTCTGACTCCCTGTGAGTTCAGATATCTCCCCTGCCAGTAACAGTGATCCCCTCCCCTGCAAGGGAACTCAGGTGAGCTCTTTGTGATGTCATTTCAGTAGGTCATCAGTTACTAGGCGAAGGTGGGCTTCCCTTCTGACTCCCTGTGAGTTCAGATATCTCCCCTGCCAATAACAGTGATCCCCTCCGCCGCAAGGGAACTCAGGTGAGCTCTTTGTGATGCCATTTCAGTAGTTCATCAGTTACTAGGCGAAGGTGGGCTTCCCTTCTGACTCCCTGTGAGTTCAGATGTCTCCCCTGCCAGTAACTCATCCCCTCCCCTGCACGGGAACTCAGGTGAGCTCTTTGTGATGCCATTTCAGTAGGTCATCAGTTACTAGGCGAAGGTGGGCTTCCCTTCTGACTCCCTGTGAGTTCAGATATCTCCCCTGCCAGTAACAGTCATCCCCTCCCCTGCAAGGGAACTCAGGTGAGCTCTTTGTGATGCCATTTCAGTAGGTCATCAGTTACTAGGCGAAGGTGGGCTTCCCTTCTGACTCCCTGTGAGTTCAGATATCTCCCCTGCCAGTAACAGTGATCCCCTCCCCTGCAAGGGAACTCAGGTGAGCTCCTTGTGATGCCATTTCAGTCGGTCATCAGTTACTAGGCGAAGGTGGGCTTCCCTTCTGACTCCCAATGAGTTCAGATATCTCCCCTGCCAGTAACAGTCATCCCCTCCCCTGCAAGGGAACTCAGGTGAGCTCTTTGTGATGCCATTTCAGTAGGTCATCAGTTACTAGGCGAAGGTGGGCTTCCCTTCTGACTCCCTGTGAGTTCAGATATCTCCCCTGCCAGTAACAGTGATCCCCTCCCCTGCAAGAGAACTCAGGTGAGCTCTTTGTGATGCCATTTCAGTAGGTCATCAGTTACTAGGTGAAGGTGGGCTTCCCTTCTGACTCCCTGTGAGTTCAGATATCTCCCCTGCCAGTAACAGTGATCCCCTCCCCTGCAAGGCAACTCAGGTGAGCTCTTTGTGATGCCATTTCAGTAGGTCATCAGTTACTAGGTGAAGGTGGGCTTCCCTTCTGACGCCCAGTGAGTTCAGATATCTCCCCTGTCAGTAACAGTGATCCCCTCCCCTGCAAGGGAACTCAGGTGAGCTCTTTGTTATGCCGTTTCAGTACTTCATCAGTTACTAGGCGAAGGTGGGCTTCCTTTCTGACTCCCTGTGAGTTCAGATATCTCCCCTGCCAATAACAGTGACCCCCTCCGCCGCAAGGGAACTCAGGTGAGCTCTTTGTGATGCCTTTTCAGTAGTTCATCAGTTACTAGGCGAAGGTGGGCTTCCCTTCTGACTCCCTGTGAGTTCAGATATCTCCCCTGCCAGTAACAGTGATCTCCTCCCCTGCACGGGAACTCAGGTGAGCTCTTTGTGATGCCATTTCAGTAGGTCATCAGTTACTAGGCGAAGGTGGGCTTCCCTTCTGACTCCCTGTGAGTTCAGATATCTCCCCTGCCAGTAACAGTGATCTCCTCCCCTGCACGGGAACTCAGGTGAGCTCTTTGTGATGCCATTTCAGTAGGTCATCAGTTACTAGGCGAAGGTGGGCTTCCCTTCTGACTCCCTGTGAGTTCAGATATCTCCCCTGCCAGTAACAGTCATCCCCTCCCCTGCAAGGGAACTCAGGTGAGCTCTTTGTGATGCCATTTCAGTAGGTCATCAGTTACTAGGTGAAGGTGGGCTTCCCTTCTGACTCCCTGTGAGTTCAGATATCTCCCCTGCCAGTAACAGTGATCCCCTCCCCTGCAAGGGAACTCAGGTGAGCTCCTTGTGATGCCATTTCAGTAGGTCATCAGTTACTAGGCGAAGGTGGGCTTCCCTTCTGACTCCCTGTGAGTTCAGATATCTCCCCTGCCAGTAGCAGTGATCCCCTCCCCTACAAGGGAACTCAGGTGAGCTCTTTGTGATGCCATTTCAGTAGGTCATCAGTTACTAGGCGAAGGTGGGCTTCCCTTCTGACTCCCTGTGAGTTCAGATATCTCCCCTGCCAGTAACAGTCATCCCCTCCCCTGCAAGGGAACTCAGGTGAGCTCTTTGTGATGTCATTTCAGTAGGTCATCAGTTACTAGGCGAAGGTGGGCTTCACTTCTGACTCCCTGTGAGTTCAGATATCTCCCCTGCCAGTAACACGGATCCCCTCCCCTGCAAGGGAACTCAGGTGAGCTCCTTGTGATGCCATTTCAGTCGGTCATCAGTTACTAGGCGAAGGTGTGCTTCCCTTCTGACTCCCAATGAGTTCAGATATCTCCCCTGCCAGTAACAGTCATCCCCTCCCCTGCAAGGGAACTCAGGTGAGCTCTTTGTGATGCCATTTCAGTCGGTCATCAGTTACTAGGCGAAGGTGGG
This sequence comes from Paroedura picta, assembly GCF_049243985.1. Taxonomy (NCBI): domain Eukaryota; kingdom Metazoa; phylum Chordata; class Lepidosauria; order Squamata; family Gekkonidae; genus Paroedura; species Paroedura picta. The sequence continues at coordinate 97,475,411 of NC_135374.1, read as the reverse complement.
CTTCCCTTCTGACTCCCAATGAGTTCAGATATCTCCCCTGCCAGTAACAGTCATCCCCTCCCCTGCAAGGGAACTCAGGTGAGCTCTTTGTGATGCCATTTCAGTAGGTCATCAGTTACTAGGCGAAGGTGGGCTTCCCTTCTGACTCCCAATGAGTTCAGATATCTCCCCTGCCAGTAACAGTCATCCCCTCCCCTGCAAGGGAACTCAGGTGAGCTCTTTGTGATGCCATTTCAGTCGGTCATCAGTTACTAGGCGAAGGTGGGCTTCCCTTCTGACTCCCAATGAGTTCAGATATCTCCCCTGCCAGTAACAGTCATCCCCTCCCCTGCAAGGGAACTCAGGTGAGCTCTTTGTGATGCCATTTCAGTAGGTCATCAGTTACTAGGCGAAGGTGGGCTTCCCTTCTGACTCCCTGTGAGTTCAGATATCTCCCCTGCCAGTAACAGTCATCCCCTCCCCTGCAAGGGAACTCAGGTGAGCTCTTTGTGATGTCATTTCAGTAGGTCATCAGTTACTAGGCGAAGGTGGGCTTCACTTCTGACTCCCTGTGAGTTCAGATATCTCCCCTGCCAGTAACACGGATCCCCTCCCCTGCAAGGGAACTCAGGTGAGCTCCTTGTGATGCCATTTCAGTCGGTCATCAGTTACTAGGCGAAGGTGTGCTTCCCTTCTGACTCCCTGTGAGTTCAGATATCTCCCCTGCCAGTAACAGTCATCCCCTCCCCTGCAAGGGAACTCAGGTGAGCTCTTTGTGATGCCATTTCAGTAGGTCATCAGTTACTAGGCGAAGGTGGGCTTCCCTTCTGACTCCCTGTGAGTTCAGATATCTCCCCTGCCAGTAACAGTGATCCCCTCCCCTGCAAGGGAACTCAGGTGAGCTCCTTGTGATGCCATTTCAGTCGGTCATCAGTTACTAGGCGAAGGTGGGCTTCCCTTCTGACTCCCAATGAGTTCAGATATCTCCCCTGCCAGTAACAGTCATCCCCTCCCCTGCAAGGGAACTCAGGTGAGCTCTTTGTGATGCCATTTCAGTAGGTCATCAGTTACTAGGCGAAGGTGGGCTTCCCTTCTGACTCCCTGTGAGTTCAGATATCTCCCCTGCCAGTAACAGTGATCCCCTCCCCTGCAAGAGAACTCAGGTGAGCTCTTTGTGATGCCATTTCAGTAGGTCATCAGTTACTAGGTGAAGGTGGGCTTCCCTTCTGACTCCCTGTGAGTTCAGATATCTCCCCTGCCAGTAACAGTGATCCCCTCCCCTGCAAGGCAACTCAGGTGAGCTCTTTGTGATGCCATTTCAGTAGGTCATCAGTTACTAGGTGAAGGTGGGCTTCCCTTCTGACGCCCAGTGAGTTCAGATATCTCCCCTGTCAGTAACAGTGATCCCCTCCCCTGCAAGGGAACTCAGGTGAGCTCTTTGTTATGCCGTTTCAGTACTTCATCAGTTACTAGGCGAAGGTGGGCTTCCTTTCTGACTCCCTGTGAGTTCAGATATCTCCCCTGCCAATAACAGTGACCCCCTCCGCCGCAAGGGAACTCAGGTGAGCTCTTTGTGATGCCTTTTCAGTAGTTCATCAGTTACTAGGCGAAGGTGGGCTTCCCTTCTGACTCCCTGTGAGTTCAGATATCTCCCCTGCCAGTAACAGTGATCTCCTCCCCTGCACGGGAACTCAGGTGAGCTCTTTGTGATGCCATTTCAGTAGGTCATCAGTTACTAGGCGAAGGTGGGCTTCCCTTCTGACTCCCTGTGAGTTCAGATATCTCCCCTGCCAGTAACAGTGATCTCCTCCCCTGCACGGGAACTCAGGTGAGCTCTTTGTGATGCCATTTCAGTAGGTCATCAGTTACTAGGCGAAGGTGGGCTTCCCTTCTGACTCCCTGTGAGTTCAGATATCTCCCCTGCCAGTAACAGTCATCCCCTCCCCTGCAAGGGAACTCAGGTGAGCTCTTTGTGATGCCATTTCAGTAGGTCATGAGTTACTAGGTGAAGGTGGGCTTCCCTTCTGACTCCCTGTGAGTTCAGATATCTCCCCTGCCAGTAACAGTGATCCCCTCCCCTGCAAGGGAACTCAGGTGAGCTCCTTGTGATGCCATTTCAGTAGGTCATCAGTTACTAGGCGAAGGTGGGCTTCCCTTCTGACTCCCTGTGAGTTCAGATATCTCCCCTGCCAGTAGCAGTGATCCCCTCCCCTACAAGGGAACTCAGGTGAGCTCTTTGTGATGCCATTTCAGTAGGTCATCAGTTACTAGGCGAAGGTGGGCTTCCCTTCTGACTCCCTGTGAGTTCAGATATCTCCCCTGCCAGTAACAGTCATCCCCTCCCCTGCAAGGGAACTCAGGTGAGCTCTTTGTGATGTCATTTCAGTAGGTCATCAGTTACTAGGCGAAGGTGGGCTTCACTTCTGACTCCCTGTGAGTTCAGATATCTCCCCTGCCAGTAACACGGATCCCCTCCCCTGCAAGGGAACTCAGGTGAGCTCCTTGTGATGCCATTTCAGTCGGTCATCAGTTACTAGGCGAAGGTGTGCTTCCCTTCTGACTCCCAATGAGTTCAGATATCTCCCCTGCCAGTAACAGTCATCCCCTCCCCTGCAAGGGAACTCAGGTGAGCTCTTTGTGATGCCATTTCAGTCGGTCATCAGTTACTAGGCGAAGGTGGGCTTCCCTTCTGACTCCCAATGAGTTCAGATATCTCCCCTGCCAGTAACAGTCATCCCCTCCCCTGCAAGGGAACTCAGGTGAGCTCTTTGTGATGCCATTTCAGTAGGTCATCAGTTACTAGGCGAAGGTGGGCTTCCCTTCTGACTCCCAATGAGTTCAGATATCTCCCCTGCCAGTAACAGTCATCCCCTCCCCTGCAAGGGAACTCAGGTGAGCTCTTTGTGATGCCATTTCAGTCGGTCATCAGTTACTAGGCGAAGGTGGGCTTCCCTTCTGACTCCCAATGAGTTCAGATATCTCCCCTGCCAGTAACAGTCATCCCCTCCCCTGCAAGGGAACTCAGGTGAGCTCTTTGTGATGCCATTTCAGTAGGTCATCAGTTACTAGGCGAAGGTGGGCTTCCCTTCTGACTCCCTGTGAGTTCAGATATCTCCCCTGCCAGTAACAGTCATCCCCTCCCCTGCAAGGGAACTCAGGTGAGCTCTTTGTGATGTCATTTCAGTAGGTCATCAGTTACTAGGCGAAGGTGGGCTTCACTTCTGACTCCCTGTGAGTTCAGATATCTCCCCTGCCAGTAACACGGATCCCCTCCCCTGCAAGGGAACTCAGGTGAGCTCCTTGTGATGCCATTTCAGTCGGTCATCAGTTACTAGGCGAAGGTGTGCTTCCCTTCTGACTCCCAATGAGTTCAGATATCTCCCCTGCCAGTAACAGTCATCCCCTCCCCTGCAAGGGAACTCAGGTGAGCTCTTTGTGATGCCATTTCAGTAGGTCATCAGTTACTAGGCGAAGGTGGGCTTCCCTTCTGACTCCCTGTGAGTTCAGATATCTCCCCTGCCAGTAACAGTGATCCCCTCCCCTGCAAGGGAACTCAGGTGAGCTCTTTGTGATGCCATTTCAGTCGGTCATCAGTTACTAGGCGAAGGTGGGCTTCCCTTCTGACTCCCAATGAGTTCAGATATCTCCCCTGCCAGTAACAGTGATCCCCTCCCCTGCAAGGGAACTCAGGTGAGCTCTTTGTGATGTCATTTCAGTAGGTCATCAGTTACTAGGCGAAGGTGGGCTTCCCTTCTGACTCCCTGTGAGTTCAGATATCTCCCCTGCCAGTAGCAGTGATCCCCTCCCCTACAAGGGAACTCAGGTGAGCTCTTTGTGATGCCATTTCAGTAGGTCATCAGTTACTAGGTGAAGATGGGCTTCCCTTCTGACTCCCTGTGAGTTCAGATATCTCCCCTGCCAGTAACAGTCATCCCCTCCCCTGCAAGGGAACTCAGGTGAGCTCTTTGTGATGCCATTTCAGTAGGTCATCAGTTACTAGGCGAAGGTGGGCTTCCCTTCTGACTCCCTGTGAGTTCAGATATCTCCCCTGCCAGTAACAGTGATCCCCTCCCCTGAAAGGGAACTCAGGTAAGCTCTTTGTGATGTCATTTCAGTAGGTCATCAGTTACTAGGTGAAGGTGGGCTTCACTTCTGACTCCCTGTGAGTTCAGATATCTCCCCTGCCAGTAACAGTGATCCCCTCCCCTGCAAGGGAACTCAGGTGAGCTCTTTGTGATGTCATTTCAGTAGGTCATCAGTTACTAGGTGAAGGTGGGCTTCACTTCTGACTCCCAGTGAGTTCAGATATCTCCCCTGCCAGTAACAGTGATCCCCTCCCCTGCAAGGGAACTTAGGTGAGCTCTTTGTGATGCCATTTCAGTAGGTCATCAGTTACTAGGCGAAGGTGGGCTGCCCTTCTGACTCCCTGTGAGTTCAGATATCTCCCCTGCCAGTAACAGTGTTCCCCTCCCCTGCAAGGGAACTCAGGTGAGCTCTTTGTGATGCCATTTCAGTAGGTCATCAGTTACTAGGCGAAGGTGGGCTTCCCTTCTGACTCCCTGTGAGTTCAGATATATCCCCTGCCAGTAACAGTCATCCCCTCCCCTGCAAGGGAACTCAGGTGAGCTCTTTGTGATGCCATTTCAGTCGGTCATCAGTTACTAGGCAAAGGTGGGCTTCCCTTCTGACTCCCAATGAGTTCAGATATCTCCCCTGCCAGTAACAGTGATCCCCTCCCCTGCAAGGGAACTCAGGTGAGCTCTTTGTGATGTCATTTCAGTAGGTCATCAGTTACTAGGCGAAGGTGGGCTTCCCTTCTGATTCCCTGTGAGTTCAGATATCTCCCCTGCCAGTAGCAGTGATCCCCTCCCCGACAAGGGAACTCAGGTGAGCTCTTTGTGATGCCATTTCAGTAGGTCATCAGTTACTAGGAGAAGGTGGGCTTCCCTTCTGACTCCCTGTGAGTTCAGATATCTCCCCTGCCAGTAACAGTGATCCCCTCCCCTGCAAGGGAACTCAGGTGAGCTCTTTGTGATGCCATTTCAGTCGGTCATCAGTTACTAGGCGAAGGTGGGCTTCCCTTATGACTCCCTGTGAGTTCAGATATCTCCCCTGCCAGTAGCAGTGATCCCCTCCCCTACAAGGGAACTCAGGTGAGCTCTTTGTGATGCCATTTCAGTAGGTCATCAGTTACTAGGCGAAGGTGGGCTTCCCTTCTGACTCCCTGTGAGTTCAGATATCTCCCCTGCCAGTAACAGTCATCCCCTCCCCTGCAAGGGAACTCAGGTGAGCTCTTTGTGATGCCATTTCAGTAGGTCATCAGTTACTAGGCGAAGGTGGGCTTCCCTTCTGACTCCCTGTGAGTTCAGATATCTCCCCTGCCAGTAACAGTGATCCCCTCCCCTGAAAGGGAACTCAGGTGAGCTCTTTGTGATGTCATTTCAGTAGGTCATCAGTTACTAGGCGAAGGTGGGCTTCACTTCTGACTCCCTGTGAGTTCAGATATATCCCCTGCCAGTAACAGTGATCCCCTCCCCTGCAAGGGAACTCAGGTGAGCTCTTTGTGATGTCATTTCATTAGGTCATCAGTTACTAGGTGAAGGTGGGCTTCCCTTCTGACTCCCAGTGAGTTCATATATCTCCCCTGCCAGTAACTGTTATCCCCTCCCCTGCAAGGGAACTCAGGTGAGCTCTTTGTGATGCCATTTCAGTAGGTCATCAGTTACTAGGTGAAGGTGGGCTTCCCTTCTGACTCCCTGTGAGTTCACATATCTCCCCTGCCTGTAACAGTGATCCCCTCCCCTGCAAGTCAACTCGTGAGCTCTTTGTGATGCCATTTCAGTAGGTCATCAGTTACTAGGAGAAGTTGGGCTTCCCTTCTGACTCCCTGTGAGTTCAGTTATCTCCCCTGCCAGTAACAGTGATCCCCTCCCCTGCAAGGGAACTCAGGTGAGCTCTTTGTGATGCCATATCAGTAGGTCATCAGTTACTAGGAGAAGTTGGGCTTCCCTTCTGACTCCCTGTGAGTTCAGTTATCTCCCCTGCCAGTAACAGTGATCCCCTCCCCTGCAAGGGAACTCAGGTGAGCTCTTTGTGATGTCATTTCAGTAGGTCATCAGTTACTAGGCGAAGGTGGGCTTCCCTTCTGACTCCCTGTGAGTTCAGATATCTCCCCTGCCAGTAGCAGTGATCCCCTCCCCTACAAGGGAACTCAGGTGAGCTCTTTGTGATGCCATTTCAGTAGGTCATCAGTTACTAGGTGAAGATGGGCTTCCCTTCTGACTCCCTGTGAGTTCAGATATCTCCCCTGCCAGTAACAGTCATCCCCTCCCCTGCAAGGGAACTCAGGTGAGCTCTTTGTGATGCCATTTCAGTAGGTCATCAGTTACTAGGCGAAGGTGGGCTTCCCTTCTGACTCCCTGTGAGTTCAGATATCTCCCCTGCCAGTAACAGTGATCCCCTCCCCTGAAAGGGAACTCAGGTAAGCTCTTTGTGATGTCATTTCAGTAGGTCATCAGTTACTAGGTGAAGGTGGGCTTCACTTCTGACTCCCTGTGAGTTCAGATATCTCCCCTGCCAGTAACAGTGATCCCCTCCCCTGCAAGGGAACTCAGGTGAGCTCTTTGTGATGTCATTTCAGTAGGTCATCAGTTACTAGGCGAAGGTGGGCTTCCCTTCTGACTCCCTGTGAGTTCAGATATCTCCCCTGCCAGTAGCAGTGATCCCCTCCCCTACAAGGGAACTCAGGTGAGCTCTTTGTGATGCCATTTCAGTAGGTCATCAGTTACTAGGTGAAGATGGGCTTCCCTTCTGACTCCCTGTGAGTTCAGATATCTCCCCTGCCAGTAACAGTCATCCCCTCCCCTGCAAGGGAACTCAGGTGAGCTCTTTGTGATGCCATTTCAGTAGGTCATCAGTTACTAGGCGAAGGTGGGCTTCCCTTCTGACTCCCTGTGAGTTCAGATATCTCCCCTGCCAGTAACAGTGATCCCCTCCCCTGAAAGGGAACTCAGGTAAGCTCTTTGTGATGTCATTTCAGTAGGTCATCAGTTACTAGGTGAAGGTGGGCTTCACTTCTGACTCCCTGTGAGTTCAGATATCTCCCCTGCCAGTAACAGTGATCCCCTCCCCTGCAAGGGAACTCAGGTGAGCTCTTTGTGATGTCATTTCAGGAGGTCATCAGTTACTAGGTGAAGGTGGGCTTCACTTCTGACTCCCAGTGAGTTCAGATATCTCCCCTGCCAGTAACAGTGATCCCCTCCCCTGCAAGGGAACTTAGGTGAGCTCTTTGTGATGCCATTTCAGTAGGTCATCAGTTACTAGGCGAAGGTGGGCTGCCCTTCTGACTCCCTGTGAGTTCAGATATCTCCCCTGCCAGTAACAGTGTTCCCCTCCCCTGCAAGGGAACTCAGGTGAGCTCTTTGTGATGCCATTTCATTAGGTCATCAGTTACTAGGCGAAGGTGGGCTTCCCTTCTGACTCCCTGTGAGTTCAGATATATCCCCTGCCAGTAACAGTCATCCCCTCCCCTGCAAGGGAACTCAGGTGAGCTCTTTGTGATGCCATTTCAGTCGGTCATCAGTTACTAGGCAAAGGTGGGCTTCCCTTCTGACTCCCAATGAGTTCAGATATCTCCCCTGCCAGTAACAGTGATCCCCTCCCCTGCAAGGGAACTCAGGTGAGCTCTTTGTGATGTCATTTCAGTAGGTCATTAGTTACTAGGCGAAGGTGGGCTTCCCTTCTGATTCCCTGTGAGTTCAGATATCTCCCCTGCCAGTAGCAGTGATCCCCTCCCCGACAAGGGAACTCAGGTGAGCTCTTTGTGATGCCATTTCAGTAGGTCATCAGTTACTAGGAGAAGGTGGGCTTCCCTTCTGACTCCCTGTGAGTTCAGATATCTCCCCTGCCAGTAACAGTGATCCCCTCCCCTGCAAGGGAACTCAGGTGAGCTCTTTGTGATGCCATTTCAGTCGGTCATCAGTTACTAGGCGAAGGTGGGCTTCCCTTATGACTCCCTGTGAGTTCAGATATCTCCCCTGCCAGTAGCAGTGATCCCCTCCCCTACAAGGGAACTCAGGTGAGCTCTTTGTGATGCCATTTCAGTAGGTCATCAGTTACTAGGCGAAGGTGGGCTTCCCTTCTGACTCCCTGTGAGTTCAGATATCTCCCCTGCCAGTAACAGTCATCCCCTCCCCTGCAAGGGAACTCAGGTGAGCTCTTTGTGATGCCATTTCAGTAGGTCATCAGTTACTAGGCGAAGGTGGGCTTCCCTTCTGACTCCCTGTGAGTTCAGATATCTCCCCTGCCAGTAACAGTGATCCCCTCCCCTGAAAGGGAACTCAGGTGAGCTCTTTGTGATGTCATTTCAGTAGGTCATCAGTTACTAGGCGAAGGTGGGCTTCACTTCTGACTCCCTGTGAGTTCAGATATATCCCCTGCCAGTAACAGTGATCCCCTCCCCTGCAAGGGAACTCAGGTGAGCTCTTTGTGATGTCATTTCATTAGGTCATCAGTTACTAGGTGAAGGTGGGCTTCCCTTCTGACTCCCAGTGAGTTCATATATCTCCCCTGCCAGTAACTGTTATCCCCTCCCCTGCAAGGGAACTCAGGTGAGCTCTTTGTGATGTCATTTCAGGAGGTCATCAGTTACTAGGTGAAGGTGGGCTTCACTTCTGACTCCCAGTGAGTTCAGATATCTCCCCTGCCAGTAACAGTGATCCCCTCCCCTGCAAGGGAACTTAGGTGAGCTCTTTGTGATGCCATTTCAGTAGGTCATCAGTTACTAGGCGAAGGTGGGCTGCCCTTCTGACTCCCTGTGAGTTCAGATATCTCCCCTGCCAGTAACAGTGTTCCCCTCCCCTGCAAGGGAACTCAGGTGAGCTCTTTGTGATGCCATTTCATTAGGTCATCAGTTACTAGGCGAAGGTGGGCTTCCCTTCTGACTCCCTGTGAGTTCAGATATATCCCCTGCCAGTAACAGTCATCCCCTCCCCTGCAAGGGAACTCAGGTGAGCTCTTTGTGATGCCATTTCAGTCGGTCATCAGTTACTAGGCAAAGGTGGGCTTCCCTTCTGACTCCCAATGAGTTCAGATATCTCCCCTGCCAGTAACAGTGATCCCCTCCCCTGCAAGGGAACTCAGGTGAGCTCTTTGTGATGTCATTTCAGTAGGTCATCAGTTACTAGGCGAAGGTGGGCTTCCCTTCTGATTCCCTGTGAGTTCAGATATCTCCCCTGCCAGTAGCAGTGATCCCCTCCCCGACAAGGGAACTCAGGTGAGCTCTTTGTGATGCCATTTCAGTAGGTCATCAGTTACTAGGAGAAGGTGGGCTTCCCTTCTGACTCCCTGTGAGTTCAGATATCTCCCCTGCCAGTAACAGTGATCCCCTCCCCTGCAAGGGAACTCAGGTGAGCTCTTTGTGATGCCATTTCAGTCGGTCATCAGTTACTAGGCGAAGGTGGGCTTCCCTTATGACTCCCTGTGAGTTCAGATATCTCCCCTGCCAGTAGCAGTGATCCCCTCCCCTACAAGGGAACTCAGGTGAGCTCTTTGTGATGCCATTTCAGTAGGTCATCAGTTACTAGGCGAAGGTGGGCTTCCCTTCTGACTCCCTGTGAGTTCAGATATCTCCCCTGCCAGTAACAGTCATCCCCTCCCCTGCAAGGGAACTCAGGTGAGCTCTTTGTGATGCCATTTCAGTAGGTCATCAGTTACTAGGCGAAGGTGGGCTTCCCTTCTGACTCCCTGTGAGTTCAGATATCTCCCCTGCCAGTAACAGTGATCCCCTCCCCTGAAAGGGAACTCAGGTGAGCTCTTTGTGATGTCATTTCAGTAGGTCATCAGTTACTAGGCGAAGGTGGGCTTCACTTCTGACTCCCTGTGAGTTCAGATATATCCCCTGCCAGTAACAGTGATCCCCTCCCCTGCAAGGGAACTCAGGTGAGCTCTTTGTGATGTCATTTCATTAGGTCATCAGTTACTAGGTGAAGGTGGGCTTCCCTTCTGACTCCCAGTGAGTTCATATATCTCCCCTGCCAGTAACTGTTATCCCCTCCCCTGCAAGGGAACTCAGGTGAGCTCTTTGTGATGCCATTTCAGTAGGTCATCAGTTACTAGGTGAAGGTGGGCTTCACTTCTGACTCCCTGTGAGTTCACATATCTCCCCTGCCTGTAACAGTGATCCCCTCCCCTGCAAGTCAACTCGTGAGCTCTTTGTGATGCCATTTCAGTAGGTCATCAGTTACTAGGAGAAGTTGGGCTTCCCTTCTGACTCCCTGTGAGTTCAGTTATCTCCCCTGCCAGTAACAGTGATCCCCTCCCCTGCAAGGGAACTCAGGTGAGCTCTTTGTGATGCCATATCAGTAGGTCATCAGTTACTAGGTGAAGGTGGGCTTCCCTTCTGACTCCCTGTGAGTTCAGATATCTCCCCTGCCAGTAACAGTCATTCCCTCCCCTGCAAGGGAACTCAGGTGAGCTCTTTGTGATGCCATTTCAGTCGGTCATCAGTTACTAGGCGAAGGTGGGCTTCCCTTCTAACTCCCAATGAGTTCAGATATCTCCCCTGCCTGTAACAGTGATCCCCTCCCCTGCAAGGCAACTCAGGTGAGCTCGTTGTGATGTCATTTCAGTAGGTCATCAGTTACTAGGCGAAGGTGGGCTTCCCTTCTGACTCCCTGTGAGTTCAGATATCTCCCCTGCCAGTAACAGTGATCCCCTCCCCTGCAAGGCAACTCAGGTGAGCTCGTTGTGATGTCATTTCAGTAGGTCATCAGTTACTAGGCGAAGGTGGGCTTCCCTTCTGACTCCCTGTGAGTTCAGATATGTCCCCTTCCAGTAACAGTGAACCCCTCCCCTGCAAGGCAACTCAGATGAGCTCTTTGTGATGCCATTTCAGTTGGTCATCAGTTACTAGGCGAAGGTGGGCTTCCCTTCTGACGCCCAGTGAATTCAGATATCTCCCCTGCCAGTAACAGTGATCCCCTCCCCTGCAAGGGAACTCAGGTGAGCTCTTTGTGATGCCATTTTAGTAGGTCATCAGTTACTAGGTGAAGGTGGGATTCACTTCTGACTCCCAGTGAGTTCACATATCTCCCCTGCCAGTAACAGTCATCCCCTCCCCTGCAAGGGAACTCAGGTGAGCTCTTTGTGATGCCATTTCAGTAGGTCATCAGTTACTAGGCGAAGGTGGGCTTCACTTCTCACTCCCTGTGAGTTCACATATCTCCCCTGACAGTAACAGTCATCCCCTCCCCTGCAAGGGAACTCAGGTGAGCTCTTTGTGATGTCATTTCAGTAGGTCATCAGTTACTAGGCGAAGGTGGGCTTCCCTTCTGACTCCCAGTGAGTTCAGATATGTCCCCTGCCAGTAACAGTCATCCCCTCCCCTGCAAGGGAACTCAGGTGAGCTCTTTGTGATGCCATTTCATTAGGTCATCAGTTACTAGGCGAAGGTGGGCTTCCCTTCTGACTCCCAGTGAGTTCATATATCTCCCCTGCCAGTAACTGTTATCCCCTCCCCTGCAAGGGAACTCAGGTGAGCTCTTTGTGATGCCATTTCAGTAGGTCATCAGTTACTAGGTGAAGGTGGGCTTCCCTCCTGACTCCCTGTGAGTTCACATATCTCCCCTGCCTGTAACAGTGATCCCCTCCCCTGCAAGGCAACTCAGGTGAGCTCTTTGTGATGCCATTTCAGTAGGTCATCAGTCACTAGGACAAGTTGGGCTTCCCTTCTGACTCCCTGTGAGTTCAGTAATCTCCCCTGCCAGTAACAGTCATCCCCTCCCCTGCAAGGGAACTCAGGTGAGCTCTTTGTGATGCCATATCAGTAGGTCATCAGTTACTAGGTGAAGGTGGGCTTCCCTTCTGACTCCCTGTGAGTTCAGATATCTCCCCTGCCAGTAACAGTCATTCCCTCCCCTACAAGGGAACTCAGGTGAGCTCTTTGTGATGCCATTTCAGTCGGTCATCAGTTACTAGGCGAAGGTGGGCTTCCCTTCTGACTCCCAATGAGTTCAGATATCTCCCCTGGCAGTAACAGTCATCCCCTCCCCTGCAAGGGAACTCAGGTGAGCTCTTTGTGATGTCATTTCAGTAGGTCATCAGTTACTAGGCGAAGGTGGGCTTCCCTTCTGACTCCCAGTGAGTTCAGATATGTCCCCTGCCAGTAACAGTCATCCCCTCCCCTGCAAGGGAACTCAGGTGAGCTCTTTGTGATGCCATTTCATTAGGTCATCAGTTACTAGGCGAAGGTGGGCTTCCCTTCTGACTCCCAGTGAGTTCATATATCTCCCCTGCCAGTAACTGTTATCCCCTCCCCTGCAAGGGAACTCAGGTGAGCTCTTTGTGATGCCATTTCAGTAGGTCATCAGTTACTAGGTGAACGTGGGCTTCCCTTCTGACTCCCTGTGAGTTCACATATCTCCCCTGCCTGTAACAGTGATCCCCTCCCCTGCAAGGCAACTCAGGTGAGCTCTTTGTGATGCCATTTCAGTAGGTCATCAGTTACTAGGAGAAGTTGGGCTTCCCTTGTGACTCCCTGTGAGTTCAGTTATCTCCCCTGCCAGTAACAGTCATCCCCTCCCCTGCAAGGGAACTCAGGTGAGCTCTTTGTGATGCCATATCAGTAGGTCATCAGTTACTAGGTGAAGGTGGGCTTCCCTTCTGACTCCCTGTGAGTTCAGATATCTCCCCTGCCAGTAACAGTCATCCCCTCCCCTGCAAGGGAACTCAGGTGAGCTCTTTGTGATGCCATTTCAGTCGGTCATCAGTTACTAGGCGAAGGTGGGCTTCACTTCTGACTCCCTGTGAGTTCACATATCTCCCCTGCCTGTAACAGTTATCCCCTCCCCTGCAAGGGAACTCAGGTGAGCTCTTTGTGATGTCATTTCAGTAGGTCATCAGTTACTAGGCGAAGGTGGGCTTCCCTTCTGACTCCCAGTGAGTTCAGATATGTCCCCTGCCAGTAACAGTCATCCCCTCCCCTGCAAGGGAACTCAGGTGAGCTCTTTGTGATGCCATTTCATTAGGTCATCAGTTACTAGGCGAAGGTGGGCTTCCCTTCTGACTCCCAGTGAGTTCATATATCTCCCCTGCCAGTAACTGTTATCCCCTCCCCTGCAAGGGAACTCAGGTGAGCTCTTTGTGATGCCATTTCAGTAGGTCATCAGTTACTAGGTGAAGGTGGGCTTCCCTCCTGACTCCCTGTGAGTTCACATATCTCCCCTGCCTGTAACAGTGATCCCCTCCCCTGCAAGGCAACTCAGGTGAGCTCTTTGTGATGCCATTTCAGTAGGTCATCAGTCACTAGGACAAGTTGGGCTTCCCTTCTGACTCCCTGTGAGTTCAGTTATCTCCCCTGCCAGTAACAGTCATCCCCTCCCCTGCAAGGGAACTCAGGTGAGCTCTTTGTGATGCCATATCAGTAGGTCATCAGTTACTAGGTGAAGGTGGGCTTCCCTTCTGACTCCCTGTGAGTTCAGATATCTCCCCTGCCAGTAACAGTGATCCCCTCCCCTGCAAGGGAACTCAGGTGAGCTCTTTGTGATGCCATTTCAGTCGGTCATCAGTTACTAGGTGAAGGTGGGCTTCCCCTCTGACTCCCAATGAGTTCAGATATCTCCCCTGCCAGTAACAGTGATCCCCTCCCCTGCAAGGGAACTCAGGTGAGCTCTTTGTGATGCCATTTCAGTCGGTCATCAGTTACTAGGCGAAGGTGGGCTTCCCTTCTGACTCCCAATGAGTTCAGATATCTCCCCTGGCAGTAACAGTGATCCCCTCCCCTGCAAGGGAACTCAGGTGAGCTCTTTCTGATGTCATTTCAGTACGTCATCAGTTACTAGGCGAAGGTGGGCTTCACTTCTGACTCCCTGTGAGTTCAGATATCTCCCCTGCCAGTAGCAGTGATCCCCTCCCCTACAAGGGAACTCAGGTGAGCTCTTTGTGATGCCATTTCAGTAGGTCATCAGTTACTAGGTGAAGTTGGGCTTCCCTTCTGACTCCCTGTGAGTTCAGATATCTCCCCTGCCAGTAACAGTCATCCCCTCCCCTGCAAGGGAACTCAGGTGAGCTCTTTGTGATGCCATTTCAGTCGGTCATCAGTTACTAGTCGAAGGTGGGCTTCCCTTCTGACTCCCTGTGAGTTCAGATATCACCTCTGCCAGTAACAGTGATCCCCTCCCCTGCAAGGGAACTCAGGTGAGCTCTTTGTGATGCCATTTCAGTAGGTCATCAGTTACTAGGGGAAGGTGGGCTTCCCTTCTGACGCCCAGTGAGTTCAGATATCTCCCCTGCCAATAACAGTGATCCCCTCTCCTGCAAGGGAACTCAGGTGAGCTCTTTGTGATGCCATTTCAGTAGTTCATCAGTTACTAGGGGAAGGTGGGCTTCCCTTCTGACTCCCTGTGAGTTCAGATATCTCCCCTGCCAGTAACAGTGATCTCCTCCCCTGCAAGGGAACTCAGGTGAGCTCTTTGTGATGACATTTCAGTAGTTCATCAGTTACTAGGCCAAGGTTGGCTTCCCTTCTGACTCCCTGTGAGTTCAGATATCACCTCTGCCAGTAACAGTGATCCCCTCCCCTGCAAGGGAACTCAGGTGAGCTCTTTGTGATGCCATTTCAGTAGTTCATCAGTTACTAGGGGAAGGTGGGCTTCCCTTCTGACTCCCTGTGAGTTCAGATATCTCCCCTGCCAATAACAGTGATCCCCTCTCCTGCAAGGGAACTCAGGTGAGCTCTTTGTGATGCCATTTCAGTAGTTCATCAGTTACTAGGGGAAGGTGGGCTTCCCTTCTGACTCCCTGTGAGTTCAGATATCTCCCCTGCCAGTAACAGTGATCTCCTCCCCTGCAAGGGAACTCAGGTGAGCTCTTTGTGATGACATTTCAGTAGTTCATCAGTTACTAGGCCAAGGTTGGCTTCCCTTCTGACTCCCTGTGAGTTCAGATATCTCCCCTGCCAGTAACAGTGATCCCCTCCCCTGCAAGGGACCTCAGGTGAGCTCTTTGTGATGTCATTTCAGTAGGTGATCAGTTACTAGGCGAAGGTGGGCTTCCCTTCTGACTCCCTGTGAGTTCAGATATCTCCCCTGCCAGTAACAGTGATCCTTTCCCCTGCAAGGCAACTCAGGTGAGCTCTTTGTGATGCCATTTCAGTAGGTCATCAGTTACTAGGTGAAGGTGGGCTTCCCTTCTGACTCCCAGTGAGTTCAGATATCTCCCCTGCCAGTAACAGTCATCCCCTCCTCTGCAAGGGAACTCAGGTGAGCTCTTTGTGATGCCATTTCAGTAGTTCATCAGTTACTAGGCGAAGGTGGACTTCACTTCTGACTCCCTGTGAGTTCACATATCTCCCCTGCCTGTAACAGTCATCCCCTCCCCTGCAAGGGAACTCAGGTGAGCTCTTTGTGATGCCATTTCAGTAGGTCATCAGTTACTAGGCGAAGTTGGGCTTCACTTCTGACTCCCTGTGAGTTCACATATCTCCCCTGCCAGTAACAGTCATCCCCTCCCCTGCAAGGGAACTCAGGTGAGCTCTTTGTGATGCCATTTCATTAGGTCATCAGTTACTAGGCGAAGGTGGGCTTCCCTTCTGACTCCCAGTGAGTTCATATATCTCCCCTGCCAGTAACTGTTATCCCCCCCCCTGCAAGGCAACTCAGGTGAGCTCTTTGTGATGCCATTTCAGTAGGTCATCAGTTACTAGGAGAAGTTGGGCTTCCCTTCTGACTCCCTGTGAGTTCAGTTATCTCCCCTGCCAGTAACAGTCATCCCCTCCCCTGCAAGGGAACTCAGGTGAGCTCTTTGTGATGCCATATCAGTAGGTCATCAGTTACTAGGCGAAGGTGGGCTTCCCTTCTGACGCCCAGTGAATTCAGATATCTCCCCTGCCAGTAACAGTGATCCCCTCCCCTGCAAGCCAACTCAGGTGAGCTCGTTGTGATGTCATTTCAGTAGGTCATCAGTTACTAGGCGAAGTTGGGCTTCCCTTCTGACTCCCTGTGAGTTCAGATATCTCCCCTGCCTGTAACACTGATCCCCTCCCCTGCAAGGCAACTCAGATGAGCTCTTTGTGATGCCATTTCAGTAGGTCATCAGTTACTAGGCGAAGTTGGGCTTCCCTTCTGACTCCCTGTGAGTTCAGATATCTCCCCTGCCAGTAACAGTCATTCCCTCCCCTACAAGGGAACTCAGGTGAGCTCTTTGTGATGCCATTTCAGTCGGTCATCAGTTACTAGGCGAAGGTGGGCTTCCCTTCTGACTCCCAATGAGTTCAGATATCTCCCCTGGCAGTAACAGTGATCCCCTCCCCTGCAAGGGAACTCAGTTGAGCTCTTTGTGATGTCATTTCAGTAGGTCATCAGTTACTAGGCGAAGGTGGGCTTCCCTTCTGACTCCCTGTGAGTTCAGATATCTCCCTTGCCAGTAGCAGTGATCCCCTCCCCTACAAGGGAACTCAGGTGAGCTCTTTGTGATGCCATTTCAGTAGGTCATCTGTTACTAGGCGAAGGTGGGCTTCACTTCTGACTCCCTGTGAGTTCACATATCTCCCCTGCCAGTTACAGTCATCCCCTCCCCTGCAAGGGAACTCAGGTGAGCTCTTTGTGATGCCATTTCAGTAGGTCATCAGTTACTAGGCGAAGGTGGGCTTCACTTCTGACTCCCTGTGAGTTCACATATCTCCCCTGCCTGTAACAGTTATCCCCTCCCCTGCAAGGGAACTCAGGTGAGCTCTTTGTGATGTCATTTCAGTAGGTCATCAGTTACTAGGCGAAGGTGGGCTTCCCTTCTGACTCACAGTGAGTTCAGATATGTCCCCTGCCAGTAACAGTCATCCCCTCCCCTGCAAGGGAACTCAGGTGAGCTCTTTGTGATGCCATTTCATTAGGTCATCAGTTACTAGGCGAAGGTGGGCTTCCCTTCTGACTCCCAGTGAGTTCATATATCTCCCCTGCCAGTAACTGTTATCCCCTCCCCTGCAAGGGAACTCAGGTGAGCTCTTTGTGATGCCATTTCAGTAGGTCATCAGTTACTAGGTGAAGGTGGGCTTCCCTTCTGACTCCCTGTGAGTTCACATATCTCCCCTGCCTGTAACAGTGATCCCCTCCCCTGCAAGGCAACTCAGGTGAGCTCTTTGTGATGCCATTTCAGTAGGTCATCAGTTACTAGGAGAAGTTGGGCTTCCCTTCTGACTCCCTGTGAGTTCAGTTATCTCCCCTGCCAGTAACAGTCATCCCCTCCCCTGCAAGGGAACTCAGGTGAGCTCTTTGTGATGCCATTTCAGTAGGTCATCAGTTACTAGGTGAAGGTGGGCTTCCCTTCTGGCTCCCTATGAGTTCAGATATCTCCCCTGCCAGTAACAGTCATTCCCTCCCCTGCAAGGGAACTCAGGTGAGCTCCTTGTGATGCCATTTCAGTCGGTCATCAGTTACTAGGCGAAGGTGGGCTTCCCTTCTGACTCCCAATGAGTTCAGATATCTCCCCTGGCAGTAACAGTGATCCCCTCCCCTGCAAGGGAACTCAGGTGAGCTCTTTGTGATGTCATTTCAGTAGGTCATCAGTTACTAGGCGAAGGTGGGCTTCCCTTCTGACTCCCTGTGAGTTCAGATATCTCCCTTGCCAGTAGCAGTGATCCCCTCCCCTACAAGGGAACTCAGGTGAGCTCTTTGTGATGCCATTTCAGTAGGTCATCAGTTACTAGGCGAAGGTGGGCTTCACTTCTGACTCCCTGTGAGTTCACATATCTCCCCTGCCAGTAACAGTCATCCCCTCCCCTGCAAGGGAACTCAGGTGAGCTCTTTGTGATGCCATTTCAGTAGGTCATCAGTTACTAGGCGAAGGTGGGCTTCACTTCTGACTCCCTGTGAGTTCACATATCTCCCCTGCCTGTAACAGTTATCCCCTCCCCTGCAAGGGAACTCAGGTGAGCTCTTTGTGATGTCATTTCAGTAGGTCATCAGTTACTAGGCGAAGGTGGGCTTCCCTTCTGACTCCCAGTGAGTTCAGATATGTCCCCTGCCAGTAACAGTCATCCCCTCCCCTGCAAGGGAACTCAGGTGAGCTCTTTGTGATGCCATTTCATTAGGTCATCAGTTACTAGGCGAAGCTGGGCTTCCCTTCTGACTCCCAGTGAGTTCATATAACTCCCCTGCCAGTAACTGTTATCCCCTCCCCTGCAAGGGAACTCAGGTGAGCTCTTTGTGATGCCATTTCAGTAGGTCATCAGTTACTAGGTGAAGGTGGGCTTCCCTTCTGACTCCCTGTGAGTTCACATATCTCCCCTGCCTGTAACAGTGATCCCCTCCCCTGCAAGGCAACTCAGGTGAGCTCTTTGTGATGCCATTTCAGTAGGTCATCAGTTACTAGGAGAAGTTGGGCTTCCCTTCTGACTCCCTGTGAGTTCAGTTATCTCCCCTGCCAGTAACAGTCATCCCCTCCCCTGCAAGGGAACTCAGGTGAGCTCTTTGTGATACCATTTCAGTAGGTCATCAGTTACTAGGTGAAGGTGGGCTTCCCTTCTGGCTCCCTGTGAGTTCAGATATCTCCCCTGCCAGTAACAGTCATTCCCTCCCCTGCAAGGGAACTCAGGTGAGCTCTTTGTGATGCCATTTCAGTCGGTCATCAGTTACTAGGCGAAGGTGGGCTTCCCTTCTGACTCCCAATGAGTTCAGATATCTCCCCTGGCAGTAACAGTGATCCCCTCCCCTGCAAGGGAACTCAGGTGAGCTCTTTGTGATGTCATTTCAGTAGGTCATCAGTTACTAGGCGAAGGTGGGCTTCCCTTCTGACTCCCTGTGAGTTCAGATATCTCCCCTGCCAGTAGCAGTGATCCCCTCCCCTACAAGGGAACTCAGGTGAGCTCTTTGTGATGCCATTTCAGTAGGTCATCAGTTACTAGGTGAAGTTGGGCTTCCCTTCTGACTCCCTGTGAGTTCAGATATCTCCCCTGCCAGTAACAGTCATCCCCTCCCCTGCAAGGGAACTCAGGTGAGCTCTTTGTGATGCCATTTCAGTCGGTCATCAGTTACTAGTCGAAGGTGGGCTTCCCTTCTGACTCCCTGTGAGTTCAGATATCACCTCTGCCAATAACAGTGATCTCCTCCCCTGCAAGGGAACTCAGGTGAGCTCTTTGTGATGCCATTTCAGTCGGTCATCAGTTACTAGTCGAAGGTGGGCTTACCTTCTGACTCCCTGTGAGTTCAGATATCTCCCCTGCCAGTAGCAGTGATCTCCTCCCCTGCAAGGGAACTCAGGTGAGCTCTTTGTGATGACATTTCAGTAGTTCATCAGTTACTAGGCGAAGGTGGGCTTCCCTTCTGACTCCCTGTGAGTTCAGATATCTCCCCTGCCAGTAGCAGTGATCCCCTCCCCTGCAAGGGAACTCAGGTGAGCTCTTTGTGATGCCATTTCAGTAGGTCATCAGTTACTAGGTGAAGTTGGGCTTCCCTTCTGACTCCCTGTGAGTTCAGATATCTCCCCTGCCAGTAACAGTCATCCCCTCCCCTGCAAGGGAACTCAGGTGAGCTCTTTGTGATGCCATTTCAGTCGGTCATCAGTTACTAGTCGAAGGTGGGCTTCCCTTCTGACTCCCTGTGAGTTCAGATATCTCCCCTGCCAATAACAGTGATCTCCTCCCCTGCAAGGGAACTCAGGTGAGCTCTTTGTGATGACATTTCAGTAGTTCATCAGTTACTAGGCCAAGGTTGGCTTCCCTTCTGACTCCCTGTGAGTTCAGATATCACCTCTGCCAGTAACAGTGATCCCCTCCCCTGCAAGGGAACTCAGGTGAGCTCTTTGTGATGCCATTTCAGTAGGTCATCAGTTACTAGGGGAAGGTGGGCTTCCCTTCTGACGCCCAGTGAGTTCAGATATCTCCCCTGCCAATAACAGTGATCCCCTCTCCTGCAAGGGAACTCAGGTGAGCTCTTTGTGATGCCATTTCAGTAGTTCATCAGTTACTAGGGGAAGGTGGGCTTCCCTTCTGACTCCCTGTGAGTTCAGATATCTCCCCTGCCAGTAACAGTGATCTCCTCCCCTGCAAGGGAACTCAGGTGAGCTCTTTGTGATGACATTTCAGTAGTTCATCAGTTACTAGGCCAAGGTTGGCTTCCCTTCTGACTCCCTGTGAGTTCAGATATCTCCCCTGCCAGTAACAGTGATCCCCTCCCCTGCAAGGGAACTCAGGTGAGCTCTTTGTGATGTCATTTCAGTAGGTGATCAGTTACTAGGCGAAGGTGGGCTTCCCTTCTGACTCCCTGTGAGTTCAGATATCTCCCCTGCCAGTAACAGTGATCCTTTCCCCTGCAAGGCAACTCAGGTGAGCTCTTTGTGATGCCATTTCAGTAGGTCATCAGTTACTAGGGGAAGGTGGGCTTCCCTTCTGACGCCCAGTGAGTTCAGATATCTCCCCTGCCAATAACAGTGATCCCCTCTCCTGCAAGGGAACTCAGGTGAGCTCTTTGTGATGCCATTTCAGTAGCATCAGTTACTAGGGGAAGGTGGGCTTCCCTTCTGACTCCCTGTGAGTTCAGATATCTCCCCTGCCAGTAACAGTGATCTCCTCCCCTGCAAGGGAACTCAGGTGAGCTCTTTGTGATGACATTTCAGTAGTTCATCAGTTACTAGGCCAAGGTTGGCTTCCCTTCTGACTCCCTGTGAGTTCAGATATCTCCCCTGCCAGTAACAGTGATCCCCTCCCCTGCAAGGGAACTCAGGTGAGCTCTTTGTGATGTCATTTCAGTAGGTGATCAGTTACTAGGCGAAGGTGGGCTTCCCTTCTGACTCCCAATGAGTTCAGATATCTCCCCTGGCAGTAACAGTGATCGCCTCCCCTGCAAGGGAACTCAGGTGAGCTCTTTGTGATGTCATTTCAGTAGGTCATCAGTTACTAGGCGAAGGTGGGCTTCCCTTCTGACTCCCTGTGAGTTCAGATACCTCCCCTGCCAGTATCAGTGATCCCCTCCCCTACAAGGGAACTCAGGTGAGCTCTTTGTGATGCCATTTCAGTAGGTCATCAGTTACTAGGTGAAGTTGGGCTTCCCTTCTGACTCCCTGTGAGTTCAGATATCTCCCCTGCCAGTAACAGTCATCCCCTCCCCTGCAAGGGAACTCAGGTGAGCTCTTTGTGATGCCATATCAGTCGGTCATCAGTTACTAGTCGAAGGTGGGCTTCCCTTCTGACTCCCTGTGAGTTCAGATATCACCTCTGCCAATAACAGTGATCTCCTCCCCTGCAAGGGAACTCAGGTGAGCTCTTTGTGATGCCATTTCAGTCGGTCATCAGTTACTAGTCGAAGGTGGGCTTACCTTCTGACTCCCTGTGAGTTCAGATATCTCCCCTGCCAGTAGCAGTGATCTCCTCCCCTGCAAGGGAACTCAGGTGAGCTCTTTGTGATGACATTTCAGTAGTTCATCAGTTACTAGGCGAAGGTGGGCTTCCCTTCTGACTCCCTGTGAGTTCAGATATCTCCCCTGCCAGTAGCAGTGATCCCCTCCCCTGCAAGGGAACTCAGGTGAGCTCTTTGTGATGCCATTTCAGTAGGTCATCAGTTACTAGGTGAAGTTGGGCTTCCCTTCTGACTCCCTGTGAGTTCAGATATCTCCCCTGCCAGTAACAGTCATCCCCTCCCCTGCAAGGGAACTCAGGTGAGCTCTTTGTGATGCCATTTCAGTCGGTCATCAGTTACTAGTCGAAGGTGGGCTTCCCTTCTGACTCCCTGTGAGTTCAGATATCTCCCCTGCCAATAACAGTGATCTCCTCCCCTGCAAGGGAACTCAGGTGAGCTCTTTGTGATGACATTTCAGTAGTTCATCAGTTACTAGGCCAAGGTTGGCTTCCCTTCTGACTCCCTGTGAGTTCAGATATCACCTCTGCCAGTAACAGTGATCCCCTCCCCTGCAAGGGAACTCAGGTGAGCTCTTTGTGATGCCATTTCAGTAGGTCATCAGTTACTAGGGGAAGGTGGGCTTCCCTTCTGACGCCCAGTGAGTTCAGATATCTCCCCTGCCAATAACAGTGATCCCCTCTCCTGCAAGGGAACTCAGGTGAGCTCTTTGTGATGCCATTTCAGTAGTTCATCAGTTACTAGGGGAAGGTGGGCTTCCCTTCTGACTCCCTGTGAGTTCAGATATCTCCCCTGCCAGTAACAGTGATCTCCTCCCCTGCAAGGGAACTCAGGTGAGCTCTTTGTGATGACATTTCAGTAGTTCATCAGTTACTAGGCCAAGGTTGGCTTCCCTTCTGACTCCCTGTGAGTTCAGATATCTCCCCTGCCAGTAACAGTGATCCCCTCCCCTGCAAGGGAACTCAGGTGAGCTCTTTGTGATGTCATTTCAGTAGGTGATCAGTTACTAGGCGAAGGTGGGCTTCCCTTCTGACTCCCTGTGAGTTCAGATATCTCCCCTGCCATTAACAGTGATCCTTTCCCCTGCAAGGCAACTCAGGTGAGCTCTTTGTGATGCCATTTCAGTAGGTCATCAGTTACTAGGGGAAGGTGGGCTTCCCTTCTGACGCCCAGTGAGTTCAGATATCTCCCCTGCCAATAACAGTGATCCCCTCTCCTGCAAGGGAACTCAGGTGAGCTCTTTGTGATGCCATTTCAGTAGCATCAGTTACTAGGGGAAGGTGGGCTTCCCTTCTGACTCCCTGTGAGTTCAGATATCTCCCCTGCCAGTAACAGTGATCTCCTCCCCTGCAAGGGAACTCAGGTGAGCTCTTTGTGATGACATTTCAGTAGTTCATCAGTTACTAGGCCAAGGTTGGCTTCCCTTCTGACTCCCTGTGAGTTCAGATATCTCCCCTGCCAGTAACAGTGATCCCCTCCCCTGCAAGGGAACTCAGGTGAGCTCTTTGTGATGTCATTTCAGTAGGTGATCAGTTACTAGGCGAAGGTGGGCTTCCCTTCTGACTCCCTGTGAGTTCAGATATCTCCCCTGCCAGTAACAGTGATCCTTTCCCCTGCAAGGCAACTCAGGTGAGCTCTTTGTGATGCCATTTCAGTAGGTCATCAGTTACTAGGTGAAGTTGGGCTTCCCTTCTGACTCCCTGTGAGTTCAGATATCTCCCCTGCCAGTAACAGTCATCCCCTCCCCTGCAAGGGAACTCAGGTGAGCTCTTTGTGATGCCATTTCAGTCGGTCATCAGTTACTAGGCGAAGGTGGGCTTCCCTTCTGACTCCCTGTGAGTTCAGATATCTCCCCTGCCAATAACAGTGATCTCCTCCCCTGCAAGGGAACTCAGGTGAGCTCTTTGTGATGACATTTCAGTAGTTCATCAGTTACTAGGCCAAGGTTGGCTTCCCTTCTGACTCCCTGTGAGTTCAGATATCACCTCTGCCAGTAACAGTGATCCCCTCCCCTGCAAGGGAACTCAGGTGAGCTCTTTGTGATGCCATTTCAGTAGGTCATCAGTTACTAGGGGAAGGTGGGCTTCCCTTCTGACGCCCAGTGAGTTCAGATATCTCCCCTGCCAATAACAGTGATCCCCTCTCCTGCAAGGGAACTCAGGTGAGCTCTTTGTGATGCCATTTCAGTAGTTCATCAGTTACTAGGGGAAGGTGGGCTTCCCTTCTGACTCCCTGTGAGTTCAGATATCTCCCCTGCCAGTAACAGTGATCTCCTCCCCTGCAAGGGAACTCAGGTGAGCTCTTTGTGATGACATTTCAGTAGTTCATCAGTTACTAGGGCAAGGTTGGCTTCCCTTCTGACTCCCTGTGAGTTCAGATATCTCCCCTGCCAGTAACAGTGATCCCCTCCCCTGCAAGGGAACTCAGGTGAGCTCTTTGTGATGTCATTTCAGTAGGTGATCAGTTACTAGGCGAAGGTGGGCTTCCCTTCTGACTCCCTGTGAGTTCAGATATCTCCCCTGCCATTAACAGTGATCCTTTCCCCTGCAAGGCAACTCAGGTGAGCTCTTTGTGATGCCATTTCAGTAGGTCATCAGTTACTAGGGGAAGGTGGGCTTCCCTTCTGACGCCCAGTGAGTTCAGATATCTCCCCTGCCAATAACAGTGATCCCCTCTCCTGCAAGGGAACTCAGGTGAGCTCTTTGTGATGCCATTTCAGTAGCATCAGTTACTAGGGGAAGGTGGGCTTCCCTTCTGACTCCCTGTGAGTTCAGATATCTCCCCTGCCAGTAACAGTGATCTCCTCCCCTGCAAGGGAACTCAGGTGAGCTCTTTGTGATGACATTTCAGTAGTTCATCAGTTACTAGGCCAAGGTTGGCTTCCCTTCTGACTCCCTGTGAGTTCAGATATCTCCCCTGCCAGTAACAGTGATCCCCTCCCCTGCAAGGGAACTCAGGTGAGCTCTTTGTGATGTCATTTCAGTAGGTGATCAGTTACTAGGCGAAGGTGGGCTTCCCTTCTGACTCCCTGTGAGTTCAGATATCTCCCCTGCCAGTAACAGTGATCCTTTCCCCTGCAAGGCAACTCAGGTGAGCTCTTTGTGATGCCATTTCAGTAGGTCATCAGTTACTAGGTGAAGGTGGGCTTCCCTTCTGACTCCCAGTGAGTTCAGATATCTCCCCTGCCAGTAACAGTCATCCCCTCCCCTGCAAGGGAACTCAGGTGAGCTCTTTGTGATGCCATTTCAGTAGTTCATCAGTTACTAGGCGAAGGTGGACTTCACTTCTGACTCCCTGTGAGTTCACATATCTCCCCTGCCTGTAACAGTCATCCCCTCCCCTGCAAGGGAACTCAGGTGAGCTCTTTGTGATGCCATTTCAGTAGTTCATCAGTTACTAGGCGAAGGTGGACTTCACTTCTGACTCCCTGTGAGTTCACATATCTCCCCTGCCTGTAACAGTCATCCCCTCCCCTGCAAGGGAACTCAGGTGAGCTCTTTGTGATGTCATTTCAGTAGGTCATCAGTTACTAGGCGAAGGTGGGCTTCCCTTCTGACTCCCTGTGAGTTCAGATATCTCCCCTGCCAGTAACAGTGATCCTTTCCCCTGCAAGGCAACTCAGGTGAGCTCTTTGTGATGTCATTTCAGTAGGTGATCAGTTACTAGGCGAAGGTGGGCTTCCCTTCTGACTCCCAATGAGTTCAGATATCTCCCCTGGCAGTAACAGTGATCGCCTCCCCTGCAAGGGAACTCAGGTGAGCTCTTTGTGATGCCATTTCATTAGGTCATCAGTTACTAGGCGAAGGTGGGCTTCCCTTCTGACTCCCAGTGAGTTCATATATCTCCCCTGCCAGTAACTGTTATCCCCCCCCCCCTGCAAGGCAACTCAGGTGAGCTCTTTGTGATGCCATTTCAGTAGGTCATCAGTTACTAGGAGAAGTTGGGCTTCCCTTCTGACTCCCTGTTAGTTCAGTTATCTCCCCTGCCAGTAACAGTCATCCCCTCCCCTGCAAGGGAACTCAGGTGACCTCTTTGTGATGCCATATCAGTAGGTCATCAGTTACTAGGTGAAGGTGGGCTTCCCTTCTGACTCCCTGTGAGTTCAGATATCTCCCCTGCCAGTAACAGTCATCCCCTACCCTGCAAGGGAACTCAGGTGAGCTCTTTGTGATGCCATTTCAGTCGGTCATCAGTTACTAGGCGAAGGTGGGCTTCCCTTCTGACTCCCAATGAGTTCAGATATCTCCCCTGCCAGTAACAGTGATCCCCTCCCCTGCAAGGGAACTCAGGTGAGCTCTTTGTGATGTCATTTCAGTAGGTGATCAGTTACTAGGCGAAGGTGGGCTTCCCTTCTGACTCCCTGTGAGTTCAGATATCTCCCCTGCCAGTAACAGTGATCCTTTCCCCTGCAAGGCAACTCAGGTGAGCTCTTTGTGATGCCATTTCAGTAGGTCATCAGTTACTAGGTGAAGGTGGGCTTCCCTTCTGACTCCCAGTGAGTTCAGATATCTCCCCTGCCAGTAACAGTGATCCCCTCCCCTGCAAGGCAACTCAGGTGAGCTCGTTGTGATGTCATTTCAGTAGGTCATCTATTACTAGGCGAAGGTGGGCTTCCCTTCTGACTCCCTGTGAGTTCAGATATCTCCCCTGCCAGTAACAGTGATCCCCTCCCCTGCAAGGCAACTCAGGTGAGCTCGTTGTGATGTCATTTCAGTAGGTCATCAGTTACTAGGCGAAGGTGGGCTTCCCTTCTGACTCCCTGTGATTTCAGATATCTCCCCTGCCAGTAACAGTGAACCCCTCCCCTGCAAGGCAACTCAGGTGAGCTCTTTGTGATGCCATATCAGTAGGTCATCAGTTACTAGGTGAAGGTGGGCTTCCCTTCTGACTCCCTGTGAGTTCAGATATCTCCCCTGCCAGTAACAGTCATCCCCTACCCTGCAAGGGAACTCAGGTGAGCTCTTTGTGATGCCATTTCAGTCGGTCATCAGTTACTAGGCGAAGGTGGGCTTCCCTTCTGACTCCCAATGAGTTCAGATATCTCCCCTGCCAGTAACAGTGATCCCCTCCCCTGCAAGGGAACTCAGGTGAGCTCTTTGTGATGTCATTTCAGTAGGTGATCAGTTACTAGGCGAAGGTGGGCTTCCCTTCTGACTCCCTGTGAGTTCAGATATCTCCCCTGCCAGTAACAGTGATCCTTTCCCCTTCAAGGCAACTCAGGTGAGCTCTTTGTGATGCCATTTCAGTAGGTCATCAGTTACTAGGTGAAGGTGGGCTTCCCTTCTGACTCCCAGTGAGTTCAGATATCTCCCCTGCCAGTAACAGTGATCCCCTCCCCTGCAAGGCAACTCAGGTGAGCTCGTTGTGATGTCATTTCAGTAGGTCATCAGTTACTAGGCGAAGGTGGGCTTCCCTTCTGACTCCCTGTGATTTCAGATATCTCCCCTGCCAGTAACAGTGAACCCCTCCCCTGCAAGGCAACTCAGGTGAGCTCTTTGTGATGCCATTTCAGTAGGTTATCAGTTACTAGGCGAAGGTGGGCTTCCCTTCTGACTCCCTGTGAGTTCACATATCTCCCCTGCCTGTAACCGTCATCCCCTCCACTGCAAGGGAACTCAGGTGAGCTCTTTGTGATGTCATTTCAGTAGGTCATCAGTTACTAGGCGAAGGTGGGCTTCCCTTCTGACTCCCAGTGAGTTCAGATATCTCCCCTGCCAGTAACAGTCATCCCCTCCCCTGCAAGGGAACTCAGGTGAGCTCTTTGTGATGCCATTTCATTAGGTCATCAGTTACTAGGCGAAGGTGGGCTTCCCTTCTGACTTTCAGTGAGTTCAGATATCTCCCCTGCCAGTAACTGTTATCCCCTCCCCTGCAAGGGAACTCAGGTGAGCTCTTTGTGATGCCATTTCAGTAGGTCATCAGTTACTAGGTGAAGGTGGGCTTCCCTTCTGACTCCCAGTGAGTTCACATATCTCCCCTGCAAGGGAACTCAGGTGAGCTCTTTGTGATGACATTTCAGTAGGTTATCAGTTACTAGGTGAAGGTGGGCTTCCCTTCTGACTCCCAGTGAGTTCAGGTATCTCCCCTGCCAGTAACTGTTATCCCCTCCCCTGCAAGGGAACTCAGGTGAGCTCCTTGTGATGCCATTTCAGTAGGTCATCAGTTACTAGGCGAAGGTGGGCTTCACTTCTGACTCCCTGTGAGATCACATATCTCCCCTGCCAGTAACAGTCATCCCCTCCCCTGCAAGGGAACTCAGGTGAGCTCTTTGTGATGCCATTTCAGTAGGTCATCAGTTACTAGGCGAAGGTGGGCTTCCCTTCTGACTCCCTGTGAGTTCACATATCTCCCCTGCCAGTAACAGTGATCCCCTCCCCTGCAAGGGAACTCAGGTGAGCTCTTTGTGATGCCATTTCAGTAGTTCATCAGTTACTACGCGAAGGTGGGCTTCCCTTCTGACTCCCAGTGAGTTCAGATATCTCCCCTGCCAGTAACAGTCATCCCCTCCCCTGCAAGGGAGCTCAGGTGAGCTCTTTGTGATGCCATTTCATTAGGTCATCAGTTACTAGGCGAAGGTGGGCTTCCCTTCTGACTTTCAGTGAGTTCAGATATCTCCCCTGCCAGTAACTGTTATCCCCTCCCCTGCAAGGGAACTCAGGTGAGCTCTTTGTGATGCCATTTCAGTAGGTCATCAGTTACTAGGTGAAGGTGGGCTTCCCTTCTGACTCCCAGTGAGTTCACATATCTCCCCTGCAAGGGAACTCAGGTGAGCTCTTTGTGATGACATTTCAGTAGGTTATCAGTTACTAGGTGAAGGTGGGCTTCCCTTCTGACTCCCAGTGAGTTCAGGTATCTCCCCTGCCAGTAACTGTTATCCCCTCCCCTGCAAGGGAACTCAGGTGAGCTCCTTGTGATGCCATTTCAGTAGGTCATCAGTTACTAGGCGAAGGTGGGCTTCACTTCTGACTCCCTGTGAGATCACATATCTCCCCTGCCAGTAACAGTCATCCCCTCCCCTGCAAGGGAACTCAGGTGAGCTCTTTGTGATGCCATTTCAGTAGGTCATCAGTTACTAGGCGAAGGTGGGCTTCCCTTCTGACTCCCTGTGAGTTCACATATCTCCCCTGCCAGTAACAGTGATCCCCTCCCCTGCAAGGGAACTCAGGTGAGCTCTTTGTGATGCCATTTCAGTAGTTCATCAGTTACTAGGCGAAGGTGGGCTTCCCTTCTGACTCCCTGTGAGTTCACATATCTCCCCTGCCTGTAACCGTCATCCCCTCCACTGCAAGGGAACTCAGGTGAGCTCTTTGTGATGTCATTTCAGTAGGTCATCAGTTACTAGGCGAAGGTGGGCTTCCCTTCTGACTCCCTGTGAGTTCAGATATCTCCCCTGCCAGTAACAGTCATCACCTCCCCTGTAAGGTGAGCTCTTTGTGATGTCATTTCAGTAGGTCATCAGTTACTAGGTGAAGGTGGGCTTCACTTCTGACTCCCTGTGAGTTCAGATATCTCCCCTGTCAGTAACAGTGATCCCCTCCCCTCCAAGGGAACTCAGGTGAGCTCTTTGTGATGCCATTTCAGTAGGTCATGAGTTACTAGGCAAAGGTGGGCTTCCCTTCTGACTCCCTGTGAGTTCAGATATCTCCCCTGTCAGTAACAGTGATCCCCTCCCCTGCAAGGGAACTCAGGTGAGCTCTTTGTGATGCCATTTCAGTAGGTCATCAGTTACTAGGCGAAGGTGGGCTTCCCTTCTGACTCCCTGTGAGTTCAGATATCTCCCCTGCCAGTAACAGTGATCCCCCTCCCCTGCAAGGAAACTCAGGTGAGCTCTTTGTGATGCCATTTCAGTAGGTCATCAGTTACTAGGCGAAGGTGGGCTTCCCTTCTGACTCCCTGTGAGTTCAGTTATCTCCCCTGCCAGTAACAGCCATCCCCTCCCCTGCAAGGTGAGCTCTTTGTGATGTCATTTCAGTAGGTCATTAGTTACTAGGTGAAGGTGGGCTTCCCTTCTGACTCCCAGTGAGTTCAGATATCTCCCCTGCCAGTAACAATCATCCCCTCCCCTGCAAGGGAACTCAGGTGAGCTCTTTGTGATGCCATTTCAGTAGGTCATCAGTTACTAGGCGAAGGTGGGCTTCCCTTCTGACTCCCTGTGAGTTCAGATATCTCCCCTGCCAGTAACAGTGATCCTCCTCCCCTGCGAGGAAACTCAGATGAGCTCTTTGTGATGCCATTTCAGTAGGTCATCAGTTACTAGGTGAAGGTGGGCTTCCCTTCTGACTCCCAGTGAGTTCAGATATCTCCCCTGCCAGTAACAGTCATCCCCTCCCCTGCAAGGGAACTCAGGTGAGCTCTTTGAGATGCCATTTCAGTAGGTCATCAGTTACCAGGCGAAGGTGGGCTTCCCCTCTAACTGCCAGTGAGTTCAGATATCTCCCCTGCCAGTAACAGTCATCCCCTCTTCTGCAAGGGAACTCAGGTGAGCTCTTTGTGATGCCATTTCAGTAGGTCATCAGTTACTAGGGGAAGGTGGGCTTCCCTTCTGACTCCCTGTGAGTTCAGATATCTCCCCTGCCAGTAACAGTGATCCCCCTCCCCTGCAAGGAAACTCAGGTGAGCTCTTTGTGATGCCATTTCAGTAGGTCTTCAGTTACTAGGCGAAGGTGGGCTTCCCTTCTGACTCCTTGTGAGTTCAGATATCTACCCTGCCAGTAACAGTGATCCCCCTCCCCTGCAAGGAAACTCAGGTGAGCTCTTTGTGATGCCATTTCAGTAGGTCATCTGTTACTAGGTGAAGGTGGGCTTCCCTTCTGACTCCCTGTGAGTTCAGATATCTCCCCTGCCAGTAACAGTCATCACCTCCCCTGTAAGGTGAGCTCTTTGTGATGTCATTTCAGTAAGTCATTAGTTACTAGGTGAAGGTGGGCTTCCCTTCTGACTCCCAGTGAGTTCAGATATCTCCCCTGCCAGTAACAGTCATCCCCTCCCCTGCAAGGGAACTCAGGTGAGCTCTTTGTGATGCCATTTCAGAAGAAGAAGAAGAAGAAGAGTTGGTTCTTATATGCCACTTTTCACTATCCAAAGAAGGCTCAAAGTGGCTTACAGTCGCCTTCCCATTCCTCCCCCCACAACAGACACCCTGTGGGGTGGGTGAGGCTGAGAGAGCCCTGATATCACTGCCCGGTCAGAACAGTTTTATCAGTTCCGTGGCGAGCCCAAGGTCACCCAGCTGGCTGCATGTGGGGGAGCGCAGAATCGAACCTGGCTTGCCAGTTTTGAAGTCCGCACTCCTAACCCCTACACCAAATTGGCTCTCTGCAAGGGAACTCAGGTGAGCTCTTTGTGATGCCATTTCAGTAGGTCATCAGTTACTAGGCGAGGGTGGGCTTCCCTTCTGACGCCCAGCGAGTTCAGATATCTCCCCTGTCAGTAACAGTGATCCCCTCCCCTGCAAGGGAACTCAGGTGAGCTCTTTGTGATGCCATTTCAGTAGGTCATCAGTTACTAGGTGAAGGTGGGCTTCCCTTCTGACTCCCTGTGAGTTCAGATATCTCCCCTGCCAGTAACAGTGATCCCCTCCCCTGCAAGGGAACTCAGGTGAGCTCTTTGTGATGCCATTTCATTAGGTCATCAGTTACTAGGCGAAGGTGGGCTTCCCTTCTGACTTTCAGTGAGTTCAGATATCTCCCCTGCCAGTAACTGTTATCCCCTCCCCTGCAAGGGAACTCAGGTGAGCTCTTTGTGATGCCATTTCAGTAGGTCATCAGTTACTAGGTGAAGGTGGGCTTCCCTTCTGACTCCCAGTGAGTTCACATATCTCCCCTGCCTGTAACAGTGATCCCCTCCCCTGCAAGGGAACTCAGGTGAGCTCTTTGTGATGACATTTCAGTAGGTTATCAGTTACTAGGTGAAGGTGGGCTTCCCTTCTGACTCCCAGTGAGTTCAGGTATCTCCCCTGCCAGTAACTGTTATCCCCTCCCCTGCAAGGGAACTCAGGTGAGCTCTTTGTGATGCCATTTCAGTAGGTCATCAGTTACTAGGCGAAGGTGGGCTTCACTTCTGACTCCCTGTGAGATCACATATCTCCCCTGCCAGTAACAGTCATCCCCTCCCCTGCAAGGGAACTCAGGTGAGCTCTTTGTGATGCCATTTCAGTAGGTCATCAGTTACTAGGCGAAGGTGGGCTTCCCTTCTGACTCCCTGTGAGTTCAGATATCTCCCCTGCCAGTAACAGTCATCACCTCCCCTGTAAGGTGAGCTCTTTGTGATGTCATTTCAGTAAGTCATTAGTTACTAGGTGAAGGTGGGCTTCCCTTCTGACTCCCAGTGAGTTCAGATATCTCCCCTGCCAGTAACAGTCATCCCCTCCCCTGCAAGGGAACTCAGGTGAGCTCTTTGTGATGCCATTTCAGAAGAAGAAGAAGAAGAAGAGTTGGTTCTTATATGCCACTTTTCACTATCCAAAGAAGGCTCAAAGTGGCTTACAGTCGCCTTCCCATTCCTCCCCCCACAACAGACACCCTGTGGGGTGGGTGAGGCTGAGAGAGCCCTGATATCACTGCCCGGTCAGAACAGTTTTATCAGTTCCGTGGCGAGCCCAAGGTCACCCAGCTGGCTGCATGTGGGGGAGCGCAGAATCGAACCTGGCTTGCCAGTTTTGAAGTCCGCACTCCTAACCCCTACACCAAATTGGCTCTTTGCAAGGGAACTCAGGTGAGCTCTTTGTGATGCCATTTCAGTAGGTCATCAGTTACTAGGCGAGGGTGGGCTTCCCTTCTGACGCCCAGCGAGTTCAGATATCTCCCCTGTCAGTAACAGTGATCCCCTCCCCTGCAAGGGAACTCAGGTGAGCTCTTTGTGATGCCATTTCAGTAGGTCATCAGTTACTAGGTGAAGGTGGGCTTCCCTTCTGACTCCCTGTGAGTTCAGATATCTCCCCTGCCAGTAACAGTGATCCCCTCCCCTGCAAGGGAACTCAGGTGAGCTCTTTGTGATGCCATTTCAGTAGGTCATCAGTTACTAGGCGAAGGTGGGCTTCCCTTCTGACGCCCAGTGAGTTCAGATATCTCCTCTGCCAGTAACAGTGATCCCCTCCCCTGCAAGGGAACTCAGGTGAGCTCTTTGAGATGTCATTTCAGTAGGTCATCAGTTACTAGGTGAAGGTGGGCTTCCCTTCTGACTCACAGTGAGTTCAGATATCTCCCCTGCCAGTAACAGTGATCCCCTCCCCTGCAAGGGAACTCAGGTGAGCTCTTAGTGATGCCATTTCAGTAGGTCATCAGTTACTAGGTGAAGGTGGGCTTTCCTTCAGACTCCCAGTGAGTTCAGATATCTCCCCTGCCAGTAACTGTGATCCCCTCCCCTGCAAGGCAACTCAGGTGAGCTCTTTGTGATGCCATTTCAGTAGGTCATCAGTTACTAGGTGAAGGTGGGCTTCCCTTCTGACTCCCAGTGAGTTCAGATATCCCCCCTGCCAGTAACAGGGATCCCCTCCCCTGCAAGGGAACTCAGGTGAGTTCTTTGTGATGACATTTCAGTAGATCTTCAGTAGATCTTCAGTAGTTTCTAGGTGGTGGTTGGCTTCTCCCTTGACTCCCAGTGTGTTCAGATATCTCCCCTGCCAGTAACAGCCATCCCCTCCTCTCCAGGGGAACTCAGGTGACCTCTTTGTGATGCCTTTTCAGTTGGTCTCCAGTTTCTAGGTGGAGCAGGGCTTCACTTCTGATTCCCAATGTGTTCATATATCTCCCTAGAAAGTAACAGGCATACCCTACTGTCCAAGGGAACTCAGGTGAGCCCTTTGTGATTTAATTTCAGTACGGCTCCAGTTTCTAGGTCGGGGTTGGCTTTCCCTCTGACTGCCAGTGTTTTCAGATATCTTCCCTGCTACGAAAGCTCACACCCTGAATAAATCTTTGTTGGTCTTAAAAGTGCTACTGGACTTTGATTTTATTGACAGCAAGGAATTACTTAAATCACTGAGCTCTTGAAATATGCTGTTTGTAGGAGGGACACTAGAGCCCCTCCCTGTGGTGCATTGGTCCAAAACTGGATGGGGCCTTGTGACATTTTCAAAGCAAGAGAATTCGTGCTCTAAAGTGACTCTAACTTGCCTTAATTGTCTCTGGGAACACCCTGGCATCTTGTTTTGCCCTGTGAGCCAGAACTGCTTCTGTTATATCATCCATCTAATTAGGCAAGTCAAGCCTCTCTCTCTCTCAGCCTTAACTCCCCATTCCTACTTACGAGGCTAGTTATATTGATTTGGGCTAAACTGTCTCAAGCACTCAAAAAGGA
The DNA here is from genome assembly GCF_049243985.1 of Paroedura picta. Taxonomy (NCBI): domain Eukaryota; kingdom Metazoa; phylum Chordata; class Lepidosauria; order Squamata; family Gekkonidae; genus Paroedura; species Paroedura picta. The sequence continues at coordinate 97,441,797 of NC_135374.1, read as the reverse complement.
CTGTCTAAATGTTGTTACTTTTCTTTTCTGCTAGAAAAACGATCCCTGTTTTGTAATTTTTTAGAGGATTCCCCTCCTCTTAATAACATGGATGTGTACATGTTTTTTTGTCCAAGTCCTTTTTTCACCATCAGCTAAAACCTCAAATGGTTTATCGAATACAAGTCACAATACAGAAACCCTCTAGGTGGTGGTTTTCAAAACCTAAGGGAAGCTTCTCTATATGTTTCTTCTGCCTAATTGACAGAACTGTAGATAGGGGGAACCCTCTACCTCCAGATTAACCAACTGGGAATCATAAAAATCCTTCTTACAGATAGTGCTTGTCGAAAACCAAATGGCATGCCTCCAGTTATTGTAAAGACTTCATTCAACAGAGGCTGGAAGTCCTGTTGCTAAGTCTTTACCTCAGAGAGAGAGAGAGAGAGAGAGAGAGAGAGAAGAGAGACTTCTCTGGAGATTTTTGTTTCTCTGGAGACTTCATTTCATGTTACTGAGTGGTTTTTGTCCTGCAAAACAGTTGTATCTAGTTAGTGTATAACAAGAGTGGCTGTGTCCTAATTTATATCTCAGCAGAAAAAGAAGCCTTTGTCACACATTTTACAAAACCAGGGAGTCTCTGAAAGACAAATTACTCTTGTTACACTGAGCTATCCTGCCACATTATAATTTTCTTTACTTGTATTGTACTGTGTAAGACTGGCTGCTTTCCACTGAAGTAAACCTGAAAAAGCTGTTGTAAAATGGCCATAAAATGGAGTTGTTCCACTTCTGACTACATATTAGGGAGTAATTTTTGGGAACATCTTTTTTTGTATTAAATGCTCTGTATAAGAAGAAAATTAGCACATGCCAGTAAAGTACAACCCTTTCCCTCAGTGGGCTAGTGTTCTAGTTACAGGAAGGGTCTTCTTAAAAATGAAAGAAAATTTACAATGGTATATAGCCCACAGTATTACCTTATCGTGACCACTGCTGCGCATACAGATTTGGTCTAAAAGGAGAAAGGTCAAAAGAGATGTATGATGGGGGAAAGAGTACCAGCTGGGGGAAAGGCTTTGAAAGCACAGAAGGGGGACTGAACTATCTAAATGACTGTTAAAAAATCAGGTCTCTGATCATTGCTACTAAACAGGGAGCAATGCTTGGACATCCCTCCCAAGATAGTGATACGACTGCTTTGGTGATAATGTTGAGTATGGAGGTTGTTGCCATGATATAGGGTTGGCCTAGCTATTGATCTTCCCCCTTTATGCCATCTTAGACCCATTGGACTTACAAGGATGAAAGTGCTTTGGACAGCATTATTATTAAGCCAATATTGCAGTTAGAAGAAGAAGAAGAGTTGGTTCTTATATGCCGCTTTTCCCTACCCGAAGGAGGCTCAAAGCGGCTTACAGTCGCCTTCCCCTTCCTCTCCCCACAACAGACACCCTGTGGGGTAGGTGAGGCTGAGAGAGCCCTGATATCACTGCCCGGTCAGAACAGTTTTATCAGTGCTGTGGCAAGCCCAAGGTCACCCAGCTGGCTGCATGTGGGGGAGCGCAGAATCGAACCTGGCATGCCAGATTAGAAGTCTGCACTCCTAACCACTAGACCAAACTGGCTCTTAGCATATTCAATTAGCATATTCAGAAACGAAATAAATGAGAAATCCAAATGTAAGAACAAGCAGAAAAGAAGGAACAAGTAGGGTAACTGGGACATGATATTACATTTGTAGCTATATTTTTCACCGAGCAAGTCAAAGCTGTCTGCATTTTTATACAAATGCTTCTTTCTAAATGAAGTCTTGAAAGAGCCCATATGGTATAGTCTATCCCGGTCTAATTAACCAAGGCTGTAAGGTCAGTTGTCCACTGGTGGAAGTATAATGTTCGATGATTATAATTGTAATGTTTCATTTATCTTGCTACTGTTCCTCATTCAATCGACTTGGGGGGGGGGGAGGTCTAAAGCACCACAGAAAAGCATATGTATTCCACAGGCTACATTGAATGTTACCTTCAGTTCTTTGTCCAACCCCTAATGGGTTTTCATTCTAATGTTCTAATCTAGCATTAAATCCTATGGTCTGTCAGAATTATACATCCCATGGGACAATCTTCTTGTAGAAGTTGAATATTTATTTATTCGACTTATTTCCTGCCACTCTCATGGCAGGCTCATGGCGGGTTACAACAGTCGGTTAAAACCCCATTAAAATCCCGCCGGACATACATTAATACAGACTCCTAAAACAGTTAAAACATGGTGATCACTAACCTGCTAGCCCCTGAGAAATCTAATGTAGGAGTAATGTCTATCCTAATGTAGGAAGCACAGATCACATTGTGGGTGCTGCGCTCTTAACTGGGGGGCCCATCAGATCTTCCTTGCCACGTCTGCCTCATCCATAAACCTGGCAGAAGAGCTCCATTTTGTAGGCCCTGCGGAATGTTGAAAGCTCCCGCAGGGCCCTTAGCTCTTCCGGGAGCTCATTCCACCAGGTAGGGGCCAGGACTGAAAAGGCCCTGGCTCTGGTTGAGGCCAGGTGCGCCTCCCTGGAGCCGGGAATATGTCCAAAAGCACAGATTAAGCAGGTCAAAGTGCAATTCTCAAGACTTTCTGGGGGGTTAGCCCCACAATAGGCCTGATTCCGGATTCTGACTAAACTATCTTAGGGTGGCAGTGGCAATCTCCCACATGTTAACTTGTCAGGAAATGATAGATCCTTCAGGCATTGAATCCCTGCTTGTTGTCTCAAGCAATACCATACAATTGCAGGTTTACTGTCTTTACAAGGACTAGACCTAAATTACGCACTACAAATGCCATGCCATAGCACTGCTGCCTGGTGCTCATGTGCCACAAAATGGGAACACCCCACTTCAACCCTCATGATTTTAAATAGTGTATGTATTATTCTTCAACCTCTCAGTATAAGTCAACGGTTGGATTTTTCTTGAAATGGTTCATGGTTGTTTGATTACCACTCCTGGGTTGCCTGTCTGTATGAAACTCTAGCAGAAAATTTTAAAAAACATACACACACACACACACACACACCATGTGGACAAGTGTTGCTGCATCGCCAGACTGTCAACTTATCAGACTAATGGGTAGAAGATGAGGAGCAGTGTAGGGAAAAACCCTGAAAGCAGCAGTGATCAGCTTGTGTCAGGGGCTACAGAACAACTGAAGTGGAGCTGAAATGTACATTTTTGTTTTGTTGTTAAGGTCATGGACAGTGTAACTGTGGAAGATGTGACTGTAAAGAAAGATGGGTAGGGAAGAAGTGTGAACACCCCCGTTCTTGTCCCATATCAGCTGAAGAGAGTTTGAGAAAATGTCAAGGAAGCTCACATTTACCTTGCTCTGGAAGAGGTAGGTGATATCTCTCAATTTTTCAGGATTTAGTTGAATTGTTGCTTAGATCAGAGGCAACCTTGGCCCTACTGAATGGATGTTCAAAGATTCTGTTTTAGATTGTGCTCAAAGATTAGTGTTCAACAGTGCTCATTAATCAATTAGCAGTAAACTGGAGAAAAAAGGTACAACTTTGCCCTGCAATCCTAAGCAATTTGTCATTCGGACTGCTGTTTCCCAGGATTCATATGAGGGGGTAAGAGAAAACATGATCCCCATGTGGCTTGCAGATGTTAGGGGTGGACAAATCAGCAAACTAGATATCCTGAAGATCCTCCACTAGACAATGCCTGTAACCGTTTCATGATTTAAGGCATCCTTTATGACATCATGCAATTTTGCAAGGAAACTTAATTTCCTAATGATTTGAGGGAGGGGGGGAGTTGGGATTGGCAGCACAAATGTTGATTGAGATATATATAATTCATGTTTTATAAGGGTGGGTCGCTCCACGTGAATCACATTTCTCTGATTGATGTCATGGCAAAATGGGACTGGTTATTTCTTTTTGACCATCTGTGGCCGGCAGCCTCTTCCCGGCTCAGGTACAGAACACAGCTGCTCAGTTGGTCTCCTCCAGCAGCAAACACAAGTCAACAAGACTCGTGAGCTGGAGGCTGCTTAAGTATGCCGGTCGGCTGTCTGTCTGGCTGGCAGCTCCACCTACCCCATTCAGATTACGACATATGCCATTATTATGACTGTCAGTGAATTAGAGACTTGGTTCTTGGGTGCAATCTTGCAAAAGTTGTGACTAAGTCTCATTAAAAAGCAATGGAATTGTGACAAGTACTATTGATATCAGTGGGGTGTAACGATGACTTTTGCTGGATCCCACCCCATCGTTATTTAAACAGCACAATCAATTAAAATATATTGCAGCATTATGACTGTCGGTGTTTAAATTTGCGGGCATGTATCGTATCACTCTGCTGAGCAAAGTTTGAAGCCTAAGCGGCCAGCCTAAGGAAACATCATTCATCTTAAGTCGCTTTTCCTCTAAAAAAAGAGAGAGGCTAGAGGCCAACTGGAAATGTTGGAGGAAATTCCTCGAGACTAAGGAAGGATAGACACCATTGATCACAGTCCAATACAGTAAGTCTCAAAAATTACAAATGCCCAGGTTATGAAAAGCAAAATCCAGGAAGTAAGCTTGTAAGGCAGGGGAGGAGTGAAAAGAGAAGAGGAAGAAGAGTTGGTTTTTAGGCCCTTCTTTTCTCTACCCAAATGAGTCTCAAAGCAGTTTATAATCACCTTCCTTTTCTCTCCCCACAACAGTCACCTTGAGAGGTAAGTGGGTCTCAGAGAGCTCTGAGAGAGCAGTGACTGACCCAGGGTCACCCAGCTGACTTGTGGAGCAGTGGGGAATCATGCTGTGTCATTCCCCCCCACACACTTTGAGGAAGCTGCTTTTGATTAGAATCCACTGCTCTTAATCGCTACACCACACTGGTTCTCGGAGGGGGTAGCAGAAGACTGAGAAGTATTACCACACCCCCATGTATTCAAACTGACTTGGGAAATTAGCTTGTGCGTTTTTTTAAGCTCAAGAGATGGCTGTAAGTAGTGAGTTTCAGCAGGACGGCAAGAGACTTTAAAAGTTTTAAAGAAATACAGACTTTATTGAGGCAGTAAAATACTGGCACATTATAAAATGTTTTCTCACTCATGTGAAGAAAAGGCTAACCCTGCTCTAGAATGGTGACGTGAAATAGAGCACAATCAGTCAATGGCTGTAGTGGCGTTTTGACCAAATGATACCAATTAGGTTTCATGAAAAGGCTGTCAACATAACAATGACTCAACTTTATGCCCCAACTAGAGATGCTGACGAGGAAGTAGTTGAAAGCTTTTCTAGAAGTGTTCAGGCAAAATTGATCATACACCTAAACAAGATAGGTTGATATCATAGGTGACTAGAACACAAAAGGAGGAACGAATACAGAGTAAAATATTATTGGAAATAAATATAATATTTATATTATATAAAATATTATTGGAAAATTTAGACTTGGGTTAAAAATTAAGCAGGAGAGCAGCTCATAGAAATTTGTGAAGCTGACAATTTGCTCATTACAAACACATGCTTCAGGCAGCCAATCAGAGAGCTGAATACGTGGACATCACTGGATGGTCAATATAAAAATCAAATAGATTGTATAATCAAAAGCAGAATTCTTCTGTCTGCTAAAACAATACCAGAAGTTGATAGTGGTACAAACCATGAATTATTAATATCAAAAATCAGGATAAAGCTGAATAAAAACATTCATAGTGCCAAAATATAAATAACAGTATTGAAAATTTTAAAGAACATGTAAAAATGGATTCACATTAAAAAGTTCAATTGAATGTGAACTAGAAGAACTGTGTGATTTAAGTTGTTGAAATTTTATATTCCTTGACAATCATCAACCAAATCATGACTGAGAAATTGAAGGAGATTGAGACTTTGGGGGCCAATTATGAAGGAACTAGAAAAGATCCTTAAATGTAAAGAAGTTTCTGGAGACCAAGATCGATAATTCATTCTATGGTATTTCCATTACCATATATGGATGTGAAAGTTGAACAAAAAAATTGATTAATTTGAAATATGTAATTGGAGAAAAGCTTTGTGAATACTATGACCTACTAAAGACAAATAAGAGGATTCTAGATCAAATCAAGCCTGAATTTTCCTAGACATTAAAATGTCTAAATGGCTACCATACTTTTGTCCCATCATGAGAAGTCAAGACTTACTGGAAAAGACAGCAATGGTATTGTTATTGTTGTTGTTATTGTTATTGTTATTTATTAGATTTATTTCCCGCTACTCCCCATAGGCTCGTGGTGGGTAAAAATAGTCTTGTCCCCATTAAAATACCCATTAAAAGACTTTAAAACAATCCCAACATGGCGGAAAAACTCTCATAATTCCCACCCCCTGCTATCAGAGCGGCAGGGAGGATGGGGAGGAGATCTAACCTGCTAAACCCAGGGGAGCGGGGGGGGGGGATATTGACTCTCTTTTGCTGGTAGGAGAAGCTAAAGGCAATAGAAAAAAGTAAAACCTGACACGAGATGGATTGGTTCCGTAAAAGAAGGCATGGCCTTCAGTTTGCAAGGCCAGATCAAAGCTGTTAATGAGCATATGTTTTGGAGATCAATAATTCATAAGATTGCTATAAGTCAGAAGTAATTTGTTGGGACATTAAGACTCACAATGTATTTGGAGATCAATACTTTTCCAGGAATGGGAAGTTCCAGAAAATGAATGCTGGGAATTGGAAGCTGCATTACATACTATATTAAAACTTCTTAATTCTAAATTAAGAACATATTGTTTGGATCAGGAATTCTGCTTGACAGCAGTATAATATGTGAGTTGTATTATTAAACGAATGTTGACATATGTCAGTTTTTTTCATTCTAAAAAAACCCAATTGGTTACAGTATATAAGACTTCAAGGACACAAGAGGCAGCTTTGATTGTCACCCACTTCTGTGCAAAGATAATTCAGGTCAGCCAGCCCTGTATCCGGCCTTATTGCATGGCCAGATGGGAGGCTGTGCCTGGAGGCAAGAGGCCATCATCCAGAGGTGCCCTGGTCAGGTGGGCTGGGGTGGGCGGGTGGATGTCCTGGATGCCTTACCTGCCTGCTCCTCCCTATTTATTGCAGGGCCACTAGATGCTTCACTCTTGGATTGATATGGCTTTGCCAGCCACCCGCTCTACAATTCGGTTGTTACATAACATTATTGTGTTTCTCTTTGTGCATGCTTTGCGTTTTTGGGGCACAGGACAGAAGTGGTGGCTGTGTGCTTGCATGCTGTGGTTCTGGGGTCCCCCTTTTGGAGTCAGAAGGTAGAGCCAACTCAGCATCAATGCTATGTTGTTATCAATAAAGCGGTGGCCTCTTTTGTCCCAAAATCAGGTGGTCTGTCTTTATTTTGCATGAATACATGCCATGCCCCACAGGGCACGCAAGATGCAGATGATTTCCAAAGGTTCTGTTCTTTCATAGTTATAAAAATGTAGAGGAAGGCTGAAGGAAAAACATGGGAGCATGATTTGTTCTTCTTTGGTTCTTCATATGAAGTGATAATGTAATGCATTTTATTGCATTAGGATTTGTACCTCAGTCAGAAGACGTTGATAAGAACCTATTCTTAAAGCCATCAAAATGACATAAAATCGATTAAATGCAGATGTGAATGTGAAATGTGGTGAAACCCATTTGTTCTAATGGGTTTACCTTGTTAACTTTACCACAATTTGTTTGGCTCAGCCTCGATGAGGATTTGCTAGAGGATCTTAGGAACATTTCTCCTTGTTCATTACTGGTGAAGAGGGTGTAAGCTAAAACAGCAGGTAGTTTTGTCTCACACTATTATCCCTGGACATCCTCCTTCAACAGTGGTTCTCAACCTTTCTAATGCTGCGACCCTTTGATACAGTTCCTCATGTTGTGGTCACCCCCAACCATAAAACGATGCAAGTGTTCTTTCATAGAAATTAAACCGAAACTGACCAATGACGTGAAGATCCATGGTTCATGATTGTTTTTTTCCTATCATTCCAAGATAGAGATCTACCCTGCAAGGCTGTTGTGTGGATGGCGCCCGCTCCTCCAAGCTGCTTGCCCTGTGAAAGGGTTGTTCGACCACCAAATGGGTCCCGACCCCCGGGTTAAGAACCACTGCCCATCAGGATGATGTCAGTTCTCATGTACTGGTAGAAGAAGGGCCCAGTGGGGCAAAATACCTTTTGCTGTGACCAGCATAGAGAGATGGATGTGTCCAACATAGTTGCTTAATTTCTAAAGCCACGTATCAGCCTCCCTTGTAGCATGCAGGTTGGGAATGACTGAATCACAGCTGTTTATTTAAATACTGCAGGAAAAGAAATCAGTATGGGGGAGTCAGGTAGATTTCATGAAAATATGAAACTGGGGATGTTGGGCACAGGACAGAAGTGGATGTATATTTTTCTGTAAGAATAGGTCACGAAGTACTTAAGCGTAACAGCACAAGATTCATTATCTTGATGCAACGCAATCAGCTTTCTTTAAAATGACAGCAAATTTTTAGTTTTAAACGGATACTGCAAATCCCACCCTTAGCAACAGGCTTAACAGTTTGGGAATATTTTCTCATCACCAAATTGCTGTTATTATCATAACTGTTATTACCTAATCAAAGGATCAGACACAAATGTGAGCCAGACTCAATCTGGATCCTTTGTGTAGGGATTATTTTACGCTTGAGTGGGGTTTTGAGTGGAACAGAGCCCCAAAGTACAGCAGTAGTTTTGACAGATGGACTGTGGTACCAGAATCTGGAAAAGCCTGATGCTGAGATTGTGTCCCCCAACTCTGTATACCTTCTATTAGGTCTGTGTAGCTTGAGAACTGTTTTAGGATTTCTTACCCTGTGGAGATTGCACTGTGAGTTTCGGCTTGATATAACGTGCAGCAGTGTGGAACCAGGGAGATATTGCTTCTGTCTTGCCAGTGCCAGTTTAATAAATAAATAAAACTAATTCTGCAGAAACTTCACCACCTTGGTTGATATCTCTCATCAGTTCTTTGTCAGCTTAATTTTAAAATCAAGAATTTTTTTGCCATTGCAACTATGAGGAGAATGTCATTAGTATAAATTTCAGCTCTCTTGAATTCTTGTGAAGAGTCTACTGTTTGTTTTAGCACCTACTGATAAGAATATCAGATTTACTCCTCACTTATGTCTTTAGAATCCAAACCTACAGGAGCCTATTGGCAATCATTTAGACATTTATCTCTGAAGAAAGTGAAATTATTACGATAGCTGCCTTAGGGTATCTTAGGATCTCCTAATACTTTGGGTATATTTTCTGTGGTTCCCAGGATAATTTACATAAATTACATTATCCCAGCATAATTTGCATGCACAAAGTCCCATGTTCAATGCTCAGCATCTCCTGTCAAGACCATCAAGAGGCAGGTGATATGAAAGATCTATAACTGAGATCCTATAGAGTTATTGCCATTGAGAGTAGCAAAATACTGATGTTAATGAGCCAGCAGTCTCATTCATTATAAACTAGCTTCATTTGTTTACCTTATTGCTTAAAGGAAATGCACCCTAGATAAAGCCAAGTATGGATCTGGAATACTTAGGGAACCTCATGAATATGGAGGAGTCTATTGTTTTTTAACAAAATGCATTTAAATAATGAACTGAAAAGTGACTTGGATTACTCAGACGTCAGTTTTTATAGTACTGGTGGTCCCGGGCCCTCGGGACGCTCACCTGGCCTCGATCTGGGCCAGGGCCTTTTCGGTCCTGGCCCCGACTTGGTAGAACAAGCTCCTGGAAGAGCTAAGGGCCCTGACGGAGTTGTCAATTTTCCGCAGGGCCCACAAGGCAGAACTCTTCCGGCAGGCATACGGTTGAGGCAAGGGCATGGTCCCGTTATTCAATCTGGGATCCCCCTGTCCATCGTGTCCATCAATTGATCTGTTCCCCACTCTCATCTTGGCCCTGGCTGGCTGAGGGGATGAGTTTGTTTTTATTCTTTTACTATGTAAACCGTTGTGAGCTCAATTGGGAACGGCGGTATACAAATTCAATAAATAAATAAAATCTAAAGTATTTAAAATTGCACTTATTTAAAAAAGAGAGAGGATTCTTATGCCAAAAGATGCTGCTGGCTGGAACACTAGGCCACATCCTCTGTTTTTCTTCAGAACTATTACATTTACTCACATGCAAATCTGTAGAAGTTGAAGTGATTTATTAATCCACTGATTAAAACCCATAGGATTCATCAACAATTTAAAAAAAAGCCTAAGTGACCGCACTAATTTTAACTTGCATTGGTATAGTGCCAGCATTAAAGTGGAACAGAAGGACGCATTCAAATGGTCACTCTTGGCTAATGTGAACAAAGCAAGCCTTATAAGATGGCTTTGAGTATGCTCTTGTCTTTGAAATTGCTTACCGAATTTAGCACAGATGCTGAGAAACTCTCTTCCGTCTTTCTGTGACCTCTGCTGTTGATTCATTACCATTTCTAATATGAAATGCCATTGATTACCATGTAGTTGATATTTACGGTGAATAATAATGCGGGCCCTGGTATTCTTCGGGCCATGATAGACTGAGTCCTTATAGCAGCTTCTGGTTGTTAGTGACAGATGACTAATTTAGACTGGTAATCTTATGGAGATATCAGTGCAAAAAATTGAGTTCCTTTTTTCTTCCTGAAGAGGCAGCTGAATAGTTATTTAACTGTATCTGGCCCTTGACAGAGCCATGGCATTTCTTACAATGTTCTGTGTTCTGGCTGCAAAAGATGAGGAGGAAAATAATAAGTGAATAGCAATGTGATTTCTGTGTATGATTAATTAGGAAAATGATAACCCCCTTCAGAGGGTCAAGCCGGAGAGCGCGAAGAAGCAGAAGTGAAATTATATAAAGTGTAGATAAAGACAAAATGAAGTTTCTGGGTAAGTGGTATCATTATTAGAACTTGATTCATTTTCTTCTGAGAGTTAAAATGTAATATTCAATTATGATTTTCAATGCAGCTGAAGATTTTCTGGAAATGATTATAGGTGTGTCCTCCCTCCCCGAGATTAGGAACATAGGTAGGTTCAAGAATAACACATAACATTTGGTCTGCCTTTTGGCAATTTTGTTCTAGGAGTTTTTGTGTACAATCAGCCCATAGCAAACATGGGCTGCTTCCATATGGAGGTTTTGGTCTAGGAAGACAAAATCCCAGTCTAGACAAAGCTGGGAGAATATCCTTGTCTCTAATTTTCTCTGTATGTTGAGTTTTTTTTTTTTTTTTTTTAAGAATGACCATTCAGCATGTAGTTCCCCATCTGACGTGTGAATAAAGAGCTAAAGTATAACTCAGTAAACTGTTTGGACATAAAGCAACTGTGGTTAATTAAGCTAACCATGGTTCATATGAATGAACAAAGACCACCATTCTTACTTAAGATATATTGAATGTGAATGTGGCACTATGTTTTCAAGTTGATTTAGTAACTGCATATTTCTTAAGCGCAGCTGTGTTGGTCTGCCTTACAACAGCCTGAGGAAGAGAGTTTTGACTCTCAAAAGCTTATACCTGAAATCCTTGTTGGTCTCTGGATCTAGCTGATCTGACACAGTCACTAACATCCTGGCTTAGTCATGACTTGGTCCTTGGGGCCATGCTTACCATGGTGTCAGTCAGCATACCAAGTCAATTCACAGGAGGTTGGACAAGATGATCCTGGAGAACGTTTCCAATTCTACAATTCTGTGATTCTTACTTTACCTAAATGGTCTGCTTAGATATGATGTAGGCAATGGGAATGGTTTTCAACTGCAGTGGCTTCTGCAGCCAAAGCTACATTTTGGAACTTAGGAGACTATTCAAGATGCTGTGCCTGAGATCCAAGGCTGAATTTTGAACAATTCACACATGTATGCTACAAAAACTTCCAAATTAGCATTCAGGTAACTTTCAGCACTGCAGTTGCTGAGCATGATTAATCACCAGATTAATTGAGGGTATTACTTCTGGGTTTGATACTCAGCATGCTTTCCAATGTTAATCTGAAGCATATCTTCGAACAGTATTGTTTAGGATTCCTTACAGAAGGCAAAGGTGGCATGTTTAACCAGCAGTGGCAAACTGTTCTTGTCTGTAATAAATTGTCATTCAGGTTAATGTACAGTCCAATCCTGTGTAGTGTTACTCTAGTAACTCTGAGAAAACTACAATATTTGGACTTTGCCTCACAGTTCTAATGAATCTCTGGACTACTGGAGGACTTTAAAGATTGGGATTTTAGTCCTCAGTTCTGGGAGAATTAAATCTTGTGGCGAGTGGAAAATATTGCAGATTTCACACATTTTCTTCATGACAGCTTGGTATGGAAATTGATGTTAGGAACTTGGACTTTAAAAATATTTAAACAGGTGGCTAAAATCTTAAAATGGAAAGTGACTTTGATTCTGATTTAAGACACTTTTGATTGATACGTATGAATTCCTTGGCATAGACCCTGCGTTCATCTACAGAAAACATCTTTGAATAACCTCATTTACTATTTATGCAAGATATATTTTACAATATAAACAAAAGTATTTTGCAAGGCCTGGCAATTTTTCATTCTAGCTACTTATGTTTTTAAAAAAATGAATTATGTGTTTCTCTTTTAGAATGAATATTGATCTTTTGGGGCAATAAATCTTACTCTTCATCATAGCAAGTAATTTAATATCTGTAGCTGGCGTATCTATTAGCCAGATGTTGAAGGCATGTGAACTGTAGATACAATTATATGTGGTATAAATTAAAGTGATAGAGGGAATAATGGTTTTGCTTAAATGTCTTAGGTTTGCAAGGTGGGCTTCTCTATGCCAATATGGCTGCTTCCCTGATTTCATCGCTACCCTACTGTTGAACTTAAGTTCTTTATGGAAACAAGAAGCAGAATAAAATTATTCTTCTCTCCCTCACAGCTTAGTATGTGTGCTACATATGACTGTATTGTTATTGTTATTTATCCAGCCATTTTCCTGTTATATACAAAGTACACAAAGCTCATTAAACTATAATTTCCCCCAAAATGCATCATAATGACCGTTTATGCATTGGGAACTTCACTGCCCCAGTTCCCATGCAGGAGCAGAAATCAGGGGTGGATGAGGTGCACCAGGCCAAATGCCTCCCCCATGTCGGTGCCGGAAGAAGTGGGACAACAGCCACAACTAAAACTCCAGCATGCAGCCCGGCATGAAACCTCCAGTGCGTAAATGGTCAGTGATGAACAAAAAGCAATGTTACACATTCATCCTTCTGAAACAATGTCTTTTAGGCCCCTTTCACATGGGTGTTGTGCTGAGTATAAGGTGTTCATAGAAATGGCCAGAAGTGTGTGTGTGTTTAGTTTTCAGGCATGTTTAGCTTGAGTCCTGCCATGCTTTGTTCAAGGTTTCTGAAACAAACTGAATTTTGAAGTTTTGTTTAGATGTGCTGTGGAATGGCTTTGCATTTGATATGAAGACCATACAGTGTTTTTAAAGGTTGCTGGCTGCCTCCTTTCTTCCCACCATTTGACATTTGTCCTCATTTCAAAATGTGGACAATATATTGAAGCATCCCTATTCCAACACTTAACACTCTGTGAGCCTCCCCCAGTGTTTTTCTTTACTAAATTTATACCTCAGGAAAAACCCATTGATCACCTGCTAATTGTTAGTTCAGTCAACTAGCAATCAATCCCCAGTGAACCTTTGCTAACGAAAATGGCTTTCATACCAAACTCTCACTGAATAGGTGTCATTAAATGGAAGGTGTACAAAACACCAGTTCCCCACCTGACTAAGGAAAGAAGGGAGGAAGTAGCAACAAATCACTTATGGTGGTGGGGAGCCAATTGTCCAAATGAAGAAAAAAGTGAGGAAGGCATGGTAACAGGAAAGCAAGCAAGCAAGCAACTTCTTTTTAAAAATTCTGAGAATCAGATTGTTGCAGATTATGTGGAAACACATAATCTGTAACACTGATTCTCGAAGGAATGTGGGGCTGGGCATGGAAAGACGGGTAGTGGCACAGCGACGGGCTCTCCATGCCCACCACTGCCTGTCTTCCTGCCACCTACAGGCGTGCTCCCTGGGGTGGAACAAATGGATGTCACATCCGTAGTCATTTTCGTTTTAAGGAGCACACCATTAGATATGTTTCCACATCAAAAATGCTATTTTGATATGTGTTTTTTAAAGAGTGATAAAGGCTAGGGCTGCTAGCTCTGGTGTGGTAAATACATTGGGGATGGAGCCAGGAGTGGGCACAGAGGGATCTCAGTGGAGTATAATGCTATGGGGTCTACCCACCAAAGCAGCCATTTTCCCCAGGGGAACTATTCTTTGTCACCCGGAGATGAGCTGTAAAACTGGGTGATCTCCAGGTCCCACCTGGTGAATGGCAAACTTAAGGTGAGCACTGCAGAAGAATATAGCTCCATTTAAAATGGATGAAATAGTTTACATGTGTTTTGCAAACAGATTTATTTCCAAAGAAATATTTCCATCATGGTTACAAAAGGATGGGGGCAGTGACAGATTCAATGTGGGGATACGGGAACCTTTGTCCGAGGTCAGAAGTTAGTCATGGCAGGCAAGGACTTGAGCATACATGCGGTAGGTCTCCATTCTGCAAGGATTCTGGCTGTATCTTCAGGTTTTACAAACCGAAAGGTATTTGTATTGTCAGAATGAGCAGAATCCTCAGGAGTATCCAACCTGACCACTGTAAGCAAAGTGTAATACGAGTTGAAGTGAAAAAAAATGGACTTCTTTTGGTTTATATACAAGGAAGTGCCCGTTGGACACAGAAATAAAAACCTGCTTTACAAAGAGGTCAAACCAATTACGGGAAGATTACCCAGTTCTCCCTGGGGCAACTCTGTAATAAGTTCCTCACCGTTCAGAATCAGGACAACAATGCTATATTGTGTCAATGCCATGTGATGGCAAGGGATTGTGTTTGGTTTACTGTTCATTCAGTATGGCTTTAGAAGAAGAAGAGTTGGTTCTTATATGCTGCTTTTCTCTACCTGAAGGTGTCTCAAAGCATCTTACATTCGCCTTGCCGTTCCTCTCCCCACAACAGACAACCTGTGAGGGAGGTGGGGCTGAGAGAAGGAGGAGGGGGGAGGAAGAGGAGGAGGAGTTGGTACTTATATGCCGCTTTTCTCTACCCAAAGGAGTCTCAAAGTGGCTTACATTTGCCTTCGCTTTCCTCTCCCCACAACAGACACCCTGTGAGGTAGGTGAGGTCTGAGAGAGCCCTGATATTAGTGCTCAAGGTCACCCAGATGGCTGCATGTGGAGGAGTGGGGAATCAAACCCGGCTCCCCGGATTAGAAGTCCGCACTCCTAACCACTACACCAAGCTTGCTCTCTCTGTTGGATCAACTTCCACCATCTCTTTAATCATGAGTTTTTGCTATTTCATCATTCCCCATTCCACAAGGAATGAGAAAGTCAAATGGGTTCCCATGAGGGAGAGAAGGTGCTTTGAGCTATTGTGTCTTCAGCCCAGACTCTTTTCTCTTTCCAGAGTAAGGCTGCTAGCAGCTTTTTAAGCTTGCTGGTTTAATTCAAATATACCTGTTTCAAATTTTGTTTCTCTTTTTCAGACAATGTTGTACTTTCCTGTTTTCCTCTTGCCAAAAATTCCCTCTACAATGTACAATGTTTTTCAATTTTTCAATGTTATTTGTGCAGCAATAACTCAGTGTTAGACACATTTGTTGTAAACAATGCTCTTGGTATGTATAAAGACCATATGAATAGCTCCCATGCTGTATGCACAAACAATAGAGATGAATATATCATGCTAACAATGATAAAGAGAAAACTGAAACCATTGACAGAAATATGAATACATAAAATAGGAAATATTCATTTGTCCCTATTCGAGACATTGCCCTGGGCTTTTTCAGAATTACCTGCCCCAGCAGGTATAGAACCACAGGGATACCATTCAGATCCATCATTCTCCAGGGTAGTTAATTCCCCCATCCCTGAAGTGTTGGATATCTCACATCTCTAAAACCCAACAGGTAATGATCTTCCCATGACAATGAAGTTAGATGTTTCTACTCAAAGTTATCATTGTTCTCAGCTAGAAAAAATGATCCCCAAATTAATCATATAGCCTGCCATATGTATAGGGCCAGAGATTACCGTATATACTCACATATAAGCCAACCCGCGTATAAGCCGAGGTACCTAATTTTACCACAATATCTGGACAAACATTGACTTGCCTATAAGCCAAGGGTGGGAAATGCTCCGTCATCACAGGCTCTCCCATCCAGCATTGCCATTCCTTTTGCCATTGAAGGCAAAAGGAAAAAAAGATCAGAGTCCCTCAGTCAAACCATTGATGTTCTACGAGCTTCCAGAGCAAGCTCAGCTTGCGGTACACATTTGCAAAAGGCAATGCAACGATTGGTTGGCTGGAGAAGGCTTTTGTTTCAATTACCGTATATACCCGCATATAAGCTGAGGAGGGCTTTTTCAGTGTGAAAAAAGGTGCTGAAAAACTAGGCTTATATATATATATAGGGTAATTGAGACAAATCTCACTGCTTTCATGTCCATAATTAGGGGTGGGGTTCAATATGCTGAAGTATTCCAGAACGATCATCCTGGGGAAACCTCTCAACTCGAACAGCATTTCCAACACCACAGAAAGGTAGTTCCTTGGGTGGAGAGATCAATACCATTAGAAGGAGCTGTCCGTGCACTATTAGACTAATGCCCACCTGAGGCCTGTTGCTATAAGATAAGCATGGATGATCTTTATTGTTAAGGGAATTCACACTCTGATAGGAAAGGCAAGATAGGCACTCTAGCTGTCTGTCTAAGATGGAGAGAGAGCACATCTTGCCCTCATGGAGGGGTGAGAGAGAGTAAACACAAAGACAACGGGGGAAAGCAGCTAGAAGGCAGCAAGTCCCTCAGAATAGTATTCTTGATGAACTAAGAGACAGCTGCAAAACTGGCAAGGTAACAATACAGAGATACATCCCTGTCCATCTTACTATCTCTATTGCCCCTTCAAGAATGCTCTTGGTGCAACCAAATGTCATACCGTCCTTCACTTTCAACAAAATTCAAGTGCAGTAGCATTTTAAAGACCAACAACAATTTCTGAGACAAAGCACGCTTCATCAGATATCTAACATATGATACTTTAAACAGTTACAATAGCAGAATCCTAGGCCCATTCTGCACACATGGGATAATGCACTTTCAATGTGCTTTGGCAGCTGGAGTTTACTGTGCAGAACAGGAAAATCTACTTCTATTGAAAGTGCATTATTGTATGTGTGTGGAATAGGCCCTAGAATATCTTGTGAGCCCAGAGAGAGAGACACAGAGAGAGAGAGACTTGGAACCAGGAGACTGCTGCATTTGACAAAGGAGACCAGAATCACAGCAGACTCTGGGAATCCCAAATTTTTCAGATAAACTCGTAGAGAACAGGAACCAAGGGACCATGTGTGATATCCCACTGTTCTTCAAGCAACATAAAAGACAAGTAGGAAGATACTTATTGCCATGCTGGACAGTGCAGTTTATATTCTGTACAGCTGAATATAGTTTTCGTTGCAATGGCAAACATGCCTCTCTCCCTTTTCTTCACTTCTCCCACCCCAGTCTGCAGCTGCCTTAAGTGCATGAAGGCAGATTTTCCACAGTTCAACTCATTTGCGATGTGCTTGGCAGACTGGGAGAAAGTTTTGGTTCCAGACAGCTAATAAGTGGGTTACTTCAACATTCAGAATATTTGGAGTTTTGTCGCTTGAATAAGGAAGGTGGTTCATCTTCCACCATCTTGACTGAACACACCGGCAAAAGCCTCTGCAGTTCCTTTAGTGGAAGGACCTGCTACAGATTCACCTATTCCTTTTGCTTGTACGGATCAAGCCTCCACTGCAGAAATGAATGGGGCAGTTCCCGTGCAGAAGACTGTTGTGTTTACAGTTGAGCGTATGCCAATTTCCAGATCAGGAAACGTGTCTTCAGTCCGAAGATAAGAGTTGTACTGTTGTCACTGCGGGTTTACGATTTTAACACCAACCAAAGAAACACAGTCACATTTTACATTTGTTGTTGTCAAGCAAGACAGCTTATTTAGTGGTGAAATACGTCATTGGATAATTTTGCAGATAATAGCTGCAGTCATTTCCCCTGTCGTGCTGCACATTGTAATAAATGAATGCTTCCAGAAATTTAATAAGATCTTTCTCATTGCCCATCTTCAGAGACATCAGGGACTGGGGCCAGAGGAGCTGAAAATTTATGGCAACAGGATAGTGGAATAATTAACATTCCCTCCATGCTTTTGGGCACTGATGGGGAATACAAGGATGGTTCCAGATGCCTAAATATGAAATACCCTAGGGATTTTTTTTATTGCTGTGTAGTATGTATTTGCTTTTCTTGAAAGGAGGATTTTTCTCAGGAGAGCCGTCATGCAAAATAGTGGGTCATCTTGAGTTGCAAGCAGGCACGGTAGTTAATGACAGTGATTAAGCATGCTGATTGTGCCATCTTTCTCTTCTACCAGACAGATGGGAGCCACACCAGCAGCTTCATGATGAGGAATTTCTGGGTTGTCTCAAGCTAATCCCTGTTGGAAGTGATTTTTCTTTGGCATTTCACAGTGCAGTGGATAAACTTGTTTGGATCAGAATTGTGAAGCCCAGTTTTTATGTAGTTGAATAGCTACTGGAGAGCCTTGGGCAAACAATCTTCTCTTACTTCACAGGGCAGAAACAGGTTGCAAGTGACCCCACTGGTCCAAAACAAAATCCCAAACCAGAAGCTGGGTAATACCTTTTATGTTATGTTTTATATATTACTAGGGACAAAGCCCATTGCACGCAGGAACACAATAGCACATACACCTGCACTGAGACCTTCCTGGGTTCTGGCCCTCACCCCTGCTTGATCTTGAGATCCAGTGTGGTGAAGGGGTTAAAGCAGTGGTTCTCAACTTGGGGGTCAGAACCCCTTTGGGCGTTGAACAACCTTCATATATCCCAAAGGCCAGACTGGGTGGTGAAGGCCACACGGAGGTGGCTCTTTCCCACCCACCCCCATCTTCCAAAGGACAGGCCATGCAGGGAAGGCTAGGTGTGTCGTGGATCCAAAAACAAAAACTGTGTAATACCTTTTACGTTATGTCTTATATATTACTTTTATGTGCTTGTTTATTTTCTGTCAAGTCCCAGGTGACCGATGGCAATTCCCTGAGCCCCCGGGTGAAATGAGGGCCTTGCCTGAACTCCAGCAGTTCCACAGGGCCTGTAAAACAGAGTTCTTCCATGTGTAGCAGTCATTATTGGGCCTTCCCCTACCTACACACACACACTTACGTCACTAGTGAGCACATAGGTGTTGATCGGCAGTTTAACAACTTAACAACATCCCTTCAGGGTTGCTTTCACAAAATTACTTCCTGACTGCAATTCCAACAGACAATATGAAAATCAGCAATTAACAAAACATCTCCTTCACACCATGCAGAATGCACAGGATTGACGTAATTCTGAAGTACCATTGTGGGGAAGAAAAGGACAGAAATGGAATAAATAAAATTCACCTTGAATGTGACGGTGAGGTGATATTGGATATCCACATACCATGGACATCAATGAGTGTAGAAATATTGGGAAATGTAAATAGATTAATCGTCACATTATTTGTAAACAGAACAAATGTGTCACTGGACTCAAACTTCATTCCGTTGCTTCAGACCAATACTGTTATCTACCTTAATCTATTTGTACAACAGCATATCTTGCCATGACCTGCTAAGCACAGCAATGAAGCAGTTTGCTGTTATTACTTCCAGCGTTTTATAGGGGATGCACAGTTCGATCCAACTCAAACAATGGCCATTTATGAAGATCAGAAATGCTCTGAATCCAAACAAATTTATTTCTGACATTTGAGACTCCCAGTCTGACCATTTGGAATTCCCTCCTGATTCACTTTATGTTCTTCACCTTTAGCTTTATGTACTTTACATTTTCTACCTAACATTGTACCAGCAATTGACTTGGGGAAGGCTTTCTGATTCAATATATCAATGGCTTCATGCAGCCTGAGCTACTTAGATAACTAAGCTGTGGTTATGCCAGGCTTCCTAGGCAGTAAAAAGGTTTCAGTTGTATCTGTGAGCAGACAGGCTAGGCAGTGCTGGAACATGTAGTGTGCATGATTCAACAGCATATGTGAAGAATATCCTACAGGTGGTATTAGAGGGAATGTGTAGGGATCAGGGATTTCCTGGTATTTTTCAAACAATCTCCTCCAGCCTCCTGATTGGCTCAATTGGGGACTTACCTGTTACCCAAAACAATCCCTCAAAGGGAATTATGGGAAATTATGAATATTGTAAGAGGTTGGGCTATGCAAGATCTTTCAACCAATTTTTACGGGGTCCTTCCCCTGGGAGAAGCCCTTCTTAAGTAATGATGAAAATTAAACTTACACTCAGGGGATTTATTTAGGGAAAATACTGGGATACATTCACACCCAAACAAAAACATATGCACACTCAATTCTATATTGGAAAAGGTTAGCTAAATAGGGAAATATTGCATGTGAGTGAGTCCAAGAAACAAAGACATGGGGTTCATGACATCAGGTGTGGAGAGGTCAACACATAAACACACATCAAATCCCAAAACACAAGGAAAAATTCCCTGAACTCTGAAAACAAGCATGTTTTGCTTGCTTTTAGACATGCAGGGTAGTGCCCTAGCTTTCTCCACCAAAATCTGTTTTCAGATATGCAGGGCACTGCCTGTGTATTCTCCACCAAAATTTGTTACCCGAAAAGGATCCCTCAAAGGGAATGATGGGGAATTATGAATATTGCAAGAGGCTGGACTCCATCTTGCTTGAGACTGCTAGAACAGGATGGAAAATTCCTTTCTCCTCTACACCAGTCCAACAGACTAAAGCCCAAATTGGCAGTTATGGGAAGCACAATGGGGCCATTGCCCCTCCCCACAGAACTAACTTTACTTTTTTACTATTTGTTCAGAGTAGCATCCCCTGCTTAATGTCTCCTGTTGTATTTCTCCCAACTCCTTCCTGATTAAACAATATAGGGCTAATAAGGCACATTTTTTCAGATCAGATATGCTTCACCCCTAGCCAAGATATTGTTCAGCCTGGTAGGCTTACATGAGATTACTCCAGACCTCCCACTCTAGTGACATCATATGCCAGCACATCTAGAGCTCATAACCAATCACCAATCACTTTCATCATATTATACCTTCTTGTGGGCAATCACTGGGCTGGCCTGTGAATTTCAAATCCTTTATCAGAACCTCAGCTCTGCTCAGTATGTGTGTGTTGACCTCTCCACAGCCAACGTAGTTTCCCCTCTCCCATGTTGTCAACCCCATGTATTTGTTTCTTGGATTCAGATGCAGTATTTTCCTATTTAGCTAACTTTTCCCCCTGTAGAAGAAGAGGAGGAGGAAGAAGAGTTGGTTATTTTATGCTGCTTTTCTCTACCTGAAGGAGTCTCAAAGCAGCTTACAGTTGCCTTCCCTTTCCTCTCCCCGCAACAGACACCCTGTGAGGTAGGTGAGGCTGAGAGAGCCCTGATATTCCTGCTCGGTCAGAACAGTTTTATCAGTGCTGTGGGGAGCCCAAGGTCACCCAGCTGGCTGCTTTTGGGGGAGCGTGGAATCGAACCCGGCTTGCCAGATTAGAAGTCCGCACTCCTAACCACTACACCAAACTTAGTGTGTGTATGTTTTTGCTTGTGTGTGAGTTTTGAATGTACACCAATGTTTTCCAAAAATAAATCTCCTTGAATGTAAGCTTGATTGTCATCACTACTTAAGAAGGGTTTCTCCCAGGGAAAGATCCTGTAAAAAATTGTAGAAAGATCTTGCATAACCCAGCCTCTTGCAATATTCCTAATGCCCCATAATTCTCTTTGAATTCTCTCCTGCTCCTTTCAACACCCTTCCTGTTTGCCTATAGATGAAGAAGAACAGCTGGGACTCTCTTTCTCTCTCTTTAAAAAGTTATTTCAATTCTCAAGAAACTTATTTATTCTTCAAGCAGCCAGCGAGCTGGTCCTTTGCATATTTAAACTCTGCCCATAGGCAGATTGGAGGGGGGTGGATAGAGGTAGAAATGGTACGGCTTCACTGCACCATGAGTCCATCAGATAAGACAAGATGCAAAAGATTGTTGAGGCAGGATCAGAAAATCTATGTCGGGAAGCACTGCCAATTCAGGTTTCAGATCACTCCTCATCTTCAATTCCATGCAAGCGCATTAAGCAGCTACAGATGGTAGGAGGCCGTTCTATCGCTAAACAAAACCAGAGTGTGTGGGTCAGGGAGGCAAAAGCCTGCCTTATCTGGTGTGTCACACTTGTGCTCTGGACTGGCTCCAATATGAAAAGTCAGCTAAAAGGAATGGAACCGAGGAAGATAAGGCAGGGCAGGGTTTAGGTCTCTGTATTTTTCTGCAGCACGGAAACATGTTTTTATATATCAGAATTTTTTTTCAAAGTCAGCCATTAGCATGCCAAGAAGTTTTGGCTTTTCAGTATTTTGGCACTTAGGGAGCTCGTTTTGAAGGAGTTTTGACAAAGTGATTTTGTTTTTCAGTTACAGCACATGGGTGTACTTTTCTCAGGATTCTGGGATCTTGGTGTCATGGAAGCGCACACCTATGGAACTTTACACATTTCTTTGACACCTTTGGCATCAGGGAAACGGGGAGACATGATCTAACCTTGCTCTTTGGGTTCATGAAGCTGAATGGAGTTCAGTGGCAAAGGGCCAGACAGGAACATCAAGAACTAAAGGGAAGACAAATCCCAGTCTAGACAGAACAGGGAGAATCTGTTCATCTCTAGTTCTCCTTCAGTGGGGGAAGTCAGCGAGACTCGTTAGGTCACGTCTCATCTCGCTCCAGGCAGGGCTGTGTAAATTTGTGTAGACTGTATTGGCTGAGAGTGAGGCTGACCCTCCAGTTTCAACAGCCTTGCTGCTTGGTGTAGTGGTTAGGAGTGTGGACTTCTAATCTGGCGAGCCGGGTTTGATTCTGCGCTCCCCCACATGCAACTAGCTTGGTGACCTTGGGCTCGGCACAGCACTGATAAAACTGTTCTGACTGAGCAGTAATATCAGGGCTCTCTTAGCCTCACCTCCCTCACAGTGTGTGTATTGTGGGGAGAGGAAAGGGAAGGAGACTGTAAGCCGCTTTGAGACTCCTTCAGGTAGAGAAAAGTGACATATAAGAACCAACTCTTCTTCTTCTCCTCCTCCTCCTCCTCCTCCTCCAGCAGGACATTCAGAGCACAGTTCCTCTGCCTCCCTGTACAGGCCTATTTATTCTACTTACTGAAATGGAAAACTTTGAAGAAGATAAAGGGCTCTAGCAAAAAGAAAGACTGGTGTAAAGATAAGCCCTCCCCTGTCTGAGGCACCAGAGCTGAGTGAGGGCTTGGATGGGTTGAAGGAATCTGCCCATGTTCTTGGGAGGCCATCAAAGACCAGGCTCCATCTCCTTGCTGGCTTTTCTGACTGAAGCAGTGTGTGCTTCTCTCATTGGCCAGGGTCTGGTCAAAAGGAAGGTATGGTGGAACAGTAATACTGCTTGGAGGGAGAAGCCATGGGAGGCCAGCTCCACACAAAGCAAGAGACTCCTGGCACATCAGACAGAGCAGGCCATGGAGACAGGCCTCTCCCATCTGAGGCTTCAGGCATAGGAGGCTGGCAGTACTCCCAGACCCAAGGCTTTGGGTCATTTTGCAGCCAGTCCTCAACTGGTCCAATCATTTTGCAACTTAGGGATTATTTTGAAGACGGGCTTCTGCAGCTACACTGCAAGTTTGGTGCCTCTACCTCATACCTCTCAAGAGCCTGGGGAAGACAGAAAGTGGAGAATCTCTATGGACTTGAATGATGCCATAGGTTCCCTGGTGCCAAATCAATTCATCTGCACCCAAATTGATTTGGGTGAATCAAAACTACTATCTCATAATACTGGGGATCAGAGATTTACTGCTTATGAATGCGAATGCTGCCTTTACTCACCATGGCTCATAACCACTGGTGGCCCTATCTATCTTGGATCTGGCTAACCTCTCGATTAAATCCATCCGTGCTCATGGTCATCACCACTTTACTGGCAATGAATTCAGTTCCTACATGCGGAAAGAAGTTTATCTGTCTGTCTGTCCTATGCCTACCATCTGTAAAATTCATTGGTTGGCCACAAGTTATGGTGTTGTGGGATAGGGAGTAAAAGCTACTTGTAACCATTGTCTCCATCCCATGCATGATTTATAACTCTATCATGCTCTCCCTTGGGACCAAACTACGCATTTCTTTTTTTTTTTAATAAGCTGGCCTGACCCTCTTCACTTTCTTCTCTGTCACACAGCAGTTGCAGGGTGTTGGCACGGTAATTAACACAGCAGAGGCTCACAACCTGATTGAAGTGTAAATACATTTTTATTCGGGAACTGAGTGACAGAGATAGTGCCCCGAGTACATAACTAGCTGAGAGACTGTGTGAACTTTCCAAGAAGAAGCAGTGTACTGCCCTAAGAGTAGCAATCTGAAGACAGACAAGGTATGACACTTAAAAGCAGGGGTAGTCAACCTGTGGTCTTCCAGATGTTCATAGACTACAATTCCCATGAGCCCCTGCCAGCAAACGCTGGCAGGGGCTCATGGGAATTGTAGTCCATGAACATCTGGAGGACCACAGGTTGACTACCCCTGCTTAAAAGGAGAGAAGATGATGACCTCACTATCCTGTCTAATTGTCTTATTGCTGTTCCCTTCAGAGTCTTCTTATCTTCTTTGTACGCCATGCCTTGCCTGTGCCAGCACAGGGGACGTCACTGCAGTAGCCGATTTGGCTTAGGACAGTGGTGTAGTGGGAGGAGGAGGCTCCTGCCTTCCCCCCTGGCAAAATGGCCTGGTGGGCAATTATTTGCATAACATTGGATCTGCACATGCTCACAACACCTAACTCATTGGGGGGAAAAAATGCAGTTTGATTCTTGGACATCTTTTTAGGTAAACTAAAATGTCCAAGTCTCTTCAGATGTTCCTCTTACTCGGTGACAGATTTCTGAGAGGGTTTATTGGTTTAAAACAGGCTGGAATTTACTTTGTGTTTCTGGTGTGGAGAAGGATGGGCATTCTAGTACATGCAGCTAGTACATGCAGCTTCATTGCCTCCCAGTTGTTTGCTGATGTTTCCTCAAATATCTCTCCTCCATTTGATTGAGCCGCAGAGTGGGTGCCGTGATTATTTTAAGCAACTGGCTTGCTGCTGTTTCCAAAGTTGTTAGCTGCTTGATTTCTATTGTATGTTTTGTGCGGTTTTATTTAGCCTTTTGATCATCTAATCTTTGGAAATGTCAGTGTACACAACACTCATCCACACACAAATGATTCATTTCACCCATTCCCAAATCTTTTGTTTCTTCGGCTGACTGAAGGGTTCAATAAATTACCGTAGTTCATAATGCTTGTAAAAGTTAAACACTATTTTTATCTAGTCAGCTGTGTTTAAAATATAGCACGGAGATCTATCATTCTGTCTTGGGCAGAAGCTCTGGAAATGCTCAACAACTTATAATCTTTCCTCTTTCACATGTTCCTGGAGAAGATGGATTTTGTGTGCAAGCCTTCGTCTCATATTAATTACTAAATCAAATAGATGAACAGACACTCTTCTGAGAAGAGGAGGTGTCTTTGAAATCAAAGGTTTTTCTCCTTAAAAGAAGAGGAAGAGATAAAATTCTGGTCCAGATGACTCAGTCTATAATAATGGGTCATTTCTTTGATTGTGACATCACATTGCAGTTTTATAATTAATTGTAGAGGTTGAAGGCAGAATACGAACTTTTCCAAAGTGCTAATAATGGGTTGGTGCAAAGTTTCAAAGGGTCAGGATGAAGCACATCATCAAAGACAGTCAATCCTTACAGCAAGCTACAAAGTTTGTCCCAAAAAATGTATTCATAGAGACAATAACACCAATGATGCAGATGGGTCATTTCTATTGTCAGTTAATACTTTTTAAACTCTCTTCTGGTGCATCCTCTTGAGACCGTCCCCTCCATGGCTTTACTGACAGTTTGGTTTTATTTATTTTCTTTATATCCCACTGGGTTCTGCTGGGTATTCTGCAAAAATTTCCTCCCCCACAAACTTCAGCTTTTGCTGCAGAGATTCTCTGGCTTGGTTGTTCTCCTGTTGGGTTTGCACTGTCACAGTGGTACTGGTTCTGCTGGGCATATTGCATTGGTTCTGCTGCACTTGCAAAAATGTCCCCCACCTTCAGTTTCTACTGCAGAGATTTTATGTGCCTTTGTTTCTTCTTTGTTCTTGTTTTCTTGCTTCCCCCCCCCCCCCCCGGTAAGAATGGAATATGGGGCACCTTCTTTGGGGGTGGGAGCATAACTCAGACCTCATAAAATCCCCATCAGCCTTAGAGGGCAGGTAAAGGAGAAATGCCATCCACATCAACCTTAGAGCGCAGGTAAAAGGGATCAGAGATCCCCTGCAACTTTGGTGTCTAGCATGCTGAAGTGCCATTCTACCATATTACAAATCTCATGAATTGAACCAATTTATTTGGAGATAAAAGTTCATGATGGTTTGTAGTTTGTGAATAGGGCACCTCATGAAGTAAACCGAACTGCATTTTCATGGTTCATGCCCATCCCTATATATATGTATGTATGTGTGTACATATGTATATATGTAGTATATTGTGAAATTGTTAATATTATATATAGAATTCTGTGCAAAATGTATCACATTCTTATTAATATAGCTCTGTCAAATAGAATAAAAGGTGCATTGCTATTGTTTTTTGTTTGTTTTTTGCTTTCATTTCCTTTGTTGGCATTTCTAGCTTGTACTCTGAATACGAGTGGCAGAGTTTGGCATATGTAGAATCCACCCACCCCTGTTATGGTATAAGTGGTGTTTTCTAACAAGCGGTTTGCAGTGCATTAAATGCATTCTCTGGTTATGCTCAGGTGTGCCATTTATCCAGCAGAGGAAAGTACACAGGGAAAACAATGCATTTGCTTCTTTTTAGCTGTAAACAAGACATTGAAAATAACAGTTCTAATTGATGATGGATTTATTGTTGTGCTCTTGGGAGGCAAGAGAGATGAAAGGGCCATTTGTTTCTTTTGCAGTTCCAGTAATGAAGGCTTCAAGGGAAAAAAATATTAAATTCTGTCAATGTGATTGTTCTGTGCACAAATCCTCCCCCTCTCGTGGGGAGGATGCCCAGTCTCTCTATTCTTGCTGCTCTGTCAACCCTTGTCACTCATCTAGTTGGTGACCTTTTCTCCCCTCTTCATAACTTCTGAAACTCAGACTTGTATTGTACACGGCAAAGAGAATTGATCTTGCTGGCTCTGGCAGTGAGACAGATGCTTGGTCCTTGGTTAAATGGCTGTCTTTTTCTCCCTAGGGTGGGGACTCCTTTGTCTTTTAAAGACCGCTTGTACTTTCTTTTCGCATGACATTTGTTCTCTGAGGTAATCTTTTTTCATATTGCCGTTAAAATGATGATTGTTAGCCACAATCTACTGACTGTTCTCTTTGCCAGCTAGTTCTCAAGACATGGGCAGGCATTCAAAACTATTTTCCTCTTAAATGTCCAGTTAGTTATGAGGGAATGTTACCCTCCCCATCAGTAGAAGATTTATCTTACATGCTATCTCACAAGCTCCCCGCTCTTTCTGTGCCTAAATGTCATCATGCAATTGGCAGATGGTCGGCTCCCAATTGGGAGATACCTGGAGCAGAACTTGGGGAGGGGAGGGTTTGGTGAGGTGACTATCATGCCCTAGAGTCCACCCTCCAAAGTAGCCATTTTTACCAGGTGCACAAATCTCCATCATCTGGAAACCAGTTGTAATTCCAGGAGATCTCCAGGCCCAACTTGCAACCAAGCCCATGCAAACAGGGTGTGATTAATTAAATAATCTGCCATGATCAGAGGCATACCTGGGTGTGTGCAGGGCCTGGGTCAAATCATCCTGCCTGCCCTCCCCCTTAATACCTCTATACAAGTGAAATCTGGTTACAGCGAACTTGAAGGGCAGTTGCAACTTGCAAACCTCAGCTCAGACCTATTCTCTCCTCTCCCTGGCATCCCTCCGTTTCCCAACTGATCTCTCACTTCCTTTTATCCATGGTCCCTTCTTGAAATTGGGTTCTTAATTTCATAGATGATTTGTCAAAGTACAGAATAAGATGAATAAACTATAGAGTAGAGATGAAGAAGGATCGTAAAAATATGTATAGTAATAGGAAACAAATACTTACCAGAGAATTCACCTGTCCGCAGCAATTACATTCTTTTACTAGTGGAGAATGACACAATATTGTTGTTGTTTTAGTACAGAGATTAGCTGAACAAGGTCAAGAATCTTAGATCAGAATTTAACTCATGAAGGGCCAAAGTCTGCAGCCTTAACATCCAATCAGTCTCCTTTTTTAACAGGACATTTTCATTGTGGTGGTATGATTTATATAGACACCCCCATCCCTAATGAAACCAGTGGGTCCATGATCTTTTCCCATGAAATGCTGTACTAAAGGAGCACCAACTGTTCTGAAGAAGAGTTGGTTCTTATATGCCACTTTTCTCTACCCAAAGGAGTCTCAAAGTGGCTTACAGTCGCCTTCTCTTTCCTCTCCCCACAACTGACACCCTGTGGGGTGGGTGAGGCTGAGAGAGCCCTGATATCACTGCTTGGTCAGAACAGCTTTATCAGTGCTGTGGGGAGCCCAAGGCCACCCAGCTGACTGCATGTGGGGGAGCGGGAAAGAAAACCCAGCTCGCCAGATTAGAAGTTCGCGCTCTTAACCACTACACCAAGCTGACTCTCTGTGAAGTAAGTTGCTCCTGCGATCAGTTATTTAAGTTTTTAATTTTATGTAAGTCTTTTCTATCTTATTACAAGAACATCTAAGGGCATATTATTATTACTTTATTATTTATATATAACTCTGTCTGAATTGCATGTTGTATAGTAGCTTTTATCAAGGAAACTGATAAGATTTTTCAGGCTGGAAGGTCAATGGAGGCACTTGTTGGGGGTCATATTGCCAATAAACCCTAAAGTGCCCAGGACCCTGTAAAGGTAAAGGTATCCCCTGTGCAAGCACCGGGTCATGTCTGACCCTTGGGGTGACGCCCTCCAGCATTTTCATGGCAGACTCAATACGGGGTGGTTTGCCAGTGCCTTCCCCAGTCATTACCGTTTACCCCCCAGCAAGCTGGGTACTCATTTGACCGACCTCAGAATGATAGAAGGCTGAGTCAACCTTGAGCCGGCTGCTGGGATTGAACTCCCAGCCTCATGGGCAAAGCTTTCAGATGGCTGCCTTACCACTCTGCGCCACAAGAGGCCCAGGACCCTGTAGCTGCATCAATAGGATGTCCGGGTTTTTTTGTAATAAAACTGAGTGCAATATTCCCATAGTGCAGTCCTAAACAGAGTTAACACCCTTCTAAATCCATTGAAGTTAATGGGTCTCCAAGGCTGTAAATCTGGAGGACAATAGTACATGAAAGACAGTGGATGTAGGCATGAACACCCTACAGAATCTGAAGTTCAGATTGTGGGAACAGCTGCAAAAAACTATTCTTCTGGCACTCTTATATGTCGTCTTCCTGGCTTTATATAAACCAATCAGGCTCTAAATATTTCACCCAATGAAGCCTTGGTAGTGCCTTGCCCAGAAAACAAAACACTACAGGTATTTATTCTTTATTCTGTCTCCCTAAAACTACACTGGGTTATCAGCAATAGGTGAATTAGAATGAACTCAGAGACATGAGACATTTCTGCTATGGAAAAATTTAACAAAGAGCCCTATTTTGTTTGTTTTCTCCCCCTCCCCATCAGATGTTTTTAATACACAGAATGTTCCAGAATATTCAGTTGCAAACCATGGTACTAATACAGCAACTGCCAAGATCAGGGTGTTCTCTTTGGTGAGCATTCATGGCTTATCTTATTTACAATTCCAGCAGCTCTCTGAAATGCATCCATGGTGAAATTTTGATAGACTGGCAAAGTGTAGGTGGGTAAACAATGAATAATAATTTTGAGTGGGGGATACAGCACACTTAAAAAAAATGGAGACAATGATTCTGAATGCTGATTATTTCATTTCATATGTTAATAATAAAGGAGTTTATACATATAAATTTTAACTTAATGATATTCCACCAGTTCTTCCCATCAGTAAGATCACATGTATGTTGCAAACACATCCCAATAATACATTAACAAAAAAAAAGAAATTCAACCAACATTACACACTGAAGCGTAAAAACTGACTCAATAGTAAAATGAACTTAGCAAAATAAAATGGATTGTGGACAATTGATACTATTATTTTTTGCCATCAGAAAATAACATTGCCATCTTATATATCTTGGAGCTGATAGGCTTAGAAGGGTGTAGTTCTGCTTAGGATAGCAGTGTAAGTATATTTGCCGTCTGGTTTTACTTGATGGAAACAATAAAAAATCTTATGGATCATTCAAATGTGGGATCTACACAACTACCCACCTGAATCAATCCAAAGCAGAGCTCCACCCTCTACGTCCATGGAGGTCTGTGAAGGTTACATTTTCTGCTTGGGATGGCATTATAAAAGAACAGTCCTAAACAGGTCTACTCAGACCCTTTCTATGGACTATTTAGTGGGGCTTACTCCCAGGGAAGTGTTCTTAGAATTGCACTTCAAATTCTGTAGCCTGGGCCTAGTCTGCACACAATAGATAATGCACTTTCAATGCACTTTAGAAGTAGATTTTGCTGTTCTGCACAGGAAAATCCAGCTGTCAAAGCACATTAAAAGTGCATTATCCTATGTGTGCAGACTAGGCCCTGGAGAGCTACAGTAAGGAAGGAGAACCATATTTTGCCAACAGTATTATTTTGAGTAAGACTGCATCCATTTATCTTAACGATTGTATGTGCATGCTGATGCTCCTGACAGTAGTTTCTAACAATAGTGTTTGTTTCATCAGAAATGAGAGGGTATCGAAAAGGAACATCTGAGGGTAGGAGAGGTTGGTGAGGAAATGGTTCTGGAACAGGTAGGCTGGTAATATCTCTAGAGATGGTTAGATGCTGGCCCTGCCAACTCCTGGTCTTACCACCATTTCATTTTTTCTGACAAAACTGATGTCACAAACATGATGATGGCACTTTCAGGCATTTTCTAGGAATTCTTAGAGCTACCACAATCTAGAGTGTGCTAGTGGGTGGGATCTGGTGTGCTGGGTCAGAAGAGTGGCATTGATCTGGAACAGCTGCTGAGTACAGATTTTGACTGGAACCAAAGTTCCTACAGCCACAGGGCTGTACTGAATGACACAACCAATAGTAGAGCCATTAACAAGCCATGAGTCAAAAGCCAGAGGCTTATCAGAGCCAGGAGAATGCAGACAGCAAGCGGAGAGTCAGAGCTGTATGTAAACAATATCCCAGCAAGGAAGATCCAAGGTCAGAGTCATGGTTACTAGTCTGGGTCATCAGAAGATTCAGAAATGAGCAGAAGCAGGCTATCTCAGGAAAGACGTAAATTGTTCCCACATTGCGTTCTTCCCATATGCCTTAAAATCAGGCTTCCAGTCTGCCTAGAAATGCTTCTGTAACTACTCAGTATCAGAGTCTTGCATGCAACTGTGGCTTCGTAGTCATGCTGATTTACGTCTTCCTTGTAAAGCAGCTCTAAGCTTTTGTTGACAGTGCCAGACTGTGGGAGGAGGCTCCAAAGATCTCTGTGTCTTAGAGGCTGTACGTTTATCAGAAGCCTTACTACTTGTTTCTGGCCAAGCTGGGTACAGACTAGCAGGGGATGAAACAGCTGGCCCAGAAGGCTTTCTCTGCGGCAATTCCACATTCTCATCAGAGGAACTGTCAGTGCTGATGGGGGTGGGACATGACATAGCGATTCCTAGCACTTCCACCATCTAGGGATTCCTAGAGTTGCCACCTTTGCTTCTCGGTTTCCCCCAGAAGTGATGTCACCATGCTCATGATGCCACCTACTACCATGTCTTCAGTCTCAACCCACTTGCTGGTTGCCAGGCTCAGAGACACATGAAGAGGCTGCTATTAACCATTCAGTGATGGGCATGCAATCAAATTAATTGCACAGTGGTATGAGTCAGCATTGGAGCCAAGTGAAGCAGCATCTTCTTTAGCTCTAACTGAACAGGTGGCGTTTAGACTAGAGAAAATATAACTTTTAATGGCAGCAATGTACATGTTAACTGAAGTGGGAGTACATTTTAAAGTGAAAATGCACGGAAATGCACAAATTAATGTACATTTATTCTTGATATGTTGTCATGGATTTTGTGCTGCTTTGCTGATAAAAAGGTTTCTTAAATTAAAAAAAAATTAGTGGCTTCTTCACGAAGGGATGTTTGAAGCTGGTTGGGAACATATAGGCCAAATATAGTCCAAGATGGATACTGACAGTTATGACTGGTAATCTTCTTAGTAAGGTTCTTGGGCCTTGTCTTGTCTCTGGGAGTATTGCAGTCAGCACAAATCAACCACAGCTGCTTGTGATGAAGCCATTCTTCAATGTTCCCTCAGAAGCAGGGTTTTTAGTAAACCTGGAGGCAAAACATTTGACAGAATTCTTTGGACAGGCTAAGATTTTTAAGTATAAACAGCCTAAGGCAAATAACTCATTAAATATTTGCAGGTAACTTTTAAAGGGGTTGAAGGCACAAATATTGTCTTCTGGAATAATACAAGATCATCTTTAGCATTTATAAGTACTGAGGGAAGGAGATATCTAATAGTATGTTTATCGGGATACTTTACTAACTGCCCATCATAAGAAATCTCTCTCTCTCTGTCTCTGTCTCTCTCTCTCTCTCTCTGTCTCTCTCTCTCTCTCTCTCTCTCTCTATCTATCTATCTATCTATCTATCTATCTATCTATATGCCTAGTTCTGTGAGCTGCCTCGAGCCGACATTTTTGGGAGGGGCGGAATATAAATCTG
Source organism: Paroedura picta (assembly GCF_049243985.1). Classification (NCBI taxonomy): domain Eukaryota; kingdom Metazoa; phylum Chordata; class Lepidosauria; order Squamata; family Gekkonidae; genus Paroedura; species Paroedura picta. The sequence goes on along the minus strand of NC_135374.1, from coordinate 97,408,749 downwards.
AAATATATAAATAAAATATAAACATTTAAGGAAATGTAAATTACCTGTATACTCATGTACAACTCTAGTTTTTCAACACCTTTTTTCACACTGAAAAAGCCCTCCTCAGCTTATAAGGGGGTATATGCAGTAATTGACATAAAAGCCTGCTCCAGCCAGCCAATCATTGTTCTGGCACCTTGTAGGACATCAGTGGTTTGACTCAGGGACTCAGGGATATTTTTTTCCCTTTTGCCTTCACTTCTTCCTCTTCTTAATCACTTCTTCCAAACTATTCCTTTGGTGAAAAGCAGGGTACAAAAAACAGCATCAATTCATCCTCTTGACTTTTCTGTATTTGTTGGGGGGGAGGCTGGATGGGAGAGCCTATGATGATGGAACATTTCCCACCATCGGCTTATATGCGAGTCAATAAGTTTGTTCAGATTTTGTGGTAAAATTGGGTGCCTCGGCTTATATGCGGGTCGGCTTATATGCGAGTATATATGGTATGAGTCACAAGGACAGGAAATTAGATAAAATACCCCCCAATAATTAAAATTCCTTTTTCTAATAGAAATATGATGGTGCACGAAGGCTTACCAGCTCTCTTTGGGAAACCCCTGGAGATTTTGGAAGTGAAACCTGAGGAGTAGAGGGTTTGTGGAGGACCTTCAGTGGGGTATAATGCCATAGAATCCACCTTCCACAGCATTTCTCCAGGTGAACTGATCTCAGTCACCTGGAAATCACTTGTCATAGTGGAAGAACTCCGGCCACCACCCGGAGGCTGGCAACTCTACCGTGTACTTCAGATAATTTCAGACATCATGAAGTCATTCTTGGTTTGCTCCTCTGTAGTCATGAAATTGCCTGTTCCTGATGTTCTGAGGGCCTTCAGTTGTTGCCTCTCAATAGCTTTCATGCTGATTACCCAGTGACTGTTAGCACCCAGGGCAGATTAAATAACTACCCCATTATGGAAGCATTTTTAGGACATCAGGAAGCCCAATACCATATCTAGGTTAGTCTCCCACTCCCTTAAATGAGCTCCAAGAAGTTCTGTTGAGACCAGTGATTCCCCAAAAGCCATGAAAATGGTCAACGTCTTCTGTCTGTCCCCTGTGGATGTGTGGGATTCAAATTATCCAGCCTGGGTTGGAAAGCAGTAGGGAGGGCAGAGAAAGCTGGACTTATCACCGAAGATGCACTGATATAAATCTGGTTATTATTTGAATGTACTCTGTCCAAGCTCTTATTTACGGGCCAGTTGAACACCACAATCTGTCTCGAAATTTTTTCAGTACAAGTTTCATTGTGTGTATTGCAAGGTCAAGAGCACATGAAGGCTGCTCAGGGGAGCTCTTTGCCATCACACAGAATGAGAAACACAGCTGACTAATGAATGATAGGTTTTCTGTGACTCCCATGAAGCTGTGTGAGAAGGTGCAAGAAATAATTCATCCAGATCAGGACAGTTTGTCCGACTAGTAAGATACACTGGGTCATGCTGGCGCAGTATCAAAGGACCCATGCAGCTCCAATGCATTTTGTTTGTTTGTTAGTCAAACCAGTGTTAAAACAAGATTTTGTCAGTTATGGAGAAGAGAAACGACAGTTTCCATGAGGCAGGTAGAAAATGAGCACGATACTGTATTTGGATTAATTGCAACACTACAATAAAAAAACCTAGTACATATATTTGAAAACAACATATACAGCAAGCTTAGGTGTCATATTTTAATGCCAGGGCTTTCCGAAACAATTTCTAACAAAATAGGATGTACCAGAAAAATGTGGAGGGGGGGGGCTAATTTACAAGGTTATAAATGCAGCATCCTTTAATGTACAAATGTGTTTAGGCTTTTAGAAGAAAAAGAATTGGTTCTTATATGTTGCTTTTCTCTACCAGGAAGAGTCTCAAAGTGGCTTACAGTCGCCTTCCCTTTCCTCTCCCCACAACAGACACCCTGTGAGGTGGGTGAGGCTGAGAGAACCCTGATATCACTGCTCGGTCAGAACAGCTTTTTCAGTGCTGTTTTTTATTTTATTTTATTAGATGGTTATAGTCTCGCAGCAACTCACAACACTAAAACCATTTAAGTAAAGTAAAAGCAACATACCTCTAACAAAAATAACTCAGATTTGTGGATTACCCACTGTAGGGACCTCTAGGGCCTCTTTAGATGCCCTATACTCCACCATCTTGTGCTCCCTTTGAAGGCAACCCTGGGCCTCAGAATGAGAGGGAAAGGGGTTGTATCTAGGGTTGTGCTCAGTGGCATCCGAATCAGCCATTCTAGTCCGACGCAGCCAGCACTGCTCCGCGGGGGGGGGGGGGAGGTGTAGGCCTGGAACAGCTGATTTGGATGCCGCTGTGCACAACTCTAGTTGTATCCCCCTATGGCCAGGCTCCAGCAGGAGATCCCCTAGAGGATCACTGAGGGGAGTGCAGGGGGTTGTAACAGGGGAGACAGTCCTATAGTTTTGAGAGGCCCAGGCTGTTAATAGCTCTAAAGGTTAGTAGTACCAACAACTTGAATTGGATCCAGAGGGAATTTATAAAGGAAAATGTACATCACATTTGAGAACCACCTAACTAGCACAACATTTAGTTAAGCTCTGTGTCCTCAGCAGGGCACAGTTAGTCACAGAAGCTGTTGTCAAGTAAATAACGGAATAGTCAAGCTTAAAATTATTGTGTGTTCCTTTTATGCGTCTGTCTTCTTTAGTAACCCTGAGGCCATTTGGTTACAAAACATGCAGAGGCAGCCAAGGTGATTGGTCTAAGAATGTTGATGGAGACAATTCTCAGGTTGATGACATCTGCCATACAAATGGGATTGGAAATATTTAAAAATTTAAAAGATTAAAGGTCAGTCAGTTTATCAAGAATTCCTAAATTTACTTGGCGTGAATCCTACCGTTCCCTTCAGCGCAGATTGAAGCTTTCCTCCTTTCAAGGCTCTTCCTCCAACAGAAGTCACTCAAGATGGACAGGGTCTGTTGGTTATATGGTTTTTCTGTTGGGAATATTTCCAAATATTTGTCTAAGACTGGGTTTAGTGTCATATTCTGTGGAAATTCTCTCAAGAAGGCAACTCTGAGTCTTGGATTAAGAACAATAGCTTATTTGGAAAGATATGCTAAGAGGTACAGCAAGATATCTTTGTCGCCAAAGCTGGCTTAATTCAGAAAACTAGGATCATTATCATTTTTTCAGATCATGCCTCCCGTACAAGTTAGTTATCACACACACTGTGCTCTTAAAATACCCTGATCATCAACTTGAAAGTACAATTTACAATTTAGCACCTCAAAACAGGGAAATATAATATACAAGACTGATGGCCCTGGAAACTAGAGGTATGAAGCCTTGCTTGGGATTGGTTTTAGGAGCAAAGAAAAAATATGAGCACAAAAGGCATCATGGGAGTCTGGTGAAGCCTAATGTGGCATGAGCCAGGGGCGAACAGGACACAGAGAAGAGGTTATTCGAAGCTTTTGTTGTGATTGTTGAGTTCTGATTTCTGAAATGAAGATCCAATATATGGCATAAGACTGAATCAAACAGTGTTACTGGCCACCTAAATCCATGGGGACAACAATTAATTTCCAAATGGTGGGACGCAAATAACTTTCTAAGCATGTTCTCCCCCTCCCTGCTCACTTAAGGGTTTAATATAAGGACCATCCAGTAAGTGATTATGTAATCCCATGGTCTATAAAATGTGGAATTTAACTTAGAAGCACTTCAGCCTGGGTGGAAAGCAATTCATTTAATTCAAGGGGAAACGCACGGGGATGGTATCATTAATCAACAAGTCAGACGCACAGTGTGACATCATCTGTTTCCATGGATTCTGTGCTTGGCAGTCCGCAATCTCCAAATAATATTCATGGTCGCTGTGCGGCAAATCATTGCATATTGTTGTTTCACAATTCGGAGTTGATAATTTTGGCCATTACTTCAAAAAATTCAGTGCCTTATGGTTTAAAGCTTTTCAATGGCTATACCCATGAAAGGAGGAGGGGTCTCTTGGAAATGTTTTGCTAATGAACAACAAGTTAAAATAGGAAATGAACAAGGTTAACATTTTGGTGATTAAACTTCCACAAAGCAATTGACATTTTCTAGTAAATTAATCTGCAAATTACATATCTCTCTGTGGAATTAATGCTATGACTCATTACATGGAAGTGGGTGCAAAAAAAACAAGAAGCAGTCAATCCTTTATGTGGTAAGGCAATCAAATGAATTAAATAGTGGATGACTCAAGAGCAACAGACATTCCCCTTGTCTGTCACATGCAACTTACCTGTTGTTTTTAAACAGCTAGTCCTTGCCCTCGGATCACACTATTTAACTTGACTAGGTACCCTTTCCAAATGTTGAATGTGGGTATTCAAATGTGCTTTAAAAAGCAGGCAAGACATCCATTGACAGTTGATGGAAGAAAGCAAGCGTGGCTAATGCTTAAGGTTTGAATAACACACATTTCATACTTCTACAGAACGTTTTATTAGGCAAAGCATTAGTGTGCTATCATTTTAATTTATAGGTGTTTTCTTAAGGGTGCCTTTCAAAAGTATTGGTGTTGGCTATTGAAAGTCACAGACGGAAAGCATGTAGGAAAACAAAACTTCTCAGTGACAGACTAGTTCAAGGAAGAAAATAGAAACGAGATGGAGCTTATAGAATGGAAAGAAAATCTTACTGGAAGGGGAGGAAGAAATATAATAGGCAGCTTTACTACAGAGATACAAATTGTAAACTGAAGCTCAGGCTAGATTAATAGAAATGTACTGTTGCTTGTTGTTATAGTTGACTGGGAATCTGGAATCAGCATGACCTGGAAGGGATGCACTTCATTTAAAAGATTTGATCAGTGGTCTGGAAGAAGTGTGAGATTCAGCCCTGGAGATTCAAGTGCCATCCATTGATTCAAAGCACTGTTTGCCAATTTTGATTGGTAAACTAACTGTGGCAAGGAGTTCTGGTTTCTGCAATGGGTATAAAGATCCAAAGAGGAAATCCCATCCATTCCACCTTCCCCAGTTTTCTCGGTCTTGTCTGTCTTAACTTATTTAGTCTTCATCTCTTTAATTCTTCATCTCTTGAACTTTTGTTAGAGCTTCTATCTCCCCATTTATTTTTTTCTCCTACTCCTGATGCCCAAACATCTTCTTGCACACCTGTGTCATCCTGCCCCAGCTGGATGTTGGACTTCCCCCAGTTTTCTCTGCTTGCTCCCCCTCATGACCACTAGCTCTGTTGTTGTTTAGTCTCCATCTGCCTTCCTTCTCATACTTTTTTTGTCAGTGGTGTTGATGCCACCATGTCTTTCTGGGCAAAAAAAGCAATTCTTCCCAATTGTGTTGGCTTTCCTTGTGAAACCAAAAATTAGGTCTTGCAAGGTGAATTATGAGATCCCATGTGAAAAATAAAAGAATTATGAGATTGGGGTGGTTAACCCCTGTTTGTTAAAGCTTTTTCCTGGAAACTTGGGTTCCTTGATATGTACATGAAAGAAAACCCCACACATGAGGGGATCTGTGAGTATGTGTGGGAGGGGGATCTCATTCCCTCTCCCCCTCTTGCTTTTCTTCTCTCCCTACTTGTTGGGAGTATTATCAGTATTCTGGTGCATTAGCAGAGTGCTCAATGGCATAGAGCACAGCAGAGGCCATGTATAAAGGGTGTGCGCTAGCAAGAATTAAAGCAACAAACTGAGCCATTTTTATCTCTGCAAACTCATGTGGACCCTTTATTATAAGGGGATCCATTCTAGACAGGCTAGAGTTCTAGTCTGATTTACTAAGATGGAGATGCAGGATCTAGTCTGATTTACTAAGATGGAGATGCAGGAATCCATGTTCTCATGAAGCATGGTGCCAAGAGAAAGAAAAGGCACTGTGTACAAAGAGAAGGTATCAAAAAGTGGAAAGAATGAAAATTCCTTGTAAGTAGCAAAGGGACAACAGCAAAGCAACAGTGAAAGGATATGTCTGTCTGTCTGTCTATCTATCTACTCTAGTATAGTCCCCCTCTGAAATCTGAGTCCAAAAGACAACCTAAAGTCCTTCATTTCCAATACTATTGACCAACTGTTCCACACACACACCCTGGGCACAGTCCCCCTGTCGAGTCCATTCTCCCTGACTTTTCTTTTTCTTTACCCCATCTTCAGCTTTTCCTTTGGGGGGCTGCTCCCTTCCAACTTTACATTCTCTCTCTCCTTTTTGACTTTTTTTCTAGTCTCTCTCTTCTCTCATCTCCTGCAGAGGCCTGGAAGCCTGTGAAATATTGAATGGGGTTGCTTGGCAACCCCAAAAGTTACCCTGGAGATCTCACAATATAGATAAATGAGATGTTGGTGGCATTGTTTTTGTTAAAAAGATGCTTTGATTTGGGGTCTTTTTAACCACCTTTAGCAATATTTTATATTTTCCTGCAAACCTGAGACTTCCTGCAAGCTTGTAGGGGGAAGCTCCTCCCCTGTAAGTACATGGCCCCATTGTGCAGATTTTTTTAACCTGCAGTATGGAGCCACTGGCCATGGTTAGATATTTTATTAGTGTATTTGAATGGGGGCTGCCTATGAAAAACTGCTCAGAAACCATTTGATTCAGAATATCATTACAAGACTAATAATGGATATAAATAGAAGGGAAGCTTTCAACTGTTGCCCAAAAGGAGCTTTTTCTGGTCATCCAATTGTTGTTGGGCATGGATTAATTTTTTTTTAAGCACTGATTCTGAATAAACAGGAACTAAGATATCTGAAAGGTGATCTGATCTCATATTTTGCTGCCTAGTTATAAAGATCTTAATTGGAGACGTGACTCCAAGTGTCTAATCTTTGGAAGTAAGGTGAGTGAATACTAATATTGTAAGCTGCCTCTAGACCCATGGGTGGAAGCTGGAATAAAATGTGTAGATTAATAATATCTGGAAGCTCTGTAACTGGGAGAGGAAGTGCAAGCAACTATTACATTTTTCTTGGTATAAGTGGAGGAGATTCCCATAAATAGCCCTTTGCTTCCCTTTGTTGGCTCCTTGTAAAGGGACTCTCAGGGGGAAACACAAAAAGGAAGGAGTAGGAAGAACAACTCGACCAACATTAGCTTTGATACGGTTTCTTCAGAAACAGCATCCATCTTTTTTTGTTCCCGTCCTTCCTGCCCTACTCTTTAGTCTCCCCGCTTTCATTCATCAGCCAGTTCCTTGTATGATGTGTCACACGTCCTCATCAGGATGACTTTTTCAGGCCTATGAGTGCTCCAGCTATTCTCTTTCTGTCTTCTCTAAACCTGACCCTGGGACGGGGGAGATCCTTAATGAGCTCATTTGGTGCATTGTATCTCAGGGAGTCATACAATACTCAGCATCAGGGGTATGGCCTTGACATCTTGAATTTCCACTGTACCATTTTCAGGAACCTCCCCTCTCCATTATCCATTTAGTCCTACATCATGAATCCAGCACTTCTTTCCCTCTGCCTCCCACTCCGAGACTACAAAAAGGGCACATTCTGCCGGTGGTAAATATACTCAGGTGTCATTATATATAAAGCCATTGTTCCAAAGCACAATTGAAAGGATGTTGAAAGCATAATAAAAATGGCTATAATGCAGAGCATCTAGCCTACTGAAGTTCTTTTTTTGTGACACTCCGTTAGAAATCCCCTAGTGGTTAACATGCTGGAACACTTGCACTCTGCTAGAATTGTCGCCTCTAAAAATGGGTGTTATTGAGAACACACAGATGGAACACACACGCCATCTTGATGGGGGTGATAGCAGATGTCAACAAACTAACAGTCTAAAAAGCAAACTAATGGCACCGCTCAGCATCAGTGGCTTGACGCCAGTGTTTTGTTTTTTTTAAGTCTGAGGAAGGGTGGAGAAACACTTAAAAGATTCTACAGGAGCTTGGTGCTTGGTTTGTGGATTCAGGGCGCTGTGCTCAGTTGATTATCTGAGAGAAAGGTTGTTCTTCCCTACCAGTGTGTCACAGTTACCATATGTCATTGATGCAATTAAGCTATAAACTGTGGCTGGGTGCTAGTCACAACCCACTGTAATGAAGACTGCATAGCAATTTGATTTCATTCATAATCTCCTTGATTCCTCCCCACCTCCAACCCGAGGTTTCCAAGCTTGTTTGTTTGCTTGTTTGTTTTCAGTAGAAACAGAATTATGTTTACTTAGAAATCTCATGGGTGATTAAGGACAGATGCTCAAGAAGACAAATTGGTCAATAAATAGCATTCAGCTTGGTTAAGCAAAGGTATCGCCTGTTTCGACATTCTCAGGCAGCCTTAATGCTCTTTAATAAGATTCACATTTCTTGGATACTTGTGTACCAAAGATTATCTGTGGCAGTGGATGGAGATTCTTTCACTGTCGATGGCTCCATGGCTTCGAGCAATTTAGTAATAAATAGTCCCGGGTCATTCTGAGTAAGTTTCTTCGGCATCTATATACACGCCAAGGGACAATTCAACTAATTCTGTCTTTGCTACATTCTTTGAAGTTTTCAAAGATTCCAGCATATTCTAGAACACCAAGGAACAGATCATGGGATGTTGCTATACTGATAAAGAGAGAGGCTGGCTTAGTTCTCTGCTGTCTTCTTAAATTATGTGGCATAAAATAAAGGGGTTTCAGTTTGAGACACTGTTGAGAGAAGGGAAATCTTGAATTTCTTCACCAAGTGACAGAGACCCCAACATTGTCAACCTTTTCCAATCTTTTGACCATGGAGTAGCCCCTAAATAATTTTTCCAGGCTTTGAGGAGCCCCAGAAGTGGTGTCATCTGGCCACGCCCCCCATAGAAGTGTTATGTCACCGGAAGTGACATCACTGCCCGTGCTAATAGGCAGAAATAAGTAGAACTGAGTGGGGAAAGACAGGAGGCCTTGAGGAGCTATTTAAAGTGGGAGTGGGCATGCAGGCTCCACCCCCTTCCAGGTGCAGAAACCACAAGAGAACTCATTCATGCTTGTGGGGGAGCAATGGAAGAGCTCCCACAGATCCCTGGGGGTCTACAGACCCCTGGTTGGGAATCCCTGACTTATATTTGTAAATGAGTGGTCACTATCCATTCCTGTAGGGGGAGGGTTATAGGGAGAGCAAAGACTTGCATCTACTCCTAATACTACCCCAGATTGTTACAAGAATTCATTGGGGGTTGGGGGGGGTGTCATGTGTCTTTGTGAACTCAGCACGTGATGACAGTGGCTTGTGCAATAGAGACTGCCCCTCTCCCCTGTCATTCGTTTGGAGCGAAGGGAAATAAACAAGCAGTAACTGATCACTGGTGTTAAAAGAGTTATTAAAAGAACACAAAATTAATATCAAACCTAAAATGGATAGTGTGGAGTTGGTCAAGACATGGACTGCTATTGAAAATGTGGGAAGACCAGTAGATAGACAGGTGTCTAACAACAGGTGTATTCCATTGTATCTGGTGGCAGCCTTGCTATCGGTACCAGATCTTCTCTCCCGTAAACAGCATAACAAGGCATGGCTTGGGAGAGCACTAGAAGTGCCCTGCAAAACCCTGACTCAGCTGAGATGGCTCTCCTGGGCAGTTCCTCTTGCTTCCACTTGTCATTATGATTTTTTTCCCCACTCCCACACTTTTCTTTTCTGCCAGAAGAACCCAGCAGGCAATTAGTGAACTGCTGCGTCCAACTCATAGCAGTAGCCAGATTCAAACAATAAATCCTGTTGGGAAAAACCCCAACAACCCAGGAAAAATAAGCCACATATTATTCCCCACCCCACCCCCAATTATGCCTAACATTAAAAATAATTCCTTCTCTCCAGAAAGAGTATGCTGTTAACCCAAGTGTGGGGTTCCGACCTGGCTGTCCTATTAGACCAGGCTTTCTCCACCGGGATTTTGTAAAACTCTGCCATTTCTTGACAGCCCTGGAAGGGTTTCCAAATGAATGGGAGTTAATCCTTTTAAAATATATTTTAAACATCTGTTAAACATTTATCGGGTGATATGGCAATATATGGTCATGTCAACTCACCCATCCCTCCCAAAATGGCCAATGATGGACCCGGAGAGGGTGGGAAGGGGAAAGAAAGGCCCTAGGTGGGCTTGTATGCAGCTATGCTTCCCAACCATATTCTGCCTGATTGCACCACTTATTGGGTTTCTCGAAGCCTGAAGAATGTTTTGGGGGTTTCTCAACAGTAGCGAAGTTGAGAAAGGCTGTATTAGACTCTAACTTTCGGTGAAAATGGGCCCTTGTTCATGCAAAGCCTCAGATTGAAAGCCTGGGTCCCATGAGACTTTGGATGACATAGACCACAGGCTTCTGCAGTTGTAGGGTCCAGATTGCCATCTCATTCCCTCTTCCCAGCAGTTTCCCCCTTTCTTTAGCCATGGAAGATGGGGAAGAATTGTTAAGGTAAACTATCAAACATACCTATTTGCATATGGTAGTGAGCCCAACGTATGCACCTTGTTCTCTTTTGTTTGTTCAAGTCCTGGCTTGATTCGAGCCTTCTGTAGTTATAGCAAACCAGATTTGAGCCCCTGAGGTTCTTCACTGATGAGAAATGACTGCACTTCAGTGCGGAAGGATTTTTTCCCCCCAAGCCCAAAAGAGAAATCAGATTTTCCATGCAGCTGGAAACTTCCTTCTGGGAGCAGCTGGCGTTGGCGGTGTGCTCCATCTTCGCTTAATGATATAATAGAGAAAAACATCTCAAACGTGCTGGACGAAAGCTATTTAGAGTCCTAAATGTTCAGCGCCACCAACGCACTGGAGACAAAGCCCTTACGGAGAGCCCTTGTCGTGATGCCTCTACCAGAGAGGAAAGCCCTAAATTTTTACAATTTACAAGAGTCTGCCTGGGAAGACTCCTAGAGATGTGGCAGAAATGTATTACTTTCAAGTTGTCCAGGGTGCACAGAGTTTTGTTGGTGGTGGTTCTTGGTTTTAAAATTAAAGAAGTGAAAACTGCATTAATATGTGAATGCTTTGTCCTCAAGACATTCTGCTAAACCTTGGTATTAAATCTATGGATTCAGTAAGGCAATATTCTTTGGATTCTCTCAACATTTCAGCAGGATCCAAGTTCACTTCAAATCTTAAAGGTTTCTTTTGGCTTAGGTTCCCATGACCGTGTAAGACATGGGTGTTGTCTAAAGGAAATTTCTAGAGAAATGTGTTTCTTCATGCAAAAGGATTAACATGTGCATTTGGTATGTTGGTAGCTTGCCCCTTCAGGAATCCCTCTCAAGCACTGTGTGATGATTCAATGCGCTCTTTTTAGTTTGTGGCATGTTGAATGCTTGCACCATTCTCCGAAGGAACCAGGGACCATTTACGCACTTGGAGGTTTCATGCCGGGCTGCAGACTGGAGTTTTAGTTGTGGCAGGTTGCCCCGCCTCTTGCTGCCCCCCCCCCACGGGGGATCATTTGGCCCTATGCGCCTCATCTGCCCCCGATTTGTGCTCCTGCACGGGAGCTGGGGCAGTGAAGTTCCCAGTGCGGAAACAGTCCAGGTCTTTGATGTCTTTCAGCTGCTGACTTCTGATCCCAAACAAGCTGAAAAAATGGATCCTGCCTCTCTCTTTCTGAAGCTGCTTTAGACTGAATCAGGGCTCTGGTCCATTGATGTAAATCCTGTCTGTACAGATTGGCAGCAACACTCCAAGGGCTGAGGTTTTCCCCATCACCTGCTACCTGATCCTTTTAACTCGAGATGCCAGGGATTGAACCTGGACCCTTCTGCCTGCCCAGCAATTGTGAGATATGAATCCTTCAGAGCTCTGAGAAAAGGGAAGAGGGAAAACATGTTGTGATAGATTTTAGAAAAAAATATGCCATGCAGATTTGAGGTTTGAAATACTTTGGGCAAGTATTCAGGCCAGATTGTGGCACCCTCTTGGAACGTGGTAATCTGTAGTATATAGATTGGATTCAGCCTTAGCCTAGGCCCATTCCACACACACAGGATAATGCACTTTCAATGTGCTTTGGCAGCTGGATTTTCCTGTGCAGAACAGGAAAATCTACTTCGAAAGTGCATTATCCTATGTGTGCAGAATAGGCCCTAGATTAGGCCTGCACAGTTTGCAGCCCCAAAGCCCTATGCTGTGGCCTGTAATGTGTTTTGCACACACAAGGGCATACTTCCAAACCATTGGCACGTAGGAGGTTTGGTGAACCTAATATGGACCCTGATGCAAGTCTCTGTTTAGTCATACTTGCCATGCTTTTATAGGATGCTGTGTTTATATGTCTAGACTCAACACACCTTAACTGGCACAACAGACATCCTAGTAAGAGAAAACGTAGCTAAATACCAAAAGATAAATTATATTGTACAAATCTAAGCTCATTCCTTCTGCATTGACAAACAGCAACTGTTTACTCTCAGCACATTCCCAAGAACATCGGCAACTTTAGCAAGCTTGGTGAGATCCTTTCCCGTAACATTGATTTTATAGTAAGGAACTTAGATCTGCATCTAAGTTTAAATCTGTCAAATAACCCTGAATTATAGCGCATTGGTCCAAAAAGGCTGCACAATTTCTAGTACAATACTGATTGATGCGTCTGGGACTTCACATCCATGTAGACCAACAATTCTCAACCTTTTCTTCACTGCAACCCCAACTTCGGCGGCTGATTGCATGCGTGGGTAGCGTGTGCGCATGCATGCACGCACACAACAATCGAGGCATGTGGAGGTGGCCATTGCCATGGCTACGCCGCCTCTGCCCACCAGCCGCTGCCTCTGCCTGCCTCCACACACTACTGACTCCGCACGCTGCACACCGCCACCACCACATGCAAGTTGGCAACCCCGGGAAAGGGCCAAGCGACCCCAAATGGGGTCGTGACCCCAAGGTTGAAAGCTGCTGGTGTAGACCTTACCCTTCTGACGCAGGGACATGGTGGAACCTTCCCCATGACACATTTGAATGTTTATATATCTATATTTATACCTAGATAAACACATTTATTTTTCCTTTGGTGTGTGCCTTCAATTTGTAGCTGTGACCCTGCTCAGTTTCCAAGATCTGAGCAGAAGTGGCTAGCCATCCCCGACAGCACATTCTTCTGTTTACTTTGGGTATATTTTCAAGCACATTCTGAACATATCAAATTTTAATCTTTTCCTACCGACAGATAAAGACGGTCTTATAGACTGCAGGCTGTTATTTCCATGTAGCCTACCCTTTTAAGAAGACTTTGCCCCCTTCCTTCCGCTTCTATTCTGAATAGCAAGCTATGCTTTTATTTAATTTTTTTTAGGATTTTTCCCCCACCCTAGTGTCTTACACCGGTTTAACTCCCACTCTCACACAGTGGGAGTACGTCAGAATAAAAGCTCATAAATGATTTTGGGACTTGTCTCCATGGAAGCAAATTTTACTCCTGCCGAGTGATACAGCTGGAGGATAAGATTGTAAGCTAGGTCACCACATCCATGTGGGTTGAGCTAGAGGAGCAAAAAGACATCAAACCGAAAACTTTGATGCAAGACGACCCGCCTACTAGCCTGTTCCTCACCGATTAGTCTGCAGAAGCCATATCTTGGGGCGTAAACAGAGTTGACAAAGATCACAGATTTCTGCCAGACAGTAAAAGGGAAAGTGTGTGTCCACACAGTCACAACTCAGACTGGATCCACATGGCAAGGAGAGAAGAGATTTAACTGTCCATCCCCTGTTTCGTTTCATTCCCTGCACTGCTCACATCATTTAAAAGGCAGGGAAAAGATGGGATTTTAAAGGACCTGTCTTTTTTCCTTTCTTATTAACAGCATGAGGAGCCTGGTTTCGATTCACCAAACCTAGTGGGCTGGAAGGGTTACATTCCCTCTCTCCTTCTTAAGCAGCCCCAGTCTGAATTGTGACTATGCCCACACTCAACTTACCTTTCACATACCGATTCGAGGTTTGTGATCTTCATCACACCTTTGTGGTGGAAAGTGTCATCAGGTCTCAACCAGCTTATAGGTACCCCAGCAGGATTTTTAAAGTAAGTGCTGGGACTTTTGGTCTTGGCTCAGTCCTGAGTTCCTCCAGAGAAATAGAGCTGCCGAGTAATAGAGCGTTTGAAAGTATGCAGTTATTGGTTAACTTTGTGGATAAGGCACAGATCTAGGCTCACAGCACTTTGAGGTTTAAACAAGAGTATCTATACTGGGAAAAATTATACATGAAAATATATCATAGTAATCTGCGTCAGTCTCCTTACTGAAGCAAAGTACAAAAATTAGTTACAAAAGCAGCACATTGCAAGCCTCTTGTGGCTAGGCTACAAGCAGACTACATCTTACACATCAGCAAATGGAGAGAGAGTTGAGAGCCTAAAGGAATGTTCTCCTTCCTTCAGATCATATACTGATCTTCTCTTCCTGAAGAAAGAGGAAGTGGGCGGGAGCCCAGCTTAAAGAAAGAGAGAAGTTTTATTGTATTAGCCATTGGCCATCACAATACTGTCAAATCTGAAGAGTATACAAAAACGCAAGATAACATAAAACTTAAAGAGATCTCCCAGGCATGTGCTGGGATTTTTTTCACTACAACCTCAGAGTGACCATTAGCTGCAGTAGTGAGCACATAGGTTTAGCTCAGCTGCTTGAAAACTTAGCAACAGCCCTTCAAGGCTGACTTCACCAAATTACTTGCTGATTACAATTCCAACAGTAAGGGGCTTTCCGCACAAGGACCAATTTTGCTGAATGTTTTCAGTGTGCAGAAACGCTATATTAAATAGTGGAATTCCGTCATTCCGCATACCTTTAATTTTAGTGGAATAGTGAAGTCCCAGTAGCGTTGTATTCCTTCCCCACAGGTTTCCGGTCTCGCTGGAATCGCAACAAAGGAAGCCATATTTTTCCACGCTTCTTCCCAGCCCTGGCCGTCAATCCAACAGAACAGCCAATGAACTGTTGTGTTCGTGCTCCCGAAAAGCCCCTTTGCCTTTAAAAACTGCTTTTTTAAAACCCAAACACACCGGTCGCAACGAATATTTGTTCATTCATTGTCTCAGAAAGACCTTTTTTGCTGGCGTAGGAGCTGGCACTTAATCGTTTACACGCTCTTCAAGTAACCCCCCCATAGGCGCGATTTGTGGCCGAAATTACGGCCAGTGTCAAACAGGGGGCTGTATTGTGCTTGGGAACTTTAAAGACACTAGCAGTAGGGAGCTATGTTTTACTGTTAATCACTTCTGTGGAGGGACTTTAGCTGGAGAAGCCTCGTTCGTTCGTTGCTTTTGCTGGTTTAAGGGGGGGGGGAAATGGCGATCGCGTCTCCGGAAGCTCAGGGGCGAGACTGAGGGAGGGACATTCTTTCTACCGCTTCATTGAGAACGCACGTGTCTTTTTCGGATGTGTTGAAGGTTGTTATCAAGAGTCTAGCAGTTTTTTTAGGAGGAATCCACTTTTCTGGATTTCCCAAAAAGCGCTACACCCCCCCTCAAAGTTATCCAGTGGCTTCTAAATTTCCAGGTTCTCCCTGGGCCCCCTTGATCTGCCTCAGCCGCCTCGAACCTAACACCTTTTGCTTTAGATGCAATTGCTCAGCTTGGTGGATGGGATTGGTGGCCACAGGCCAGGTGAGTGGCCTGCCAGCCAGCTGACAGGCGGGTGGGTAGGCAGCCAGGGAGCATCTCTCTCCCTTGCTTTCCCCTCTGCTCAATAATGTGTAGCCTTTGTTTTAGTTACTGATTTGTAAAAATTGGGGCACTATAAGGATATGCTCAAAATTGCCAAGCACTCTGTTACTGTGGAAACATGCTTGGGTATATAGTCTGGATCAATAGAGCAACGCTGTAATTTGTTTCCAAGTGCTTTATGTAAAACTGAATTTCCCATTCTTTGCTGCACTTGAGAAGGGACGAATTGAGACTCCAATGAGGGGAGAAAATGTGTGCTTTATGGAAAGGTAAAGGAAATTATGGTGTTTCTGCAAAAGCACTTTTTATTTTTTGCGTTCACTTTGGCATTTCGCGGGCCATAAAAAGAGGGGCAGCAATCCCTATAAATTATATACCATAGTTCTGTCACACTGTACTTAAAACAGGCTAACTGTGTAACAAGAAGCTTCCATTATCCTCTGTAGGCATCTGGAAATAGGTTCAAACACTGGTAATTAACAGTGCTGGCAGTTTGTATAAGATAATATTCAACATTAGCACATTCAACATTAGGGCATTTCAGCAACTATTTGAAAAGGCAGCTGGACAATAGTGAATGGCAGCATAATTGTGTCATGTGGTGCGTACAATAAATGGGCCTAAATGCCACAGTCTTTACTGACTTCTTACCTAGTCTGTAATCAAGTTGAAACATGTGCATAGAAATAATAGCATGGCCTATCAAGGGAGCACAATAATTTTTTTTTTGCAGCAATGAAATTCTACATGGAATTATTAGCATTTTCTGTAGGATTTTTTGTTAATGCTGGTAATATTTGTTCTGATGGTCAAAGGAATCTAATTTTAGTGTATCAAATGCCCCATGATTGAGAGGCAGGTGCATAAAATTCCATGATAATCCAAACTTTGGTTCATGGTCACTGGGAACCATTTAGAGACTTCAGATAGTTTCAGAGGGTAGCTGTGTTGGTCCGCAGTACCACAGATTCAGGTATATAGCCATTTCAGTCTAAAGCAGCAGAACAAAGTAGCATCTTTAAGACCAACAAGGTTTTAATCAAGGTATAAGCTTAGGTATGTATGCATGTATTTGAAAAAATGTGCGTGGACATGAAAGCTTATACTTCAAATAAAACCCTGTTCAGCAGTAGGACAGTTAGGCCTATTTTGAATAGGTGTTTTCCTTCATTTTGACCATGTATATCCATCAGGTTTGCTTTTTCATTCTGCATTTTCCCTCATTTTCATCATATATCTCTGACAAGTTTTCTTTTTCATTCTCTATTAATGATCTTCTTCTCTTTAGCACTCAGTTTGCTTTCTAGTTGCTGTTTCCCTGTGTTTTCTGAGGGTGGTTTTGTGGCTTTTTCTGTTCCTTTGCTTCCAAAGTGAAGGCTAATAAAAAAACATACACATTCCTTCAGATTCCCCCCCCCCCCATTACACCCTTTTCCTACTTCTCGGAGGTAACTCCTCTACCACATGTTTTGAGGTCATTCCTCCCACTCTGCACTTTCCACCATTGTCCCCCCTCTTTCATTGGTGTCCAGGCTCCTCTACTGCTTACATTCGCCATCTTTTAAATTTTTGTGGTTGAGTGTTTTGATATAGGTTTTTTTCTAATCTTGGATTGCTGTGGAAAAGTCATTGGCAGGTAAAGCTTTAAAGGATATGTACATATAGTTAAAAGTCTTAAAAGATGCATGCCCACAGGAAAAGATGCTGAATAGTTGGCCAGAGAGGCCATGGTGAGTGTACCATGAAGGAAGCAAGCAAGCAACCAGCTGGGTGTGTGTTGTGCTGAAGGTGCCCCCCCCCAATATGTGAACAACCTTCTAAGCCTGTCCCCCTCAGCAGTCCTTGGTGACTTGGCAGCTGCCTTCCTTCAGACTTGGCTCCCAGTTGAATGTGGTGACTGAGTGGTGGTAGTGGTTATGGGGGCTTTCCAGGGTTCTTGTGAGCAGGCGGGTTCACTAGTGGAACAGGAGGAGGCTCACGGTACATTAGATATACAGGCCCTTACCTGAAGGTTGGCAACCTTACCTGTCATTCTGAGGCAAAGGATCCTTGGAACCCCATGTGCAAAACAGATAAAAGAATAGAGCAAGTATGAAGTACTTTAATCTTGCTGGTCTGTGAAATTTGCAACAAAGAACCTCAGATTCACAGTTCTACAAACTGAAAAAGTATACATACAATTTTAACAATATATAAACTCTATAAAACTATTCTCAAATACAATATATAAATTATCAAAGGATCAAATTTAGCATGAAATTTAGCATTAATGGTCCTGTTTGGGAAAAGATTTCAGAGTCTTGACCCTTGATCAGGATTTGCAAGGGGGGAAAAACTTCCATTCAAACCTAGGGGTGTCTGAAACTTTACATGTCTTTTTCCCATAGGGTTTTCCACTTTATTTCCTGCAGTGTCTCAGATACCTTTTTCCCCCCTCAGCCCTCCCCAACCAAAACAACCTCATGCAGGCCAAAGGTTCTTGTCCACTCCATCTTCAAAAAACTATTTGCACAAACAGACATACATCGTAGTAAATTGACATACATTGTAGCAGTGGGCCAATGCAAATATGGTAACCAGAACTGGATACACAGTCCTACCTGCTTTCAATTTTGGCCCCCTCCTACCCCATTAGCTTACACAAATGTTTGTAAACAAAAAATAAATTGGATCAAAATGGCAATAACTATTTCAAAATGCATGCCTAGCAGATTTCAGCTACTTTCGATCAGAACGACCCCACAATTCACCGATATGATGGGATACCGTGAACTGAGAGTCACACATAAATTAGATTGTTGCTGAATTACCGGCATTCTTTTAAATGCCTGTATTTTGTCCAAGCAGAAAGGGTTGCTCTGCATATTACAGACCCAAATTCAGCTCTACAAAAATTGAGAGTACAAGGAGACAGACAATCACGATGGCTAAAAATTACACTGGCAGCAGAACAGACATAGAACAAATGTGCGATTATAAATTCCAATGCTGAATCCTATGGATGTAGTTATGGTTGGAGTCTGTGAAGGGCAATCTCTCAGTCTCAAGTCTCTTCCAACCAAACGTCAGAAGTCCCATTGAATTGCTCCTATTATGATCTGTACCGATTTCCTTGCCAAAGGTGTAGAGGATCATCACCCTGAAATAATTGTGTCTGTGTGCCTTGCACCTTTGAAGACAATTTAGGTGATTTCTTGTATGCTTCTCCTTCCTCGCCCCTTTAAAACTAAGTTGCTATGGTAAACCTATTATCCTAGCCAAGGACAGAGTGCAGTTGGTGAAGTGTTGATCCCTTTTCAGCTTTAGATGAGCCTCTAATTACTCAAATGATCAAGCTCACTTTGAAAGTAGGGTTATCACCATGTGAGGGCAGAGGAAAAGGCCACGGCAAATGGGCTTGCTATTATTTCTGCAGCAGACACATTTGATAGAAGAATATGGCCACTGAAATTACCTCATGTAGGTGCTGAGAATTCGCTGTCCTTGCTTTGTTGTTTGTTGGATTTCTTTGGCTCAATACGCCAGTTGATCTTATGTAGTGACCTGAAAATTAGTTCTTTGTGGTATGACTAAGCTTTGGATTTTTTTTTTCTTGGGGGGAGTGGCGGGTCTGCCTGTCAAACAGACATTTTATTTATTTATTTATTTATTTATTTATTTATTTATTTATTTATTTATTTATTTATTTATTTATTTACTGCCACTCTCAAATGTCTTGCGGTGGTTTACAGACCTTCACATTTTGTTGCCACGGAAGGAGTTGTGGGGCACAGATTAAAACAACAAACTGAAGACTGTTGTGAGGGATATTAAAGTGTGCTTATTCCTCTGGGGGGAAACTATGGAGAGTGTCAGGTTTATTTGGGTTTAACAAAAAATGCTTTAGTCTCCATACCATACGGATAATACATCCAGCTGCATTTCTATGATCCCAAGACACATTCTTAGGAAAAGGTCCAAGAGGGAGAATATATAGATGAAGAAGAGTTGGGTCTTATATGCCGCTTTTCTCTACCAGGAGTCTCAAAACGGTTTTCATTCACCTTCCCTTTCTTCTCCCCATAACAGACACCCTGTGAGGTAGGTGAGGCTGAGAGAGCCCTGATATTACTGAGTAAGAAGAAGAGCTTATTCTTCTATGCCACTTTTCTCTAACCCAAGGAGTCTCAAAGCGGCTTACAATCGCCTTCCCTTTCCTCTCCCCACAACAGACACCCTGTGAGGTGGGTGAGGCTGAGAGAGCCCTGATATCACTGCTCGGTCAGAACAACTTTATCAGTGTTGTGGCGAGCCCAAGGTCACCCAGCTGGCTGCATGTAGGGGAGCGCACAGAGAGCTGTCTGATTGTAACCCGCCACGAGCCGTTTTCGGAAATGGTGGGAAATAAATCTAACAACAACAATAATAATAGGAATGCTGATTTTTCAGCATTCCCTTTCTTAACATGGGTGCCATTGGTGCCCATAACGGGCTGGGCCCGTGCACAAGTTGGGTCATCTAAGCCTGGCTCCTCCCCTCCTACAATGTCCCAGCAGGGACACAAAATGCCCTGTTTGGTTTTGCAGCATCACAGAGCCAAATAGGGGTACATGCTGACCCCCATGATGGTGGAATAGCATTGCCACACTATCCAACATTCATGCAGAGACGCCCCCTGCCATGGTGCAATGCAACAGAACCTGTCTGCCCCGGCACGCACAACTCGGGTGGACTGTGTGCGCTGAGGGATTTTATCCCCTGTACATACACGGGAAGCGGCAGGGCATGCAGCCCCACTGCATGAAACCACCAGCAGCCCAGTGCGGCCACTGCTGTGCAGAATTGGTCCAGGTAAAGCAGAATAAATACTTTAAACAAATATTAAGTAAGCTATCTATACAAGAAAGAAAACTGTGCTTCTCAACCATCTGTTACCGCTCCTCCGGAGCGGTATTAATAAAAGGCTAAGGGCAAGTTGGGAGGAGAGAGGACGGGAGCCGTCCATGATAAAAACTTGGAGGGGCAAATCAGGAGCCGTGAAGCGGCTCCTGATTCGCCCCTCCGAGTGTCACTCGAGGGCCTCCCCATTGGCTACTTGGCCTGTCTTCAGCTCTGCGCTCCGGCAAGGCACACATCCTCGCCTCTGCGCTCCCACTCCATCCAAGCCATCGCCAGGGGAAAGGAGCTTCTTTCCTACCCCCCGGCACCCAACTTGCCCAGGGTGCTCGGGAGGCTTCCCGAGCCTCCCTCGCCGACCTACTCCGTCCCGCAAACGCTAGTGCTGCCGCCCGGGGAGGGGCACCTTGCGCCCCTCTTGAGCTGACCTACACGTCGCCACAACCCAGGTACATGCTGCTACCCGCTGCTACTTCTCCCAGCCCACCCACCCCCAACCGTCACCGCACCACTTCCCCCATCCGCCGATCCATGCGATGAGCCCCGCTGTCTCCCGTAACCCAAACCTGCAACCCAACCCCACCAAATCCTCAGAACTAGCTCGCGACCGGGCTGCTTCCCGCCGAAGCCCCTACCTTCGCTGCTCGCCGGGGAAACCCGCCATGCCCGGCCGCTGCGGCCTTGGCCCGCCAACTCGCCCCTCTGGCTCTTCGACAGGGCTGCGCCCATCCTTACGCACGCCCCTGCTATGGCCCGCTGCCCGGGGAGGCGCACACATGCGCCACGCACTGCCCCGGGCCTGCCTGCGCAGCCACAGCCGGACTACTCGCACGCTCGTTGCCGGGGGCAGGGCTGCTCATCCTCCCACGGGCCCCTGCTCTCGCCCATTTTCATAAATGGGCTTTCCCCCTAGTCATACATATACTCCAATAAAGTTGACTTCAACTACACTAATTGTATTGCAGTCTTTCATTTAATCTGGATGATACAGTCCATCTTCACAGCGTCAAGCAAAGTGAGATAAAAAAATATTTTGACTTTCTCCCTCATGGAACAGAGTGAGCAAGAGAAACAGCACTCCAGATACAAGCCAGTTTTGTAAGTCTTCCTCAGCTCATTCATAAGATAAGTTACACATGACCACACAAAGTCAAATGGAGCTCATAGTCTCTTGCTGTCTAAGAGTTTTAGTTTTTGTTCTGGCTTTAAAGTCAGCCCTATTATTTTTAGGCAGCCGTATTATTTTCCAGCTTTTGAGTGGCCCCTTACAAAGGGTTTGTAATCATGAAGGAAAAACAATGTTGTCTTAATGGCTTATAGAACATAAATTGTAAAACTGAAGAATGTTTATAAAGTGGCCATCACTGGATTCCTAAAGCTGCCACTTCCCTAGAACTTCACCCTCTAAAAATATGGGATTGGAAGCTTAAGTGGATTTTCTGCCCACAGAAATTCCTTAGGCTGGCAGAAGTGTTTGCTAAATGCTTGTTGTTGTGTTTTTAGTCATTGCTATTTACTGGTTTGTTCCTTATACTGTCAGTGATGATTTGACCTTGATGATTCGGTGTGACTCTAACAAGCAATTATATTTTTTCCCAGGGAAATGTGAATGTGGCCAATGCACTTGTTTCCCGCCAGGAGATTCCAGGATATATGGCAAAATCTGTGAGTGCGACAACAGGCAGTGTGAAGACATAGACGGCCACGTCTGTAGTGGTATGTTATCATTTAAAGCACCAGCACGATTCATGCTTTCCATTTATCCTAGCAGATCTTATTCCTAATGAAGCTACCATGTTCACACAGTTTTACTATCTAACAGCTAATACATATGAATGGGTGTGTCAAGTTGCAGTCTATAGGATTTCCAGGGCAAGAGAGGATGTATATATGGGGCGCTCCTGTATATTTGAAGAGACCATCTGCCCTTGTATTCAGTTTCAGGACAAGACAGTGATAGGAATTCCTTAGACCAGCTTTTCTCAATTTGTTTCAGAGCCCCCTAAACATTCTTCAGGCTTTGATAAACCCCAGAAGTGTTGCAATCATGCAAAATATGGTTGGGAAGCATAGCTGTGTACGTGACCACCTGGCGCCCTCTTCTCATCCCATCCCAGCATTGGCCATGGGGTGGGGGGCTGGTTGATATGACCATATATGGTTATATCACACAATAAATATTTAACACATTTAAAAATGCATACAAAATTTCCATGACCATCAAGAACCCTCGGGGTTGAAAAAGCCTGCCTTAGATGGATAACTTCACAGTCTCAAGTCTAAGTTCTTCAACTTCAGGCAGGTGCCTTCAGTTTTGGAAGTGGTCTGAAACAAGCAAGGTAAACAAAATCCCTGATTTGTTTATCTTCTCACCCAGTCTCCATGACCACACAACTATACATACATGCAAATGCTTCGATGAACCTTAAAACTGATTCCAGAATGGGAACAAGATCCTCTGCAAAGCGTTTTTAGCACATGCTGTGAAAGTACAACAGAGCAAAGGACTGCGAAGCAAAACTGATTTCCTCTCACCAAAACATCTAGGTGATAAAAATTGAGCTTCTGTATGCAAGACTCCAGTGAGCCAATGGGAAATTGGAACGGATTAGGACATTAACTTTTTAGGAAGCCGGTAAGCACTAATGATATGACGTATGAATGCCCAGTTGCCCAACATTAAATTCAGGGGCTTGGCTGGTGCACATCTGATTGAAAGTTGTCCTGAATATGTGATTTTCTGCTCCAGATGCCTAAAAAAATAAAAATAAAATAATACATTTAGTGTTGCAGATCAGTGTCCTGAACAGCAGGGCCTTTGAAATGTGCCCTTGAATGTACAAGTTGATACACCATTAATCAGATTTTTCATGAAATGCACAAAAGACATCCACGATGCTTCCTAAGTAGAGTAATACCCTTCTAAACTCATTGACTGCCCGAAATGATCTGTATTCATGCACCTAAAGAAGTGATTTCTAGCTGCTTATGCTGGAATACATTTCGCTGGTCTCTAAGGTGCTCCTTGACCCCTTTGTGATTTTGCTAGGACAGGCTAACATGGTGGCTACCCCTCCGACATTACATCTATTTATGCAGGCAGAGATGTCCAGAGATGTCAAAGCTTACCATATTTTTACTCTGTGCTTACCATATCTCTTCCCTGTGTTCCGGATTCTGGTCACCAAGCAAACAATGCAAACTGCTATCAGCCAAATGTATCTTAATGGAATAAAATATTCAGTCGAAATGTGCCTTATCCATTGCTTGGGGAAATTCATTGACTCAGAGGTTCCTGCATGAGAAGCAAAACCCTTTGGAAGAACAGGATGTGTTGTGGCAAGACAGAACATGGGCAAAGTGAGGAATTTTGTCTTCAGCTTAGATGCCTGGTCAACGGGGGTGGGGTGGGGAGTGGGGAGGGGGTTGGCAACGCAGGTGATTTGAATAAGAATTGTCACCTGCCTTTCCTGACTGGCAGAGACTGATTGATGGCTAGCTTTTCAAACTATAGGCCCAAGTAGATAAAAGGAGAAGATTGTGATAGATGAGGGGGTAAGTGGCTATGCTCCTGCATTGTCTAAAGACTTGAAAATGTAGCTGTCCAACATTTAAAGAAGGGAGGAATAAGCCTTTTCCACGGAACCTGTCTCCTAGCTCTAACCTCCTGCTCTGAGAAGGTCAAAGCTCCATTCAACTTGCTCCTTTCTGATCCCAGCCCCTTAAAATAATACTAAACAACACAGTCCCTTAAAACCATGCCCTTTGATCGCAGTGGAGTTTCTTTCTGATACTTCAGCACCTCAGGACTCTTTGATTACTTGACTCTCCTAAGCATTTGGACTTAAATCCCAAAATATTCTAGGAAGAGGAAGTCGGCAATGATAGAAAAGAACACAGATAATTATCCTTAATATAAATGGCATTTTCTCTGCAAACAGTGTGCTTTCCCCATCTGATTTTGTCACCATTGCCATCACGCTGTCAAAACCACCTTGTTGATCCCATACTGCAGTGGAGAATTGTGATTAAAAGAGCAGAGCCACTGTGTAAAGTCTTTGAGAGACAGTGGGGTATAATGGTTAAGAGTGGTGGTTTCTAATCTGAGGAGAACCAGGTTTGATTCCCCACTCCTCCACATTCAGCCAGCTGGGAGACTTTGGGCCAGTCATGGTTCTCTTAGAGCTGTTCTTGCAAACCAGTTCTGTTAGAGCTCTGTCAGCCCCACCTACCTCACAGGGTGGCTGTTGTAGGGAGAGGAAAGGGAAGGTGTATATACATCACTTTGTAACTCCTTCAGGTAGTGAAAAGTGGGGTATAAAACACCAGCTTCTTCTTCAATGAGGCATTGGCTTTGAATTGTGGATCTCCAATCTCAAGGTTGTTTCACAATTGTTGTTTAAACAGATATCTGGTTGGTTCCAAATGTTAGCAGTTCTATCAAGACCACTGTTTGGCTTTGCTGTCAGGTCTGAACATGGTAATAGGGAGAGAGTGAAAAGTTAAGAATGATGTGTGGATAAAGTGTCGTCTCAGCTAACTTATGGAGACTTCATAGATTTTTTAAAAATTATTTAAAAATTATTTAAAATTCATATATACATCTCGAAAGGAAGACATACAACCAACACCCAAAATCCAAGAGAAATGCCCCCCAAACCATTTATAAAACATGAACCAAATCCCCTCTCCAACAAAATGTACATTCATCAGGCATTAAAAACAAAATCTATTTCAAGATAATCAACCCTCCACGGTAACATCCTCTGAACTGTCCACACAGTACTTATGACATCCCTCCCTCTAGATCATAGATTTTAAAGACAAGAGATGCATGACCTTGGATTTCCTTGATGGTCTTCCAAGTGCTAATTAGGGCCAATCCTGCTTAATTTATTAAGATCAAACATCAGCCTGGGCTATCCATATCAGGTCCTTATAGATACCAATAATTTTTACCTATCTTGGAGGAAATACAGTTTGAAGATGGTCGTCTGTCCGCCTGCCCGCCCGCCCGCCCGTCCTCTGTCTGTCTGTCTGTCTGTCTGTCTGTCTGTCTGTCTGTCTGTCTGTCTGTCTGTCTGTCTGTCTGTCTATCTATCTATCTATCTATCTATCTATCTATCTATCTATCTATCTACCTACCTACCTACCTACCTACCTACCTACCTACCTATCTGATTTTTATGCCACCCTCCCAAAGGCTCAGTGCAGTTTACAGCAAGAACAATAATAACAGAAAGATAATTAAACATTAAAACCTTTAAAACGCATCTCAATGCAGTACATTAAAATCTTTAATCATGACCCAGTGCAGTTTCATTTTTGCTGTGCTGTATTGGGGGGATCTTTCCTTGTGGGGCGATTTGACATTATTGGATCGCTGACTCCATCTTGCAGGCCCTGTGGGACTCAGGTAGTTGCAACAGGGCCCAGAGGTCCTCAGGGATTTCAATCTACTAAGCGGAATGAGAGTGCCCTGGCCTTGGTTGAGGCTGGACATACTTCTTTGGTGCCACGCACTACCAACTGTTTGGGTTTTACAGAGCACAACACTGTTTGGGGGACAGAGGCAGTGAGGTGGTACCTTAGGTATGCTGGGCCCAGACTGGGAACAAGCTTACCTTTAACCAATACCTTAAACTTAATCTGGAATTCAACTGGCAACCAGTGCAGCTGCTGCAAGATAAGTTGTATATGGGCCCCCCAAGGGGTTCCTGTGAGGACCCGGGCAGCTGCGTTCCTGACTAGTTGTAGTTTCCGGATCAAGGGGGTAGGGCCATGTTGCACAAGTTTCAGAAGTCCAGTCTAGAGGATCACTGTGGCTAGGTACTCTGGTGCCAGGTAGGGTTCTTGGCTTGGCAAAGATGGGAAAATGCCAGCTGTGTTACTCCCATGACCTGCACCTCCACCATGAGGGAGGTATTGAAGATCACACCTAGATTCCTGGCTTCATGGGTAAGCTGAACACTGTCCAGGCAGGGTAGGGGCACTTCCTCACTTGGCCCTTTCCTACTCTGAAGGGTACACTCTCTTTCAGGCGACTCTCTTGATCCATCTTGGTGTAGTGGTTAGGAGTGCAGACTTCTAATCTGGCAAGCTGGGTTTGAATATGCACTCCCCCACATGCAACCAGCTGGGTGACCTTGGGCTCCCCACAGCACTGATAAAGCTGTTCTGACCGAGCAGTGATATCAGGGCTCTCTCAGCCTCACCTCCCTCACAGGGTGTCTGTTGTGGGGAAAGGGAAGGGAAGGCCATCGTAAGCCGCTTTGAGACTCCTTAGGGGAGAGAAGAGTGGCCTATAGGAACCAACTCTTCTTCTTCATCATCTCATCACTGCTTCCAATCAGCTAATAAATGACTCTGGGGGCAAGTCTGGGTGGGTGTGATTAGCAAGAAACTAGCCCAAGGAGAAAGAAAAGAACCTCCTAACTCTCTGTGCTGCTTAAAATGTATTCTTGTCTTTTAAAAAGTCAAGGAACAGAATCAGGAGACCAGATGCAACATCTGGTTCATCCCTCATGATAAAAATCTGAAGATTTTACATAGAATGCCCAGAGTGAATAATATCTGCCTATGACAAAGGGGCTCTTCTCACTTTGCAATAAGCCCCTTTGCAGCAAGGCTAAATCCTCTTACCATTATTTTCAATGATTTTGCTGTGGCTGGATATTTTATGCACCCTTTTTCTACCTGTGCAATATCAGGTTACAGGGACTCTTTTTCTGTTGTTTTCCATGGATCAGGTTATTATTGCAATGCTGCATCTATTACTTTAATTTTTCTGAATCATGATGATGCTGTCCTCTCCAGCCAGATGCTATAGGGCCTGCACCAAATTCTAAATTGGAACCTAATTGAGTAATTAGGCTTAATGGTTTGACCAGAGGGTCCACTGATAGATGAGTGGACAGATGGATTGTTGGTTGGAAAGATGGATGGACAGAGATGCATGCAGGCTAATAGGTTCAATCCATGTAGCTTTTCCCTCTAGGTGAAAAAAGGAGGGGCTTTCTTTGATTTCACACAAACACTATATCCAGATACTATCTCCAAAAAATTCTATGTTGGGGCTCATGGTACCTGCATGAACAAAAGCCCTGTGTGACTGCACTAAATAGGAACATTGGGTGAGATGGTTTCAACCCAGTATTTGTAGATGTGAGTGCAGAAGGAGCAACAGTTTACCCACTGTAAAATACACAGCATGTCATTGTTACTGAGTGCTTAACTTTGAATGGCAATTACAATCTAAACTGAAGAACAATCAATAAAACAGTCTTGGAATGATGACTTGAATCCAGAAATTGTTCTCAGGGCTTTCGTGTACACAACTAAGAGCAATTCAAAGACTTTCACTGATAAAAATAGAAATTAGCCAAGGGGTTTGGGAGGGGAAGGGATTATGGATACAGAGTTGAAGGACCGTCACACTTCACTCTGGATGTCATCTTTCTGCTTATATTCCAATGTTTGCAGTATTAAAAGGGCAATTTCAATGACTCGGCATTATGCAGTTGACAGGCACACCGGGAAGGAGCAGGCAGACGGTGAATCCTGAAACAGGTGTAGTGTATGAGTTCTGGCAAAATAAGAGATGTTCACCAGATGCAACTTTCCCTATCACAGAACTTTACTTGAGAGTGTTGGAATGAACTAACTGTGCAATGTCACCTAATGGTGGCACCGACATCAGACTCTCAGGGGAGGGCAGTAGAGAGTCAATGAAGGCTTAGATGCAAGAGTTGTAGGAGATCAGCGTTTGAGACTCAAGAGCTGACCTTTGTTTGTCTCCTCCTACAGCTGTCCCTTTGTGACCTGGAATGTTATTTTTAGGGCTTCCTTCCTCCCCCTTTCTTCTGTTCACCATGAGGGCTGGGTATGCTTTCTGTAATCTCCATCTATCTAGCCTTTACTCAGCCTTTCCTGTCCAGTATGGAGCTCTCTAACTCCTCCACAGCTGGATGACTTGGGGCTAGCCACAGTTCTCTTTGAGCTAGGTGTAAACTGCACGGAGCTTTTATTCCAACCCCAGATCGATTCAGTCCCTGCCGTCTACACAGAATGCGATTTAAGTTTGGATTTTGGGCGATTTAAATTTTCCTTCTGCAGCAAGAAGGATTGATCTGGAGTGACCCTACCTTTTATTGTGGGATATCTTAGAGTGCTTTTAACCCTCAATATTTTTCAAATCCGGATTGGGAAAGCAAGATCCGTAGAGAACCTCTGATAGGCTACACCTCCTCATGTGACAAGCTTGCCTTAAAGGAGAAGCCCCTAATTTCTCTCAACTTCTGTCGGTCCTGGATTTTTTCTCCCTTCTCTGCCTTTTTCGATCCTCTCCCTCCCCCCTCCAAGAAAAGAAAGAGGCTCCCTGCCTGGCTCCTCTCTCCCCCCCCCCTTCAAGAAAAGAAAGAAAGAGGCTTGCCTCCCCTCCCTTCTGAACTACCCTAACCACGTGCAGAACACTTTCCTGTTTCAATGGGGAGGGGGGGGGGAGGAAGATTCGAGTTCAAAGTGATCTGGATTCAACAGGATTGACAATGGAATAAACAAAGTAAGTGCAGACTCTGCCCTAGTCTCAAAAAGTAGTTCTGTTAGAACTCTCAGCCCTACCTTCCTCACAGTGTGCCTGTTGTGGGGAAGGAAAGGCAATATTAAGCCACTTTGAGACTCCTTTGGGCAGTGAAGAGCAGGGTATAAAAACAGCTCTTCTTCTTCTTCTAAGCAATGAACCCCAGTGTGAACTTATTCCTCAAGCAGCCTGATAACAGCAGTAATAACAACTTTATTCTTATAGCCCTCACTTCCTGGTTGCTTCAGAATTCCGCTGTGCAGAGGTTCAGCCGTCCTTTCACAAAGTCCTTAAAAGCAGGAGTAGTCAACCTGTGGTCCTCCAGATGTTCATGGACTACAATTCCCATGAGCCCCTGCCAGCATTTGCTGGCAGGGGGCTCATGGGAATTGTAGTCCATGAACATCTGGAGGACCACAGGTTGACTACCCCTGCCTAAAGGCACAGTAGCTTTCTCCTAGAGGGGATATGACAACCCAAGTGACTTGCCTGGGATAACTTTAGTCCACAAATTACACCTGCAATTTGTATGCCAAGCAAAAATGTCCCAGACTCATGGAGGTGAAATAATTCAGCATTTCCCAATATTGGGAGGCAACCAGATATCTACATGTCTCCACCAGCTCCCTCAAGGCATGGGGTTTGGGCAGGAGGGGACTGTTGGGGTGGGCATAATTCTTGGGTGATTCTTCTTGCTGCCACATTGGGCCTCTGTAATTTCTAATGTTTTTAGTATTTTAATGTTTTAGTATTGTAAACCGCCACGAGCCGGCTAATTTGAGAGTGGTGGTGAATAAATCAAATTAATAATTATTAATAACAAATATTTACCAAATCTGAATACCATACTGGCATTGGGATTCGGAAATATCGGGAAATACGAATATTTTTCGGGTTCCATATATCCAAGCCCCCCAAATACCATTTTTTTTGCATGTCTCTGTAGTAAACCATTGGTTCATCTTCCATTTCCACTGCAGGCCACGGGATCTGTTCCTGCGGTCGATGTATTTGCAAAGATGGGTGGTTTGGGAAGTTGTGCCAACATCCACGGAAGTGTAACATGACGGAAAGCGAGAGCCGAAGCTTTTGTGAATCAGCAGACGACACAATGTGCTCAGGAAAAGGTACGTGCGGGGAAACTGAGCCGAGCCGTGTCACAGCCATGTGCCGAGGGACAGAAAAGCACAACTGTGGGTTTTCAATTGCGGCACTTCCTTTCAAAACCCCCTCGCTGTTTGACAGCTGTTCGTAATGGCTTCACAATGCAGCGTGTTCCTGTTAGAAGGTTCTCTGTATTGTGTTTAGAAGCTTTGCTCTCAGGCACTGTTTACCAACAGCGTGGGATTCCACCTGGAAGCATACTTGAGGGCTTAGATCTACATGGGGGCCTTTGTCTATGGGGGCTGGATTCTGGCGTTGTATTTGGAGTGCTACTAGCAACGGGCATGGGTCTGTTTGCTGAACACTTGACCTAAGTGGGAAAGCTCTTTCTTTTGCTCTGTCCTTTCCATTCCTGTAACTATCAGAACCTGTTGAGATTGTCTCTTTGTTACATTGCAATTACTTTTTATGGGCACGTTGCCTTTGATGGCGCTTGTACTAGTGCAGGATTTTGTGGGATGGGTCTGGTGAAATGGGAGCGTGTGGAAGCAATGCACTGTCATTTTTATACCGCCCAGAGCCGTAGGGAAGGGAGGTAAGGTAAAGGTAAAGGTATCCCCTGTGCAAGCACCGAGTCCTGCCTGACCCTTGGGGTGACGCCCTCTGGTGTTTTCTTGGCAGACTCAATACAGGGTGGTTTGCCATTCCCTTCCCCAATCATTACTGTTTTACCCCCCAGCAAGCTGGGAAGGGCAGTATAAAAATCTAAGTAAATAAATTGAGGACGAGAATGTAAAAACCTTTCAAAGTCATGTGTCATGAGATTATTTAGGGAAATGAATCCTGGTGCACAGAATTCAGGATTTTATTTTTTAATACTCTAAAGCAGGGGTAGTCAAACTACGGCCCTCCAGATGTCCATGGACTGCAATTCCCAGAAGCCCCTGCCAGCATTCGCTGGCAGGGGCTCCTGGGAATTGTAGTCCATGGACATCTGGAGGGCCGCAGTTTGACTACCCCTGCTCTAAAGCATGGGTCCATGACATGCTGAGCGAATGCCTTTCCTGGTGCCTCCATGTGTTTCTGGAAAGTGGGTGGAGCCAGGAAGGGCCTTTGTCCAGAAAGCCTTCTGACCAGCCATTGAAGATCTGATGGACTGTGCTTTGGCAGAAGCTGCCACCACACCACCATAAACTTTACTGTGTGACTGCAGACAAGGCGTGGCAGCCATTTGTGCCTGCACCCACCACACTGTGACAGATTTCCGAAGCGGGACACGGCACCAAAGGTTTGGGGGTCCCCTGCTGTAAATTATTTTTTCCATATGGATGATGCACAATCATCCATTTGCCCATTTCAGCTCCCTCATGTACCCCTTGAGCCCATGGCTATGCCTTGATACAATTTTGTTAGAGGTTTCTCCCCACAGTTGGAATGTGTGGTTCCCTTAGTTACTAGATGCTAGTTATCTGATGAGGCTTGTCCCATCCTGTTCTTTTGCTCACCCAGCTCCCACCTTCCCCAGAGACTTCATGTATTGCAATCTGTTAAGCAGCAAGCACAGCTGTAGCATGCTTGTTTGCCAACTCTAGTTGGGAAAATTCCTGACCATTTAGGGGTTGAGTCCAGCGAAGGGTATGATGCCATAGACTCCGTTCTTCAAAGCAGATGTTTTCTCCAGGGGAAATGATCTCTGTAGCCAAGAAATCAGTTGTAATTTGGGGAGTTCTCTAGCCCCTTCCCAGCATAACTGGTGCTTCTACTGTAGTGCATTTTTTCTTCTCATCTTCTCATCATTTCTCCTCAAATGGGGTGAGTTTCCCATCATCACAGCCTCAGCCAGCATTGCCTGGTCTTTCACTATGCTGGCCACTCCAAAGAGGGTGTGTTTCATCTTCAAGCTTGCTTCTGTATCCCTAGAATTAAACATGTTTGTAATTTCATGGCTCAGTTATAGTCTAACATTAGATGCATATTTTGAAGGGATAGATAGTCCCTTCTTGATCTGTCTTCACCATGGGCAGAACCTGTAGTGGATAAGAAGATGCCCCAAACTGATGGGCTAGGATCCAAAGAACTATTTTCATTCAATCAGGAGACTCTTTTGTTTGTTTTCATGTAGCATTGTGATCTTTCCATATGTGATCCCAAATTGGGATAACTATAGGAAGAAAGAGAAGGCCAACCAGGAATTTGACTTATAGTCAGCTTATACTCAACATTGGTTCTAAATACAAATGTATATCCCATATTTACAAACATTAGAGAATCTGTCAACCAAAAGGGACTACCATGGCACAATTTAACATCTTCCCTTCTAATGTAGAGAAAGGTCGATTCTTACAACCCCCTTCGAGGAAAGACTGTGTTTTCATGGATGCAGAGTACCAGATATTCTGGCCCAAATAATATTTGACTGCGTTAAACTTTCAAAATACCATCAGCCCCTCTTGGATTATTTTAAGAAATGTAAATTGGATGCAAATGAGAAACTCACTGTAAGCCAGGGGTTAAATGAGGGCCTGCAAGATGGAGCTTTTCCGCCAGGTTTTAGGTTGAGGCCAGACTGAGGAGACATCGTTGCTCCTCCTCCTCTAAGGTCCCCCATATCCTGCCCATCTCCTTGTATCAGGTGCTGGCAGAAGGGGGATTAGTGGGGGGGGGGGAGGGAAATTCTTATTGTTTTAATATATTATGTTTGTTGATTTTAGACTTGTATTCAGAATTTTCATGATAACCACTTCAAGCTAACTGTGTCAGGAGTGGCAACCTACAAATATAATGAAATAAAGAAAGAAACAAACTCCATATTGGGAAATTCCTGGAGAGGTGCAGTGCCAGGGAGGATGGAGTTTGCAGAAGGTGCTCAGCAGAGATGTAATGCCATAGACTCCACCCACCAAAGCTGCCATTTCATCTCAGAGAACCAATCTCTGGAGATCAGCTGTCAATCTGGGGAAACTATCTGGAGGTTGGGAACCGTATTGTCCATATGTATCCTATTGAATTTATACGGAATGCTGAAGCAAGATCCATGTTCAAGGTGTTAAGAAATATAACAGAACCTGTGCACCATGTTTTTAAACAAAATCTTAAAACAGCTGGTAGCTACAGCTTCAGTATCCTTGCTGGCACGCTGCTGCATTCAGATTGATCATCTGTAAAAAAGAAATGTGTTTATTTAAAGCAGTTATATCAACAAATGTCTTGATATCGGCTTCCTTGGTAACCATGGCTCAATAGACCAGTGGTTACCAAGTAACCCAGCCTTGTGAGATGGCTGACCAGGATTATAAAACCAGGTTGACCAACATTGGTTCATTTAATAGGATAGGATCAAACGAAAGGGTTCCCTAAGCATCAGCTCCCGACCGACAAACCAGCCAACCCGATCAGGTATCTGTGATGCAAGGAAGAATGGGTAAAAGCCTTGATGGATCATAGTTGGCGGTCTAAGTATTAGATCACATAGCAGTACTTTGTACTCTTTTTTTTGTTTAGTGGGATTGGTAAAGAAATGTTTGCTGAAAAGCAAGAGTTTTCATAACTGGAAGCCAGTAAAAATGCTCAGTGTGCCATTTTTCAGTGGTTAGTTGGCAAGGCCTGCTATTGAATGAAATCAAGCTACTCAGGCCAGAGACATAATCCAGCCCAAAGTCAAACTGCTTTAAAGTTAAATATTTTGCTTAACATTTTTTCCTCATGGAAACCAGTGGAACCCTAAAGTGCCCTCTTTCTGTGTGATGCAGTTTTAGCTACCCTTCATAGACTGAGGAGTTCCACTTTATTCCATTTAGTCAAAAAAAAACAAAGGGTTACTTCTGAAGGGGAAAAATTGGTTAGAAAAGGGGGGAAAGTGAGTTTTTTGAGTGGCGTTCTACTTCCTCGTAGCTAGAAGATAATGAGGTACTAACTGTGGGGATTTATTCACAGAACTTCAGGTCATTTTTGTCCCTGACAGAATTTTAGTGACTTCACAAGGATTATCTCCATTCTCTCATTCTTACCTGAGCCAAAAACACCGTAGCCCTGCTGGGAACAGTAGGCTTGATTTTAGAGCTCCGGGACAAAGGAAAAACCTCTCCTTCTAAATAATTCCTGATTCAATCAAAATGGAGAGGGGGAAATCACCACAGGGCCTTGTGGAGGACACTTCAAGTTAAAGCACACCTCTATAGCATCCTTCTCTTCAATAGGCTTTATCTTGATTATATCCTTGTAGACAATTGCGTATTAATAGGCGCTGATTATGCGCAACTGAAATGTTCCATGCCTGAGTGAAAAACTCCTATGTTCCGTAAATGCTTATAATAACCATTGTGCTTACCACTTTCAGGTTCTTGTCACTGTGGAAAGTGCATCTGTTCACCCCAGGAATGGTATATCACCGGGGAATTCTGCGAATGCGATGACAGAGATTGCGACAAACACGATGGCCTCATTTGTACAGGTGTAGTGTGGTTTTTCCCCCCACACAGCCACTCTTTTAGAAGCAAAGAATGTTAGAGACCAAAATATCTTTCAGTATAAGACCCACTACAAAAGAGTATTGCAAGCTCATGGTCTCCCACCAGCCCACATATACAGTTTAGACCAGTGGTCCCCAACCCCCGGTCTGGGGACTGGTACCGGACCGTGGATCAGTCGGTACCGGGCCGTGGCTCCTCCTTGTCCTCCTCCCCAGCTGCTGACTTGGGGCTGCCCTGCCACTCTGCCGCTGGCTCACTTTTGGTGCTCTCCAGCAGCCAACATGTCGGGGGCTCCCCCTCGGCGTGGCACTGGGCAGCTGCTGCTGGCAGCGCCCCCCAGTGGGCAGTGGGAAATCAGGGGCACCGTTGGGAAAGCAAGTGGAGCAGGGGCTCAGGCAGCAACGTCATCCCTCGGCAAAAGACTACCCCCCTGGGCCTCAATAAAATTGTCAAGTGTTGACCGGTCTCCGGTGATAAAAAGGTTGGGGACCACTGGTTTAGACAATACTCCTCAAAGCCTCCTGTCTTTCCCCCTGCAGTCCTACTTATTTCTGCCTGTTAACACGAGCGGTGATGTCACTTCCGGTGACATAACACTTCCATGGGGGGGCATGGCCAGATGACACCACTTCTGGGCCTCCTCAAAGCCTGGAAAAATTATTTAGGGGCTACTCCATGGTCAAAAGGTTGAAAAAGGTTGACATAATGTTGGGGTCTCTGTCACTTGCTGAAGAACCAACTCCTTTTCTTCAGTAATATCAGGGCTCTCTTAGCCTCACCTCCCTCACAGGGTGTCTGTTGTGGGGAGAGGAAAGGGAAGGCGATTGTAAGCCGCTTTGAGACTCCTTCGGGTAGAGAAAAGTGGCATATAAGAACCAACTCTTCTTCTTCAGTAATATCAGTGCTTTCTCAGCCTCACCCACCTCACAGGGTGTCTGTTGTGGGAAGAGGAAAGGGAAGGTGAATGTAAGCCGCTTTGAGACTCTAGTAGAGAAAAGCGGCATATAAGAACCAACTCTTCTTCTTCTTCTAGAGTTGTATGCTTTCTTTCAAGCCACCTGTCAGAACCCAAAGGATAAACATTAGCAGGGTTAAACCCTTCATCTTCTCACTGTCGTGGTGATTTTCCAATTTCTCCATAGTTTGAAAGCTGTGTATATTTCCCCTCTGGCTCTGAAGGAACTTTTTTTTTTTTTAATTGTCTATGAAACTGCTTTATTCCAAGTCAGACCGTTGGTCAGCCTAGCTCAGTGTACACTGGCTAATAACAGCACCCACTTGATTAACAATATGGTTATCGTCTTGAACAAAAAAAGGGTTCCTCCACACTAGAAAATCAGCTATTGCAGGAACATGATCAGGGCAGACACTATTTTAGTGCTTAGGGAAAAAAACAGCTGTGTTGCCTTATGGGAAAATCCTGCAGTTTCTCTGGAGGACACATCCAGCAAACTGTGACACACAGCACTAGGCATGGGAGAATGTGTCATGGCACTAGCCCACTGTTGATGACAGCCGTACATCTAGCAAACTGGCCTGATGACTGCGCACTTTCTATGGGGATGAAAAGACACTTGACAGCTTTCCTCCTGACATGTCAGGGGGCAATTAAAGATCTACCCATCTGTCTTCTGCCACGACGCACAGACAGAAAATGCCAAATAGAAAATGGTAGCAATCAAGAATGGGACAAGAGAGGGATGTCCAGTGACACAACACTGGACATTTTGCCAGTGAGAGATGTGATTTGAAATAGACTCTCTTGCTACTTCAGGTCTTCTTGACCTTGAAACAGACAGATGAATTTGGGGAGTGATCAGCTGCACAAAGGTTGTCCTTGCTATGGAAAGGCCAACTTGACATATGCCCCCTCTGTTTGGCTCCCATCGCTGCTTGTGAAATAAGTTTCCATCCTAGCAGCACATCCGCTTTGCTATATAATCCACATCTACACATCTGAAATAACCCATGAAAGGAGAGGTCATTCTTACTCCTGGTTAAAGAAGGGAAAACAGACCATGTCCTAGCAGGATCTGACCTTCCATCTTCAAGGTCTCTAGTCCAACTAACTGTACTTCCTGCTGCCCCATCAAAGCTAGGACTTTGCTTTTATTTTGTTTGTGTGTTTGTTAGACTTCTTACCGGCTCATGGCGGCGTATAATTTGTCCATGTTGTTGTTAGGTGCGAAGTCGTGTCCGACCCATCGCGCCCCCATGGACAATGATCCTCCAGGCCTTCCTGTCCTCTACCATTCCCCGGAGTCTATTTAAGTTTGCACCTACTGCTTCTGTGACTCTAGCCACCTCATTCTCTGTCATCCCCTTCTTCTTTTGCCCTCGATCGCTCCCGGCATTAGGCTCTTCTCCAGGGAGTCCTTCCTTCTCATAAGGTGGCCAAAGTATTTGAGTTTCATCTTCAGGAGCAGTCAGGGCTGATCTCCTCTAGGACTGACCGGTTTGTTCGCCTTGCAGTCCAAGGGACTCGCAAGAGTCTTCTCCAGCACCAGAGTTCAAAAGCCTCAATTTTTTGACGCTCGGCCTTCCTTATGGTCCAACTTTCGCAGCCATACATTGCAACTGGGAAGACCATAGCCTTGACTAGACGCACTTTTGTTGGCAGGATGATGTCTCTGCTTTTTAGGATGCTAAATTTGTCCATATAAAACACTATAAAACCCCATTAAAACACTCCAGAACATAAACCATACAATAAAATCAAAATCCTAAAAAGACATGGTGGTATTCAACCTCCTAACCCGCCCAAGACCTCTGCACAGAGGAGTGGTAAAAGGGAGCACAGACGCTTACATCTCTTCGTACTCCTTACATCGCTTACACCGCTTAGCACTGGGGGACTCACCAGCTCTCGCCATGGCGGCCTGGCAGAGGAGTACCATTTTGCTGGCCCTACAGAATGCTGGAAGCCCCCGCAGGGCCTGCAGCTCGTTCCACCAGGTGGGGGCCAGGACGGAAAAGGCCCTAGCCCTGGTTGAGGCCAAACAGAGTTTGAGTCTAATTGGTCTTTTAAGGTCATCGAAGTTTTAATCAAGGTATACCTAGAATAAAACTTGGTTGGTCATAAAGGTGACACTGGACTCAAATGCTCTGCTGCTTTAGGCCAGCATTGGTTCCCCCCTGAATCCATCTAAACCGATGAGGCAGTAAAACACCTTCCTAAGGATACTGACAGGACCAATTGGTATGTAGAAAGATTGTACAACAAGGAGGATACAAGAGAACTTTCTTGCCTGACATTGAAGACTATTTCAATGGATTTAGAAGAGTATAACTCTGCTTGGGGTGGCATTACTGGTGCCCTTCAAGTAGGAATATATATAATTAATAAAATGCATGATTAAAATCATAAATATAATTAGCAACCCCAGTTATCATTTTGTAGCACTCTTTCTTTCCATGAATCTATTCCAAATTACCAGCCAGCTCCATCAGGGCCCTGATCTCCTCCAGGATCTCATTCCACCAAGTGGGGGCCAGGACTGAAATGTCCTGGCCCTGGTTGAAGCCAGACATACTACCATACCAGCAAACACTGGCAGAGGCTCATAGGAGTTGTAGTCCATGGATATCTGGAGGACCACAGGTTGGCTACCCCTGATCTAGAGTACATGGAGGAGGAGGAGGAGGAGGAGGAGCAGCAGCAGCAGCAGCAGCAGCAGCAGCAGCTTATATGCCGCTTTTCTCTACCTGAAGGAGTCTCAAAGCGGCTTACAGTCAAATTCCCTTTCCTCTCCCCACAACAGACACCCTATGAGGTGGGTGAGGCTGAGAGAGCCCTGATATCACTGCTCGGTCAGAACAGCTTTATCAGTGCCGTGGCGAACCCAAGGTCACCCAGCTGGCTGCATGTGGGGGAGCGCAGAATCGAACCCGGCATGCCAGATTAGAAGTCCGCACTCCTAACCACTACACCAAACTGGCTCTCATGTGTGTTACAAGGTGTTACATGGTGTTACAAGAAATTTCATAAAGAGCCTGGGGAAACTTGGCAAGAGGTTTAGTCATGGTTGGAAGGGGATTTGAACTAGGGGCAGAGTTAAGCAATCAGGAACATGGGGCACAAGCCCTTCCCTCACAGATTCCAATTCCTGGATCCTATCCTATGTACATAAGTGTCACCAAGTCATAAACAGTTCATGGTGACCCCAGAAAAGGGGCTTTCAAGGAAAATGAAAGGCAGGAGTAGCCTTCTTCTGCAGAGCCTTCTGAGTTGGTTTCCTATCCATGTATTGACCCTTATTAGCTTCTGAACTTTGACCAGAGTGGGCTATACCATGCTACCTTCTGTCCGATGATCCTACCCTATATGGCCAAAATATTATGCTGGTTTGCTCCAGAGCCATTTGCTAGAAGGGTTGAGTGACAGCAGACCAAATCATAGGACTGGAAGCCTGTTAAAAACTCAAGCAACAGAGAGACTATAAATGTGGACGGCTAATTATTTCAACATTGGTCTTGATAATACAACTCAAAATGAAAATAGCCCCGTGTTGGGAAATATTGGTTTCGGGTGAGTTATGAATGAAAGTTTGGCCATGAAAGAGAAAATACATATGGACAATGGACTCTGGTTTGTTTCTATTTACAGATCAACACTTTAATGTGCCGTACATTTCAGTTGTGGGTCATTATAGCTTGTGTTGGTTTTTTTCCACCCAGGGAATGGTATATGTAGCTGTGGAAATTGTGAGTGCTGGGAAGGCTGGACAGGAAATGCATGTGAAATCTGGCTTGGGACAGAATACCCCTAACAACACCATGGAAGACAGAAGACCAAAGGATTTCTGGTTTGGTTGAGTTCTTTTTTTTTTAATTGCTAGAGTGGCTGCTAAAATACTTAAATGAATGATAAAATGTAATGGAACCAAACAAAACCCACCACTGGAAATAAGCAATACACCAGAGTGATTTAAAAAAAAAATCCCAATGTTTCCCTGATTTTCTGGTTTTATAAGTGATGTTCTGGTTTTATAAGACGGAACCTGTCCAATAACCCCCAGAATAAAATACATTGTATAAAAGTGCTACACATAACCTTTGCCGAATATTGCACAGAAAAGATGCATTGCATAACGTTCTTGGTGACTGAATGTCTGCTTCATTATATATCAAGGACAGTATTTGTATGAGAAGAGTTTGGTGCTTCAGCAATGTGTAAACGGTCTCAGATTCAGCAAGGAAATGCAAAGAATGTAACATATTTGAGCGTGATCAAGATATACACATATATATTCTTTATACACCCACCATGACTTGCATTCGCAAGCCTAAATAGAGCCTAAACCCATCAATGGGTTTAGAAGAGCATAACTCGGTTTAGGATTGCACAGTTATGCTATGCACCCCACAGTGGCCGTGGGAGTAGAGAGGCGGACGTACAAAAGAGCTCCTTGTTGCACGAGACATCTGCATCCTTCCTTGAGAGTTGCTCAGAATTAAAATTACTCAACCTGTTTCTTCTTCTTTATTTGAAATTTTGACACATTAATGGGGTTTCAGTGCCCAGTTCCTTAATCCTCCTCCTTTACTCTAATTTGTCTTTACTGCTCTTTAATCCTGTTGATTGGGGTGAGCATTTGGGGTGAGCAAAGACATCATGAGCCTGTAAAGTTTTATTCAAACTATAAGCTCTCGTTTGCATGCACACTTTTTCAGAAACAATGAAACAGAATGTCCTCAACTGTTACATATAGAAAGAGGGTCGGCCGTAAATTAGCATCCAGCATAACAAGATGTTTAACAGATTCCAGGACCAAACAGAAATAACAAACTGAGCTCTTCCTTCTGATGGATGGCCGCCCTGACTCTCCCCCAGAAACATTAGTCAGCTGCCTGGAAGCAGTGACAGGGTGGCTCAAGCAAAGTCATCTGAAGTTCAGCCCTTTACAGACAGAGGTCCTATGGCCAGGCAGGAAAGGTCCAAGCAAGGAAGCGCACCTACCCAACCTGGATGGAGTGTGGCTATCAGTAGCCCACTCTTTCAGGAACCTGGGGTTGATTCTTGATACCTCCCTCTCAATGGAGGCTCAGATCACGATGGTAACATGGCTGGCATTTTACCACCTTTGCTAAGCCAAATTACTAGTGCCCTACTTGGCCCCGGAGCATCTAGCCACAGTGATCCACATGACGGTTACCTTTAGATTGGACTTCTGCAACTCGCTCTATGCAGGCCTGCCCTTAACCTTGATCCAGAAACTACAACAGATCCAGAACACAACGGCCAGAGTCCTCACAACAACACTGCAGAGGTCCCACATTCGGCCCATCCTCCAGTAGCAGCGCTGGCTTCTGGTCGAATTCTGGATGAGGCTTATCACCTTCAAGCCCATACGCAGTCTGGGCCCAGTGTACCTAAGGGATCGCCTCTCCGCCTACACCCCTCAGAGCCTTGTGCTCCACTACTTTTAACTACCTTGTGATCTCTGGCCCCAGGAAAGCTGGCTTGACCTCAACCAGAGCCAGAGCTTTCTCCATCCTGGCCCTCACCTGGTGGAATGAGCTCCCAGAGGAGATCAGGGCCCTAATGGAACTTGAACAGTTCCACAGGGCCTGCAAAAAGGAGCTCTTCCACCAGGCATTTAGTTGAGGTCGACCTGAACCAACCACTTCCCACTGGCCCCTGAACTTCCCTTCTATAATAATCACTGCTGATCTGTCCAACCCACAGGGTCATCAGTATTTATTAGTTGACAATATTCTCCCCATTGTTTCACCATTCTACCATGTTATTCACTGTTACTGCTGTATTATTACTGTTATAAATCCTGAATTATCTGTATTGTTCCTTTTGGATGTAAACCTCCTTGAGCCTTTGGGGAGGGGGGTATATAAATGAAATAAATAAATAAATATAAGGTTACCATTTGTTTGGGTTAAATTTGGGGGGGCATAGTGAAGGAAATATATTAAAATTGGAGATTAACAGGCAGCGGTATTCTTAATTTAATGTATTTTATTGTTAATCTCCAACCGGAACCTATTTATTTTCTTCACTAGTCCTTCCTCCGCCCCCCAGTTTAGCTCAAACTAATGGAAACCTTATAAACTCAGCCTATTATTTCTGTTTGGTTATGGAATCTCTTAAACATCTTCTTTACGCTAAATGTTAATTTACTGCCCGCCATCTACCTATATGTAGTGGTTGAAGAAATTCTGACCGATTCCATACAGAGGCGTAAAATGCACACTGCCTCCTGCTTGTAACGTGCAACAGGAAACCACGTGTTTGCACACTTCCAGATAGGAGACCCCTCCCATGTTATCCCGCTGCCTTGCCGTGGCTTTTTGCCTCCCAATGAGATGGCGGAGAAGCAGGAAGCATGGACAACCTGAACTTCTCCCCCTGCTCCTCTGGTTGTCAGTCAACACAAGCCACCAATCCCTTCATAGCAGTTGTTTTGGGGACTCAAACTTCCTTCTCCTCCAAGACCCAAAATTAATTAATTAAAAAAGAAGAAGCTTCCACATTGCTGTGGGGAAATGCCATAACATTTATTTTTAAAAAAACTTGCACTTCTGCGTTGCTTTGGGATCACGCCACAACAATAAAACATTTCCTTACATCTCTTTTCTGGATTCTTTGTGTAATGGTCTGTCTTTATGTTCGGGTAGATTGATGATAGGCAGGCCATGGTAACTGGATCCCGATAATTGTGTGTTCATGATAAAGATTTAAAACAAAGAGCACGGAAGTCAAGCAAATAGGGAGAGGGCTGCTGGATCACACGTTCCCCCCCCTTTTCTCGTTCATACCTCATCACTAGAAAACACAAACAGGAATGTTTTTTAGCTGCCTGATCCCATTATTATCGTGCACACTGAAGAAAATATTTTATTTGAAGTGAAGGCGCTACATGGACCACGGCATTTAAAAAAAAATTGAGCAGGAAATGGAGAAGGGAGGGTGGATGCGAAGGTAGGCAAAACGCTACCAAGGATATTGCTCATTTCTCCCTCCAGACAGGCTTGCCCCTGTTTGTGTCCCAATTGGAAGTGCAACAAGAAGTAGCAAATTGTGATTTTGCAATTTCCCTCATCGTCCAGTAAATCTGATGAAAACTCGCGCCACCTACTGGAGAGCTCCATGTTGCTGCCGATGTCATGTGGAAACAGCACTAAAACACGTAAACAATGAGAGGCTCTCCAGGGGCAAATTCCTCATGCGGAATCTGTCTCTGTTCCACCGTAACTGAAGAAGTGTGTATGCACCTGAAAGCTCATACCTTCAATAAAACCCTGTTGTTCTTAAAGGTGCCACTGGACTTTCACTTAGTTCTGCTGCTTCAGACCAATACAGCTACCCACCTGAATCTATCATGAGCCTATGTTTGACATTATAACAACAGAAACACTTAGGATTTCACATGGATTTGTTACAGTCCTCTTGACTGCATGGCAAGATAGGCCGTGGGGGAGGGGAGGGGCAAAGTAGGTGAAAGAGCAGCAGAAGCAGCAGCAGAAGTTGGAGTGAAAGAGTACCAACTAGTAAGGAAACAAATTTGGTGAAATGTGTATTTCTCCCCAAGCATTCTGTTGAGCGGCCTCAAATTTTCAACTTTATATAGTACAGCTATGCATAAGTTAAGAGTGGAGTTCCAAGTAACTGCAACACAAAGCCCAACCACAAAAGCAATTTAATCGATTTTGCCAGGAACAACCGGACTAGCACGAAGTGCTGTGGATGTTAGTTAACATGGGGTGGGAGAGAAGATGTTTCTGGCCATGATGCATGTTTC
The DNA here is from genome assembly GCF_049243985.1 of Paroedura picta. Taxonomy (NCBI): domain Eukaryota; kingdom Metazoa; phylum Chordata; class Lepidosauria; order Squamata; family Gekkonidae; genus Paroedura; species Paroedura picta. The sequence continues at coordinate 97,365,318 of NC_135374.1, read as the reverse complement.
AGCCTTATCTTGTAAGACCTCTGTGTGGACCGCTGACATGATCACCATTTTAAATCTGCCTGCCTGCTTGGTCCTTGGTACCTGAAACATATTTTGTCTCTTCTTGAGAACTTCAAGGGTTGCCCATAATTTTGTGTTTATTCCGCTTGGTGCTATATTATAAGCTATTGCATGTTTTTTTTTATAAGATAGGGGTGTGCCTATGAGAAAGACCTGCCTCCCTCGGCTGTCAATTTTTTTAAAGAATAAGAACATGAGAAGAGACTTACTGAATCAGAACGGTGGCCCATCTAGTCCATCCTCCAGCTTCACACAGTGGCCAACCAGTTGCTGTGGGGGGCCAACAACTAGGGCACTGCTGGGGTTGTCTCTTAAAATGGGGATTCCTTCTCGTGGCCACAAGTAGAGGATGGTGAGGTACTGTGGTTCTTAGTGATAAGCAGGTTTCTGGAGACCTAGTAAACACGGATGTCCATTGGTGTTTCTCCATGCCAGCAGACCTGGAAGAGGTGCTTGATCTGTGCGTGAAAGAGCTGCCACAAAAAGACCTTTACCATCAAAGGCCATTTCAAAACAGCCTTTAGATGGTGACTATTTCACTGACAAGTAGAAGCGAGGAGCTGATACAGACTGAAAAGCGACCCAGTCCAGAGTCCTGCCAGGCTTCCATTCTCATCAGCCTCCTACTGAACAATCTATGCAAGCAATCAGACCACTGCGTACCACCAGCAGGGAACAGATGCATGGGGCAAAGCTAGGACTGGCACAGATCTGAGATGCTTAAAATTGCCGTTTAGTAGGGTGAGAGTCCTCATGAGTGAATGGACGAAAGAGTACGCTATGCTGAGTCAAAATGAAGCAACAAACTTCAATGTATCTAGATATTTGTCTGCTAATTCACAGGTGGATTGTTGTCCATTACATTATGCGACTGGGTGTTTTTTTTGGGGGGGGATTATTTTGTCCTTTTACATTGTCCCTTCTATAACATTATAATTCATGCTTTTGGATGGCTTCAGAGTTTTGCATTGGTACTTATCAATGCAAGATTTTCTTCAACATTTTCTGGGGGGGGGGATTCTGCAGAAAATAATAGCCTTCAACCTGGTCTCAACTCAGAAATACCTGGCTGTACCTCAGATTAAATGAACTTTAGTGGAATATATCTCTGACAATCAGTGCACACTATATGTAGGATGGCCTTATACTGCATGTTTCTCACATAACTGTGGCTTTTTTTTGGGGGGGGGTGATAGTACTCACTGGTCTCTTGTGGGGAGGGCTCTCCCAAGTTTGAGGGCAGAATTTGAAGACATTGGTGCAACCTTATATGCGTGTGGCAGCATTTATCTATCGCTTGTTTGTTTTTTAGACACAGGAAAAGCACTGCATGTAACAATATAGTCCGTTACATCTACCACTAGTGTGCTGGGTGTATCACTAAACACAGCCAAGTGTACAATAATCTACAACTCCTGGCATTTCATGGGAATATTCTTGTTTATAGCTGTCTAAAACTCACGTTTATTTGCCCTTATTTACCACCTTTATTTACCACCTTACTCACCTTTATTTACCATAAACCAGGAGTAGTCAAACTGCTGCTCTCCAGATGTCCATGGACTACAATTCCCATGAGCCAGTGAATGCTGGCAGGGGCTCATGGGAATTGTAGTCCATGGACATCTGGAGGGCCGCAGTTTGACTACCCCTTCCATAAACCCTCTCAGAAGCCCCATAATTTCTTGTGACTGTCAAAGCTCTCAAACAAATAAGAAGCAGTCAACACTATGAAATTTAGAGCTGCCAGACCAATCTGCTGAAATGTCCCTTTGCCCTCTAAAAACGATGGGACTCTTTCCCTCCATGTTGCCAGAAAGGATAACTAGGATATGTCTCAGTGGTACCAGGCAAACTGGGGCCTCGCAAGAGAACTGTAAACTGACCTGGCAATTTGACACCCTCTATAAGCTTTGTGCCACTGAGCTCTCATACCAAAATCTCACAACCCACAGAAACAGTGGCCATCATATGATCGCTTGACATGAATGGGTGATTGTAAGCAAATGACCACATCAGCATTCATGCTTATGCAGAGATGGGGTGGGTATAGGGTTGCCAGCTGGCCACCAGAAGGGCATGGAGAAGTAGGGTTACCAAATCCAGGTTGGACAACTTCTGGTGAGTGGGGGATAGAGCCTAGGAGGACAGTAACCTCGGTGGGGTACAATGCCACAGAATCTACCTTACAAATGAACCATTTTGTCCAGAGCTGATCTCTGTCATCTGGAGATGAGCTGTTATTCCAGGGGATCCCCAGGGCTCACCTGGTGTCTGGCATCTCTATTTCTCCTAATTCTGCTGATCATGTGATCCAGCTCAGAATTATCTGGATTTTCTAACAGTGGCCTTCAACAACAATAGAGCCTACCAGCCATGTATTGTGGCTTGCCAAGTGCATAACAAATCTTGGAGCAAAAATAAACTTAGCAAGAGCCTGAATTATTGCAATAAATGGCTGGTGGGGTGTTTTTGGCTTGGCAGGTCTGCAGGCCAGACACACACAGCTCAGAATTCAACCATTCTCTTACATATAGATAATAACCTGATCATGTTATGTTAAGAAGGCTCACCTTGGTTCTTCGAGGGAAAAGTTGGCGGAAAGCAGGTGCATGTCTTCCTTCTTAGATGCCCAGGATGTAAATCATTTTAGCTGACGCTCTATCATTATCCATTTGATCTTATCATTTAAAAGAAATAGAAACGAGGTCAACTAAAGAAAAGTGGAAGGTCAGTTCATCTGTACAGTAATTTCGTACAATCAGACTCATTGTTAAAAATCTGTTGTAACTAACCGCACTTATAACAAATACAACCAGGACAGGGTTAGCAACAAAATATTTTATTTTTACTGGTGAAACACTGTTGAGTGTTGAGTGCACAATGGGGGAAGGGGAATTGCACAGCAGTTGGAGAGTCCCCTCCTTTATTTACATAGAATCACGTGTTTTTAAATACACTGAGATTTGGCAGCCCTTTATTTCCTCAGAGAGAGAAGTAGTTACATACATTTCCTTTGTTCAAAAAATGCGTACATTTGTGAAAATGGTGGTACAGCACATTGCTTCAATGTTTGGGGGGGGGAACACTGTATTCAAATATAAAAATTTTAATGTATCACTCTGTCGCAACTTCGGTATCAATATCCAACCGTTGCATCAAGCTGTAACTCCAGAAATAAGGAAAGACCGATTGCAAAAGGTATTTCTGCAATTACGCTAGAAACTTGGTTTCTTTTCGTAGAAAGAGCACAGATAGGAAAACGCTACTGTGAATAGTGCCAAATATTTCAAGTGCAAAGCTGTTATTAGAGGTCAGGATTTCATCGCTAAAGTAGCACATTCTCCCGTCCTGCAACAGGGTATCATGATTTTGTTCACTCTGTAAAAACATGACATATCTCTAATCAGTACCTGCACACACAGGGGCACAATGACTCCTAAATATCTCTGCATGATTTGTGGACAGGAATTATGCACATGCATAATCAGACAGTCCCCAAAACTGTTGCATGCCATCTTTAAATTCAAAGTACTAGACTTTAAATATATAGTGATACCAGAATGTTCATGGTGAAAACAATACTTTGAAATAGCAGTTGTTGGCTTGACCAGAGGTTATCGCAAGAAATCTTCGTATCAACCCATGTGATTTTATTAATCCCTCCGTGACGTTAAAACACATGCAGACTTCTTGTTACATAGAAGAGGAGTTCACAATGGAATGGTCACAGGCCAATTCATAAGTTACACAGGAAGCAATGAAGGTTGCTCTTTCCCTATGGTCAGGTCTATACCACGTTGGTTCCTTACGGATGATAGAAACTGCATGGGATGGATGGTTGTATGAGAAGTTGCCTCGCAACCCCCCCCAACACAACCCCCCCAACACATCCTTATGAAAGATCAGTTGTCAACTGAGATCTGAAAATAAACCATTCCTTATTGATATTAGATCTTGCTGAGATTGGCCCTGATGCGAACCCCCCTACATGGGCTGTGTCCTCTGGAGTGATATTATACAAAGTAGGCCGTTCTCCAGTTCATAGCAAAGATTGGACAATCTCCTGTATATACTTCTGTCCGTGCATCAGAGCTACTGGATTTGCAATCTCTGGGTTTGTATCAGAATTGTGTAAATGTGTGGCAAGAAGCTGTAAAAAGCTTTAGGCTTGCTAGAAGTTTCTTCAAGGTCAAACTTTATTTAGTGCTGTCAAGTCACAACCAACATGGCATCCCTGCCAAGATGTTATGTCATTCCTTCTTCTGCAGAGCCTTCCTTGGTGGTCTGCCATCCAAGAACCAACTAGCCAGCTTTCCCTGCCTAACATATTCACAAGAAAAAGTAGCTGTGCACACTTACATAGGGCCTTTTTTGAATGTCCCTCTGAATTTGTGGTATAGACAGAGATATGTTCTTGAATCCCATGGGATCAAGTTTTTGCAGCCATTCAGATCACTCAAATAAGCAGTCAGCTACCACTGGTGAAAGATAATAGTATTGGAGGCTTACTTTTTTGGTTTTTATTTATGGTGCAAAACAACAACAACAACCCAGTTCATTTAGAAAGAGGTTCCCCCCAAAAACAACAACAACATTTATTTCCTCCAATGCCTGGCACCCTGATTTCTTATTCATGGGAGGTGAAGTGTCATTGACTCAGTGCTGTCTCAGCACAGTCCCTGCATTTTGCATATGGGTGCTTGCAAACACAACACAGCCCGTGTGTAAAGTGCTCCATTATTATTTTGTTTTGTTTTTCTCTCTTTTGAATGGTCCTTGTACTGCAGATTTGCAAACTTAAATGGACTCCGGGGAATGGTAGAGGACAGGAAGGACTGGAGGATCATTGTCCATGGGGTCGCGATGGGTTGGACACGACTTCGCACCTAACAACAACAACAAAGTACTGCAGATTAATAGGCTTAAGCTGTTGAAGTTGACAGCAGAGATCATGTGTTTTGACTGGTAAAAAGGACTCTTAAAAAGAGAGGAGTCACTGTCCACTATGTAAATTCCTCCATTGTGCTGTATTCCTTGGTACTCCTTGGGCATCTAAGCAGATGTCTTTTGTTATGGAAAAGCTGTCCGACAGACAGTATTGCCTTTGCCCATAGTGCCGGAATTGAAGTTATAACTCATGAGAAATGTTGACCAATCTCACCTTGAATTTCTTACTTGGAAGAAGTTTTGGATGTTGGGTTGAGCTGTCTGTGTACAGTATTGATTAACTTCATATCCTGCAATCCCGTTCATAGTTGGGTCTCCTTATACCATCATAAAAGGCGATCTCCCAGGGATCTCCCAGCAAATGATAAATTGTATGAAGAACAATATTCCCTAAAAGCCATATATGTTAGTGATATTTTCTCACCAAGTTTTAGGTTGGGTTCCCTCACCCCTCTTTCTCCATGCCTTACTCTTTGCTATCTGGTAACAGCACTCTCATTCTGACCCTCAAGTAACATGAGATGCCGCTGTGCAATGTTCAAAGCTTGCTCTTCACATTTGTCCCAACCCTAAACTATCTATCAAAAGCAGCAAGCCCCATTAGGCGGGTCATCTTTAAAGGGGATTTTTTTGGTGGACCATCTGCAGTGCAGATATATATATATAGCCTACCTCTTCCCCCAGGACCTGGAAAGGCTGCAGGCAGCTGTTAGGGAACTCTCCAGCAGGGGCAGCTCTCATGCAGCAGGGATCTGCAGCTTCCAAGCCTTGGAGAGAAGTGGGACGAGGAGGGGGTGGTCCTGGGTAGGGGACGGAAGGTGATTGACTGGCCTATTTGACCACAGTGGATTAGTAGCTCCCATTTCATCATTTGCACTAGAAGGAGCATTGTCCTTGGCCATCTATTTTGAGGACTCCTCACAGAGCATGGCTTGCTGTCTAAGATAGTGACATCTTCATTCTTGACATCACAGTTGGGAATAACCTAAACATTTCAAAATAGTCTTTAAAACTAATGAAGATGTTCAGGGAAAACTAGTGGTACAGTCCTCTTGGGACTGTGACATTTTTAAAGGACAGGTGGGAGACTGCATATCCGAACACTCCCTCACCTCATGACAACCTCCCCTGTACCTGAACAGCTAGCACACCAGAGAGAGCGCTTTGTTCTTTTTTAATCTTTTGCCACCAGATTTCATCTGACTTATGGGGTGGGGGGTGGGGGTCCCTTAGGATTCTCAAGGCAAGAGACATTCCGAAATGGTTTGCCATTGCCTGTGTTGGCATAGCAACCTTAGAACTTCCGTGGTGGTTTCCTACCCAAATACTAACCAGGGAAGAGTGCTTGCACTCGAAAGCTCACGCCTTGAATAAATCTTTGTTGGTCTTAAAGGTGCACCTGGACCCTGATTTTGTTTTGCAGGGCTGACCCTGCTTAGCTTCTGAGATCTGATGAGTCATCCTTGTTTCCTGACTCTGCAGCTTTGCATGATACAAGCCTTTTTGCAAAACAAAACAAAACAAAACAATATGGAAGGAGCATTCAAACAGGCATTTAGGAACTCTGTCAAAATCCGTTTTAAATGTTTGGTGCTCAGTCCAGGGGCCACGCAGAGCCCCTTTCTGATCTCTTTAGCCCTGTACTACAGGCCAAGCAGGCTGCTGTAGCAATTTTCCAATCTCCAGGGGCACAAATGGGTTCTAAGTCTGGAAATAATGAGAACTCTCTGAATTATTTCTGGCCATACAGCAGCAAAACAACTTGCTTATGTCCACATTAGTTTTGGCCTAAATGGATGGCACTTGTCCATCCCTACATTTCCAGACTAAATTGCGTGCTTGTTTTTGTTTTTGATGAATGTATTTATTGACTCTGACTATTGGCATTAAGCATCCCAGGATAAAATACACATATTCTGAAAAGCATCACAAGTATATGCACTTTAAAACCTTTGCTTTAAAACCTCCACGTCTTGCTAAGCGTGGAGTAAGGCAATAAGTATTTTACTTGTATGCATAAAAGGAGGAGGGATGTATATAATTCTTTTTGAATATATGGCTGAAGGAAAAATAATATGAATCATGTGTGAGTTGGAAAACAACTGTAAGAACAGGAAATGTAGACATGTAAAGTGATAAGCAAACTTTCATATATTATGTTATGCCCTGGGGATGTTTTCTAGATTGAACAAAAATCATAGTCCTGTATTGTTAGTAAGGGGTGTGTTTTTCATGCCTTTTGACAAGATATTTCCTAATAAGCAGTCACCAAAGTGAAAGTAAACTTTTCATTTTAATTACTCAAAGGACTTGGAGGCAGTCTTCTTCACATCAACTCATCGCCCGGTGAAGTATGCAAGTCCTAATGAATGCATGGAGCTTCTTAGCTCCCCCAGTTTCCTCAGTAGAAAGAGCTCCTTCTTAATATGACTATGGAAACCAACATTTATACAGAATTCACACAGATCTCTGCATCAGGGTGAATATATATCTGATTCCCCACTGAAGTTGAAACAAACCTCATGAAACGAATGCCCTTCATCACAAGCATATTTGCACATGGCTGACAAAACTGTTTTCCTTTACACACACTGTGACTACCTGAAGACTAAGCTGTAACCAACAGAACAAAGACAACGGGACATGCAAGCTATGGGAGATGGCTGAGAGTCAAACGTAAGGTCTACATGGAAGCACAACACACACAGTCCATAAATACAAGAAGATTTTACTTGACTGCAAAATTAATCGGAGAGGAAACAAAACGATGACATCTTGTTCTGGAAAACAGCGAGAGAGGTAATATATTGAGGAGCTAAGATATTCTTTGGCATGGTCAAGGTGAGAGAAAACAGAGTTTTGCCAAACTATTTACATGGTGTTTTTGTTATTCTGCAGCCAATGTTACTTTGCACAATCTCTCTCTTTTTTTAAATATAATATTTTTTTTGTCCAGTATGCCTTCATATAAATATTTTATTCAATACGTTGCATCTGTGTATACAACAAAATGGTAATAAACACAAACTGTACAATGCAGACAAACTCGTCACTTATATGTATGTCAGTTTTGTAGTACATACCGTCAGGTCTGATACATATAGCCTACTACATGCAGTTCATCGCTACTGTCCTCTTCCCATGCAACGTGAGAGACAAGAGACAAACTTAAAGGAGTGACCAAAGCACAAGGAACCTTCTCCTCTTATGAAGTGACCTAATTTGCAAAGAAACTAGTTTAAAGACCCACCCAATCAGACAAGGAAACACCCATATAGGCAACCGATATTAACGACCCAAAGGAATGTGCATACTATTTACAATACAGTACCAATCATGTACAAAAATAAAAATGAACCTTAATATATTAACCAGTCACTGGGTTGGCACAGTAATAAAAACCTCAGGATGTGAGTTTGGCTGCTGGAAATTAAGTGTATACGGAATGAAGGTCATCCGTTCCCATTCACAGAGCCCAACTGTGTCTATAAAACTCCTGTGTGTAGAAGGGTAAAGAGTCACCACCACCATGGAATACTTGCCTTGAAGTCATGAACCTTGTAAGATGGAGCCAGAGGGCTATGCTGAAGCAAGTGCTGTTTGGATTAGATGCAGAGGGGCAATAAACTTTTCTTGGCTAGCCTTACAAAAGTCATTGCATGAGTTGATATTACCATTGGCCTCCACAGCTCCCTTCTTGATTCTGAAAGCAAGCTTACATGCCCCAGGACAGCTCCTCTCCCTCTCCGAAACAACAGTATGAAATTGGTTTCAAAATTCTGAAAAAGATACGCTTCAGATCTCTTTATTTTGCTTTCCCATTTCAGAGCTGTCTAGAATCATTGGTTTTCAGTAGCACAGTACAGAAACATAATTCAAAAGTATGTAAGCAGGCGGTATGAGTTGGGTGTTACAGGTGAAACACAAAACAATTCACAATTGAGAGTAAAATAAGGAAAGTTGACAGACCTGGCCAAAGACCTTCAGTTTCAGCATTACTACACAGCTTATTCTGCAAAGAAGAGTGCCTCTTGGAATGGGCCAGATCACTTCCTGATCCTTGGACATACAACAAGGACAGACCATGCTAGGTATTGTCCCCTTTTTCATTGTGGTGGGGAGGAATATCAGCAAAATGAAAGGGGATTCTTCATAGAAACATCTTCTCTAGAAACCATTGGGTGAAAGAATGGCCAGAGTTTAGTGTTGTGCAGATGATTTTCTTTGCTTTGATCAACCTCTACTGTTCCTTCTTTCTCTCTTTTTGTCTTTTTGAGTGCTTGGAAACTGAACGTCTTTTAATGTGCTTGGCTCAACTGGTTAATAAGAACCAACTTTAAATAGTCTCTTGTCTTAAATGGAAACAAAACGAATAAATAAACAGCCAAATGATAAATCCATATATTCCTAATACATAACCTACTTGGACACATCTTAAATTTTATTAAAACAGAAGCCAATACGAAAATCATATATGCATCAAGAGTTTAATGAATGGACAACCTAAGCAGGATGGAAGTCGCCATTAAACATGAATCCCTACTAGTTTCATACATGGTTTTCCAGAATTGAGGTACACTTTGGTCCATATCAAGCTTTCTGTTTTTTTGTGAAGCCTATTCATTAAAACTTTCACACGCACTACCTGTTTGTTCAATGTCCTGTGGCATTTTTCTGTGTCTTCTAAGACTTGTGATCATTAACCTTGGAATTCTAAATTGGCTGCACCATTCTAAACTGATAACCAGGAGATGTCCATAGTAGGGCCCTTTTTTAAAAAAAAAAAAAAAAAAAGAGGAAAAAATCCGCAGATGAATAATAAACGATCTTGGCCATGTGATCATTTTAGAATTTCCTAGGTTCATGTAATTGTACAATGGAAACAATACTGAGATCAAGGCAAGGCACCGTAAACCTAGCAATTTTGGTGGGCATATATTATCCTAAGAAGCCGGCCTGGAAAGACGTGGTATGGGGGTACGGGTGAAATCATACACAGAGCATTGGATTCTGCATGCTGAGCCTTTTAAAAAATAAACACAAAGGAATTCTTTAAATACGACCTGTTTAAAAACTTACCTCTTTTTTTTTAAAACACTGAAAATATTAAAGTATGTTTTGTAACTACCCTTTGCATTGGTGCTGCAATAAAGAACGCAACAATTTCCTTGCCCATGCTTTACCGAGTAAGAGGATGGATTACAGCCAAAAAATAAGGTTGGGATTGCGTTCCATTCATTAAAAATAGGAAACAAATACTTTGGGGGATTGAGGTTGGAGGGGAATGGATTTAGGTAGCACGATTCTCATTCATCTTAATTATTCTTTTGATTTTCAAATAATGAGGACTAGTAGATGAAAAAAAAAATGAGCCTTAATTCAGGCCTACAAGGCCTACAGAGTTCTTTGGACCCACTTTCCCAAAAACGTGTGGGTCTTGCTCGCTGGGCAAGGCAAATGTTACCATTACCAGTAAGCCTGTGATATGTATAAAACACACACACACACAAAGAAACTACCAGGGAATGTCAAACATTGGCCTTGGGAGATTGTTGACTGGCCTTGTTTGATGCTCTTCCCCTCCACAGTAATGCCAACCTCAGCGACGCGCTAACGTCACATCGAATCCCCATCGGTAACTCTGACACAACGATCTATTCTTTGACAGGTATAATTCCTAGTAGGGTTTTGAAGGCTCCCCTGATTCCCTGATTGCCATTTTATCCTCCAAAACTAAGCCACCAGCAACATTTAAATCTGAGAGAAACACAATCCCTGCAAAGGAGTCACACAGACAGCGGAGCGAGCAGCCTCGTAAAAAAGGGGGGAGGAGAGAAAATCCATGATAGCACAGGTTTACAGCATCTATCTAGAAATTACTTGATATTATTTCGTGTGCTACAAAACGGAACTCAAAACACATGGGTTTCTTGGACTCAAAAGGGGAGATTATGGGTAACTGTCAGCAGGCAGGATATCAAGTGTACTTGTGAAGTATGCCATTCACATGAGGTGTCACAGTCACAGAAAAGATATTAAAAAGGCATTCCATATCTGGTAGGGCATTCCATGGTCTGAGTTCGGCTGGTTTATCCAGGTTTCTTCTTTTCTGTGGGAGGACATACGGGTTGAGATTTATCCGCTTGCAACAACTTAGTTTGGAGCGAGCAGAAAGCAAAAGCCTTCGCTTGCCTCCGGCTGATCCGCAGATGCCAGAGTGAGACAGTCTCGCAAGGATAAAGTGCTCAGCTGTACTTAGAGAGCTCAAAAAGTCACGATACCCAGGCGGATCTGGCTATGTCGTCTTGCTCTTGTTAACTGGTTTGCCTCCATTCATTATTGCCGATGCACTTGTGCTTTTACTTGGAGTCACCCCAGCCTTTGGCACTGATTCTCCAACGTCATGCAAAGATGGTTCTCGATACATGGCAACTAAACAGGGAAACAAGCAGAGAAAGAGAAAAGAGGGGGTAAGCAGGAAAACACTAGCCAATGGTCATATAAACCTACTTGCCTATGCAACGGCGTGTTGGGGCTGCTGGTTTTAATGCAAACATGAAAGAATTCTTGAATGGTCTGTATTTCTTTGCCACAAACTCACGATTCTTTACTTTGCCCGTTTCCCCCCGGTATATAGCAAACGGCAGCCTGAACCTGCAATCTGAAGCAAACTTGCTTGTAAGTAAGCCCTGTTGAAATCATTGCAACTTGGTACTGAGAAAACTGGTTTATGATTGGCTGTAAATTTGGTCAACTCGTAACAGCAGGAATAGCAAGGTCATACTGTGGTCTACCACCTGCCAGGCAAGGGAATTAAAGAGCTCATCCCAACACTCAGCTCATGCATAATTTGCGGCGCTGTAATAGACAACCCATGTTGAAGCTGAGTGAGAGGGGGAAATTCTAGAACATCTGGATGTGTAAACTAAGAATCCAAACAGATGTTGCCAAGGCCTTCTAAAACAACTAATGGGGGCCATGTATGAAAAAGTCTAGTCCAGTTCATCTGTGTTAGCTACTGTGGGGCACAATGTCTGTATGAAGCCCAACTCCTTTGACCATCTGAAAGGACTATGCTGCATCTTCATGAGACCTGTATGGACAAAAGCCATGTGGGATGAAAACTGGAGTAAAGAGCAGAATTGGAAAGAGCAAGGAAAAAAGATGATTGGATCCAACCCACTGAATGGAACTCAACATGCGAAGTAATTTTAAATACTAATATAATGTTAGTCTCTATTAATAAAATCACACCTACTTTTTACTATAATTGTAGACTATATGGATTTAAAACCATAGCGATATTGTACGGAACATCTGATTTGGGCCACTGAAATGGAGAAATGCATTTGGGCTAAAATGATCATGCATCTCAAAAGGGACAGTCTATGGATCATGGAAGTATATGATTGGGGTAGCCCAAAGCTTATTTTAGGGTGTATTTATAAACTCTAGTTTCTTATTCAGGTTGCAGTATTCAGCTATTGGCTGAATAAGGAACTGAACCAGAAACTAACTTCAGACTTGTTTTTGTTTCATCTTAATATACTAGTTGTCTGTAAAGGTAATCCCTAAAGTGCCCAGATCAGGAATCAGCCAAGGTCTGCTCCTTATTGTTTCCGCAAAGCCAATTTATATCCTGCCGAGTGATAAGTGGATAATATCTAGAGGAGTTGCTGTAATAGTCTGTTGCAGCAAAAATAAGAGAGCTGTTTTTTTGTGTCCCACTTTATACTACCCAAAGGAGTCTCAAAGCAGCTTACAATCACATACCCTTCCTCTCCTCACAACAGACACCCTGTGAGGTAGCTGAGGTTGAGAGAGCTCTTGAGAGAACTGTGACTGGCCCAAGGTCACCCAGCTGGCTGCATATGGAGGCTGCCACTCTGAACCACTACACCAAGCAGGACTAACAAGGTTCTATTAAAGCATCAAGGCTATTTTAACCTAATAAATATGTACTGGCATTAAAGAGCACACACTTAGCAAGAACAACACCTTGATAGAAGATAACACTTTTCTTGGTCCAATTGCCCCTTGCAATTAACAATCACACTGGGAGATCAGCTTCAAAGCTAACTTCTCTATTGGCTGGGTCCAAATTTGCCTTCAAGACTAATTGGTGAAAGGTTCCATCTGCCAATAAGAAGGGATCTTTGAAAAGAGAGGATTTTTGTTTATGGAGATTTGGTCACACTTTGACCTGTTTTATGGAATTGCTGCCCACGTTTTCTATACTGATATACGTATGCTTAGAATACCTATTTTACTGTAATACAAACTTAACTGGGAGACCTTTTAATTATTATGCACTGCCTCTCCACAAAACTAACACCAATACAACCAAGATCAAAACTGAGAAATTAAAAGTTCTCCCCTTTACTTTTCTGAATTGCCTGTTTTGTTGATTATTTATCAAAACATACATACATATCATTATAGCTAATTCTCAAAGTGATCCCATCTGTGGACAATAAAATCCAGAGACTGGGGCCATGGAAAAATAAGACATAACTTTCTACAAACCTGAGGAAAGCCCCAGATTTTAAGAAAAATCAGTGTATGTGTGTGTGTGTGTGTGTGTGTGTGTGTGTATGTGTATGTGTATGTGTGTGTGTGTTTTAATTGGGATGTTGGCACTGTGTAACAGGAGCAGATTATTCCTGGATGCAGTGGGGAGGGAAGAAGGGAAAGTTTTGGAAAGTAAGGCAAAGGGAGGTTGTCTGGTAGGTAGGAAGAAGGAAGCAGGAAGAAAGGAGAGGCTATGGGGACTTTCAGGAAAAAGAAAGAGGAAATAAGAAATAGTGGGAGAGAGGGAAACGAGATGCCCTGTGAACATCCTTGTGGGTCTCTTATGTGTGTGTGTATCTTTAAGGGAAATCATTGTTTGCAAAATTCCTGAAGAATAAACTGGACAAAATATGACAAAGTAATAAATAACACATCCTCACTGAAATAAAACCGCTCTATGTCTTCTTTTAATAGATCTGGAGGGCGTCCAGCATCAGAAATCAATTTATTTCTTCAGCAGATGAATGCTCCACAGTAGCTGGTAAGGGGCATTCTTGAGGCCTAAAGGGATACCTTTATGGCAGATGGAGTTCAGCTTAAGTCACATTTTTTAACTTAAAGATCATGGTTCCCAAGGAAGGAACATTGGAAGTGGCAGTCCTGTGAAAGGGTTGGAAGTCTGCATAAGAAAACACTCAGCATTCTCCCTCGGAGGGAGGGAACCATGACAAGTGTCAAATTGGCTTAAATGTTTGGTGTGAAACCCAAGGGGCTTTCAGAAAGTGAAGCCAAGGTCTTGCTGCTGAAATCTAACTTGTGCTGAATTAACATCTCCTTCTGTGGCCCTCACATTGCTTCCCACTCCTCTCTTGCCTGCTGTGTTCTTGTACAAATTTATGTTGGCATCAGCAAAGCCTTGTAGGAGGCAAATATGATCCGTGTCCAACAACATGGCTTTGATGATATTGCCAATATGTATACTGAATTTTAACAAAAAGAATCTGATCAAACCTGCCCTGAGAAACTGCTAATGAGATCGGTTATATAAAAATGTACAACAGAGCGACTGGATGCAATATTGAAACTGAGAAATGGGACCAGTGAGGGGAAACTGACATTAGGATTTCACGTTGTGAGACTGCCTCCTGGATATTTTATTTAAAAGTTTTGCTGTGCTGGGTCCTGAACTCGATTTTTTTGTACACAGAGTCATCTTGACATCAATGAGTGTCAAGCATCAGCAGCTCTGTCAATAAACTCTTGACTTGACTTTGACTGACCTTTTGCCTTCTCAAGGGGAATGCCTAGATTTCATGTTTATCAATTGTAATTCATTTTAAAACATAAGTACATCCGCTGTGACTCACATGCAAACCAACTAGCAACTTAAGCTATGGCAAAGTATATTGGGACATCAGCATATAAGGAGTTAAATGCCCCAAGTTCCTGCATCACTTTTCCAGTCACGTTAATGGACCCTAATTTCATAGCAACCTCCTCCCCCCACAAGATGGAAGATAACGCATGACAAATGAAGCTTCCTTACACTGAGGCCCATTACACGTACACATCCTAACTGCAGATTTTCAGAGCAGTAAGCTTTTAATCTTGACTTCGGATTCTGTGCCCACCATTTGCAGGGTGGCAGAAGGGGCAGAACCACCTCAGTGTGGGCAGGGAGTGACAGCTGAAAGGCAGTTGAAGGGCAGCAAAAGGGGGCGTAGTAGGGAATTCTCAAAGAATATGTATGTTTTTGAATGAATTACCTTTGGCTAGGAAGCAAAGCATCGGGGAAATCAGCATAAAAGCACTCTCGCAAAGCCCAGGAAAACAGCAACCAGAAAGTGAACTGAGCGCTCAAGGGAGGAAAATCAATGCACAATTGTTGGACTTTGTTGTTTAGCAAGAGCCAGCCACAGACTGCTAGTCAAAGGGTTAAACTGTTGGTTTAATCTTGTTCCTTGGACCGGCAGAGTGGGTCAAATGGTCTGTTTTCAATTCTAAATTTCCTATCTGCCAGGCCATGGCCTGACTCTGGTTTGTCATGTATACAAGTTTGGCAGGAAGAGATAGGATTCTGCTTCCTCCCATTGTTTGAGTGCTTTCTGCTTTAGGCAGAGAAGCAGATCCATCTTGAATCTCAACCATGTAGCAGCTAAGGTAGACAGCTCCTGAAATGAGCTAAGTATTTTCTTGTTTTTTTAACTTCCAGTTCCCTTACCCTGTTTGGCTAGTAAAGTTTGTCTTTTTATATAAAGTAAATCTGCCTCGTCTGGTCTCATTATTTATACAATAACTCTGCTAACTTTTACTACAGTAACTCTGCTAAGGGAATAGATGTTTCCCAACAACAATGACAAAGAAAACTTGACCGACATGCATGGTGAAAGTGAGGGAAAATACCCATGCATAAGAGTCCCGAGTCAGACTGTTGGTCTGTCAAGGTCAGGATTGTCTAATTTGATCGCCGGCAGCTCTTCAGGGTCTCAGAGAGAGCTCTTTCACATCATCTACTACCTGATCTGTTTAAAAATGGAAGTGCTGGGGACTGAACCTAAGCTTTTCTGCCAGCTAAGAAGATGCTTTACTAGTGAACTATGGCAGCTTCCTAATCTATAATGGATCTCCTGATATAGTTTGAGCCTTCGTAGTATATGGCTCTGCCACACAAATCTTACCCTCCAATGGCTTCGGTAGAAAATGAGCTGCTGGTTTTGTCTTCTTCACTCTGTTTCCTTTCATGACTTGTCCTTCTTTATTGAGTCCCAGGAACCAGGCCCTACCTGACTCTTGTTGTCTGTAGAGCATCGATGAGTAGATTACATAATAGTTTTCAAAAACAGACTCCTTAAATTTGCATTCTGGTGTAAAAAGTTCCTGCAAGAGAAAGAGAAAATGTTTAAAAAAAAAACAGTATCAAGTAATTTTTGGAAAGGGAATTTGTTCTTATACCTGGTTTTGAAACCAGGTACCATAGAAGGCTGAGATTTTTTTTTTAATTTCCAGTTTTATGACTTGACACTCTTTACTTTGTTTGACTATAATGTATTTCTCATATCTGTAAAGTAATGAAAGCACTCAGTTTTAAGACTCATATCCTATGAACAAATTCTATATGTAACTCTGCTGCAGATCAGACTTCCTTTTCTGATAGAACCGCCATTTGTGCAGAGGCCCATTACCGATCAAGGATCTTGCACAAAATGGAAGTTTTAGGGCAAGACGAAGTATGCTATACACACATACACAAATTATATATCAGAAAAGTACGTTAAAAAGTTCATATTAGAAAATTTATTGGGAAGAAAGGAAAGGCGAAAAGAAACAGGGGAGATAAAGAAATTATCGTTGCGTTTCCCTCGTGGGGGACAGGTAAGGATACAGTAATAAATACACCCCATTCCCTGATGTGTTATGTCCAATAGCAGAGTAATTCTGGAGCCTTTACAAAGTGCTTTCTTCCAAGTCACTATTTCCCCTTTCAACCATTATTTCAGATAAAAGTGAAGAATATTGGAATGTTATGTTATGTGCTGATTGGATAAAGCCTCATAGTTGTTTTTCATTGCCACATCCATTTGGAGGGAATCTAGTTATGTGCTACTTATGAAAACAAAAGCCTGTTCATGTGGGCAAGGGACAAATTCATTGACGCGGGATTCTGTAATGCTACACGTTTTAGATATCACAAATGGAAATAGAGAAGTTTACTTCACTGAAGGGGCTTCACAAGGACAAAAAAAAAATGTCTGGCCGCTCCTGGAACTTTTTGTCAACTCAAGTTACGAAGCTATGAGATATATATTACGATCAAGTATAGTGAAAGGAGACAGAAAACCTGTTTAATTTTCCTATTTATTTGCAGAAAATGTGAGTCACGATACAGTTCAAAGAAATCATGAAAATAAGTGAATTAGAATTAATGAGCCACTAAGTCAGTGGGGTCATTTTTTACATTTTTATACCTTATTAGTCATTTGCAGTATGCTGATGCAGTCCATTGAATTGTAATTTTTCATTTAATATGCATATTAAACAATATGGATATGGTCTAACCAAAGTTAAGCGGTTCAGCTTTCATTGATTTCAGTGGAAATGATTTAAACATTTGCTTAACTCTGCAACTGAAATCAATGAGGCTTCGGTGCTTTTCGTTTTAGATGGACTGTGACACGAACACACACATGCTCCAGTCCAATCGTCATCTACCGTATATACTCACATATAACCCGACCTGCATAGAAGCCGAGACTCCGAATTTCACCCCAAAATGCTGGAAAACTTAATGACTCGCATATAAACTGAGGGTGGTGTTTGGGTAGTGGCTTTTTCTCCTTTCCTCCCCTCACCGCCTCCCATTTTGGGCAGGATCTTTCCCCCCCCCCTTTTCTTCCCACCATCCTCCTCCCTCTTTCCCTCCGAACTGTCTTGCCTTTTGATATCCCGTCCTCTGCTGCTTCCCTTCTTCTTAGCCGAGTGTTCTGTTCCCTCCACTTTCCATGTCTTCCTCTCGGGGCGTTTCCTCCTCCTGCTCTCTGTTCAGGGAGCTTCAGAGCTTCCTGCAGCTTCCTGCACCTGCCAGCCCCCTGCTGGCTTCGTGCTAAGGCAGGGAGAGGGGGAGGCGGAGACTGTTCTTTCCCTCCCAGGCTTGCTGCGTCTCTCCCTTGTTCCTGCTTCTGCTCTTCAGGCAAGTATACTTGTCTCCCACCTCCCTGTCTTGTCTGGCAGCTGTTTTTTTTAATACCCGCATATAAGCCGAGGGGGACTTTTTCAGCTTTAAAAAAGGGCTGAAAAACTTGGCTTATATGTGAGTATATAATTCAGTAGTGCCTTAGTACAAATAAAATGGAAGATTGTGCTGGTTGTGATTGTAAAAGTTACAAAGGATTCAACAATTAGTTCTTCATTTTTGTAAGTTTATGGTCGATTGTCTCTTTGTATGCTGAATAGAACTCTACAAATTGGCACTTTTCCAGTGGTAGGAATGTGTCATATTAGAAGCTCAGATCGGACTCTTGTTTTATTTTTAATAATAATATCTTTAGTACCAGGTCAATTTCTCGTGTGGGAAGGCTCAACATTACCTTTCAGAAACAAGAAAACATGCAAGGAATCTTTAAGAAATAGTTCTAGAATTTCTCTGAAACAGGCACATATGTAAGGTTTTGAAAAATACGTCTGCATGGCTCTCAGTGCATGGGCGTAACCCAGCCTTTCTCAAACGTTTTACCATTGAGAAATCCCTCAAACTTTCTCCAGGCTTCAAGAAACCCCAGGAGTGGCATGGTCATGCAGAACAAGAAGAAGAGTTGGTTCCTATATGCCGCTTATCTCTATCTGAAGGAGTCTCAAAGCGGCTTCTAGTCGCCTTCCCTTTCCTCTCCCCACAACAGACATCCTGTGAGGTGGGTGAGGCTGAGAGAGCTCTGATATTACTGCTCAATTATATGAGCTTTAACAGTGCTGTGGCGAGCCCAAAGTCACCCAGAAGGGTGCATGTGGAGGAGGAGCAGGGAATCAAACCCGGCTCGCCAGATTAGAATTCCGCACTCCTAATCACCACATCAAGCTGGCTCTTCTTGCATATTCTTGCAGAATATGGTTGGGAAGCAAAGCTGTAATTATGCCTACCTGGGGCCCCTCCCCTTCCCACCCCCTTCAGGCCCATCATTGACCATTTTGGGAGTGGGTGGGTTGACATGATTATATATGGTCATGTCACTTGATAAATATTCAACACATTTAAAAATATATTAAAAGAATTAACTCCCATTCTTTTGGGAAACCTTTCCATGGCTGTCAAAAAACCTCGGGGTTTCATGACACTCTGGTTGAGGAAGCCTGGGGTAACGTGTAAGAGCATACGTGCATGGGTTAAAATAACAGTGTTAAGGGACAAACTGATTTTGAAATGACATTGTAAAAAAATAAGACACCAGGTGTCTCATTTCATTGTATTATCCATATTAGCTGCTGTTTCTTAATCACCTCCTAAGACAAATGTTGCAATGTGAAGAAAAATGAGCCCATACTTTGTTGGCTGTCATGGATTGGGTGCTGATTTTATAAATCTATTACTCTTAACCCATTATTACTCCTCCTGCCTTCCAGACAATTGGTTGCCTTGTATGCACATCCTATTTAAAAGAGAGAGAGAGAGAGAGAGAGAGAGAGAGAGAGAGAGAGAGAGAGACTCTACTGATCCACATTGGTCTACTCTAGTGAACTAGTTTGTTACAATAGTTAGTCTTGGACTGGGGTTGCAGAGACAAGAGTTCAAATGTCAACTCTGCCATGAAGCAAAGTGACCTTGGACTGGCTGCTCTCTCTGTGAGCCTCACCTACCTCAGAGGGTTGGGGTGAGAAAAAATGTAAGGGGACACCCTGAGCTCCGAGGACAAAGGGTGAAATAAAAACATACCAAATAGATACTGCTTGCTCTTTAGTAGTAACAGGCTTTGGGGAGAAGATTTTGCCCTCATTAAGCTGGAAATCCTCTGTAAGTGAATAAAACATCAGAAATCCTGAAGCCAGGATTTTCACCTTCTACTCCAGACCGTAATAACAAAGAAGTATAAATGTTTAAGGAAACATTAGCTGCTCATGTGTTGTCTGCCTGTACCACTTTGTTGGGTCATGACTTTTGAGAAACACCCACAGTCTGTTTCCCTCTCATATAAAAGTTCTCTAAATTCTCAATTTGGATTTCTACTCAACGATACTTAGAAGATCGGCAGACAGTATTTTGCAATCATATCAGAAACTCCTTGTGGCTGTGAGCTTGCACATTACTGCGGTATATTATGGGGACTTTTCTGAGGTGTGGGCAAACCCCTTTAACAATTGACGGTCGACACCCAAGTACTCATAGACTGTGACTGAGAGAGGTTCCAGGTGTTACAGCTATCTCATTATAAAAATCTGACAAATCATATAGTTCGTTCTAATATTATCACCCACATTCCGTGGGTGTTTGTTAAGATGGACAGCTCACTGTTCAAAGCCAGTTGATGTGCAGTAAGAATGGTTTATTATTATTACTACAACAATTTAAAGTTTTCTTGTACTCACAGGACTAGTTCTTTGCAACCTAATATAGACCAGGTATCACTGCTACCAACAACAGCAACAAAATCTACATCATGTGCATGTATCTATTAATCAAACAATTTGTTTGAAGGTAAGCCATACATTCCTCCACTGACGAAAGTTCTCTTTAGGAAACCTGTCATGTTTCAGGTGGCCCAGTTATCCAGGTAACACATGTTTCTGAGCTGGGGGGGGGGGAACGAATCACAATTTTAATTGAAACAACCATCGATGTTGGGTTTGAGATTGTACCAAATATTGAGATCATACCTAATATTAAACATAGTATTAAACAATGTTATTGGCTATCATTTGTATTATTAAACTGAAAACAAACTACTTCAGTGGATAAATAGACAGACAAGTCGCTTCGGTGATTACGTGTATGAATACTATATAGAACATACCATAAGAACTGGTCAACTTTTCTCTTCTTCAGTGAAAAAGTATCAGACAAATTAATCTTGTCTCTGTATTTACTTGGTTTAAGATCAAGACAAATCACTAGATTAAACTACAGTTTACATACACCAAAAGCATTGATCTCCATGAACGGACTACAGATTAGTTTAATCAGAATGTCTGGATGTAATCCGATTTGAAGTCTCATATACAATGCAGTGAAACTGTAGGAATTTTGCCTTAAGCCGATTTAGTCCCATCCAGATCTACTGGGCTAAACCAGCTTATACTTTAGCAATTTAGCTTGACTGGGCAAGAGACCAAGTTTTTCGTAATGTTACAGGAAATGCTAGAAAGTAAGTTTAAGTCTGACAACTACTTTGTGCATTGGATGGGCCTAAAATAAAGGGACAGAGACAGCTTCCTCTCTCTTCCTCCCTGCTCCTGCTATGTTGGAAGGGGAGTGACGCAGCAATTGCTAAAATGGGCCCATATTTTCAGGACCCTGACGAATCCCCAAAATTTGGGATAACAAGAACCATGTCTTCACTGAAATCTATATTCAGAATCAAAATCATTTCTTTTTGGAAGTGTACATCCCATTTGGTATCTACTCTGAAAATTACGCTAGGAGAGGGGTTGTGCTTAGAGTAATGGCCAAGTGAGCGCTTCTACGTCAATCCTGAAGAAAACACAAGACTTTCAAGTCCCCATTTTAAACGTTGCACAAGAAATGCTGCAACAGTTATTTGTGTTTCCCCTTTCCTAATATCCAACTTTGTAAAGTTACTCTTACTTAGAGCGGAGGTTTCTTGATGGCCCTGGAAGGGTTTCCTGAATGAGTGGGAGTTAATTAACAATACCACATAGGTTAACTTTCTGGAGTGTTCCCTGAAGGGTTGCACTATTATTATTGCAAATTCATGTTGTAACATGATCACACTCAAAAATTTTAAAACATACATAGGGGAGAGGGGGGAAGTTGGGAGGCGAGGCAGGCAGAAGGCGGATCTGCTATGTATCAATGAGGACACCACTGGAGGCATGATTGGAGGAGGAAGCAGACTTGAATCCTGAGCTTCAGCATTGAATAACCGTGAACTGTCTTCCAAGGCAAGGGGGGAAATCTGAAGATTCACAAAACACAGGGCAAACAAGGACTGCATACGTAACTTCTCCTCAAGAGCCAGAGTTTTGTGTAAAACGTTTGTTATTCTGCAGGACTTAAGGAATGCTGGAGCAGCATTTTTCTCAACTGCGGAAAAAGTATGAGTGACACAAAGGAAAGAGCTATTCACTTGCTCTTCTCCCACCTACCTGTGAATTATGAAGTTGTTTGGCTGTATTGTCATGCTTGTAACTTCTGGATTTGACAAGCTAGACATTTACACCATTGCATGGAGAAGACCAATTTGACAGGCTCTGTGGCTGCATCTCTTGACAGGCCAGACCCTTGCCCCCATGGAAAAGAAGAAATGCAGCTCCCTGAGCCCAGATTTTACATCACTGATAATAAGGTACACAGGTGCGGGACATTTCCCTATCTCTAGAGAGGTATTTGAAAAGGTAGCACATGGCCTTTGTGCCTCACAGCTCTTGAATCATAAAGTGGAAAAGGAAGAGTGGCTGGGTCTGACATTCAGGGTCTTGCTGAGTCAATAACTGTACCATACTGAGCAATAAAAGACAGTAATGTAGACTGAAGTAGAAAATGGAAGCTGGATGGAGCACAGGGAACCAATTCAGACCTTCAAACCGCAGCAAAACGCAGAAAAAGGGATGATGACACTGATGATCCCACAAAACTCTTCATCAGGAAGATGAAGCATGAAAGTAGGGTGGCCACCTCCAAATTGGGGAATTCCTGGAGATTTTGGATTTGGAGCCTTGAGAGGGCGGGTTACAAGGTACAAGGATCCCCCCTCTGAAGCGGCCATCTTGTCCAAATAGATTTACCTCTGTAGTCTGAAGTTCAACTGAAGTTTGAGATTGCCAGACCCTAACTGGAGGTTAGCAACCCAAAGAATAAGAGGGGGAGAGACAAAGCTATTTCACGACATGTTGGAAGAGCCCCAAAGTCTGAAATGTGTAGTTTAAAAAAAAAATGGAGACCAGGAAGTGGTGCAGACTTGGTCGAAATGAGAATACAAGATGTTTCAGAGAGACTTCTGAGATGAAGAAACAAAAATGTAATCCCTCCCTTTGAAAATACAAAAAGAATTTCATCAGAATCTACCCGTCAATACTATCCAGAACACAAGTTTTTGATTAACTGGTGGTTTTTATAGTCTCAGAGAATGACTCCATGTTTTGTTTCCTCCTCCCAGGAGTCTCTGGGGCATCTTGAAATCTGATTTCTACTTAGCACCTGAGTCTGCGAACTACAGGCTTTTGAGCTCTCCCAGTATTCCCTGAAATAGTTTTTCTTTCTTCCCTTTCATTTCCCTACTTATTGTCCATAGCTTGATGAAAGTTCTAGGGAACACAGAAAGTTCTATGGCACCTCTATTTTATGATATTTCGGTCAGACGCAATAAAGGGTATTACACTCTTATTGTTTTTGGAAATCCCCTGGTTGCCACCAAATATTAGTTCCACCCTAAGTGACTTCTACCAAGGTGAACTTAGCACCAAGCTGTTGGCTGTAGTTTCAGCGAGGAAAGAAAAGCCCTTGCATTTTATTGAAGCTCACACGGATCCTTCTGATATGCTATATTATGAAAAACACCAGAGGGGAAAAAAGTATTGCCCTCAGACCCTTGCCCATGTATATAATTACAGAGGCTGCAGAATATGGCTGGAATGGGGGAGGTTTATAAAACGAGGGATTTTAAATGGTAACTGAGCCATGCTACAGACCACCCAGAAGTCCGAACATGCACCCAGAATGGACACGAACATTTTGCAAAATGACAGCAATACATCTTCTGTCTTTTCCCCTGCTTGAGTTGTTACGCCCACAGACTTCTTCATTCACAGAACATCCACGCTACAGGAACAAATTATCCACTAATGATATATGTGCCCGAGACAGCAGCTAGCTCAATAAATGAAAGAGACAATGGTCTTGTTAGAAGACTTCAGCCTTTATAGCTTGGTGAACAATCACAGCTATGTATAATGGTTAATGTTGCTCTCTGCATCACTCTATTAGCCTAGTAGTTAGGCAGTTTTTGAAAGTATGCTTTCTTCAGAAATCCTTGTGAATTTCATTTAATGAAGAAAAGTTCCACTGA
This sequence comes from Paroedura picta, assembly GCF_049243985.1. Lineage (NCBI taxonomy): Eukaryota > Metazoa > Chordata > Lepidosauria > Squamata > Gekkonidae > Paroedura > Paroedura picta. The sequence continues at coordinate 97,341,070 of NC_135374.1, read as the reverse complement.
CTTTGTGTACTTTGAGAATATAGCTGTATCCATATCTATATAGACTCAGCACAAATACACACCTAAATACAACGATCCCCTTTCTTTAGTACAGATGTTATACATGCCCTTGCATCCAAGCATCCTTTGATGCTGGCAGAGAAACTACTTAACCATATTTTAGTTATATATTATATTATTCAGTAAATAAAGGTAAAGGTATCTCCTGTGCATGCACTGGGTCATGTCTGACCCTTAGGGTGACGCCCTCTAGCCTTTTCATGGCAGACTCAATACGGGGTGGTTTGCCAGTGCCTTCCCCAGTCATTACCATTTACCCCCCAGCAGCAAGCTGGGTACTCATATTACCGACCTCGGAAAGATGGAAGTCAACCTTGAGCCGGATGCTGGGATTGAACTCCCAGCCTCATGGGCAGAGCTTTCAGACTGCATGTCTGCTGCCTTACCACTCTGCGCCACAAGACGCTCTACATTATTCAGTACAGGCACACAAATTCTCATAACTAGGAGGCAGCAGACTTTGGCTGCCTCCGTGCGGAAATGGTCTCAATGGTGAAAAGGTTGAGAAAGGCTGGCTTGGAGCCCAGGGGGAACGGGTTTTGGAAAGTGGCTCATTGGATATCGCCCTCTGAAGCTGCCATTTCTCCAGGGGTACTGATCTCTGTAGCCAAGAAACGAACTGTAGTTCATGGAGAACTCTACCACGCACTTGGAGGTTGGTAAACATGTGTGCTTAAGCTAAAGCTGAAGTATGCTCATTCTCATACCAATTACTTCTAATCCAAATAAAGGGCATGATCAGCTTAGTGGAAATAACACAGCTGTAGCTACAACACTCCACAGTAGCAGGTACTTTCTATAATGTATTTATTTTTCCTTCAGGGCCCATTCTGCACAAGCTAAATAATGTGATTTCAATGCACTTTCGAAGTAGATTTTCCTGTTCTGCACAGGAAAAGCCAGCTGCAAAAGCACACTGAAAGTGCATTATCCAGTGTGTGCAGAATGGGTCCTGGTTTCTTGCCACCACTGCTGGAAAAAAAAAAATCAGTGTCCTAATGTAACCGGCTCAAAGCATGGAAGATACATATTGAAACTCTGGGTGTTTACGTTTGATTGCAGGCCAGGTTTCAAAGTTTCATCCATAATATTAGCTCTGGCAGTGGCGATAGGTATTACAAATCCAAAAAGACAGCCGGATGTGTGGCTTTCCCCTCCAGTTTTGATCCACAGCACATGCTCCTAGTGGCTTAGAGGTGTTGCAGACTTTACAAGGTACATGTTTACAGGCAAACATATACCATTTTAAACAGCTGTGATCACATGAGAACATAACAAGGACCCCACCGGGTCAGACCGGGGATCCATCAAGCCCAGCATACTGTTCTTCATGTTGCAATATACAAGATCTGTAGCATGCATGATTCAAAAACACATGAAGAATATCCTACAGGGGGCATCAGATGTATATTTATCATAGTTAGAATAGAAACTTCCTGATACTTTGTGAATAATCTCCTTCTGTGTCCTGATTGGGCCCCTTCCTGCTACTTTGAACAGACTTCTCCCTACTTGTCTCCACAACAAGCAGAACACTGAACAGAACAGTTAGACAGAATTCTCTCTCTCTCTCTCTCTTTCCATACAATTTTTTTTACTTTTAAAAATAAAATTATGTTTTTTTTTCTTTTAAGCATCTTGGTGCTTTGCTGCTTTGCATATTTAAACTCTGCCAACACGTCATAGTAGGCTTGCCAGTTCCTTGTTGCAAAATACTCGGACACATGGGAGGGGGGGTGGAACAGGAATGGGTGAGATTTGAGGCAGGAAGTAACCTCAATGGAGTACAATGTTATAGTCCATCCTCCAAAGCAGCCCTTTTCTCCAGGGGAACTGATATTTTGTTTGCCTGGAGATGAGCTGTAAATCTAATGGATCCCCAGGTCCCATCTGGGGATAGGCATCCCTGTGTCATATAGCCAGACAGTTGTTTTGCAGGGCAAATAAACAGGATATAGAGGCCAAGCCTTCCCTGATGCTACCTAGTATTTAGAGGTTTGCTGCCTCTGACTGCAGACGCTCCCTTTAGTCACCATGGCTAATTGTCCTGGATGGAGTGATCCTCCATGATTCTGCCAGCCCTCTTCAAAAGCTATCTATGTTGGGGTCCATCACTATGTGCATTCCACAGTAATCAACTTCATTGGTACCCCCCTAAGTTCTAGTGAATATTAAAATTGCAGAAGCCATCAAGAAGTAATCGTTGTCAGGCAAATCACATTACCCTCAATCTGACATCCTTTCAAATAAATTTTGGGAGCAGAAGCAGAGAACTGATTCCGCTTCCTCAGACAAATTCATGTGGGTTGGACTTATTTCGAGGGAACCCAGCATACTAGACAAGGCAAACTCTTTCATGGGTCAAAGGATATTTTGCTGGTGTCACGTTCTCTCAACCATAAACGGCCTATGTCTCCTTACATCACTACCTTGTCCACGGTGCAGGGCCTTGCAACTTTTTTCCCCTGTGCCTGAGCAATGCCAGCCAAGGGCCCTGAAGTTGTACTGGAGGCATTGGCTGTAAAGATGCTTACGTGACTACATTTACAGACTATGCTTTTCTATAGGGGAAACTACCACAACCAAGCCCTCTGCATTACCAAAAGGCTGTGCATGCTGAAGTGCCCTTCTAAACGGAGAGCATGTGTTCATCAAGAGCATGCCAAATACCCACTATGAAATCGTCAAAGATTTCTGCTAAACTGAACCTGATGCTTCTCAGAGCCAAAATGCTCACTTATAGATTTCATTTTAAGCTCCCCCCCCCAGCGCTCCTGATTGATTAGCAGGTATCATTAGACACATGAATTGCTCCATCTAATCAGATGATAAAAGATTATTCATGTGATGAGCTTATAATTTGAATAAATTCTGAGTGGCATCATCAAATGCTAATTAAATTCTAGACTTTCTTTTTTTTGTAATTGGTCTCAGGGGAGCATTCTATACATAATTTTGAATCAAGGTAAGGAAAAAAAATCCTCCCATGATCCTCTTGCAACACACGTTTAATTGCATCGTGCCAATTAAGTTACAATCACCTCAATTCATGCATGGCGCGGGTAGCAGAAAACCTTCATTCTTGAGCAGAGAGTGTGACAGAGAGACGAGTGTTTTGATGCCTCCTTTTGGCTAGACCTCTTTGCTGAAAGGTGCCCAATGCAAAGATGCTTTGAGTACCTGCTATTAACTTCCTATTCTGGATGCTCAGTCTGTTTAGTGTAATTTGAACAGCAGAAAATTGGAGGCAACAAGATTTTCTGCTTCCTTTATTTTCCACTCCTGAGTCTGCTGAAAAGGAATGATTGTTCTGCTGATTTCCAAGTTGTGGGCAATGGAGGAAGAAATTTCAGGAATCTATCCATTTACTCAATATTGAAATGAAATTGGTACAAATCTTCTAAATTCCTGGTCCTGCCTGCTGAGATACTGTTGCTTCCTACTCTGATTTTATTAAAATGTCAGGATTGAAAATTAGATCCTGGCCTTAGTGCCACAGTAACACAGTGACCCATTATGCACGGAAGGGAAGGTCCGCATCAGAGCTGGAACGACGGTGGCGGAAATCCCTGATAATGCACGCTGCCGGCAAAGGGTAAGCGCAGGTCCGATGCAGGCCGCCGAAAAACCCGCATTAGGGAAACGCAGAAGAAAGTGAAGCCTGCTGCCCAGCCAGGGCACAACCAGATGCAGCGCTGGAGAGAGAGTGTGCATAATCGGGGAGGGCTGCTGCCACCGTGGCTGCCCTGCGCTCCATCCTGCGGTCTTTGGCCCCTCGACTTCTGTGGGTTGCTGTGCCCTCCCTTGCCCTCTGCATCTGCTGGCTCGCCCCCCTTCCGTTTCCAGTGGCCTGGACGCACCAAGCAAACCCTCCATACGTGTCGTCTGCGCATGCGTGCGTCCTCGGCAGCCTGGCTCTCAGGTGCTTCTGGCACAGCGGCCTGCTTGACGGGCCGGAGCCGGGAAGCCCCGCACTGTGCTCCTGTCCCGTTTGCTCCGCATTGCTGTCTTTTCGGCCATCGCTCCTGGCTGCTCGGGGTGTTGCCGCCGTGCCCTTCATACACAGCTTGCCGCGCAGCTTCTTCCTTCGCATCTTCCATTAGACCCCCACCCGCCGTAGAGGCGGCCGTGCATAAAGGGTCAGTGGATGCAGCCCAGTGGTGGGGTATACTGTTCTCCATATTGTCCTTTGCCTACCAACCCAATTATTTTCCCCATTGTTTTTCTTCTCTTGACCTTGTTGCGCAGCTCTGTCCAGGGTAAAGCAGCATGCCTTAAACAATCTCACAAAATTAAACAAAACAGACTGAAATACCTACTGAAAACTTTTAAAACCCTCTATCTGTAGCATAAACTGAAGTGCCTCATATTGCCTCAAATGTTATAACAAGCATAAAGACTGTCACTACTTCCAAAACACCCTTCATCAGACGTCAGAAATATCTGTATTTGTGACACACCCAAAAAAGACGGGTTCTTTAAATGGTGCCACAAGAATACTTACTGGATGGCTTCTTCCCATGCCACCAAGGTTATGCAAGAATCCATAGGGTAGTTCTGTCTTCTGCCACCTTGGTCCTCCGATTCCCAGCTCCAGGAACTGTGAGCCGCGCGCAACGCGGCTCGCAGTTCCTCCCGGCAAAGCGCCTCTCGCCGCATCAGGGCGCCGACCCAGGGAGCCCCCGGCAGTCACGCGAAGTGCGGCTGCCGGGGGTTCCTTGCCTGGCGCGCTTGCCGCGTCAGCACGCCGCCAACTAAACGAGCTCGCCGACGACGACCAGCCCGCCGCCGACCAGCCCACCGCCGTCGCCGACCAGCCCGCCGCCGCCGCCTAAGGTAGGACCTAGCGCCCGCTGCATTCCCCTGCAGCGGGCTTGATTACTAGTAGCAATATAATTTCACCACCATCTGACAAATTCCCTAATCTCAAAGTGCTCTAATGCAGGGATATTCAACCTGTGGCCCTCCAGAGGTTCATGGACTACAATTCCCATGAGCCCCTGCCAGCAAATGCTGGCAGGGGCTCATGGGAATTGTAGTCCATGAACCTCTGGAGGGCCACAGGTTGACTACCCCTGCTCTAATGCACTGCATTTTCAGTATAAGCTAATAAACAGAAATAGTGTATTGTCTTATTTTTTAACCATTCAGCTTCTACACTTCTCCATTAGTTCAAAGTTTTTTTTCTTAAACAGGAAATGTAAAAAAAAAAATACCTTCCTGTGGTAGGTAAGACAAGAATATCATTCACTGTTATGATACTTTGCATATTATACAGCAAGTTTTAAGTGTTTAAAAAAATGTAATGTACATCACCACAGTAATCCTGCCCCCAAACTGATAAGGTAGACCAGTATCATAAACTCCACGGAGAAGATGCAAGTTGAAGCTGAGGAAAACAGTAGAGTGTCACTTGAGACTGACTAGTGTGTTTTATAGGTGAAATGAGAATTTAAACATGGATTTCTGGCCTCACTGTTTACACCACTAGCTCCTATGCCACACTAGTCTTCTAGCCGTCTTCATATCATTTTCCACTCTGTTCAAAACATAAAAACCCTTCAGGGTTATTTGACTCAAATGTATAGCAAAACCCTTATTGATTTCCATGCCATTAAACATCCTTTTGTGTGGGGGACTGGGGAAATGGGTAGCGTACCCAATAAAATTATAATCTGATTGTAAAACGAATTTAATATTTGTTTGGAAACAGCACAAGAACGAATACATTTGCTGATCCACATTACATGCTGGTACATTATGAGAAGCTTTGTGATTCCAAAAAACATTAACAAAAAGGTGTGTCAGTATAACCTGCCTACTTTCAAGCCTTTTTTTCACTCAAATGCAAGCAACATGGATGACGAATTCACCCCCCAACAGCGCAATGAAAACCAGAGTTACACCATCCTACGTTCAGCGAAGTCAATCGGCTCAGAAAGGCGCAGCGTTTTTAGCACTGCACAGTTGACAAATTGTTTTAGAAACATCAGAGAATGCATCTAAACGCACTTGGTTATTTTACAACAGATGCACAAGAAAATCCAAGCTCACGAATGGCCGCTTTTCTGTGCTAAGTCTTTTGTTTCGAAATCAGTACAGCCCACCAGTTCGGAGTTCCCAAATGGTCCCGGTTTAATTCAACTGCAGTTAATTGCAAATGTCAGATTCTCTCCAAGCAGCAGCCATTTTCCATTCCCCCCTCCTTGTCATTTTTCTCTCAGACACCCTGAGGAGCAGTTTCTTTCGAGAGTGACCTACATTAGAGCAGGCTCGCTACCTCACCTGCGGGGAGTCTCTTTCAAGGTAGTGTTAACTGTCAGACACATATTGAACCACTAGTCCTTGGCTGTTAACTTTTCAAGGTATGGCCTTTGGAACCCGCAAGACAGTGTTTTCTTTTTTAAAAGGAACCAAGCCCAAGGTACTTAGGACCAGAGGCAATTTCTTCTGCCCATTACAAGAAAAAAGTTAGAATACCTTTATAACGTTCCTCTCTCTTTTCGGTTAAAGCCATCCTTTATTGCCTAAGCCAGGGGTAGTCAAACTGCGGCCCTCCAGAGGTCCATGGACTACAATTCCCATGAGCCCCGGCCAGCGTTCGCTGGGAATTGTAGTCCATGGGCATCTGGAGGGCCGCAGTTTGACTACCCCTGGCCTAAGCGGTAGCGGATGCCAGGTATGTACTTAAGCTACCTGACGAAAGAGAAGCAGTGATAGTGGAACTTGCATATATTTTGCTAGCCATCTATACAGCGATCATAGAGCTTAAATAATAATTCTCCCGTAGGCTTAAAGCACACATTGTCTCAGTCATTCTTTCACAGCCCAGGATGATGGGGTAGCACTGTCACCCAATATTTCAGTGTTGAGGGAGGGGACAAAGAGAAACTGCAGTGGAGAGGCAGCAGTGGCAGATCCTTGCCAGAGCTCAAATCTGTATTGGGTAATCAGTGCCCCACACAAATTCTTAAAGTTGTGACTCTTGTTCACGGATCCCCAGCCTGGCAGCCATGGGCACCATGGTGCCTGCTGATGGGTTTCCTGATGGCCAATTGCTCCTGATGCCCAATTGCTTCTTCCCCAAAGCACTTTCCACTTAAAGTATATGTTCATGGCTTTCCTCCAGCTTGTTGGAAAAGAGTGTACTTCAGAAAATTCCAGAAGGCAGCACCTTTGTCTGGATAGTCCATCCACGCAAGGAAAGCTACTTCCATCATGGGAGAGTGCTTGGCTTCCAGCCAGTCGACATTTCATGAGTGGTTCCAGGCCTGACTGGCAGTCATTTTGAGGCTGGCCCTGTGGCAACCAGTTTGTGGTGCCATCCAATTTCCATTCTTAAACTTGTCCATGGGTTCAACAGCCAATTTGGTGTAACAGTAAAGAGTGGCAGCTTCTAATCTGGTATAGCATTGTTTATCGTGTAGGGTTTGATTCCCCGCTCTTCCACATGCAGGAGCTGGGTGACCTTGGGCTCATCACGGCCGCAATAAAGCTGTTCTGACCAAGCAGTAATCTCAGGGCTCTCTCAGCCTCACCTACCGCACAGGGTGTCTGTTGCGGGGAAAGGAGAGGGAAGGTGAATGTAAGCCACTTTGAGACTCCTTCAAGTAGAGAAGAGCAGCATATAAGAACTAACTCTTCTTCTTCAACAACAAAATTCTAAATTAATTTCCACCCATTCAGGAAACACTTCTAGGGCCATCAAGAAACCTCAGGGTTTCCCAAAACCCTGGTTGAGAAAACCTGAACTAAAACAGTTTAAAGAATGGGCATCCAATATTATACTAGAACCCCCCAAAAGTAGAGGAGCTTGGGGTTGCATTTTCAGAAGGACCATACTGAATATGCAACAGCACTTTTGTGGTTGAGTTCTGCAGAAGACCCCAGGTTCAGTTCCCAGGTTCAATTCCCAGCCTCTCCAGCTAAAAGGATCACGTGATAGGTGATGGGAAAGATCTCTACCTACAACTTTGGAGATTCACTGCCTATCTGAGTAGACTTTCTCTATAGACTGTTCTCTATGGACTAATAGAATTCATATGTAGCAGTTTATTCAGGTGTGTTCAATTAGTTCTACTGTATTAATGAATGACCGGGGGGGGGGGCAGCGGCGGGGAGAACTCTACTACTGGTTCTTAGGGGCTGCTTTTCCCACATGCAAACTCTACAGCATGTGCAGGCTGACCAGAGAGGACCACTCTGTACAGCCAAATTACCATAACAACTCACATTTGCCTGCTGTGATGTGACTGCAGCATTCCCCAGTATCCTAGGACACAACACTTATCACCTACATTTTCATAAATCCTTCCGACAATTATATTCCAGGGGACATGCGGTGAATGTGAGCAATAACAGAGCAGCAGGAAAGCAAGCCACAATAAACAAATATCCATTGTAAGTCTGAGAAAATGCTCCTGAAATTCACCCTTTTCTTCCTCAACTGTTTTTCTCTAAATGTCAGCTTGAAATAAATATTATTCTGAAAGTGAAAAGTCTGAATTGCAAACCATGAAACTATTGATTGCGAAATGGGCAGGCTTCTTTATATTCTTACGCTCATTGAAAGAGAGAGAGAGGGAGAGAGAGAGAGAGAGAGAGAGAGAGAATTATATACCTAATTATGTGCCTGTACATCATGGGCAAATATTCACGGTGTGAGGAGGCAGACAGATGGTACAAGTCCTATGGGGGAGGAGGAAAGCAGCAACGTGGTAGCAGGGAGAGTTTGGGATGTGTGTGGAGCAGGTGGAAGGTGTAAGCCTGCTGAAATTATACTGCAGGATAGCTCTGTCTCTGGATTATAGTGCTGCCAACTTCCAGCTGGGTCCTGGAGACAGGATTGTCCGCCCCCTCCCCCTTGATGGAGGCAGGGGATCTGCTGCCAATCCCCACCCCAGGCCACTGATCAGCTAGCCAACAGGGGGACCTACTGGGAACAGGAGGCTACACTGCTGGCAATGTGGTGAATATCATGTGTGGAATGTTTCAGACATGACATCATGTTGGCAACACTGCAGTGACGCTCTGGTATTAAGGCAAAAACTCTATGGTAGAAGCCACGATGTTGTGATGTGATGGTGGCACTTCTGGCAAATGACATAGCCTGCGCCCCCTCCCCGTTCCTGCTAAATCCTCCCCATCCCCTGCCCATTGTAGGTGTACCTGGTGAGGTTCAAAATCCCAGCCTCCACCACCAAATCGCCAGGAATCTTCCAAACCAGAGTTAGCAACCCTAGTGAGTTGGATTCAGACCCAATTTTTCCACCAGTTCTTCCATCTTGTTTCTGACACCCGGTATGCCTCTCATGCTGTTAGTGAGGGTCCCCTGTCCTATTAGGAGCAGCATTTCATACAGAACAGTAAGCAGCAGCAGGAAGGGGGTAGGGCAGGAACATTTTGCATGATTAGCTGAAGTGCCTTGGATCAGATAGCCAGTTTGGTGTAGTGGTTAGGAGTGCGGACTTCTAATCTGGCATGCCGGGTTCTGACTGAGCAGTGATATCAGGGCTCTCTCACCCTCACCTCCCTCACAGGGTGTCTGTTGTGGGGAGAGGAAAGGGAAGGCGAATGTAAGCTGCTTCGAGACTCCTTCAGGTAGGGAAAAGCGGCATATAAGAACCAACTCTTCTTCTTACTGGGGGCCCAGCCCTGTGTTTGTACAGAGATGTGTGACCCAGCCTATAGGTTCTGAATACTGAGACCTCATTTTGAAGTATCCATCCATTTATTCAAGATATTTTTAAGACACCCAGTTTCAAAGGTGCTACGGGAGGGGATAGCATCATATCTCTGTAGAACATTTAAGATGCAGCACAATTCTAAGTACTGTTCAACTCCAGTATTTCTATGGAAGGTATCTTAGTATATGCTTACCTAATGAATTCAGTGGAACAGTTGTTAATATTGCGAGGATTGTGTGCTTTGTGTGTGGGTAACTGGGTGGGAATTGTTTGGTAAAAGTCATAAATAAAGTCAAGCTGATTGAATAAATTTAACAGGCAAAACAGATAATAATATTGAATCCAGCCCCAAAATTCCACTTGCATTAGAACTTTTGCTCAAGTAGAAATGCAAAGAAAGAAAGAAAGAAAGAAAGAAAGAAAGAAAGAAAGAAAGAAAGAAAGAAAGAAAGAAAGAAAGTCTACTGCAGCTGCTTATGCAAAGTCAAACTTTTTGTATTTGTGTTTGTGATTGGGTAAGATCTCATGCTACCAATTTCTGGGCACTGTTATACGTAGGGAGGAAAGTGCTAGGATTTGCACAAGATTAAACAATGAAATGCATAAAATATCATAAAACCAATTCATAATGAATTATAAAAGTTAGAAGTTTTTCTCTGCTGCTGGCTATTTGATCTCAATAGCTCACTTAATTAACAGGGAACCAGCTGGAGGAGTCAGGATAGGAGGGGGAGGGGGACAACAGGAGGAAGGCCCGGTAAGTGCTGTTCTGATTTTGGTTGGCCTATAAGCCACAGGTCTGGTGGAAGAGCTCCATTTTATAGGCTGTGCAGAACTTGGAAAACCCTGTCGGAGTCCTGATGCTTTGGGGAACTCATTCCATCAGGCAGGAGCCAGGGCCGAGAAATACCTGGCTCTGGTTGAGGCCGGACGTATTTCTTCAGGGCCAGGGGATTCTCAGTTGGTAAGCATTGCCTGATTGTAATGTTCTCTGGAGAACACACTCAGAAAGGTGGTCCCAAAATCCCACTTCATAGGTAAAACTAGTTTGTCCACTTGACACAGATCCAAGGAGGAAATTTCTAAATAAAATTATTCCAGGGGCATTTTCTTCAGTTCATGACGAATGAAGGTATTTGCTTTCTGATATGGATCCATTTGTGACACCAAGGATTGCCACCTTTGCTTTGGCCGCAAGAAAGATTCGAGTTGGCCTTGTGGCAAATACTGTGGGCTTTCTCAGTAGCTTATGAGCAGAATGTATGGATTAAGTGTAATTTTTTATTCTGGTTAGGTGATAATTGTGACAGACCTGTGTTGGTTTTGAACTATTTTATCGTTGTCTGATCTTGCGATGGCCTATGAACGAGTGCAATAAAGTTTGACTTTGATGAAAAACTAGTTGTGTGGGTTTTTGGAACTCAGTCCTTTTCTCTAGCCTATATTCCTCACCACCACCACCACCACCACCACCACCATCATATAATAAAAGAACATTTGTATTTACATTTGGTGGCTTTAGAACACTGGAATGTAAGTCCTCATTTCTACCCTTGATTTCCAGCATGGGATTTCAGAGTCTGTTGATATTTTCAAGCAACTAATCCATAGCACATGGATGGGATTCAATTAAAAAAACAACATGGCTGACATTTGAATTGAACTGACACTCGTGTATGAAAGCTCAAGGTTGGTCTGGGCTGTCATTCTGGTTTGAATGAAGCTAATTGAAATGATTCCCTCAAAGGAAAACTTTTTGACAGATAAGTGAGTAAACAGCTCGAATTCTAATTCCCCTACAGTTGCTCTCATTTTCTGGTATGCTAGACAGATGATTCTGAATCGGAACTGCCACTAAAGATCAAATCTCAAGGTTAAAATTAAGGAGGAATGGATATGTGATAATCCTCCCATGATAAAAGAAAAAGAAAACCTCACAGCACTGCTTGCAGAATTTTAAATGTAATCAACTTTGCAGAAAATCCTTTCAGTTTTAGTGGTTGTAGCCAAGTGAGTCTTCAAAGTGGACTCTGTTCTGCTAATTTTGGTGGCTCTATGAAAATGTTCAACTTTAACAACTGCATCAGACTCTGTGCTACTTTCTCTTACAAGTTATGTATTGAGAACAATTGCTGGCTCCCCTCTATTGACCCAGAGTGTTAATATTAATGTTGAAAAATATGAATCACTGATGAAGGATCGTTTAAGTGAAGATAAGTTAAAGGCTTTTGCAGAGCTGTTGAGTCAAGATTTCATGATTGCCAAGGTTATTCCTCAGCACTCAATAGGGACAGTTCACTAGTGAGACCTTTGAATAATAATCTTGAATTATCTATGAACAGACAACTGAGTAGAATGAAAAGAAAAATTCATCACGCTGAACCCCATCAATTTGACCCATTCAACAACATAATGCAATCTAGGTCTATGTTTGTTGTTTTCTTCTAGGAAGCTAAATGTAGCTGAAATAGCTCCAGATCACTCAAATAAGCAAGCTAAGTTATATTCCATAGAGTAAGGCAAATAAATTCTAAACCATTGCAGGCCATTAAGTATGCTGATGAGGTGAAAATTCCTTCCTAACTCTATGGCAATGTTGTACCACATCAGATTTAAATGTGTAAAATTCACAAGCTGAATTCCTTCTCAACCAGGGACCATACAATAGATATACAAAAATGTCTATTCCTGATTTTTGTCAATTGCTTGATTCAGTGAAAAGCCCTGTATAATTTTGAACATGCATATTTTAATTTTTAAAAATTTATTTATTAGATTTCTATACCACCTATCCTGGTTGTCGGCTCTAGGTGGTGTACACCATAATATTCAAAGTTGAAATTTAAATTAAATTGAACTAAATTTAAAACAGTTAAAAAACTGTGGTAAAACAACAATAGCAAGAACAGAGAATGTTTTGTCACCTAAGATATATATTTGGATTACAAAGATAGCTCATGTGGATAAAGGAAGTTGGAGAGTTGAACAAACTATTAACTTGACTGGAAAACTGAATAACAAATAATACTTAAAGGAGAGTAATATGTCAAGCAATAAATCTGGTGCTGAACTTAGCAGCTTTGTGCATGTAGCTGCTAAGCTTTGTAGACTGTGAAGTATCTCAGCAGCTTTGTGCATGCAGCTGCTAAGCCTCATAGGTTGTGAAGTATTTTTTTAATAGTGAGCAATTTCATTAACCAGATACCTCCATCAATGGTTAAGATTCTGAAGCAACTCAGCCAGCATCTATTTTCTATTTTTGTTTGGAAAATAAATTAGAAGTATGCTTTCAAGTTTGTCTCCACAGAAGTTTATCTACCTCAGTGACTTTTAATTATCTTCATGAAGCTGGAAGAATGCAGGAAACATTAGAGAGTTTTCACTGTCTGTGTACAAATTTCAGAGAGAGAGAGAGAGAGAGAGAGAGAGAGAGAGAGAGAGAGATTTGGGTTTCCTTGACACCTAACTCAATCATTATTGGGATCATGATAAAAACATACATGTTTAAGGCACACAATTAAAGATATTAGCAGAGAGAGATTAACAGAGAGATGGTTTTCCTCGGCCTGCCTAAACCTTTCAGCATGATGCCTGTCATACAACAGCACAACTGGATACCTGCTACTGCAATATAGGAAATCGTTCCAAACATTTCAATAATCCAGAAATGGCTGGGAATGGGAGTTCTAAAAACTATGTTGCAAAAGGAGGGATGTAATGGTTTCCATGTCAACCATTTGAACAGTCCTCAAATTGGAGTAGCGTGGATTTCCAAAAGCTAGAAATGCAAAAAATATCTTGCAAAGATAAAGGGACAGAGTTTCACCATGACAAATTACTGGAAAAGTCCCATATTAAAAATGAAATTAGTTTTCAGACTATACATTACATATAATTTTGCAAAGATGATTCTGGACATAGGTCTTGCTCACATTTCTTGGACATCTGAAGAATTTCTATCGTTCTGCAGTTAATGCTGCACTGTATATTCTGTCCTTGCCAACTTTATAGGGGAGAGGATGTTTAAAATAATGTTTAAAACCCAATGTAAATCAATTATCCATTTAGGGCTTGCATAGGGTTGTCACCCTCTAGATCAGGGGTAGTCAAACCTGTGGTCCTCCAGATGTTCATGGACTACAGTTGTACTACAATTGTAGTCCATGAACATCTGGAGGACCACAGGTTGACTACCCCTGCTCTAGATGGCATCTGGAGATACCCTAATATTACAATTGATCTCCAGATGGTTAAGATCAGTTCCCCTGGAGAAAATGGCTGCTTTGGAGGGTGGACACTACGGCACTTTACCCTGCTGAGGTCCCTCCCATCCCCAAACCCCACCCTCATGAGCCCTTCCCCCCCCCCCCAAAATATCCAGGGACTCCTTTGGGTAGAGAAAAGTGGCATATAAGAACCAACTCCTCTTTTTCTGCATATTTGAACAGAATAGATCCTTATTGTATGATGCGTTAAAGTGCATAAAAATGGTAGAACTAGATGTCCTATGGGAGTTCCATAAACAAATATCTTGAAGTTTGTAAAGTTTAAATGAGGGACTCTAGTTTGGATTGGGATGACAGCATGAGGGGCGGACTGGCGTCAAATAACAGATTTCTTTTGCTCCATCATTGTTAATGTCAAGGCCTGATCACTGTCCACCCTGATGGATTTGTTTATACATTGCTGTTTGTACTTCTACCCATGACCCTAGGCTTGGATCCTAAGTCTTAACATTTCCCCTGGACAAAAAGACTTTTGTTAATGGAATTGTGCCTTCCCAGTATCTCTTTCCAGACTAGGGGGAAACATCCTGGAGGATAATAGTTTAGGCGGCAATCTGAAATTTATTGCTGGAGAATGGGGTCACTGAAAAGCACACACAGAAAATTTAGCTGGAATTTGACCCACCCTTTACATCTACCTGTAATTGAGGCAACCCACTCAATAAAATAGGCTTTCTCAACCAGGGTTTCGTGAAACTCTGGGTTTTCTTGACAGCCCTAGAAGAGCTTCCTGAATGGGTGTGAGTTAATTAATTTTAACATTTTAAAAATTTGTTAAATATTTATCAGGTGATATGACCATATATGGTCATATCTACCTGCCCCCCCCCATGGCTGATGATGGGCCTGTAGGGGGTGGGAAGGGGAGGGGCCCTGGGTGTGCATGTACACAGTTATGCTTCCCAAGTATATCTTGCACGATCACACCACTTCTAGGGGTTCTCAAAGCCTGAAAAATATTTCAAGGGTTTCTCAATGATAAAAAAGTTGAGAAAGTTTGCAATAAAATCATTTAAGGGAAAATAAAAGGTATATATGGTTGTATTCTCACAGAGTTTTAAATCATTGTAAGACTAGGCAAGATTTGGTCACTTCCTAATTAATATCTCTAGTTGGGTATAAAGGTAAAGGTAAAGGTATCCCCTGTACAAGCACCAAGTCATGTCTGACCCTTGGAGTGACACCCTCTAGCGTTTTCTTGGCAGACGCAATACAGGGTGGTTTGCCATTCCCTTCTCCAGTCATTACCGTTTACCCCCCAGCAAGCTGGGTACTCATTTTACTGATCTCAGAAGGGCAGAGCTTTCAGACTGCATGTCTGCTGCCTTAAAACTCTGCGCCACAAGAGGCTCTCTAGTTGGGTATAATGGGATCAAAAATCATCCATGAACTAGTTTGTAAGCCTCCAAACAGGGTTGTTCTTCACCACAATTGCTGAGCAAGGTTTTGTTTTAAGGAGCTGTATAAATAATAAAGATGAAGATGGATAATGATGAACACAGTGCAAAAATGAACAGATTGTTCATCCTGGTTAGATAAAGCAAATAATAACACATGTTGAGTATATTAATTTAGAAGAATCTGAAGGAGTTATAGCATTATGGCAATTGCTTGTGTAAACTTTCTAATGGATCAGATACATATCAGCACAAAGTTTCCAGAGTCAGATCCATAGTGGAGTGGAAGAAAAGCAAGAGCCTTCCAGAACATGAAACCTCATGGTTGTAAACCATAACAGGAAGGGAAAGTCTCTCAGCATGAAGTCTCCCATCATCTTGAGGAAATTATGCCCCTGTTATGAAGAAGAGTTGGTTCTTATATGCCGCTTTTCCCTACCCGAAGGAGGCTCAAAGCGGCTTACAGTTGCCTTCCCATTCCTCTCCCCACAACAGACACCCTGTGGGGTGGGTGGGGCTGAGAGAGCGCTGATATCACTGCCCGGTCAGAACAGTTTTCAGTGCTGTGGCGAGCCCAAGGTCACCCAGCTGGTTGCATGTGGGGGAGCGCAGAATCAAACCTGGCATGCCAGATTAGAAGTCCGCACTCCTAACCACTACACCAAACTGGCTCTCTTATAAGGGTGTAGCAACTAAAAGAAAAGAAAACAACTTAAAACGTGAGCAGCTAATGTAATAACAGATGGCCAACATGCAACTACACCCCACACTGACAAAATTCGGATGAGGAACTCTGGTTGTTTATGGGAGAAATCGTTCCATAAGAACTAAAAAACCTATCCACTGCTGATAGTGTAACTTTTCAGAACAACAGCCCTATGGGAAGAATTAAGGTTAAAAATGACACAAGAAGTCACAGAGTGGGTAGGCAGAACTACCCAAACCATACACAATATAAAAATCATTATCATCAGCACTTCTCAATAAAAGTAAAAATAAGGTCATGGGAAAGATAGAAAGGCTAGAATTATAGATTCAGGTAAATTATAGATTCAGGTTAGGGTTGCCAGCTATGGGTTGGGAAATACCTGGTGGAACTGGGGGTGGAGCGGTAAATGGGCAGGGAGGGACCTCAGTGGAGTATAAAGCTATAGTCCACCCTCCAAAGCAGCCATTTACTCCAGAGGAACTGATCTTTGATGGCATCCCTAATTCCAGTGGGGAGCCATGTTGGTCAGAAGCAGCAGAACATTTGAATACTGGGGCACGTTGAAGACCAGCAAAGTTTTGTTCAAACTTTCGTGTACATGTATCACTGTTCACAACCTCAGAGGAAGAGTCCAAGTAGTATACAATGGTAGATTCTCCTGTATCCAGATGCCCCTGGATTCTCCTGAATTTACCATTAGTTTGCAAGGAAGTAATAGTGAATCCAATTTTTAAATTATTTATTTATTTGATTTCTATACTGCCCTTCCATATGGCTCAGGGCGGTTTACATACAACAGCATGGGGGGATACATGGAACGAATTAATATATAACATAAACAAATACAACAACAATAAGGTCCAGAATTTATAAGAGAACTGCTGAAGATGGAAAGCTACATCATAATTTATCTAACCATTTGAAAACCGATCATGTCTTGATTTTTATTTTTGGTTTGGAAGGTTGGATTAATGCGTGGTACACCTTTACTGCTTGCTTGTAAAAGGCAGCCTAAATTATTGCCAAATACTCATAATAAGACAACAGGGAAGAATGAATTCGTTTACTATATGATTGAGATTCTATACTTGCTAATTATTGGTTTATATGTTTTTCTCCGGAATTTCCTTTAGCTGAACATGGAACTGACTTCAGCCAGGTTGGCTACAAAAATAAGGGCTACTACAAACTTGCACGGTTGTTACACATTTAGGTTTGAAATGAATGTGCAAATTCCTAAAATTAAGACATACAGAAAATGACATTTCCTACAGTGTAATAACTGCTGGGAGAATATCACCAAACCAATGCCCCCACCCTAAAATTGACAGATTCTTTTTAGAACAGGCTGTCGTCACTAATGGACTGATTTTTACAGTGTTTAAAGTAACCAGCCACTGGATGTCACTGTTACTCCACACTAATTTAGGAAGCAGAGCTTTTAGAAAACTGCTGGGGAACCACCCAATTAGCTGCATACCAGAACTGAGAAACACCCTTCTGAGTCCATTGAAGATAACGAGCTTAGAAGGGTGCAACTCTGCTTGGGATTTCACCGAAAGTATTCTTTATAGAACAGGCAGTTCAGATACAAGATCACGAAAAGAGCTTAGGTTGGATCAGACTGAAGGTCCATCTCTTCCTGCATCCACTTCATATCAGTAGCTATTCAGATCTTGCCATAAACAAAGCTTGAAGACAATAGTTCTTCACCATGTCCTTTGTATGTCACACTGACAAATAGCAATGAGATATATCACCTTTAGACACAAAGGTTCTTTTCGACAGCTAACCGTATAACTACATCAACATCTCTAATCATACCCACCAGCGTCTTCTTTACATTTATAATGAACTCACTGTGAATGAAAAGAGTCTGAAGGCCTTAGAGATGTTATAATAATCATTATTCCCGTGCCAATGGAGACGAATACATTTCTGCCACTTACTTAACCCTCCTTGTAAGGAGACAGAAATCTTATATATGCATTTTAAATATATATGTTGCTAAACATATTCAAACACTGTGTCTGCTCTTACTTGACACTGTACTGAATCACCCTGCAATTTCCAGAGGAAACTTTCTTATAACCAAGGGCGCTTAGGTCATACAATTATAGTGTTGAATGTGAAATATCATCTAAGCTAGCCCTCAGATGGATCATGCCTACGCCAACCTGTCACATCCCAAATAGATCAATTGGAGGGTTTGCTTTCTAAGCTTCCTGCCCACTTACAGTAGGTTTAGCCTTTATTCTCAAAATTCAAATTCAAAAAACCTTTAATGGCATATAAAACATCATGAGAACAAGGGTAATTCATAATTATAATTAATTGATAAAAAATTACATAGTCTAGATAAACAAATGAAAGAAAATAAAATAAGCAGTAACCAACAATAGATTCCCCCAGAATGCCCAGCAATCAGTAATTTCCACCAGGTGCCCCTGATCCTAGTGGCCTTTATTCTCCTGTTTTGCATGCACGATTTGTTAAGCATGCCTTTGCTTTGCCTGCCTCATAAGCACATTGACATTAAAAGGATATGTTTTCCAATACATCATAACAAACCAAATCCTAAGGATCGGAATACATTACTTTCATGGAATATAATAGGCATGTTCATGAAACAGAAGATAAAACAACTCATCAAGGGTGACATTTCTAATTCAATCAGTTCACTTAATGGCAGATGTTATTCACCAATACAGTTAAAAGGAGATCGAGACTGTCAGTTATTCAAAGTTCTCTGCATCTTTAAGAAGAATTACTAATACAATTTAGAAGCATTAACTCATACCATTTTATCCCAATGCCTGGGGAATGAATATAAGGAAAATAGGATTTCATCTTTCTCTTTTGATGTTTCCATTTTGAAATGCTCATTCAGAATTCCTGTTGTTCTCTCAAATCTGTCTTTGTGTCTCTCAAAATTTATTTTATATGGTGCCTGAAAGACTAAAGGGTAGAAAAATTCACATCAATGTCTCTATATGGCATTGACGTGAGGCTTGCCAGGACTACAATCTTCCCCTGCAGGGTTTAAATGAAGTTTTCACAATAGAGAAAACACTACCTCACAGCAATGTTAGAGGTGGAAAGAACAGATTGTTGAGCAGAAAAAAACAGAAATAAGATATCAGAGACCATTCTTTGTAAAGTCAAAATAATTATGCTGATAAAGATAATGTGGGGGGGGGGGCTGAAAAGATGGAAGAGAGAACCAAATAAGTAATTGCCAATTTCTTAAAAAAAAAAACATGCAGTGCTCCCTTCTGCAAAATACTTTACAAACAGTAAGTGCAGTTAGACATTAAGAACCTTTCATGACAAAATTCAAAGCAAACAGCAACAACAACATACATAATCCAAGAGACCTTTTTGCTTCACTAGGAACTATTTGTTTACCGAAATACCCTGAAAGATCCAGGCAAAAATGTAGATTGCTGTAATCATTTGCATTACTTATCATAATAAATGATAACATAGCCTGTAATTTCTTCAGGGAAAGAATTCCTCATGTTATTTTTTAAAATTTTGCATACTTCAACCCATGTACATCCATGGTCCTATGCCATCATCCTCATCGAGAAATCATAATCAGTAAACATTTTGACAGATGTCACAGCAGGCATTCACAAATATACTCTGCATGGAGCTCTCCTGGACAGGGAACTAATGCAGACTGCGATGCTGTCCTGCTCAAGAAATGGCCATGCCTACAGCTAACTCTTATGAATAATAATTGATATCACTCAGTCCAAAGAGGGGTAATGTATAATTGTTGGAAGGAGGTTTAAATCAGAATGCCAGAATCAGCAAAGCCAACCACTATTGAGTTTCAAGCGGTTAGTCGGTTATTTAGCAGAACAGAGAATTTCCATCGTATCATTTGCCTGTCAAGAAAATCATCTGCTATTTTATAGTTATATAGTTATATATGGTATGATGAAATTGTCCTTCACCTTCTTTCTTTTCATTTAACTCTTATTTTTAAATGGATCCCTCCCCAAAAACAACAGATCCATATTCTGCCATGCAGTATAAAAATAAATATGTAAATATAAATTATGCAACACATATTAATAGCTTTATCTCCAGAGAACAGATTACCCTGCAAGGGGGAAATTTGCATTGAGTATTGGCTGTTGTAATGGCCTTGCTGAAAGAGGAAAGATGGGGTGGAAGTCTTCCTTACATTTTCTATAAATGCCAGACATTCAAGAGCACATTTTATACCCACACTGTGAGCCTTGAGAGTGGTCCTGTTGTATCCTTCGAACTTGACCATCATAACCAGGGTCATGATATGTAGCGCCAGCTGCCAAGGAAGAGTTATGCTTTTCTTTACCTCTCTGTCTCACTTTTATTCCACTATTCTTCCAAGGTGTTCAGAGTGATGCGCATTGTTCACCCCCCAGCCATTTTATCTTCACAACTGTGTTTAATAGACTAGACTGAGAAAGAGTGATTGGCCCAGAGGCATCCAGTAAGCATTATGGTTGTGTGCAGATTTAAGTCTACTAATCTCTGGCAAAAGGTCTGTACTGTATCGTATTGGTTCTCTTAATGGTATCACAGTGCTCAAATATTCCTCAGGAAGAAATAATTTTTAAAAATGTGTCTGAGATGAGACTTAATAGTCATTTGATAGCCAAGATGACCAAATTGTGTCTGCTGCTTGTTTAAGAAAGCTTAATCTAATTTTTTGGGGGGAATACAGAGTGAAGGACACAGTGGTTTAGTTTCCTGGTGTTCTCCCAAGAAGCAGTAGTTAAAGTTAAATATATATTTTCAGTGGGTGATAGAAAGTACTGCAAAGAAGCAGTTGACTTATAGTGACCCCTTCAGGTTTCCAAGGAACTAGACCAAGATTTTATGCCATTGCCTACATCTGCATTGCAATCCTGGACTCCTTTGGTGGTCTCCCATCCAAGTACAGACCAGGGCTGACCCTGCTTAGCTTCCAAGATCTATGGAGACTTCTAACAGACCTTCTAGGTCAGGGCAGGTTTTTCAGTTACCTTTAAGAAAATGGCTAAGAGCCTTATATATAACAGAAAAACTGACCCTTTGTTAGCTCTTCTATCCATGTAATCTTTCGGATAAAGGAAGAACTGAGCTCATAATATACTAAAGTACTTTAGGATCTCATCATTTAATATGAACAATAGTTGATTGCAGGACATTTTGGTCCAGGTAGTGATGTTTATAGTTTATTATACTCAGAAATGAAGATGCTGGTTTTAATTTAGCAAAACAATGATTGAAAAAAATGTTATCTAACCCTTTGGCATGAATGGCATGGTTCTCCCCCCACCACTATTTCTATGTTGACAGTATATGAAGGGATTTAAGATGAGAATTAATTGCACTGATACAAAGCTATCAAGGGACACGCCTGTGTGAGTTGCTCATTTGCCCCATGGGATAGTACGTCAGAAAAACAGCAGGCGCAATATATCAGTTAACCTAGCGCTTCCAAAGCTTGGCACAGCACATTACACCGATAAAAATGTTGCACTCAGTACAAGGAGCACAAGAGGGAAACGGAACAGTTTCGCTTATGAAGCAGGACTGTACATACTACAAGCGTGTGTGTATATATATCGTGATGCTAGCCAATCAGTCGAGTTCGACTCCTGGCGATCGCTATGGCTCAGTTGTCATAGGCTATGAATATAAGATTAGATTTGCAAACCATGAACACAACTGTCATTTATTTCATTTTATTATTATCAGTTTCAATTAAAGGCGTAAATCTAAAGCAGGGGTAGTCAACCTGTGGTCCTCCAGATGTCCACTGGCAGGGACTCATGGGAATTGTAGTCCATGGACGTCTGGAGGACCACAGGTTGATTACCCCTGGTCTAAAGGTACCTTCCCCCCCAATCTAAGAACCATTTTAGGTGGGAAGGGCTTTTTAGGCTTGAGGGCTTTTTAGGCTTGAGAAAGACTTGGTAATCTTTTAACTAAAATGGCAAACATTCATGCCTGTAAACTAAAGTCAAAGGTGCACATTCTATGGATACGTATAACTGCCCTAAAAACAACGCACACATAGTTCCTTGTGAAGAAGAATTTATTCTTATATGCTGCTTTTCTCTACCAGAAGGAGGCTCAAAGCAGCTTACAATAGCCTTCCCTTTCCTCTCCCCACGACAGACACCCTGTGAGGTGGGTGAGAGCCCTGATATCAGTGCTCGGTCAGAACAGTTTTATCAGTGCTGTGGTGTTCCCAAGGTCACCCAGCTGGTTGCATATGGGGGAGTGCAGAATCGAAACCAGCATGCCAGATTAGAAGTCTGCACTTCTAACCACTACACCAAACTGGCTGTGCCAATACAGTTGTATCTGGTGTATCCTAAGTAAGGCAATCTCCCCTTGCTATGTTGCTGCTTACAGTCTAATGACAGCATAAAAGAAACTGAACATGAGGTCTGCCATTTTATACTTCTGGCTCTGTTGCTGTGGCCACAATAACCACAGCTGATGTTCATGTTATTGACCCTGCTCAACCGATGTCCAAGGACTGACGAAAGAATCTTGATAAGAAGCTCATTTCTTCCTTCTGTTTGAATAATATTTTTTTAATGATGATGGTCCTCTGTTCCCGCTCTTGATGTCAACAGAGGCTGTGCAGGTTTGATTCTGCATGGCATGTTGTCAGGGACTCTGATTAGCTCGAGGAATTGGAACCTGAGTAGGAACTGGAACATCTTAACTCCAAACATCATACACTGCAAATACCAACAGTTAGAGGCCAGGGTAAAATTTTACACAGCAGTAAATAACTGCACCTTGCAAAACTGGCAAGTCACTACGTAAGGAAAGTTGAAAGTGTTCTGTAGTTACACATTGTGTGATACAGTGGCAGATCTTCATGTCCATATTACCAAACAAATGGAAGGAATGTACCAAACATTTATTGATAATGTTTATTTAAAATTGGGAAATTATTAATACTAGATCTATGGTGAGAAAAGTGAGGTAAAATCATCATACTTTACCTAATGCAAGCTTCTCCTCTCTTCTGCTTCTCAAACCGCCCCAAGATATCACAGTGAGGGGCCGAATACAAATTGAATGAATACATAAAATAAATAAACAACGCCACAGCCTTCAAAACAAAAATTGCCCTCAATGTTGGGAGAAAGACACTGCCCTGGATACACAAACCTGGACTAGTGGCTAACTCTGGCTATTTGCATAGCTACAGCTTATATGCATCGCCTTACAGCTTGGTGTAGTGGTTAGGAGTGCGGATGTCTAATCTGGCAAGCCGGGTTTGATTCTATGCTCCCTCACATGCAACCAGCTGGGTGGCCTTTTCTTCATCATCATCATCATCATCATCATCATCATCATCATCATCATCATCATCATCATCATCATCATCAAATTTATATCCCGCCTCCCCCCCCCCCCCCGGAGGCTTGAGGGGAGTCACATAAAACCAATCCCCTAAAACAATAAAAGCACAATAAAACATAGCACTTGCCATAGGACTGATACAGCTATTCTGACTGAGCAGTAATATCAGGGCTCTCTCAGCCTCACCCACCTCACAGGGTGTCTGTTGTGGGGAAAGGGAAGGAGCTTTGAGACTCCTTCTGGTAGAGAAAAGCGGCATATAAGAACCAACTCTTCTTCTTCTACAAAAGTGGTTCAAAAATGAACGAGGAATGTTGCTTTACAAAACCCTAGCTCACAAGCTCTGGATGTTTCTCCCCTTACTCTCCCCTTCCCTACGCTGTCTAAGGTCAAGCTGGCACATTTTAAATTTGAGTCTCCACGCTGTTGTCTTTTCACAGGATTCCCCATGATGGCTTCCTCAGTCAAGCGCTGTCTTAAAAGCTCTGTAACACCAATTCCCTGCAGTTTTACTGAGAAAACAAAGGCAAGGTAAGATCGGTCTTACGCCCTTTAGACAGCTCTAAAATGCAGTACACTTTCCTAGAGGGCTTTCACACACTTACAGCTACAATATTATCATTTTGTAGCTCTAGAGCTGCGAAAGCACTCCAGAAACATTTTCCACGTCGTAAAGCTATTTTTTTTAAAAAAGAGATTGTTTTCTGCCCTTGTAATGTTTAGAGGCTTAGGTAAACATGATGGTGAGTAGATGTTAATCTTGGGATGTTAACTGGTTATTGTTACACAATATTTCATAACGGACCACCATGCATTAATTTGCTTTTTACATGGACCCTTGATCACATCCAATGCTGTGCACCACTTTGTGATTAAGAAGTCAGAACGTTTTGGCTCCAATTGTATAAATTCTGGACCATAAAAACTGAATTTTTCAATGATAAATCACCTATATTAAGCAAATGTGCAGATATTTGCAGCACAGTCATATACATGCTTACTCAGAACTGCATTCAGTAGGGTTTGCTCCCAACTAAATAGACAAAGGAGTTTAGTTTTAAATCTGTTATTGCTGTTGACATGCACTGTGAGTCTTTCTGGTCTCCCAGTTGGCTCTCTACCCACTGTGGTTTCCCCAGGATTTTTGGCACCCCATTCCTCTACCTTCCTGGTAAATTAACTCCGGCCTCCTCTCCCTTTCCTTCTAGAAGAAGAAGAGTTGGTTCTTATATGCCGCTTTTCTCTACCCAAAGGAGTCTCAAAGCGGCTTACAATTGCCTTCCCTTTCCTCTCCCCACAACAGACACTCCGTGAGGGAAGTGGGGCTGAGACAGCCCTGATATTACTGCTCAGTCAGAACAGCTTTATCAGTGCTGTGGTGAGCCCAAGGTCACCCAGCTGGTTGCATGTGGGGGAGCGCAGAATCGAACCTGGCATGCCAGATTAGAAGTCCACACTCCTAACCACTACACCAAACTGGCTCTAGGAGCTCGGCCCCTTCTTTCCTACTTGGTTGGATGTGTTGCCTCACCTCTTATGGGATTCCCTGGCCTTATCCACACCTGACCTGTACCCAGTCCCCTTCCCCCTGCTCCACCTGGAAGGTTGGAAGGAAAACCTTCCCTGCCTCAAGGCTGCCTCCCCAAGTACAGGCTCAGGTTTGCTTTCTGAACACACTCTCTCCATTACTGCCTGGTGCTGAATTGCCTCCCCCCTTCTGCCCTTCCGTGCATGGGTGAGTAAAGCCCCTGGCTATCTTCAGCTACGGCAACCAGGGTGGGGTCAAGTTGGGACTGGGGGATGCCTCCCAATGTAAGTGCTGTCAAGTCACAAGCAATTTATGGTGACCCCAGCAAGGGGCTTTCCAGGGAAGTGAGAAGCAGAGGTGCATTGCCATTGTCTGCCTGTCTCTGCACAGTCCTTGGTGGTCTCCCATCCAAGTACCAACCCTGCTCAACTTCTGAGATTTGATGAGGTTGAACTGTACCATGCCATGCTCCTTCCAAAGCAGGTAAAGACTTAGCAGAAGTTGCATTCTGCTCTCCTGCTAGTTCTCAGGGGATGGTCAATGTGCTAGGTAAAGAAGAAAGCGCTATACCTGATCAATATACTGAACACTGTGCTCTCTTCCCCTTCCCTAAGCACAGTTTCTGAGGTTCAGCTTGTCATTACCACAGAGTTTCAATTATTACACACAGGTTTGAGATACAGGTGTTTTAAAACTGAAAATGGATTTAGATGACCAGCACAAGAAAGTGTGAATGACCTGGGCTTCCATTGTCCTTATCTGTTTACAAGATCCAGAGTAAGAGCAAGATGAAAATCTGTGTGCAATGCCCGACAACCTCTATGCTTGCTTGTGCACTCTCGCCATGGAATCAGATACAGCCCTAGCTGTATCTCATCAATTTTAATAGCTCCTTTTCTGCCACTGTTCAGGGATGCCAGCCTACAGGTGGGACCTGGAGAACCCCCAGAATGACAGCTCCTTTACAGACTGCAGGGATCAGTTCCCCTGGAAGGGAGGGCTGCTTGGATGGGGAGGTCTCTGTGGTACTGTGCCCCAGGGAGGATCAGGGATGCCAACTTCCAGGTATGACCCCGGAATGACAGCTCCTCTCCAGACTGCAAGGATCACTTCTCTTGAAGGAAAGAGCTGCTTGGGACGGGGATGGAGGCTGTGTAGTACTCCTCTCTCTCTCTCTCTCTCTCTCTCTCTACACACACACAGAATGAAAATACAGAAGACAAAAGCATTCCTCCCTTCTCCACAGAACCGCACAGTTAGCTCTGCAGGCTAGGCTACCAAGGTGGGCTATTCCTGGAGGAGGGCCATGACTTACTCATGAGTAAACATTCCCAGTGTGGAGGCTTTTCCTGGCTTCCCTGAGCCCCAGAGGGCTGGCAGGGGGGCATTTCTGGGTCTTCTGCAGCCCCCACTTCAGAAGGCATATGGAGGTGGCTGCAGAAAGCAGTTTGCTCTCCCCATGTCCTCTGAGCTAAAAAAGGCCAGGAGGCCAGGGCAGCTTACTGACAACAAGGCATGCTCTGAGGCTGGTTCCTCTTCTACCTAGTAGGCTTCTGAAACAGGCAGAAAGTTGGAAGTGGAGAGCTGACCTCTTATTAGCCCTTCCTGGCTGAGGGCTCCACCTGATTGGGGCTAAACTATTCGGGAGGGCCATCTACTATTGGGGGAATACATTCAGGGCAGGGCCAATTAGGTACAGAGTGAGTTGACTGCATGCAATTTGAGCTGATTTGCCCTCATTTGCAAAGTGCAAATGGAACTAATTGGCCCTCATTGGCAGAGTGCAGTTTGAATGGATTGGCCCCCATTGGAAGAGTGCTCTCTCTCTCTATTGGTGGCACACCCCCAGGGAGGGCTAATCAGGTAGAAAGTGAGTTGCCTGCATGCAATTTGACCTGATTGGCTGAGTACAGTTTGAACTGATTGGCCCTCATTGGAAGAGTACTCTCTCTTTATTAGCGGCTCACCCCCAAGGAAATCCAGTTGGGTTGGGAGTGAGTTGTTAACTTGAACTTTATTATGTTTAGCGATAGTGGTGATGATGCCTGACAGAAGGTTTGGATGGAGGTACCTTTCTTAAAAAAAAAAAAAAGACTTTAATACACTATGAAAGAACAAGAATTACTTCAAAGTATGTAAAAATGCTTTGTAGCTGAAGATATAGGTTTGGAGTATATCATATTCCTTTCAGTACTAATGTAATGGGTGGAATCATACAATTTGCATATTTGTATAGCTAGAAATTCAGTAGAACAACTAGATCTGAGTCTAGTAGTACCTTACAGGCCAAGAAGATTTGAGGAGGTATAAGCTTTTGAGAGTCAAATCTCCCATCCTCAGGTATATCAAGGCATCTGCCCAAGGAAGCTTTGACTGGACCCAAATCCAGCTACAGTATTTGCTGGCGTATAAGACTACTTCCCCCCCCCCTGAAAAACATGCCTCCAAGTGGGGGGGTCGTCTTATACGCCGGGTGCACTTCAGTTGGGATAGACATAGCTGCCCATAGTGGCCTATAGTACTGTATTTTGAGTGGAAATGTTGAGGGGTCGTCTTATACGCCCAGTCGTCTTATATGCCGGCAAATACAGTAATTTGAATGTCATACTGAAATGTATGCCATCTTACAATGGGTTGGATCCAGCCAAGTTTTTTTTTACTTCTCTTTGGTACAGCCAGTGTGGTGTAGTGCTGAAGAGCGGTAGCTTCTAATCTAGCAAGCTGGGTTTGATTCCCCACTCTGCCTCATGCAGCCAGCTGGAAGACTTTGGGTTCATCACAGCCCTGATAGTGCTGTTCTGATCAAGCTCCCTCAGCCTCACCTACCTTTCAGGGTGTCTGTTATGGGGAGAGGAAGGAAAGGCTTTGAGACTCCTTCATGCAGTGAAAAGCGGGATATAAAAACCAACTGTTCTTCTACATACCCCATCCTGCATGGCTTTTGTCCATGAAGGTCCCACGACCACCCACCTCTTTGGGTGATCAAAGAGGATACAGGCTCACTTTTCAACCATGGGGAAAATTGGTCTGGTACAATCCAATAATTAATAATATAATATATATATATTTTAAAAAATAGAAATTTTAAATAAACGAAACTAATTAAATAAAATTAAACTATTTTTGATTTAGATGAAATTGTCCTAAATTCTCTCTCTCTCACTACGTGTGTGTTTGTGTGTGTGTGTGTGTAAAATGCATGGGTACAAATTATCACTCCTCATCTATACTGATCAGTTGAGTTGCTCCGAAGAAAACAGATTAATTGGCTGGCTAAAACAACTATGAAGAGGAGGGGGGAGGGGTATTCATTTTTGCATCTAGTTTGCAGATTCTGCCTCCTGAGTTAGGCTCTGGATCCTGCCTACAGCTCTTTGAAATGAGAATGCCCACAACAGGTATTAGATGGATTTTCACATTCCCCACACCACATTACATTTATTAAGCACTGAGCATTCCAGCAACTAATTCAAACAATTTAATACGTCTGCATTTAAAAGGGTGGCAAGGAGGAAGGGCAGAATTCCTGAGCACACTCAGTGTTTTCTAAGCTTGCTTATTAATGAATGCTATTATGAAGATTCTAGATCAAAAGGGCTTTTTCCTTACACAAACTGCTATTTGCAGCACAGTGATTTCCATATGGACACAGAACTAACACTGATTTTTACATTGACTCCATAATTATTCTTATGCTGCCACTTCTGTTACCTGAATTTCTAGGGTAAACCATCCTTTCCCATATCCTGTTTATTGTTCTATTGTGAGGGCAATCTGGGGATAAAATAGCCTATGCTACACTGAGGGGTATGACTGAGATGCTTATTTCAAAGTAGGAGAGTGACAGACAAACTAGCCCATATTCTACCTCAATGTTCTTATTGTTTCTGCATTTGTAGCAGAAAATCTTTACTGTGTCAGAATGAGTGGATAAGAGCTATTGACCAAAAACGATATCAACGTCTCCATAATTCAGTTCATTGGTGGAAAACTGGAAGCAGTGGCGAGATGGCTCAAAGAAGGAGGTCCTATGGCTGGGTAGGAAGGGACTATACGAGGAAGTGCGTCTGACCACCCTGGATAGCGTGCAGCTCTCAGTGGATCGCTCCGCCAGGAACTTGGGCATGATCCTGGATGCTTCCCTTTCAATGGAGGCTTAGGAATACCTTGCCACATGATCCATGCGATGGTCACCTCTAGACTGCAACTCGCTCTACACAGGCCTGCCCTTAGCCTTGATCCGGAAACCACAGCTGATCTAAAATGCAGCAGACAGGGTCCTCACAGTAACACCATGGACGTCCCACATCTGGCATATCCTTCATCAAATGAAATTGCTATCGGTCGAACTGCGGATCAGGCTAAAGGTTTTGGTAATTACGTTCAAGGCAATATGCGGCCTGAGCCCAGTGTAACCGAGGGGCAGTCTTTCTGCCTAGGCCCCTCAAAGAGCCTCGCGCTCTGCCACTGCCAACCGGCTAGTGTTTCCTGCCCCAAAAGAAGCCCACTTGACCTTAACCAGGGCCACGTGGTGGAAAGAGCTCCCAGAGGAGATCAGGGCCCTGATGCAACTAAAATGGTTCCGCAGGTCCTGCAAAATTGACCTCTTTCACCAGGCATTTGGCTGAGGTCGGCCAGAATTAGCAACAGCAATGGGCTCCTGAATCTCTCTCGAATCTCACCTGAATCTAAACCATGGACTTGTTTGATTATTACCATGTTAAACTGTTATTCTCTGTTGTTATTGTTATATATAAAGTTTGCTCTCTCACACACACACACACAATACCTTTATTGACATAAAGCAGATTAGCAAAAATAAACAGAGATAGTCAGGATACATCAGTCAGTTTAAGTTTAAAAACTGAAGACAGAAATTCAGCCATAATAAAACTGACATTAGAATCCTTATCACTCAATAAAAATTGGCAGATCAGGTCTTTTGAATGGTTTCTTCATTCTGGTGTAAAAGGTATAATATGCCTTCACAGGACAAGTTATTGTTATAATTGTTGCACTGTAGTTTATTGACACAGAAACCGAGTTCAATGTATAGTTCCTTATGCTCCATGTGAGCCTCAGGGAAGGGCGGTATACAAATGTAATGTAATGTAATGAATGAATGAATGTCCTTTTAACAGATTAAGAAATAATGATCAAGATATCTTCCCTAAGTAAGACCTTTCTTACATAATGAAAGTATGTACATAAAGACAGCCTAGTCTCATAAGAATCAATCCAACAACTAAAGTCATCTGCAGAGGCTCTTCCTTGGGTGCTTCTGATGCTAGATGAATGGTAACCTAAGAAAGGACCTTTTCATTCAATGCCAAAATGAAGGAATTTTCTTTCCAGGAAGACCCCTTCTATCACTGTCTTCCAACAGTAGATTATGATCTTTTGCTTGTTTTATCTGGAGTTCTTTGGACAAAAGGCATAATTCAGAGGGGGTTACATGAACCCCATGGGATGCTCTACTTTGGGGGTGGCCAAGCTGTGGCTCTCCAGGTGTTCATGGACTGCAATTCCCATGAGCCCTCGTTAGCACATGCTGAAAGGCGCTCATGGGAATTGTAGTACATGGACATCTAGAGAGCCACAGTTTGGACATCCCTGATACATAATAGATTGCTTGACTTTGCCCAGAAAGCTGGAGATAGAGCTGTAATTCATTTAAGTAGTAAAACCAGAAAGTGTAGGTATCAGGGGGTCTTATTCAGGATAGGGTACTTCTCTGTGTTTTCAGGTATTTGTTTCCCAGCATTTTTTGAATAAGTGATTCACAGAATAATTTCTAAGTGTATTTAGAATTGCATTCTTTTGTGCTGAGTTTAGTGAACATAAGTATGTGTGATTGAAGACCTTAAGATGGTTTCTGATTTTAAAATGCTAGTCGATTACACAACTAAGTGGCCAAGATGTATGTTGTAGATTTTTAAAAGCAGATTTGGTGTTTATTATCAGTTGCCATCAACTGGCCTTCTCAAGCTTGAGTAGGATAACTACCCACTCTTTTGCAGCTCTGAAAATCATACACACATTAAAAAAAAACCTCACATAAAAATGTTGCTGACACTGCTCTGTGATAACTCCCACAACTGCATTCTGCAGGACTAATAAAATAGAGGGATGTTTCATGATAAAACAGACTTTTCAGTAATACAGAACTGCACTTTCCCTGACCATTTCTGGGCGGAGGGCTAAAAGGCGAGTAGCCTCCTGCTTGCAAACATGGGGTGGTAAACCTCACATATGCAGCCCTCCTCACGGGGAGACCCCTCCCGCGCTTCCCCCTGCCCCATTGCAGCTTTTTGCCTCCCAACATGGCTCAAGGGAAAACAAGCTAAATTTCTCTCCCCTCCCCCACTCCTTGGCTTGTCAATCACAGCAAGCCACCAATCACAGCACAGCCATTCTCTCATGGATTGAAACTTTCTTCCCCCGGAAATTAATTTGTTTTTAAAGGCACTTCTGTATTGCTATGTAGTAATGCCACAACACAGATGCATTTTTAATAGAAAGCAACACTTCTGCATTGCTATGGAGAAATACCAGATTTATACAACATCCCCCTCCCTACTTTTAGGATTCATATTTTTTTGGACTTCTTTTATGTAAGGGTGGATTCTTGAGAGGATGCACATGGGAAACTGGAGCCCAAAAATCATCTTGTGTAAGGGGCATGCATGCCTGGATGATTAGGAGAAAGCTGCTTGATCACCCCCTTCCTTTCCCCTTTCATTCCCCAGCTCCAAAAAACACAAACAGGACTATGTTTTGCCTGCCAGATTCCAAAAAGACCATGTTGTTGTTAGGTCCGACTCATCGCGACCCCATGGACAATGATCCTCCAGGCCTTCCTGTCCTCTACCATTCCCCAGAGTCCATTTAAGTTTGAACCCACTGCTTCAGTGACTCCATCCATAGACACATTAAATAAAATTTTATTTTACCTTGACAATGTAGCTTTGTGGTCAATATGGACCCTGCCATTTTTTTTTTAATATTCAGAGCAGGAAATGGAAAGGGGAGGGCGGGTGCAAGGGTAGGGCAATGCTACAGAGACTATTGCACCCTTCCCCCTCCATATGGGCTTGCCTCTGGTCACTCACTGGTTGCTCACTGATGGGATGCGAGACAAAAGTGGTAAATCCACTTTTTGCGATTTCCCTCATCCCAAGGCAAATCTGGGCAAAACTCAAGCCAGCCCCTGGACAGCCTCAGGATGCAGCCGATGTCATGTGGAGGGGGCTTTAAAACCCACCAGCAACCAGAGGCTGCCCAGGGGCAGATTCTTCATGTGGAAATGGTACTTGCTGGACTGGCTTCTGCAAAAGAACCAACTGATTTGTAATAATATGTAAAGAAAGTAAAATATCCTGTATTTCAAAATATTTTTTTTAACAAAGTTCTAAATATCTTTGGGGAAGTTGATGGAACCAGGAGGATTGTTTTGTTCAGTTTGTTAACCTGAAAGGGCCTCTTCACTGGATGATCCCTGCCAGTCAGGGGATCGTGTAGTAGTGAACATGATAATGTAAATGCATACAACAGGCAACTCCATATATGCTCACCCCAATTCCCATTCCTGATGACTGCTCTTAAATGTGAACTTCTGGCCAAGCTGGAGACTGGTGGCACCCCATGTATTTTCAAGGCGATCATGCAGCAGTAGGAGGAGGTGGGATTACTTATATGTTAATTGCTCCACACAAGATTGATTTATTTATTGACTGACTCTCTCTCTCTCTCTCTCTCTCTCTCTGTGTGTGTGTGTGTGTGTGTGTCTGTCGTGTGTCATAAAAACATACGACAGGGAGGAAAGGTTTCTGAGGAAATGCCAAATAAAATTTTAAAAAGTCTTTGCCCTCTAGAAGAAGATGGTGATATAAGGGGAAATAAGTATTTTGTACAATTAGTGCAATACTTGAAAACAGGAATGTGCACCCAGAAATGAATTAAAATTCTAACTGAATCACCTCAGTTAAAAAAAAAATACATTTCATATATCCAGTATGATTGTTGATGACAGCCAGTCTGTCATCCTTGTGGTGACTCGCCAGGAAAGGGGACTGTAGTGGCCTAGGATCTGGAGAGACAGAGACTAAAAAACCCTGAGTTGCCATGAAACTCATTAGATTGACCCAGAATTTACATCACTGAACTTGGTTTACCTATCTCAGCATTCTTCCCCTGGCCCACCTCCAGATGTCAACATGATTGGAAAAAAACGGATGAAGTCAACTGACCACAGTGAGAGATGGCGGGGTTGTCACCTGTCTGAATTGTGGTAGGCAGAAGGTGGAGGAGTTACAATCCCTGAAAATTTTATCCTAGTTGGATGGTGGAGGGGAGTTACACATAGAAATACAATTCCCATTAATACCCGTAGGAATTTATTTATGTTACTTACAATTTACCTTTCTCACTGAGAATCAAGGTAGCTTACAAACTGCAAGTCAGTATGACCAATGGCTAGTACATTCAATTAACAATGCAACTGCAGAAATTGGAAAACAAGCAGAAATCTGATACAGAGCTGAAACAAAGCACAAGCATTTACGTACAACATGTTAAGCCACTACCTGGTTGGACACAGTGGTGTACTTCTAGTCCCTATCCCTTTTCCAAAGCATCTTTCTGAGCCATTTCCTGACAGTACAACCCTTTAGCCTGTGTAAAAAAGCCCTCCTGAATTATTCAGGAGGTTTTGCCTAGTTTGTACAAAGATAGGAGTTCTCCTAATCTCACCTATGTAAAACTTTGGGTGACTGACGATCCAGTCAAGGAATAAATACTTCTCTTACAAGTCACTTTCCATGGACGGATAGTTCCAAGTAGCAAGCAATCAGGTCCCAGAAGAGACTGTAGACTGCATGAAAGGCAAATATATCAAAGAAATTAGGAGTAATCCTTAACACTATTTTGCTCCCTTATATTTGGGAAACAGCCTCCTGGGAGGAGACTGTCCAGGGCCCTGTCTCTCCAGGTCCACCCTGATTGGCCCTAACTCCCACCCTCCCTCCTTGCCTGCTAGAAGCCTTGTGGCTGCAGCCTCCATTGTCGCCCACGAGGAAAGAGGCAGCAACAGGGCTTTGCAGCCCACAGGTACGCGCCTGCTGTGAGGGAGCGGGGGGGGGGGAGTTTGGAGCCTCCCTGTAGGCTGCAAAGCCCTGTTGCCGCTTCCTTCCAGGCCAAAGGGAGCCGCGGCTACCCTCTCACACCTTCCTGGCTGTCGCCTCTTTCAAAGCCCATGTCTAAAATGGCCTTGATCCTAGTATCTATAATAAAATTAAGGTTTGCAACATTTAAAAAAATTAACCATTCAAAAAATAGATTGGTCTTTTTAGTGCATACCCATATGTGAATGCAGTGAACCACTAGAAATCATCACATTTACCTAGGACCAGCTTGGTGTAGTGGTTAAGTGTGGCAGCTTCTAATCTAGGGAACCAGGTTCGATTCCCCACTCCTCCACGTTCAGCCAACTGGGAGACCTTGAACCAGTCACAATTCTCTAGAGACACCAAACTCACAGGGCATCTCTGGCTGACTCTCCTCAAACATTCAGGGAACTTATTAGTGCTGGAGAAGCCCCACCCTGCAAACCATGAACCAACCAAAGCTCATTACAAACTTATTTCATGAGCCAGGTTGTGCCCATTCCCATTGGCAGCAGACTCACATCAGAGTATGCTGAAACCAGCCCTGATTGGCTGTGTGTTTGTATCTGTCATACGCGCCATAGTGTAACCACTTGATTCAGGTGGCCGGTTTATACCACTAGGTGTCGGCCTTTGTTCAGCACAGCATTCATAAGGGAAGGAAGAGGAGGATCAAGTCTAAAGCTATTCTTATGTACTGTGATTGGATGGAATGTCCAGTTCTTTTATCACTTTGTCCTCTCCTTGTGGTGCTTGTTTCCTTAATCTGTGCTTCCCGGTTTTAAAAAGCTAATTTGTTTTCCTGCCAGGGCCAGAAAGGCATTTCCATGCACATTAATCGGTACAGAAGCTGTGTTTCACTGAAGTCTTGGTAATACCTGGGAGAAGCTTTGTTGTACCCTGCTTTTTATTACCCAAAGGATTTTCAAAGCGGCTTAGATCAGTGGTTCTCAACTTAACACCCACTCAGGGTGGCTGTCCCGCCCCTAAGTGCCTCCTCCTCCAACCGGCTTGCCTGTCTGTCCAGCAGCCAGCCAATCGCCTGCTGCATGAGAGCTGCCTTTGCCTGTGAGTTCCTTAACAGTTGTCTGCAGCCTTTCCAGGTCTGGGGGAGGGGGGCATCCACAGAGTTTTTCCACTCACCCCCCAATCTAGCACCCGTTGTATTCCTGAATGCAAGGGGCTTGGCCCCTAGAAGAACGAAGGGGGCGGAGCCTGTGGGAGAGCGCAGGCGATCTTTTGT
Organism: Paroedura picta; assembly: GCF_049243985.1. Classification (NCBI taxonomy): domain Eukaryota; kingdom Metazoa; phylum Chordata; class Lepidosauria; order Squamata; family Gekkonidae; genus Paroedura; species Paroedura picta. The sequence goes on along the minus strand of NC_135374.1, from coordinate 97,305,623 downwards.
TCCAGAGAATTAGTATAGCATTTAGTGGTATTGAGTCTGCTGTTGTGCTGTGTTGAATTTTACAATCTGTTGTTGTCTGCAGTTAAATCCTAAAGCAGGCAGAGATAGTGAAGCTGTTTATTGTTTTCTCTCCCTGTAACCCTTCCCCGAGTTACTCTTGTAAACTTATTTTCTTAAAGCTAAGCACCCACTTTGCTAGATCCAGTTTTCCCCCAACAGATATAAGTGAAGGAAGTAAATTAATAATGCAGCAGTCTGGTTCTGTCAGTGCAATTCCGAAGGCTGCATTTGTTTGGTAACTGTTGCAAATGTCTTCGGTGAAAATCAGCAGGTTTTGTAATACTGGGTTTGGGAGTAGGGCTTTTGCCAACTTGACAATAAAATACTTATGGCTATAGACATGTTACCATTGAGTTTGAAATGTTTTCAGATATTGTTTGTCAGCTAGGAGAACGGAATTGGACAGTAGAGTTTGAAACCTGAACTGCCTGCAGACAGATTGAGCCTCTATGCAATTTGTCATCTGTGCGACAGCTCTATTTACACAACTGATTCCTGACAAAGCCTATTCTTGTGTTATATTGTTTTTATCATATTGCCTTGGTGTTTTGCTAGCACAGCGAATATACATTCAAATACATACTCAACATGTACAGCATAATTATACTTCCCACGCACCTCTACTTGGTCTATGCCAGGGGTAGTCAAACTGCGGCCCTCCAGATGTCCGTGGACTACAATTCCCAGGAGCCCCTGCCAGCGAATGCTGGCAGGGGCTCCTGGGAATTGTAGTCCACGGACATCTGGAGGGCCGCAGGTTGACTACCCCTGGTCTATACCAATATGATTACAACACAGGGATACCATTTGCCTAGTTCAGGTGGGCATTTTTCTGTCACCTACCTTTGGTTCCTGGTGTGTAAGGGAAACAAGGGAAGGTAGAAGTGATATGGTGCAACATGTTGATGTCACAGCCAGGCGAAAAGCCAGATATGATGTCAGCTGATGCTCAGGAAACTATGTTAATGCCACAGAGCAAGGGAGGCCAAATGATGGCTCTCCAGGTGTTCATGATCTACAATTCCCATGAGCTCCTGCCAGGGAATTGTTGTGCATGGACATGTGGAGAGTCACAGTTTGGCCACCTCTGCCATAGAGTTTCCAGAGTATTGGCTGATACACTGACATCATGCTTGGGTTTTCAATTGGATGTGATGTTGGCATGTTGTGTCTTGCCATGCCCTGATCCCAAGGATTTTGGGGTAATAGATGATGGCCTGGCACACCTATTACTACATGCATTTACTACATGCACACCTATTACTACATTTTCAAATAGCACTGAACCAAAGAGAAAGGGGCTGATTTTCACAAACTTTGTGGATACTCCATTAAAAATATTTGTTTGTACATTGTATGGAAAAGGGACAGTGAAGAGCAAGCAGGCTCCCAATCCTATCTAGCTTTTATTGGGATTTGCCCCATTGCCCCTATGATTCCTCGTGTAACTATTCCACAGACAAAAATGAGATCCAGTTATAAAAACGTCATTCAAGCAGCAAATAGACAGAACACAAGTGTTATGAAAAAGCAGAAAATATATAAATTAATTGGGGTATAGGAATATTTTGAGCTCCCACAGTACTAGTTTGGCATCGAAAAAACCCTAAGTAGTGGATCATGTGGGTAAACTGTATAATTCAATCAATGCTACCTAAACTGCTAACAAGGAAATTTACCTTAAAAATTGGGATTATTTCTAATTATATAGATAAAATATAAGTGTCAGGGGAAGGATAGTTTAATTTCAGTGGAAACATACGGTATTTGCTACACTTCTGGCAGTATCGGGATGATACCCAGTCAAATTGACTGGAAAGAAAATTCTCAAATTTTGACAATGATGTTGAAATAGTTCATGGTACACAACAGCAAAGCATCTGCTTTATGCTGTAGAAAAAACAAGCTGGTCAAGTTTCGGGATCCCACCAACATTTAAAAAGCCAAGTAATATAAGACCCTTGTATGGCCTTTCAGAAGTCAAACCTTCCTTTGTCTCTCAGGAGGAAAGGTCATTTTCTGTACCTGGGCATAATAACTATTAATCAAATACTAGTGGAAGGCATCCATTTTCATGAAATCATGCTGTATTACTCTAAATGGCAACCTTTCAAAACCTTATGATGTGCAAGTGATCTGATTTGTTTACAGTGTGCTGATTCCAAACTCTTCAGTTCCCAGCACATGTCTAGTTCGGCACTGCAATCAGGGCAATCTGGATAATTTTTCATTTCTTTCTGAATTAGCATGTCTATGTACTCAACGTGATTTGAGAGGCAGCATGGTATAGCGGTTAAGAGTAGTGGATCTGGAGAACTGAGTTTGATTCCCCACTCTTCCATATGAAGCCTGCTGGGTGACCTTCAGCCAGTCACGGTTCTCCCAGAAGTCTCCCAGCCCTACCTACCTCACAAGGTGCTTGTTGTGGGGAGAGGAAGGGAAGGTGATTGCAAACTGCTTTGAGACTCCTAAAGGGAGAGAAAAGCAGGGTATAAAACCCAACTCTTTTTCATCTAAATGCACAGGTGCTTGTCTGTTGTGCTATCTCATGTTTGTTGTGGTTAACTTGGTTGCTGAACTGTTTTTAAAAAGGTACCAGAAAAGGGATGGAATGAATACCTCTGGTTCTGACAACAGAATCATAGAATTGGAAGGGACCTTCAGGGTCATCTAATCCAATCCCTTGCACAATGCAGGAACTCACAACAACCTAGCTACCTACAGTGACCCCAATTTCATACCCAAATGACCCCCACCCCAAATCTCCAGAATCCAGCCTGGCATTAGGGAAATTCAGCTCCCATCTGACAGCAGCAATTAGCAATTCCCTGGGTATGCAAGTAAGGGCCACAAGAGACAAACACTGGGACATCCCTTCCTGCCCACCCACTCACAATCTGCCTAAGTTCATAAAATCAGCATTTCTGACTTTCTAACTGCTGTTTAAAAACTTCCAAAGAAGGAGAACTCACCACCTCCCGAGGAAGCCTGTTCCACTGAAGAACCACTCTAACTTTAAGGAACTTTTCCCGGATGTTTCGCTGAAAATTCTTTTGAATTAATTTAAACCCATTGGTTTTGGTCTGGCCTGTGGGGCAACAGAAAACTAGTCTGCTCCATCTTCTATATGACATTTTATAAAAAGTAATTCTCCTCCCCGGGAACAAGGGAGATGGAGGTGGGAGCGAGGGCGGGATGCTGCAGATGACTTCTTTAGTGCATTTGATCCTCCATACCTTCCTTCTGCTGGTTGCTCTCCATAAGGTAGCGCTTTTTAGAGTGGTGAGTCCACTTTGGGGGATTCCCAGAGAAGCACTTTAAAATGGAGGATGTAGCGAGCAGTCAGCAGGCCAGACGCTGGATGTGGGTGACGTCATGTGAAGGGGCTGGTATATTCAGCTTGCATTTGCCTGGCATGCCGCTACATTTAAGGGGTGCGGAAATCCCATAAATTTTAATCCCATAAATAGCTTCAACATAAAGTTAAGGTGGCTTGAGAGCTAAAGAAATACCAACAGAGGATAAAGCTTCATCATCTTTGTCTTTCCACGTCTCTCTCTCTCTCTCTCTCTCTCTCTCTCTCTTTCTCTGTCGGGATAATAATTTTATTTCCAGCAAATCAATAGTGCCACAGGGGGAAAATGCTCTGAAACTAAATAATGACACATTCATTACCATATGGAAGAGGATAACCACCAGAATGATGTTCAGAAATGGTTTTATGGATATTAATCTTTCTTTGTTAACTGCGAGTACCTTATTTTATAATCTGGTTGGGTACAGTTCAGTTCACTGAAAAGATTATTCTTTTAAACTTATGCATGACCTTGCTTTTAAACACTGGCGTTTTGAGCCAGTGCTCAGTTAACTGGAAGACCGTGTATTCCTCAACTTCTTCTTTTGTTTTACTCAAAAACTCTGAAATATGCTATGAACAACACTAAGAAGGTCCTTCTTCTGAACTATCATCTAGAGTTCAAGAATTCCCCTCTGCCGTTCCTCTTTCTTTTCTCATAATGAGAAGTGACTCTTAAGACAAATGCCCACAGCACTGTCTAGAAAACCATGAAGATTACAGGGAAAGGGAAAAAGAGAAAGGGGGGGGGGAGAGATAAACTGTCTTCAGGCACACAACAACAACAACAAGAATGTGCCCTGGAGTTGACACTAATTCATAGTGACACCATCCATGGAGAAATTCCAGGGAAGAGAAAAGCACCAGTGGCTTGCCCTTGCATTTCCCTTGGTTGACTCTCCTTCAAGTATTAATCATGGCTGATTAGAGTTGCCAACCTCAAGGTGGTGGCAGGAGATCTCCTGATGTTACAGCTGATCTTCAGGTGGAGGAGATCAATTTATTTGGAGAAAATGGCCATTGAAATCCCCCCTTTCCAAACCTTGGCCTCTTCAGCCCCCCACCCCCCAAATCTCCAGATATTTACCAACCTGGAACTGGCAGCCCTATAACTGATCCTACTTAGTATCCAAGTTCTGAGGTGCTCGAACTATACTGGGTATTAAGGCTGGTTTAAATACTCAAAGTTAATTTACGGTGTAATGCTTTTCCTACTTAGTTTCTAAATTAGGAGTCACAGATGTTTTGCCAGGCTCCCTATCATGGAATACCCCCTTGTGTGTGTTTTAATCACAATTCTGAATAGAGCTGATTTGGGGCAAATTTTAAATTTAAGAAATAAGTGTGGATGAGAGGGGAACATGGCAGTCTGCATCTAGGCACCCCTTACCTTCTCAGTGCTTTTTTGGAAACAGAGACTAATTTATGCCCACAGAACGCTCCTTTGAACCTATCTGGAATGAAAGTGTTAAGGATATTCTACTAGTTTTAAAGAAGCAAAAACACGGGCCCATGGAATTAATTACAGGAAGGAGAAAAAAAGGATGTCCAAATAAAGCTGAAGTTTAGCAGTTACCTTGGGAGCAATTACCCAAATGTGATGACCTAAAAAGAGAGGTTAATTAATGAGAGGAAGTCTTGTAAGCATGACTCAGGGCTACAGCCAGCTCAAGTTTTTTGCTCTTAGGTGAATATCTGGTTATCCTTTCTTGTTTCTTATCATACTCTGAGCATGGGGATGAATAGTACAACAAGCTATCAAGAATTACCAAAGTATTATTTTCCTATATTTTTAAAATAGTCCCTTTAATAGTACACAGTTAAGCTCAAACTTAGTCTGAACTAAGTATTATCCCTTGAGACCTGGACACTAACGAGGGCAGAGACTTTGTTTATTCCATTGTAAATCCTGTTGAATTCAGATCGATTTGAACTCGGGTCTTCCTCTTCCCCCCCCTCCCCATTGAAACAGGAAAGTGTTCTGCACATGGTTAGGGTAGTTCAGAAGGGGGGGGAGTCAAGCTTCTTTCTTTCTGTTCTTAAAGGGGGGGAGAGGATCAAAGAAGGCAGAAAAGGGAGAAAAAATCCAAGACTGACAGAAGTTGAGAGAAACTAGGGGCTTCTCTTTTAAGGCAAGCTTGTCACATGGCCACCTTTGGCCAATCAGGGTGTCTCTATCACGGAAGAGAGCCCAGATTCAAAACAGCCTGGCTTTCTCTAATCCAAATTTTGAAATATTGAGCATTAAAAGCACTCTAAGGAATCACACAATAAAGGCAGGGTCACTCCGGATCAATCCTTCTTGCTGCAGAAGGAAAATTTAAATTGCCCCAAATCAAAACAGAAATCGCATTCTATGTAGATGGCAGGGACTGAATCGACCTGGAATTGGAATAAAAGCTCTGTGCAATTTACACCTAGATTAGAATTTCCATTAGAGTTTCCAGAGTTGAAAACAAGGGAACAGGCAGGTAGTTTAGGAATCAAACAGATGGGTTAAAGATCATGGCTCTCGCCCCATCCATAAAATGCAAACTGAATGATTCACGTAGCCTTAAATTGACTCAGGGCTACACAAAGAACGGTGGGTGTAATCCTTCAACCTTTGCTCATTTTCACAATTCAAAAGCAGCTCTCCCACTTCACTAACAGGATCTTAATGGGAAAGGGAGATGTCCCTTTCTAATAAGGCCTTGGGGGAAGAGCATTTCTCATGGCTTAAGTCTCATTCAGAACTTAACACCCACTCAGGGTGGCTGTCCTGTCCCTGAGTGCCTTCTCTTCTAACCAGCTTGCCTGTCTATCCACAGCCAGCGAATTGCCTTCTGTCCCTCACCTCTGACCACCCCCTTCCTCCTTCCACTTCCCTCCAAGGCTCAGAGGCTGCAGATCCCTGTTGCACGAGAGCTGCCTCTGCTGGTGAGTTCCCTTCCTTGGGGGCCTCTAGCCTGCAGACTTTCCAGGTCCTGGGGGGAGGAAGAGGCCATCCCCAGAGTTCTTCCACCTCCCCCCCAATCTAGCGCCTGTTGTATTCCTGAATGCAATGGGCTTGGCCCCTAGTATATATATATTTAATAATTGTTAAATATATTTTGGGTGATAAGACCACATATGGTCATGTTGAACTGTCCCACTCCCAAAATGGCCAATCATGAGCTTGGTGGGGAGTGGAAAGTGGAGGGGCCCAGAGTGGGCATGTACACAGCTATGTTTCCCAACCATATTCTGCAGGATTGTGTCCCTTCTGGGGTTTCTCGGAGCCTGAAGAATGCTTCAGGGGTTTCTCAATGGTAAAAAAGCTGAGAAAGGAAGCCCTAGTCTATCAGTCAACTGAGGTAAGTAAATGGTAGGTTCTGCCAAATCCTTCCCTTATGTTCATGTTGAAGAGGAGGTCAGTTCCAGTACAGAGCTAAACCCATTTATGTCCACTGGACCTAGAAGGGTACAATTCTGCTTAGGACTTGCACAGAACCTTTTGCCTGTCATTCAGAAGTTACCCAATATGAGAACCAGTGTCCCTACGCCTTCAGCCCCTGCTTTGTTCAAAATATTGTTAAAATTACTATAGGGGTAACTAATGTATTCAGTTCCGGGTTTTTGAGGAGGGAGTGTATGTTTTTTACAAACAATTCCAAATTTATGCAACTAATTCCAGAGGGATAGCCGTTATGGTTGCCAGCTTTGGGTTGGAAAATACCTAGAGATTTGGGCGGTGGAGCCTCAGAAGGGCAAGGTTTGTGGAGGGGAGGGATTTCAGTGGGGTGTAATGCTATGGAGTCCATCTTTCGAAGCAGTCATTTTCTCCTGTCAAACTGACCTCTGTCACCTGGAGATCAGTTATTATCCTAGAAGATCTCCAGTCACCACCTGGAGGTTGGCAATCCTAGCATCCATGTCAGTGTCTTGTAGCAAAATAAAACAGAAGTCCAGTGACACTGAAATGCTTTTATGGAGCTATTTGTTTTTCTTTATGGAGCGACTAGTTTTTTTTCTAATGCAAACAAGCTATTTATGCCATGTTCTGCATTATATTGCTCTGCAGAAGATACTTAGCACTCAAAGTATATTCATCTTGTTATCATTAGAGGAAACACTGACGTTCTTGAAGGTGGATGGCCATGGTCTTGTATTTCTCACACCCGAGGATGAGTTGGGTTCTATCTGCGGGATCCCATGCAAATTTACTCTAGTCAGTTTACACACTAGAGTAAGTTATACCCTTCTAGGTCTGCTGAAATCAGTGCAGAGAGAAGACATTCGCTATTTAGGATTGCACTGCCAATCACGTAGTATTTCTCTGAGTCAGCCTCCAGTTATTTTGAGAGAGACAAAACACCCCCATAGAAACTTCCAGCCTGGAAAAGACCTATCACTAGTGATAGTGACCAATCTCTGGGAAGTATGACCATAATCAGTGCTGTTATTTGTTTCTAGGTGCTGGTAACTTGTTAATATGTTTTAAACCGTTGAATGTTAATATTTTTAACTGTTTGTTAATTATTAATTGTAACATGTACACTGCTCTGAGCCAGTTTCAGGGTGGCAGTATAGAAATTTAATAAATAATAATATCAGTATTCTACAGAAAGGAATGTGTCCTTTGATAGCATTACAATACATCTTCTTCCAGGACACAATCTGTAAAGGCATCTATTGGTGATTTACATCTATTGATGTCATTTTGCCAAGTGCCCAAAATTGTTCATGGGTAAACATCATGATTGTTACAGTGGAACATACTTTCTCTATATTACGAACATGTGAAAAACAGTTAATGACCTCCCTTGGATATCTATTATGCAAACCAGCTAAACCATCATCCAGATCTTTGACTGAAATGATACCATCCTTTTTAGAAATCCTACAGAAGTGATTGCCTCTCAGAAACAAAGCCACAGGGACAATCTCAGGATATTGAGAGAGACGGAGCTGTTTATCTTCTGTTTCAAGAATTAAGATCATTCTATTTTACCACTTCCCTTTTTGAGGTAGTACCAAACAAGATAACAAGGTTTTTTTACTGACACCATCAAAACAAGGACACCTTAATCACTAGCAGCAGTACAGCACATGTTCATTGTGTTCTTTTGTTATATAAATAATAAATCCAGGCAAGTGTAAAATACGGAGTTTCACCCTTCAACTGTTGAACGTGAAATTTATTTGGTTCAAGGATATAAAGAATATTAATTTATTTCTTCTTTAAATACTTCAGTTCCAAGTAGAAAAATTGAACCGCCAAGTCTAAAACATTGATGCTGCCATTGTAAATATAATACATTCAATTACCTTGAAATAATAGGGGGAGTCATCATATTTTTTTTGCTCAAAACTCTATCTAAGAAACACCAACATACAGCATAAACTCTACGGATTTATCTTTCCTACATTTACCCTGATTCACTAATAGTTTCCTCTCCTCGGTGAGAGTTGGGAGAACTATTCATCGGGGCTAATTAAAAACAAATTCAGCACTGCTGAAAAATGCACAGGGAGGGTGATACTGTCACTTTAGAACAGTGGTTCTCAACCTTCCTAATGCCACGACCCCCTGCCACTGCTGCTGCCGCTGCTACAGCACAGTCACTTTAGAACTGCTGCTGCCACAGCTACTGTCACTTTAGAACAGCGGTTCTCAACCTTCCCAATGCCATGACCCCCTGCCACTGCTGCTGCTGCCGCCACTGCTGCAGCATGGTGGCGGAGTGGCGGATGTGGCCTCGGTGACCCCTGGGAAAAGGGTCGATCAACCCCCATAGGGGTTGCAACCCTCAGGTTGAGAAATGCTGCTTTAGAAGCAGACAAGTGGTGGGTGCACAAAACTCATGGAAGAATTCCATTTCCTCCCCCCCTTGCCATCTGGCATGACTCCCCTGGAGTCCAGCAGCAGTAATGGTGACACTGGGTTGGGGGGAGCTCCTGAGCTCTGCTGCTTTGTAGTCAGTCCTGAAGTGACTCCTGGGCTCTGTCACCACCACAGCTGGCTTTGAAGTGGCTTTGGGCTCTGCTGCCATGGCGACTGCAGTTGGAGCAATTCCCCGGCTCCACTGCCACAGCTGGGCTCAGAAATGTTCCTCGGCTCCATTGCAAAAAAAGCCAGGCCTGCCAGCAGCTCCTGGCCTTGGCCACCTTCATGGCCAGGCCTGGAGCAGCTTCCAGGCTCCATTGCCACAGCTGGACTCAGAGCAACTCCCAGGCTCCACTACATTCATGGTCTTGCCTGCTAGCAGCTTCCAGGCTCTGCCACCATGGCCAGGCCTGCCAGCCACTTCCAGGCTCTATCACCACCACAGCCACTGTAGTAGCAAGCGTCAGGACACTCTCCAGCTGTTCAACATTAATTTACGTTCTCCACGCATGCACAGAAAATATTTAATTAAGCGAACTTTAATCCCCCCTCCAATTATTTTTTTTAACTTTTCAGATTTTATTGCAAGCCTAGGAGCCCCCCCCCTCCCCCAAGTTTGCAGAAAAATCTCTTTGCAGTAAACATGACCACAATCTGCAGGTTTAGCTATCTGCAGATAAGAGTCACACAGATATACGTAGCACATATAAAACTGATGTGGTTATGCAGGAGCATTCATGCATCATGAGCCACGTCTAAGTCTAGAACAACATTACTATTGCAAGGATGGTATTGGGCGAGGGTTGGAACCTTAGATCAAACATACAGCTGGTGAAAAACGTGTCATTATATTTATTAAGGAATGTATACCGTGACTTATCTCTTATTTCAGAAAGTAGTTAAGAACTTTCTATAGAAATGGCTAAATTCCATGACCACTGTACAACCTCAATGGCCTTTTGATTTACACCGTATCAAACTGCTGCCTACTTGCTGGGGTCCATCCTGAGTATTCCTGATAATAGAATGATGTTTTGGATTTTGGCAATGGAATCTTTTCACACTACTAGAATTGGGATAGTACTTCTTGGATGTGGGCATTGTGAATGGGTTGGTTGTGGCAAAATACCAGTCTGTCATCCTAGTAAACAATGGCATAATTACTAGGGAAATCATTAAGGACATGAAGCGTTGGAAGAAGTCCAGTGATTTGTTTGCACTCAGAAATATGACTAACACTAATCAAAATGTTCATATTTGAGATAGAAAGTCATCTTCCAGTTGTCTCCTAGAACACACATCAAATTGTAGGTTTCCAGCAAATTCAGCTTCAAGAACATATCTGCAGAGGATACTCAGTACAGTAGTTCTTGGTTCAGATACAAAGATTAACAATACTGAATGTCCACTATAGCCTAAGCAACCTTGACCTTGACAGTCACACCTAGCCAGATCGTCAGGTTGCAAAAGCTAAGTAGGGATGGCTGTGGTTAGTATTCAGATGGGAGAGCACCAAGGAAGCTCAGAGTTGCTACTGGGTGGAGTCCCGGTATTCCATCTGAGGACCTCCCAAGGTCCAGCCAGATATAGTGCCTCACTCCGAATGGAAGAAGACTTGGCCTCCGGCTGGGCGAGAAAAGAAGGGACTGGGTGTATTAGAAGCTTAACATGTGATCGCCTTCTGCCTTTGATGTAAGGGATGATTATGGGGTTTTATTGTATTTTAATGTTTTATTGCTATTAACCGCCATGAGACCATTGGAAGAGCAGCGGTATACAAATTGAAAAATAAATAAATAAAAATACCAAGGCAAGCAATGACAAACCACTACCAAAATGTTTTGTCTTGAAAACCCTATCAGGTCTCCTTAATTAGGCTAACATGGTGCATGGCACAGTGGTACTATTTAGACTAGAACACTGCAATGTGTACTGTGTGGAACTGACTTTGAAAAGTGCTCAGAACCTTCAATTGGTAAATAATGCTGCGGCCAGGATATTATTACATTAATCCAGTCCTATCTGACCGCTAAGGTTACCCTCCAAGCAAGGGGAAGAAAAACGTAGATCTGCCAGCCATTTAAACCTTACAACTGACAAGAGAGCCGTTATAGAATCATAGAGTTGGGTCATCTAGGCCAACCCCCTGCACAATGCAGGACACTCACAGCCCTATTGCTCATCCACTGTGCCTGCCACCCCCTTGAACCTATCAGCCTGAAATTACTGGCAGCCATTTTAGCAGTCAATTTCCCCCATACACATTTCTAAGCAGAGGGAGCAAAATTGTTTGCTGTAATGGTTTGCGGCTGCTTTAGCTGGACACCAGCCGGGTGTTCTCGTCTACTGTCAGCCTGAAATGGCTGGCAGCCATTTTAGTGGCCCCTTTTGCTTTGCCTCACTTTTGGTTCAAGTACCCTCCAAACCCCGGAACTGAAATTTTTCTGATTTGTGTCCATCCCTGGTTGCGAGTCAGGATACAGTCATTGTTTAAACATCATATTTATTCAGTGCCTCACCCTTCAAAATGATAATACCTTATTATTCCAGCATTAAAAGATGAGAATCATTATTAAGGAACCATTTGGATTCAGCGCCAAATGTGACAATATGATGGTTTACCTGAGGCAAATTAGAACTGCTAATCCCAATCCATCAAAAGAAAAACTGAGAAATGTTGTGCCCTTTTGATTAAGAAGAATCTTTTCAGCCATGAAAACTAATCCCTTTTGATTGTTTGAAAGTTTCCTCACTGCCCTGAATTGAGATACTTAAATCGAAAGAAAAATATTCTTTTAAAAACCTCTTTATTGAATGTTCCCAAATGTTTCCTGGCAACTAAAAAACCTAACTGAAAGATCAAGGCAGCATATGAGTGTGTGTGCGTATGTGTGTGTATTTCAATGGGAAGCCTGTTTTTTCAAATTTAATTAGGAAAAATATAGACCAAGTGAGAGAAAGCGGGGGAAACTATAGTAGCATTAGAAAAAATCAGCCCAAATGAACCTTATTACTCAAAACAATTAATTACCTGCTTTTTTCTCCATCTTTTTTTAAGTCCCTGGGTTAGCGTTTACATTATTATATACATTACAAGTGGGAGCCCAGCACTGGGGGGCATCCAATTTTCCTATACTCCTATGTTTCCTATTTCCTTTCCCTAAAGGTCCCATAGCATCTCTCCCTTTTCTGTTTCTTTCTTTCCTTCCTGCCCACCAGCCAACCTTCAGCTTTCTCTCCTTCCTTCCCCATGGCAGCCTCTATCTGTGAAAACCATTGCACAGTTTGTGAGCCAGGCCCAGTTGCATGGTTGGAAATAGCAAAGACATTATTTCTTCCTGCTCTTCTAGCAGCCCCATATCCTCACCTTTCCCTGTTGCCTTCTCTCATGGCCTCCCATCATCCCATCTTATTTTATCTGTTCCCACCTTTATTTATGCTCCAACTTACATATTGGGGACCCAGAGTAAACATAGGATTTTGACTGAGTGCTACACCATCACCAGCAACATGCTTATGTCACTTCCTGTGCGTCCAGAACAGATGTCAGTCTAGCTTTCTTAGGCTTTCTCAGCCAGGGTTTCTTGAAACTCGGGTTTCTTGACAGTCCTGGAAGGGTTTCCTGAATGGGAGGGAGTTTTTTTATAATTGTTAAACATTTAGCGCGTGATATGACCATATATGGTCATGTTGATTCAACCACCCCCTCCCCAAATGACCAATGATGAGCCTTGACGGGGTGGGAAGGGGAGGGGTGGGTGGTATATAAATATAATTTATTACATAGCATTGGCTATCATGAGTGGAGTGGCTGCGGTTGAATAGTAGCAAACAGTTGGGCCTTGGTGAAGCAAGCAAGTCAAGCAAGTAGCAAATTGTCTACTAGTTGCTGTCAGGCCCGGCCCCTTGAGTCTTCCCTCAAAGGAAAAAAAAAGTCCTGGAAAGGGCCCTGCCCCCTTTCTCTGCCTTTTACTGACAGAAACCAGGGCTTCAACTTGCAATATCGTTGTGGTTACCTAGCGATGGCCACTGAGGACATATGTTTCTCAAAGCCACAGGTACTGCTGGTATTATTTGGGGTGGGAGTAATTTTTAATGCAGATTTTCTGCAAACCTGATCTGTTTCATGATGCCAAACTTTGGATGTATGTATCCACCAATGGGGTCGTGTTGAAAATTAGATATATTGATACAAAATGATGAGGGCATGTAAATTTGAATCACAAGAGCAGTGATCAGGTGATTAGCACATTAACAATATCTGAGTAATCAAACTGGGAGAGAGGGTTGCCATTAGCAAAGAGATCACCTTAACTTCATCTTTTTTTGTTTTGTCCACTTATGTAACCAAAACCTGTTTTGAAATCATTTAATAAAAATTGCCATTGAGAAAGTTCAAAGAATGCAACTGTTGCTTTATAATGTTCACGTTTAAAATAACCATGGTAGTTCAAGGAGGGTTACATATAACATTACCAGAAAATAGGCGTATTTCAATAAATTGTTCTTATTATCTGAAAAGAGTTTATCTCCAGCTTGGATTACAGTCTTAACTGGAGAAGACCTCACATTAGATTGAGCCAGGAAATTACAGATTCTGATAATATCACAAAATGATACAATCATAATCACAATGCAGTTAAAATAAATAATCAGGTTTCATATTTACTAATGTAAAAACAAAATGAATCATGCAATCCATCCCCAGCTAGAGCCAAATTCCACAAGATCAACGCTCCTAACACTTCTATAGAGCTAAAAAGAAGTCAATGGGACATGAATTGGCAGGAAGCTTTGGCACTGGGGAATAAACTATAATTTAGGAGGTTATAGTGCCATTTTTGGATCAGATTCACCTCCTGCTAATAGCTTTACTGGGAAAAAAGATAGGCACAATATGAGCATCTGTATTTCCCCCTGTAAGGCAAATGGGAGTGATTTCAGCTGGAATAATGACACTGGAGGAAAGGGTTAATCCCTTTTCTATCACCATTGTGCCAAGCCAATTTGGTCACCAGGCAGCTGTTTTAAAACCTTTTAAAAGAGGCTGTAGGGTTACAGATGTCCTACATCACAGGTAGTTTGGCACTTACACTAGATCTATACCTTTGAAATATATTAATATCTACATACAGAAAGGCAATGCCAGTTAGGGATGGGCACAAGCAGGGAAAATGTGGTTCAGTTTGTGGCTGAGCTACTAACCGCAAACCAAAATGAATGGGGAGGTTTGTTTGCAAACTGAACCGGTTCATGGGGTTTGCAGAAAGCCTAAAAAGCAGCAGAGCAATAGGGAGCAGCTTACTCCACATAGCTCAGCTGTTTTGGGCTTTTCCTTTAAAGTGACTACACAAGACAGCAAAACAGCTGAGTGGGGGGAGCAGGCAGCTGTTCTGCAGCAGTTTTTAAGGGGAGGCTGTCTTCTGCATTCCCCTTAATGTTTAAAAGCACAAGACAGCCTAAAACTGCTGAGTAGCAGAAAGTGTCTCCCTGCTCAGCTGTTTTCCATTCTGTCTTCTGCAGAGCTTTCTGTTTCATCTATGAACCATCATGACCTGCCATGAACTGCTTTAAACGTTTGTGGAAGTTCATAACAGCATATCCATCACTAACTTCTGAATGGGGCAAAATCCGTGATGAATTTTGCTTCATTGTTTGGTTCATGCCAATCCCTAATGCCAGCCAAGGATGCAACATCACAGCGGCTTTTTGAATTGGATACTAAAAATTTATCCCAGAACCTTGCCTGCAAACAATCCATACACTAGTCGAAGGCAGTTTTATAACTATAATAGCAAAGTGAGTGCAAAGATGGGAATGATAATAGTGTCTCTGCTCTGAAACCCTGTGGGCCCAAAAGCTGAAGATGTGACAGTATTAATTATATAATGACGAGCAAGTAATATGTAGGATTAGATTTTAGCTGCAACATTGTTCATTAAAACTGACGCAGAAACTAAACTATCTATATCAGCACTCCTACTGCAAAGGTCTTTCCAATGGCAAGTCCAAAGAGGAAGTAATAATGTATAAAATTTTCTTACCTTACTACTAGGGGCCAAGCCCATTGCATTCAGGAATACAGTGGGCGCTAGATTGGGGTGGAAAAACTCTGTGGATGGCCTCTCCCTCCCCCCAGAAAAGGCTGCAGACTGGAGGCCCCCAGGAAGGGAACTCACCGGCAGGGACAGCTCTCACGCAGCAGGGATCTGCAGCCTCTGAGCCTTGGAGGAAAGTGGAAGGAGGAGGGGGTGGTCAGGGGTGGGGGACAGAAGGTGATTGGCTGGCCACTGGACAGACAGGCAAGCTGATTGGAAGAGGAGCACTCAGGAGTGGGACAGCTGCCATGGGTGGGTGTTAAGTGTTGAGTGGCACTTAAGCCATGAGACATGCTCCTCCTCCAAGGTCTTACCAGAAATATATTATTTGGAACAGATAATTGTCCACCAAAATACAAGCCTCGCCTGAACACCAACTAAAATCTGGTGTAGGGACCAAGCCACACAAAATTCAGCAAATAAAGTTGGTCTGTATGGCTGTAATTGTTTTAAATCAACTGAGAAGCACATTAAAATCCATAGCTTACTCTCATTTTTTTTTAAAAGGGTATTAAATTGATCCCTGTCATTTTTAAAAAGAAAAGAAATCATGCTGTAGCTCTACTTCATTCAGAGTACTGTGTGCTTCATTACTTACGTCGGCAGAGAAAGATGTGTTTCGCTATTCTCTGAAGTATGAAGGTTTTCTAGAGAAAAATATCTATACAGATTATAGAACTTCTGCCTTCACAGAGAATAACCATTAGCCATTTGAACTTGAAGTCCAAATCTTTCAGCTCAGGAATGAACTCAATGGGGAGGGGGGGGGGTCTCACACAAGACTCTATCTCTTCTGTTCAGTTGCTCTTCTCCTTCCTCCAATCAGTAATATGAGGATTATAACAACCTCACAACGTTGCTGTGAGGAAAATTAATGAGGCGAGTCCAAACATTTTCTCTTGATATATTGGCACTATAAAGGTCTTTCCAATAGCAAGTCCCAGAAAGAAACAGTAATGTCTAAAAGCTTCATATCCTTAACACGCCAATTCGCTAAGCCCTCAGGCGGAGGGCTTTGTCCGTGATGAGGAAGGGGCCTGATTGGCCCCTTCCTCCTGACAGACCATCGGCCAGGTCAATTGGCAGGCACAAAGCGCCTGCCGATTGGCCCGGCCGATTCCTAGCCTGCTGAAGGAAGCTCGCAGTTGCTTCCTTGAGGGCGGCCTGACATGTCGGGAGGCACGAAGCGTCTCCAACGCATCAGGCCGCTGGCAAAGGAGCCCCCGGCAGCCGTGCGGAGCGCGGCTGCCGGGGGCTCCCTGCCCGGCGGGCTGACGCGGTGAGAGGCGCTTTGCGCCTCTCGCCACTTCAGCCCGCCGGCAAAGGGAACCCCCGGCAGCCACGCAGAGCGCGGCTTCCCGGGGGCTCCCTGCCCAACGGCCTGATGCTGCGAGAGGTGCGAACCCCTGACAAATGGAGCCCCGGCAGCCGCGCTCCGCGTGTATGCTGGGGGCTCCGTGGTCTAGCGCCCGCTGCATTTAGCTGCAGCGGGCTTGATTACTAGTCTTATTATATCTGTCCATCTGCACACCAAACACCATCTAAGAACCTGGCGTAGGACACCCACACAGACTTCGGCAAATAAAGTTCAGGTTAGGTTTAGTGTCTTGTAGTGCTTCCCACAAGGCAAATGTGTTGACAGGAATAATATGGGTCATTACTTAATGCCACTGGGAAGGACAAAGCGTAAACAAATTTCCAATCTGGTCATCACTTCCAATCTTTTCAGAAACAAGCTGGTGTCTCTCTTGGCTCTCTTATTTTTTTCCCAGAGCTCTGATTTTGGCCAGAGGCCTGAATCTTGATGTGACAGTGCATAACTAGCTCAGGGGACTTCAGTCATGATAAAACCAGACGCTAGCCAAAAAGGGACAGAGGAAAACAAACAAACTTCACAGACCTCTCATTGTGTTATTCTTGCATGTTGATTGCATTGGTTTCGCATAAGTGACTTCAAGCTCTCAAGCCTTTTATTTAACCGAAAACAAAAACTACCTAGGATTATAAAAGGAAAGTGTTCCATGATAAATGGGTGTATCAGGGCACAACCTGGAGAATGCTTGCTTACTTCTTTAATAGTTTTGCACCTGCAAAGGAGGAGCAAACCACAGGCTCAGATTTGCCGAAAACTTAAATGTTTGCTTACTTTCCCATTAGAGTTTGTTTCTTTAACAAGCCTACAGCTATAATCTCTCATCTGAATCCCACCCTGCCTTTACATTTACTGAAGTGATTGATGAGTTGCCAAATACTCAGCAAGAAGGGAGCACCAGAGAAAAAAGATAGAAGAGCTATTACAATTCTGCATGGCCTGGAAGGCAGCTCTCCTCCACCAGACTTACGGTTGAGGCCAGAGCGAGGAAACATGGGTCTCCCTCCACCCCTCTCAGATCTCCCTGTCCCTTCCTTCTTCAGTGCCAGTGACATCGTCAACATGCAGGGAAAATAAATGGTGCCTGGGATGGGGAGGGGAGTATGGTTAGTTCATTAAATTAGTTGCTAGGAAAGAGAGTCAGTTAAATTTTTACATTTTAGGATCCTAAATGTAATAAAGTATGCTGCTTATGTATTTTAATTATGTTGTAAACCACCTTGAGCCCAATTTGGGAGAGAAGCAGTCTGAAAGTATAATAGTAATAGTAATAGTAATAGTAATAGTAATAGTAATAGTAATAGTAATAGTAATAGTAATAGTAATAGTAATAGTAATAGTAATAGTAATAGTAATAGTAATAGTAATAGTAATAGTAATAGTAATAGTAATAGTAGAGCCTCTTGTGGCAGAAATGCGGTCTGAAGCTCTCTGCCCATGAGGCTGGGAGTTCAATCCCAGCAGCCGGCTCAAGGTTGACTCAGCCTTCCATCCTTCCGAGGTCGGTAAAATGAGTACCCAGCTTGCTGGGGGGTAAACGGTAATGACTGGGGAAGGGAATGGCAAACCACCCCGTATTGAGTCTGCCATGAAAACGCTGGAGGGCGTCACCCCAAGGGTCAGACATGACCCGGTGCTTGCACAAGGGATACCTTTAATAGTAATAGTAATAATAATTCTATTGTTTAGTGAGATTCCATTTTCTTTTCTATCATTATGCCATAGAGCTCACTGGAGGGATTTTGAAGCAATTGTAACAGTGGCAGAGAGGCTACTATCCTATTACTATAGCATCAGCTATTTCAAAGCCATCCCAGTTGTTCAGGGTTGCTCAGCACCCGCTGATACCAGTACGTGAGCATTTATTGTCTCAGGAAGAAACAATTAGCTTTGATTCTTTTGCCAAGTTTTTTGTTGATAAAATACTGAGACTATGCCTAGATCTGGCTGTCAGCTGTGACATAGGCCTACAAGAAGAAAGGCTTAATACACCATCCACTCTGTTTATAAACCATTTTGGCATCTGGTCTCTGTGGATGTTGACAAGATCCTGGGATTGGTGAAGGCTGTTACTTGTACGCTGGATCCTGGCTGCTAAAATCATGTAAGAGCCACACCAACAAACCCTTAATATTTATTATGAACCAAATACTAATTCAGCGCACTTTCCCGTGACCACTCAAAGAAGCCGTTCTCCACACAGAAAAATGATGTGGCCAATTATTGCCCAGTTTCCTAGTTGTCCTTTCTTGGCAAAGTGATTGAGAGAGCAGTAATGGACCTACTCCAGGGGTGGTTATGCACTCCGTTTTTCATCAAGGTCAGATAACTGATGCTGTTAAATCTCCCCTTTTTAAATTGCTTCTTTTAAAAACATGCGTTTGCGGGGCTTTTTTGAATACCATAGTAGAATAAGGCAAACGATTATGAATTTGAGAGAGTCATCCTCAAGTGGGAGGGAACTTCATCTACTGTACTAGGAGCTCATTGGTAGGCTGTAGTCAGCAGCAATGTCACCTGACATTGCAGTGTCACCTGACATTGCTGCTGGCAAATCTTCATGGGAGTTTAGTCCATGGGCTTTCCATTCAGTCATTGGTGTAAGACAGCTCAGGGGAAGAGACAGAAAACACAGTAACGCTTATGCATGCCATAAAAAGTATCCCTGGAACCGACTTACAGGAAAAAATCATAACAAAACACGTTTACAATAATGCGAGGAAACAACGCAAAAAATGCCATGAGGGGTGAGTGTCATGCATCATCAAAAATCCTCCAGTGGGTTTTCCATGGCAAAACGACTGCCACATCCAGAATCAAAAAAAGCAAATGTCTTTTTTTGCAGACTTTTTGTGAGTTTTCCTGTTGTGCATAATTAACCCAGGACTTTTTGGATACCATATCTGCTCTGGACCCTTTTCATTCTGGCTATAGGCCAAGTTATGGAACAGAGATGGCTCTGCTAGCTTTACTGAATTACCCATGTCTGAGAGGAGGCAAAGGCTGTGCCTCTTTGCTGCTCTTACTGGACTTGCCTGCAGCCTCTGAAACTGTAGATGAAGGGTAGTCAAACCTCGGCCCTCCAGATGCCCATGGACTGCGGCAAATGCCGGCAGGGGCTCCTGGGAATTGTAGTCCATGGACATCTGGAGGGCCGCAGTTTGACTACCCCTGCTGTAGATCATATCATCTTGTTGAGATGCTTGGAGGCAGAATTTGGTTTACGGAATTTTCCATCCTGTTGATTGTACTGATCCTCCTTGCTCTGAGTCCAAGTAAGAAAGATGAATGAATAAACACCATAAAGATGCAACACTTAAGTTGTATAGGGCTGATATGGGCTAGGACTACCAGCCTTCAGGTAGCTCCTGGAGGTTTTCCATTATTAGTTCTATTTACTTTATTGGATTTTTAGACTGCCCTCCCAGCAAGTTGGCTCAGGGTGATATACCAAAAATATAAAATACACAATTATGACAAATAGAATTAAATTTTAAATTAATTAAAATAAACAGTGTCAGGTTAAAACCGCAATGATATTGCTGTTAAGTGCCTGTTGTGGATGTTGAATTATCCCAAAAATTCAGGACGGTTTGGGAATGGACCTAGATAGATTGACAGATGAGTGAGTAGATGTTCTCCAGACAACCAAGATCAGTTCCCATGGAAAAAATGGCTGTGTGGTCTCTATGGCATTTACCCTACTGAGGTCCCATCTCTCCCTAAACCCTGCCCTCCTCAGGCTCCACTCCCAAATTCGCCAAATATTTCCCAACCCTAATATTGGCTCTTATAGACAATTAGCAGTGAAAATAGGGAGTAAGCCCTATTGATCGGAGTTTAGAAGGATTCTAAATAATTCTGTTCATATGAGATTGCACTGTGTATATCATTCTTATTGTAAAAGCAGATTAGTTAAAAAATATATCAACCTACATATCACAAGTAAATTCTATATTCTGCTTTTCTTTGCCATCCAGTTAAAACAACATCGTCTTGGGATTTAAAAAAACCAGAAAAAGCTTCCAAGACCCATTTCAGCAAAATAATAGACTATGAAAAGAAGATGCTAATCAGGTTTAAGATTTTTCCAGAACTATTCCATCTAATATTGCCTTCAGCATATCATAGCGTACTTTCTGAATTAGCATCTAATGAAATGAATATTACACCATAACCAAATGCTCCCCTCAAAATATTTTTGTTGTGTTGCTCCAGTAAAGGGAAGATTACATATTTCCTGTGCCCATTTATAAATTAAACTAAACATTTATTTTTAATAAATTTATTCTACTTTGGCTTAAGGTCTCTAATGGGGTAAGCGCTTGGGCAAAGTTCAGCGCTTGGCGCACCAGCACTGGTGCCACCCCTCCCATCTGCAGTGCTGGCCACCTTGGGCTTCGGTGATCACTGAGGCAGCTGAACTGCATGGAAGTACTCACCCCTAGTCTCTGACCTTTAGGAACCCTCTTTCCCATTGTTCAAATAGCTCCTGGCTATTCTCTGCTGTCTGTTGAGAATACAGTACAGCTGGTAGCAGTGGCTTATTCATTCCTTTCTAGCTGTTGTTGCAGTAGATCCAACCATCTGCCAAGTAGCCCTTCTGCAGCCTATGATAACTTCCTCCAAGTTAAATAACTCTTCTCTGAGTTTTGGACTGAAGGCACCTTGTTCCATTGCTGAAGAACATGTAATGTACTCATTAGTTCTTTATACTTCTACATTAATTTTGGCCATATCATACATGTTTACCCTTAAATCCTCCCTTCAGACACACACACACACACACACCCCTCCCAAAACACATCATACTTAAATTTTAATCTTTTTACTAATAGTTATCCCTCTCAGATATACAGAAAATACCTGCTGGTTATAACTCAGTTATTGTTCCTCTAAGGGCCAGATGAGACATTATAAAATATGCATAAGAGACTTTCTCATGCGCTTTATATCCTTCAGTCTTTTGCTCGGCCACTACGCTCTCTGTTATTCCTAGAAGTGAGCCAGGAACAGAGAAATGGGGCCACAGCTGCAGACTGAGGGAAGGGGTCAGGTTCACTTCCAAGAGGTAGTTCACTCTGTATGTGAATAGCATGAACCGGGAACTCATGAACGACAACTCCATCATGAATGACCGTTCTATTATGCAAACTGCTTTAGTCTTTGGAGAAAGATATTTCCTTTTTAACACTGCAATTTTGTCCTTGGCTAGTCACAATTGGCAAAAAGCTGATATGCAAAGCCTATTAGTCATTGCATGCACATTATGTTTCTTATTTTCTGTATTGAGACGACTTACCTGCGGTATGATTGTCATTCACTAGGAAATATTAAGTGCTTTGCAGAAAGTTTCCTACTTTGGTTTATTAATGTCTGTGTATTATGAAAATGCCCCTTCCCTGTGTTGTACATAAATATAGAAGATAATGACTCATTGTGTACTCCTTGAAAATACTTTTGAGTAATATTGTTTTGAGAGGGCAGAGATCTACACTGGAAAGGGTATTATCTGCAAACAGCTGGAGAACCTTATCGCCATATCTATCATGAAACACGGTATATTGGTTACAAGTCTGTTTACTTGTTTCATCTGCTGTTACTCCCTTCATTTGGTCATTGCTTCAAGAATCATACATAATCCTCAACTCATTGATGCTCTTCTGAACCTATTAATTTCCATGGACTGAAAAAGAGCTTAGGTGCTAGAGCTTTATAGTTACAGAGCAGCCTTAAAGTTTAATGTTTAAGAGAAGACTCCTAAATGTGCACTCTGATTGCTTGCGCAAGTATTTCATATGAGGAACCAGAATGTGAAAAGAATGAAACCCAGATAGCAGTATGTGCAGGATTAGGTCCAAAGTGGCTGGCTAAACAGGAACGCGAAGAGCAGATTACAGGAGATCTACACAGCTTGAGCAACAGCATGCGAGAAGATCAAGCCAGTTACACAGCAATGACCTAGAAAATACGGCTTTGGTCTTCTTCAGCTGATCAGCAGTCAGTGAATCACAAGTGGATGGGGACCAGGGGAAAACTGGTAAATAGCTTTGGAGGAAGAGAGCCAGCCAACTGATCGCTAAAAATCGCAACAGCTAATGAAATTGCCTATGGGAAAAAAATGGATTTGTATTTTATCAGTCTACTGTTAATTAGATACCTTAACAAAATCCTGGATCTTTGTTCTAAGAATGGCAGGGAGGGGGAGAGAGACATACAGATTGAAGAGCTGATGCCTAATCTGAAAATTATTTATAGATTAAGACAGAGAATTACAATGCAGGTCTAAACTGTGCCTAGGACACTCTAAGTCAAGCTTTCTCAACCAGGGTTTCGTGAAACCCTGGGGTTTCTTGACAGCCCTGGATGGTTTCCCGAATGGGTGGGAGTTGTTTAATTTTTTACATTTCTGGGGTTTCTCAAAGAATTCTCGAAGAATGTTTCAGGAGCTTCTCAGTGGTAAAAAAGTTGAGAAAGGCTGGTTTATGTATTTTAAATGGGAACATTTGTGTTTGTACTAAACATGATTTAGGAAGAAAGCTGAGTAGTTAATAAATTGATCTTTAAGAAAACTGTGATGATAAGAGAATGGGGAAGCAGTTTCACATACTACTGGAATGTAGAAAAGGTGTAATTTTCACTTGCCTGAGTTTTGCACTTCAAGGTAACTTTTGAAAAGTAACTAGGTATGGAGAAGATGTACAAACTCCAGAAGCAGAACATCTCTCCCAAGATTTCCTCTTTTTGTACAGTAGATGTGAAGTTTGAAAAGGAACTACGACTTTCTCCCCACTTCCAGGTTTCCGTTTGGATAATGTGCTAAGGCAATCCTCTCCTGTCTGTCTAATAAAACCTTCAGGAAGTAACCCTAAACAGGCCTATGCAGAAGAAAGTCCTATGTTAGTCAGTGGGTCTTATTGCCAGGAAAGTGCTGCAGTCTTTCAGAATAACAAAAGGACTGTTTGCATGAAAAAGAGACTCCATAAATGCAGCAACGTATCCCATTCCAAAACAGAAGCTTAAAATTAGACGGATACGCATATCATCTATTTCTATCGAGCCACCAACATTCTACATTTTGGCAAAGGACTGCAGCCAAAGTGCCACCTAGAGAGCTATCCAAACATTAGATGTATATTCAACTGCAACACAATAGAAGGAAAAGAAAATTACATTTGTGAAGTCCGCATGGCTATGCTTATGTAACTGGTCCCCAAAAGGCCAAAAGTTCAATACAGGTTGCAAGAAATACCAGGGAAGAAGAGTCAGGAATCAAAAATTTGCCAGACAAGATCAAGCCACTGATCCATCAAGGTATGTGCT
Organism: Paroedura picta; assembly: GCF_049243985.1. Lineage (NCBI taxonomy): Eukaryota > Metazoa > Chordata > Lepidosauria > Squamata > Gekkonidae > Paroedura > Paroedura picta. The sequence continues at coordinate 97,281,567 of NC_135374.1, read as the reverse complement.
GCTTTGTTGCTCAGGGCTTCGGAGACAGAGAGAGAAGGAGAAGAAAAAAACACCTATATTATACCTTTTGAAATATGAAATGCTATTTAACAGGGAAAGCATTCCCTCTCAATGCCTTTGGCAATCAGCTTACTTCTGAAGCATGAGATTAGATTACCATTATTTTAGCATACATAACAAAGGGATGTTATTCCTTGTGCCTCTTCTTGTTAGAAAAATACCTCATATTTTTAGAAGGCTAACTACCACAACAAATTGTGATCATGCAAGGCCTTGTGCTTTTCCTAGGCCACCCTTAGTGTCACAAGAAGGAAATGGGGGGGGGGGGACAAAAAGAAGAGAATCATGGCTCCCCAAAAATGCACCAGGCAAATCGGAGTGGTGGTTTACTGAATGGGGATTTACTATTACACGTATGCAAGCAGACAGTGGTGTGTTTTACGCCTCTGTGCAGAAATAGTTCAACTTCCCATAATTTTTGAGCCCATCTAGATGAGATAGGGGGAACAGGGGATATGGTGTCTTGCCTAAGGCCACCTAGCGAGTTCATGCTCTTGCCACTTAATACGTGCGGGCTAATAAAGGTAAAGGTATCCCCTGTGCAAGCACCGAGTCATGTCTGACCCTTGGAGTGACGCTCTCTAGTGTTTTCATGGCAGACTCAATACGGGGTGGTTTGCCAGTGCCTTCCCCAGTCATTACCGTTTGCCCCCCAGCAAGCTGGGTACTCATTTTAACAACCTTGGAAGGATGGAAGACTGAGTCAACCTTGAGCCGGCTGCTGGGATCGAACTCCCAGCCTCATGGGCAGAGCGTCAGACTGCATGTCTGCTGCCTTACCACTCTGCACCACAAGAGGCTCTTGTAAGTGTGGGCTAATACACCTTCCTTTATTTTTATATTTTCTGAAAACACAGAAATACAGCACCAAAAGTGAGATTTTCTTTTCTATAGCCAATCTCTGAGGGCTGTGACAAAACACTGAGATGTTACAGACAAGCAGAATGATTTGTACTTGCTTGGTTAAATTCAAATTATGTTTAATTACAGACTGGTTATGTACAAAAAACAAATAATGTGTACCATTTTTTGGTGCAACAGTTTTGGCGGACAAGATTGCCCATTGGAGTGCTATCCATATTACCACTGGTGCTAGTTAGAATCATAGAATCATAGAGTTGGAAGGGGCCATACAGGCCATCTAGTCCAACCCCCTGTTCTACGCAGGATCAGCCCAAAGCATCCTAAAGCATCCAAGAAAAGTGTGTATCCAACCTTTGCTTGAAGACTGCCAGTGAGGGGGAGCTCACCACCTCCTTAGGCAGCCTATTCCACTGCTGAACTACTCTGACTGTGAAAATTTTTTTCCTGATATCTAGCCTATATCGTTGTACTTGTAGTTTAAACCCATTACTGTGTATCTGATGTTTTTTGTGACTCACCTGAAACACTGGAGATACATCAAGATGGGTCCTCATGTTAGTCTGACTGTTGCAATAGAAAAGTGCAAGAGTCCAGTAGCACCTTAAGCACCAACAAAATTTGTGTCACAGTAACACTTATTAAGAGCCTCTTGTGGCGCAGAGTGGAAAGGCAGCCGCCTGAAACCTTTGCCCATGAGGCTGGGACTTCGATCCCAGCAGCCGCCTTAAGGTTGACTCAGCCTTCCATCCTTCCGAGGTCGGTTAAATGAGTACCCAGCTTGCTGGGGGGTAAACGGTAATGACTGGGGAAGGCACTGGCAAACCACCCCGTATTGAGTCTGCCATGAAAATGCTAGAGGGCATCACCCCAAGGGTCAGACATGACTCGGTGCTTGCACAGGGGATACCTTTACCTTTAACACTTATTCAGATACAGCTAGAAACATCTAGAAAACAAGCAGTGACTCATGAAAACTCATATCCTGCCTCAAATTTCATTCGTTTTTAAGGTCTACGGGACTCTTGCTCTGTTCTACTGCTACAGACAAACACAGCTACTCATCTTTATGTGCCCGAAACTCTTGTTAGTCTCTAAGGTGTTGCCAGATGCTTGCTCTTTTCTACTGAACTGCTGGCTCACCAGACACATAAGACTAGGTAGGAGCACTTAATATACTATATGGCTGCGGGGACACTCCAGCAGTTAATGCCTGGGTAAGTCCACCCAAGCTTTCTGCATGTTAAATTCTGAATATGAAATTCTGCACTCAGATTTTTACCCACACAGATTCACAGCCTGTACACAAATCCTTAACAACAGCCTGAGTGAGCAATTCTATTTTAGCCCTCCGTTTAATGTTCAGCCTCATATAAATATAAACAAAAAGCAACTTTAAAGGTGGGTTTTGACAAGTGCTTTCATGGTATCTTGTCATGGTATCTTGTTTTTATAAATGCAGCTATGCTGCCCTGTTCCTTCCTGTAATAGCATGCATTTGTCCTTGAGTAAATGAAGCAAGATGACAGACTGAACCATTTTCCTGGAGAATGGGTAGCCCAGCATACTAGCAATGATTAAGGTACAAAGCATGTGCATTCAAACTCATATGTGTCTGTTCCACTAGTAGTCCATTGTACCAGTAGCTGCAATCTCTGAAAGACTGAGTCATTCATTTCCAAGTATAGTTAATTGCTTAAGAGAAGCACCTTCCTTCTGGGGCAGATCTGACAGGCATATTGAAACAAAAACCTCCTGGACTCTCTACAGTCTTGGTCATACCAACCTCTCAAACAGGGTAGCCAAATTGTGACTCTCCAGATGCCCATGGACTACAATTCCCATGAGCCCTTGCAAACATGTATTGGCAGGGGCTCATGGGAATTGTAGTGCATGGACATCTGGAAAGCCACAAGTTGGCCGCGCCTACTTCATAACAATGGAAGGAATCTTTTCTGGGCTTATTATTACATATCCAAGGTTTTAACATGGATATAAGCTTCTCATAGTGTATCACAACATCAACACCCTCCTGTAGCATCAATATAACTTTATATCTTCACTTCTCAACACATTTTCCACAGTAGACTTTGAATTTTCAGACCACTCTGAAACCTTCTAAGGCCCAACTGTGTATTTTCAGAAATACCAGGGTTGGAACTTAAAAATAAAACTTATTAAAGCAAGAGTAACTGCAATAAAATGTTATGAATAACACTGAGATTGAAGTAGAAACTTTTAATACACCGTCCCAGTCTCTGCATTTGCTCATCCAAAACAGACAGAACATTTAGTATCCTGTACTTACTCTGCAAATGGTAAAAAGCTGTGATATTAATGGATGAAAAAATGCGGACATTCATTCTATCCTGTACGTTGCTGCCATTAATTATTTAATGATATAGACAGAAATGCCTACACAATATAAAGAAATGGAAAATAATTATATCAGCAGATCAGGTCTCCTTTAGTCTTGAGCTGTTGTACACATTTAATAGTGCAATAGTGCTCTTACAAACCTCCAGGGTTTTTCTAGAAAATGCAGATCCTCCATATGCCACGCTTCAATGTATGAGAGAGAGGTGCTGTATAATACCCATTTTTATCTTGATGACATTTTAGTTATTAGAACATTTCCTTCTAATTAACTTTCAGAGCACTGCCATCTATTTAAAACAAACAGAAGATTCCTTTCTCTTGCCCCCCTTCAACGAGAGCTTAATAATATGACTAGCATTTTTTTCAAATGCAATACATCGGTAAAGTCAAGGTAGCTTTTGGAAAAGTCACGTGTAAAGGCATCATAATGAAAAATCATATACTTCCTCCAGTAGAGAAAATTCTTAAGGATGTGTGCTACCATCTAGCTAGAGGTATGTGTAGCCAGAAAGAACCTTCTGTGCATATATCCCTAGCTAGATGAGGAAGGCGAACTTTTAAAAGCACTATTATGCCTGACCCCATTTAGCAGAAGACTGCTGCATGAACGTCACCTTGACTGGACTTTTGTTGATAGAACATTGAGCACTTTTTACTGCAGCGAAAGATTTAAGTATATATTCATGTCCCGTGCACTGAAATCAGCGGGAATTAAATGTGCTCATCCTCTCTTGGCTCATGGCCCCAGATAACAACTTGCTGGAAGTACTTTTTATTTTATTTTATTTTGAAATGTCTAACCCACCCCTCTCCAAAATTGGTCTTGGTGCAGGTACATCATCATTTTTGCTGCCACGAGACTTCTTTTTCCTTTTAAGACATTACCAGGTATTTGAATATTTGCCACATCTCTATCACCCCTTTTCTTCTCAAGAAGAATAAAGTATTCAACATAACAATACAAAAATATTCACACGAGTAACACACAAATTCATATAACAAACATACAGAACTGTCCATATTTTTTTTTTAAATTGCCAGCATTGTTATGCAGTCCAAACTAGATCTCATTTAAATTTTCCCCCATTTATTTCTGAACCTTATTAGTATACTCGGTAAATGTCTTACTTAGGGATTTTAGAGATTCCCTCCCTAAAAAATTACTAATGATCCAGCATTTTTTATTCTCATTAAATTCAGTGGAAGAGTACCATGTGTAATTAAACCTTTCCTATTCAAATCAATAGGGCTTCTATGGGCTTTTGATTGGGTGGATGCTTTTACCCATTTTTTTAAAGGTCGTCTTGCCTTTAATCATGATAATGATATCCACAGGGAAAACCCATCATGTTGCTATATATTTAAAATAGTGTAGAATAATGTACACTCAGCATCACCCATCAAATGCATCATTATCTGAATTTACTTTACACCCTCTTTGGAGCCCAATGCCCATGTTAACTCTATCTAAACAACATTTATATTTATCTACATCGCTAATTGCTTGAATGCTTTGAACACCATGCATATTATCTGGATAAGAAAGCTTTTAGTATAGCACATGAAAGAAGAATATCAGCAAGGTTTGGCTCTCATGCTAAATCCCGGCAATCTTAGTGCCTATACATCTTCACAGAGTTAAGTCTGTGCAATCACAGCTCTTTACATGCCCCCAGGATCAAAAGTCACAAGGAAGTAGCCCATTGCATGACTGCTTCGTACACCAGTATCACCCCAGTCTCTATCAAGAGCAATGCTGGTGCTGAAAGGATTACATCATGGAGCTGTCCCATTCAGCTTAGAGGTTCCGACATTACTGCTGTAGTATAGGGAAAAGATGAACTGCAGCAGTTCCCAAGCTAGGAATATAACACAGAAAGGGGGCTTTCACATAGCCTGGGTTGGTTTCGTAACAATAGCTTGGAAACCTCCATCAGAAAGCTCCACCTATTAAATTCAGTATTTAGGATTTGTTCAACCAAGGGCTAGTGCAACATATGATCCTTCAGCCTCTTAAAGCTTATATGATTTTATATGAATTGGTATCTACTTTACTACAGAAGAGTTTTAGCCAACAGTTGTGGCATGTTACTTACTGATGTATAAAGGAACCCTTCTCCATTTAGGGCTATATACAATCCTGTTTTTACACCCTGGATGGCAACAACCCGAAGTCCAACTGGTATAAGGTTGAACAATGCTGTAAAAATAAAGAAGATCTGTCACAGTCAAGCCAAGAAAGGAATTGTGATACACAAACACTTTTGTTGACACAAAAATATAGGTTATAGTATTAACACATATTCTGTTTACTGTTTAAAATATAGCCGATAGAGTAATCTTTAAAATATATATCAGAGGTTGAAATGCTGTGCAGAGTTTCACACAGTGGATATATTTTAAGAATGTGCAGACTGAAGGTAGTGAAGTTCAAACGCTGCACTAAAAATTACAACGGCAGTATCTGCAGCAGTTTCTATTATCTCAGAAGATTAAAAAACGGGTTCTGCACCGACACCCGCCCCAAGCAATCAGTTCCCTTTTCAGTCCTGTTTTAACGCAAATGGAAATACCCAAAAATAATACAGCACTCTAGCAGAAGCAAAACCTATCGTGATGAATACTGTTCCTCTAACCTTTCTAAACTAACAATAAGGCTTCACAGAAATGAAGTGGATCATCCATCTATATCAATACACTGAAATAGCTGCTTGCAATTGCTCCCCATGCAGCCAAATTCATGCAGCAAATCAAATTCATGTTGCAAATCAGACTTTCATGTGGATGGGAGATTTTCTCCATGTCACAACTACCCCTATGGCTTTCCTCATGGGTTTGTAGTGAAATGGAGAAAAAACTTTTAATCACAATCAGTTCACTGCAGGGAGACAACAAAGGAGAAACCAACATGGCTACCATACTGGCATTTACAAGTAATACCATGTACAGCAGACCATGTACAGCAGATCATGTAGTCAATGCAATACACTATTGCCCCCATGGTGCTTTATCAATTTGAGTTGCAAAGAAGGCAGTCATCAGTAAACTATATATGTTTGAAAACGACGGGTCACTCGCTACCTGATTGACCCTCTGCAAGTAAGAGCCCTTCCCTATATCTGAGCGCCTATTGGGAGGGGCTCTCAGCCAGGAAGGGCTGGCTGATAAGGAGTCAGTTCTCTGTCCCCAAGTTCCTGCCATCCTCAGAGCATGCTGGGTGGAAACGCAGCCAGCCCCAGTGAGTAGCTCATGCATGCATGGAGGGAGGAAGAGGAGAAGCAGCAGCAGCAGCAGCAGCAGCGGAAGACCCAGCCCCAGCGAGTAGCTCAAGCACTGAGAGAGGAGCAGCAGTAGCAGCAGCAGCAGAAGAGTCTGCCCCAGTGAGTAGCTCAGCCCTGGGGGGGGGGGCAGCACAGCCTGCCCCTGGGATTGGGGGGCAGGAGAGAAGCATATCCTGCCCCAATGAGTTGCCCTTGTGTAGAAGTTGGGGGGGGGGGAGAAGCACAGCCTGCCCTAATGGGTTACCCTGGTATAGAAGTTGGGAGAGGGGGGAAGCACAGTGTGCCCCAGTGACTCCCCTTCCAGGCAGAACTTTTCTTGGAGGGGGGACGACTAATTTCTGCAGTCTGATGAAGAGCTGCCTTTCTGAGGGATGCCCAGGTCCCCCCTGGAGGCTGGCATCCCTGGACCTTTGTAGGGCACAAGGCCACTGTCCCCCACAAGCAGCTCCATGGGTGGAACCAATCTCTGCAGTCTGATGAAGAGCTGTCTTTCTGGGGGATGCCTAGCTCCCCTCTGGAGGCTGGCATCCCTGGATCTTTGTGGAGCACTAGGGCGCAGGGTCTCCTCTTCCAAGCCTCCTTTTCTCCAGGGGGGACTGATCACTGTTAACTGGAGATGAGCTGTCATAGCAAAATTTCCCCTCCAAAACAGCCATTTTCCCCTCAGAAGCTGGTTCTATAGTCTGTAGATGAATTCCAGCTCCACGAGGTCTCCAGGCCACACCTGAAGGTTGGTGACCCCCTGGGTTAGGAATGTTCCTTGAAGTTTGGAGGTGGGGTGTCAAGAGTCCAGGGAGTTAAATGTATTGGCTACTCTGATAAATACAAGGTACAGTTCCTTCTTTCCAATCAGGATCCAGATACAATTGATGAAGTGGCTAAATTCTTACAAAAGGCAATCAAGCTGCGTGAATTTAATAACCAATTGACTGTATTTTGATTTGTCTTATTTTTTATGCCAATAAAGGTTGTTGTTGTTGTTGAGTCCAGGGGGTGGCTGGGAGAAAGAGTAAAGGCTGCCCACCAGCCTCATGGGACACAGCATGGTCTCTGCTCTCCCTCCCTCCCTCCTAGCCATCTTCTCCAGAAGAACTGGTGCCTGGAGACCAGTTGTTATTCCTGAATCTGCAAGCCCCCACCTAGAGGTTGGCAACCCAGCTGGCTGCACAAGGAGGAGAAGTGGGGGATCAAACTGGGCTCTTGAGATTAGAGTCTCCTACTGTTTAATCACGCCTAACATGCTGGATCTCAAGATTCAGCAGGGAACGGGGCAGAGGGAGGGTCAGCTCCCAGGAAAGGCCCAGGGCAGGCATGTGTGCTAGTGCCCATTGTATTCCTGGTACAAGGGGCTTTGCCCCTAGTAGCAAATAAGACCTGAAATCACAACCACAACATAGACCAATGTTCACACCAAAATAATACATATGCAACTTGCTCATTGTTGCTTTCCATGAGTGATGAACTCAAGATATATGCCCAAGAGGAATAGAAAACAAGCCTAAAACATGCACTGGAATGTACCCTGAGAATATTTGGGGTTATCGTGAATTGTGGTAGGGCAGGGGGAAGCTAGAACACAATAAGAACAAGTATAGCGTTACTAGGGGATGTGTGCTTGTTTGGGATTTCTTTGAGGTTTTTATTTTTGTTTGTAGTTTATGGATCTGATGGATCTGCTACACTACTAGAACTATATTTATGACACTTATGTACAAGTAAGCTGCTTGTTGAACCTCAACAAATGAATTAATAAAGATTAATAAGGCTTAAAAATTAGACATCTTTATTTGCCTATAGAAGATCCAAAATTTAAAAACGTGTATTTTTTATTATTATCAACCAAAATAACACAACCTACTCTGCCAACAAATTTTGCAAAATTCTACACTGTTATTTTGATTTATGTTAATACTACTTTTAGTATTACTTGGCTTTCATTTTGGAGATTAGACAATCTTGTGTCTGCATGAGGAGCTAAATACATTAACTGAGAAGAACTAAATAAATCCAGAGAACAGCCACACAAGCATCACTAGCAAACACTTTCGGCTTATTAAATTATTACACCGCTTAGGGTTGGCTAGGTACAAAGCCATAAAGTCCAGCCTCCAAAACAGGTGACTTTGCCACCTGGACAACAGTTGTAATTCTGAGAGATCTGTAGGCCTCACCTGGAGACTGACAATCCTGTGGGGGTCAGGCAAGCCTGGTGAACAAAATGTTATATGGTGTAGGGGCCTCTGGAATCATGGATCTGGACAAATTATGATCTATTAAATCCAACCCACATAAAAATTCTTCCAAGCCAAGAACATCCCCCTACTCAAATTCTCCAGAAAACAGAAGAATTCAGTGAACCACTTTCAGTATTGTGCTGCCAATTCTTTGTGTAAGAATATAAGACCCCAAACTGTATCCGTCCAACTAGTCCAGTATCCTACCTCACACAGTGGCCAACTAGTTCCTCTGGGAGTCCAGGAACTGGGCATAGAGGCTACGAAGACCCACTGTATCAGACCAATAGTCTGTCTAGTCCAGAATCCTGTCTCACACAGTATCCAACCAGTTCTTCTGGGGGTCCGATAACTGGGCATTGAGGCTGAATGCCTCATGTTGTCTCATGGTACGGGTATTCAGAGGTTTACTACCTCTAAATGTGGATGTCACCTTTAGTTTACTATGGCCAGTGACTCTCCCCATCCGGTGTGTTTTTATACAAACTTCTATCATGTCCCCCCTTAGTCTTCTCTTTTCTAAACTGAAAATTCCCAGACTCTCCAGCCTTTTCTCATAGGAAAGGTGCTCCCCCAAAAAAACATCTTGGTTGCCATCTTCTGTTCTTTTTACAGCTCTTCAGTGTCCTTTTTGAGAAATGGTGATCAGAGCTGCACATAGTATTTCCAAATCTACAAATCTGCCTGCAAAGTCTGGCTGAGTATACCCAGCAATATCCATAACATACTGGTAGAACAGCCCTTTATAATACTGTAATCTATATAAGCATTTCCAATTATTACCATAAAAATTAAAAGTGGCTATGCTTAACAGGAGCTCAGCAGAGCTGTCTTTTACTGAATATAGCTGCTGATAATACCAAGTAACAGATACCTATTTTGCTTTTGGTCAACTAGCAATTATGCTGGATGGATTTGGAAATCAGTTCCATCCAACGTGAAACAGGGCTCAGAGACTTCCCTATTTTGCTTGTATCACTTGCACAAGATCAGATTCTTTCTCTCATCCATAAATGTAAAAAGACTTAGCTCTTTGAGCTGGTGTTTTTACGTAATCAAACGGTACCCTCCCCCCCCCCAAATCCCTTTTACCAAAAGATACATCAGAAATCAACAGTCTATTTAAAATCACGTTTGCATGTACAGCTTGGAAAGGTCAAATCTTTAAGGTACGTGTGAGGCGAACACTGTTTCCTAGAGAAATCACTTACTAGAATTACTGCTGTCATCCTTGGTTCCGTCAAGACTTCCATCGGTGTGCATTTGCAAGTAGTATCCTTGCCTGCAATATAACCTGGTCACTATACCCTTGAGCTGGGGATCTGAAAGACAAACATATTTTGTCACTAGCCTCAAAGCCATTTCATGAGGTATCTCCAACATCTCTCATTTGAGCAGGAAATTATTGAGGCAGCCATAATTGCTGCCCTTAATGTCTGCCCCCAAATTACTACAGAGAGTATACAAACGTTTAATGAGTTCTCCTTGTTACTCTAGCGCAGGGGTAGTCAAACTGCGGCCCTCCAGATGTCCATGGACTACAATTCCCAGGAGCCCCTGCCAGCGAATGCGAATGCTGGCAGGGGCTCCTGGGAATTGTAGTCCATGGACATCTGGAGGGTCGCAGTTTGACTACCCCTAGTCTAGCGTATGTCATTCCCACACAAATAGAAAGAGCAACCCAATTAGACAGTGTTGAGCTCAGAAGGGGTTGACTGGTGACCAACTTTCTAACGTTGCCCTAAACAAAGTCAGAAGCGAAAATAAGTCAGGCCCATATGATCTTTGACAGAGAAGGCTTCAACTATCCTGCTGTTCTCTAACATTTGTGGTTAATATCACAATGAGTAGGTAAGAGTTACAGATAATAAGAAACTGGGGAGGGGACCAGTCACCGCCCCGAGACGTCACAGTATATAAATTAAAATTATATGCTTAGCCTGGTTTCATGCAAATTTTTATTTGGGACTCAGAATATTAGTTCTTATCTATTCTGTTCATCCCTACATTGATAAATATCAGTCATGTAAGGTACAGACCCCTTGTGCCCCCCCCCGAAGGAGAAAGTGAGGCATATATTTTTTTTTTTTGTAATGGAAATATGTTTAAGGGCAAGACTGCAAACATTCACTTAGTTGCTTAAAATTTGATCTTTTGTTGATGATTGTCACCAGGATACACACTGGGATGTATCCTACCCCTCCCCTGAGAAAAGTCTGAATCTTCCCCCAGCCCAAGGAAGCTCCCTCTAATGTAAACTAACGTAAATGCCTCTTACTTGAACGGAAGAACCACTTAAACTAGAGGAAGGCTTCTTACCATAGTTTGCTTTGTGGGGTGAAATTGGCCTCACAGCTTATTAACACAGCAATGACATAATGGGGGCTATCTGGGAAGAAAAGGGCCAAAAATCTGAGAAAATTCCAAACCACATCAGAATAGAAATGTTCTTCACATGAAAGACAACTCTCAATCCTTTGGCCTATTCTTGCTTAGCCAGAATTACTTGGGTTTCATTGGCCTACCATTTCACAAATAATGTTTGTAATATATTATGTCTGATAGCCTAATTCATGCATTTTATTCAGAAGAGCATTTGCTGGTACAAATTTGGGGGGGGGGGAAAGAAGCTGCACAGGGATCAGCTTGAAATGGAAGAGCTGGCCAATACATTACTGGATGCTTTACAAAAAATGAAATGCATATGAATGGAGAAATACTGGCATTATTTTCTGGATCCAGCAAACTGCCATCCAATTTGCAGTCTTTGTGAAATTATCGGCATGCGCATGGTCTCTTCCCGTGTGGGACGCATCGTACAAAGCAGATTTAGGACAATTGTTTCATTGAGCTGCTGGTACCAAGACAAGCCTTCCTCTCCCTCTTTAACTTCCCAGTTTTCAGATTATGCTAATTTCCTTCACAAACTCTCCAGCCTTCTGCCTCTGATTAAATATAGGTCAAGGTCAAAGAGATTCCCCCCTTTCCTAAGAACCAAAGGACACATCACACCATGTGAGGAGTAAGATCTATGTTCTTCAAAAATAATGCTGATGGACGGGAGTCCTCTCCAGATAAATGGACTATCTTGCCACATTTCAAAGATCAATGTTCAAAATAAATTACCAACTCTCTGTGTCAGTGCAAAGGAAAATTCCAGTTTCTCTCAAAAAAGGATAGGAGAGAATAATGTTCATTTTTTTGTCAACCTCAGATTGAAAATATCCAAGGGTGGTACCATAGCCATGTCTCTGAATAAAGACAATGGTCACCATGGCTTAAACTAGGTTTTATCTATAGCTAATGAGTATCACTGAACACCATTTTAACTTTCTGTTTGCTAATACCATTACTGACATTTTTGATCTATCCAAGCCTGAAGAATCAGGATCTGTCAAGAAATGTTAAGCCTTCCACAAGCCACTCTAGCAATTAGGAGATTGGTTGATGCCACTCAACACAAAGAGAATACTCCTGGGTTGCCAGGTCACCCTTGACCATGGTAGGGGATGGTGGAGTCCAGGTTGCAAAACTTATGGAGATTTGGAGGTAGAGCCTGGGGAGGACAGGGACCTCAGTGGGCACAATGTCATAGAGTCTACTCTCCCAAGCTGCCATTTTCTCCAAGGGAACTGATCTTTTAAATTTGGAAATGAGTTGTAATTCCAGGGGATCCCTAAATCCATCTGGAGGTTGGCATCCCTTAGAATGCCCTCCCCAGCCTACCTAGCCACACAGTACAATAGGGTTGCTTAGGAACAGTCTTCCATTGTTAAATGCGTCTTGGGATGCTCATAAAACAGTTCTGCTTGTGCTGTAACTAACTACGAAGTCTTGCCCTTGCTAGTTATATCCTAACCAGTCAAAAGACCAGGCCTAATTATGAGGGTTCCAAACCCATTGGATCATTGTGAGGAAAAGGTCTCCTTCTGTGTCAATTTGAAGGAAGCCCAAATAACTGCTTCCTTGGCCCACCAAGGGCAACCAGCTAATCTCACATGATGGGGGGGGGGAAGGGTAAACCAACCTGCGGCAAGAAACTCTATGACAGAGTTGGTATATCCAGATCCTCCATTGCCCTTGCCCCCTGGCTGGGGGAACAAACCAGGCCAGTATGGGCCCTGTAGTGGCATCGATCTATATTCATAAATGGGCTATGCTCAGCAGCCTACCACTGTCCTAAAAGGTGCTTGAATGCTGGTGCATCAACCATTTGCCGCTGTCTTGTATTCCACCTTTTGAAAATTGTTTGTTATTATTGCATTGTAACCCACCTTTCTTCACTTACAGACTCAAAACAATGTGATAATGAACATTTGTGACTGTGGAATGTAATGCCAACTAGACCTTTTAAAAAAAATTGATTTTATAATATAGAGTAGCTAAGCACAAACATGAGGCCTTGCAGTAATTACTTCATTTTCAAGTGTTTTTTTTTTAAAGGCCTTATTTTGCAGTGTAAACTGAATGTTCTCAATTCATGTGCAAACCCTTCAGAATGAATAACTTACTGCTGCTCATCTCCCTGGTTTCTATAACTTGTATCTCTGCACATTAAGCTTGTAAGACAAAAACTTCCAACCTTTAAGGAACAGTTTGGGCAATAACTTCCCCCCTTCTCCTTCACTGGAGGATCTAATATTCTATAGTTTTCTACCAAGGGCATAATCAACAAGTGGAGGAACACCACCATCAGTCATGGAACGCTGTAATTCCAAAATTGCCACGCATGAACAAACCCTCCATGAACATTAAATCATGTAATCCATTTTAATTTAGCCACATCCTGAAAGTACAGAGACATAACAATGTGACAGACCCATTTGTCAACCTGTTTACAACATGCGAAGAATTTAGCTCATCGACGTCAGTGTAGTTACTAAACTCAGAAGGATCTATGAATCAGTGAACTTTTGTAGGTTACAAATCTTCCTCGAGCCAAGAGGCTGAAAGCAGAAATGATAGTCAGATGAGAAAACAGATCTCTATATACAAGAACATCAATAGCTCGCTAAGGAAAGGTAATTCAGTTGGTTCACTCTTTCATATGATGGTGACTGTCACCTTTTTAATATGTCATTCATTTTCCATGCCAGTTTGACCTAAGCGTCACATAAACCATGTTTTTATCCCAAAGCTTCAGGTGTGGGCTGTTTGTGAGCAGGAAAATCTGTAGCCTACAGAACCTTGGCAAAGGTTTTTGTAACCTGGCAATTCTACCAGTATCAGGGACCCATGGGAATCATTTTGGCTACAGCCTTTCAGAAGTCCCTTCAGAATTTTAATTGGTACAACACCTGGAAAAATTCCACAGAAAAATAAAGTATTCCAGATTAGCCGTGAGCAGCCCGATTGGGGAAGGACAGTAGCCTAATTTGCAATGCTAAGTATAAAAATTTGAATCATAGCCAATTTTCTATTGTTATGTACAGGAAACTTCTTCTATAATACAGAGTGGCAGGGTTCCTTAACTTGTTATTAACTTCATTTACTCCTTGCCAGAATGCATAAGAGCATATGAAATGAAGTGGTATATTCTTTCTATTTAGATATGCAAACGCATCGCTCCAAAATGCTGCTGGCATATTCACAGAACGTACTGCACTGCATGTGGTCCTATTTCTTGTTAATATGTCAATTGCATGAAATATGGAAACGAACCACTCACATTACTTGCCCAGAATTTTGTATTTGCACGTATTGACAGGGGAAAACGTACCTGCATGCAGGGACAGGGGAGGAGGGGATTGCACTGCGAATGATGTGACAAAGCAGAAAATTCTACTTGCTTGCAAACTGGTTTCACCAGGAATCTGCAATAAGTGTCACACGGAGGCATTACAGAGCAAACAGGGTCAGCATTTTATTTGAATTTGTGTACTCTGCCAAAATGCAAGGCTTTCCCAGTCTGTTTTACAGCAATATTTTGGCAATGCATACCTACCCTTCTTCTCCCTCTAACAGTACGTGCCACACAATCAATTAAAAACAAATTATAAAGCCTTGCCAAGCAGAGACAAAAGGCCTGTGCTAGGTTTTCTCTTGTACGTGGTACTCAATCCTTACGTCTGTTTGCTCAAAAGTATCATTGAGTTCAACTGAGCTTACTCAAAGCAAAGTGAGTGTAGGAGTGAAACTAGGGTGCATATTAGCACATGCAAAAAATAGGGGTTAAAGCAGGCACCTCTCCCACCATGATGATCACATTGCCAATGGGAATTATTTTCACTCAAATAATAAAATAATATAAGCATATGAGTAGTTGCTCAGTTAGTCATCGGCACTGATTTTGAGAAATCTGCAAACGAAAAGTACATTTTAAATGTTTTTCATTTCTTTTTGATCAAATATATTCCTATTGTTGACAACCAACTGTTTTTCCCCTATAAACTTTGTCTCTATTTATTCATCAGGTTCTGAGAAAATGTAGTAATGTTAAAGGAAAACACTGTACCTAAGCGCAGCTGTTTGTGTTGTTGAACGATTTTAAGACACTGTGCCTAATATTCTTTCAGTATTGCTGGCAGAAAGAAAAGGCAAGTCCAGGGACAATAAGATAAACGGAGTAGATATGAGACCTTTCCTGCGAATTCCAGTTGAAGCTATTTGTATTCAAGTGAGGGCCATTTATATGGGTGCCTCAGAGCAATAGAGAAAAATCCATCATGTAATGCTTAGACAACAGATTCTGTGGGAGAGGGCGTCAATCTTCCATGGATCAACTTTGGATCAGGCTTCAACCTGTCCAGAATAGTTTTCAAATGCAGCTGAAGGGTCCAAGCTCTGGTCTGCTGCCATTGCTTTAGCGTCAGCCCTAACGTCCCTGCAAATCCTTGCATGTGTCACTAGTGGTGGGGGAATGACTTTTCACTTTGTGCTGTGTCTTAATATTCGGTGAACAATAACAGAAAGAGTGCTGGTAGGGACACCATTCCTGAATGTGGATGTTCTTGTCACACCTTCATGTCTGGTATCTTTAGATATGTTGAGAATCACGGGAAGGTGTTTGGCATTGGTCTCTGCATCCCTGAATATACCATACAACGCTCCAGGCTCCACTATAGCATTCACTGCAGTAAACTGAACCGTACCAATCACCCACCCATAGTGAGAAAGCGATGATGGAGGGACAACAGAGAAGATATACAGTATTTGCTGGCATATAAGACTACTTTTTCCCCCTGAAAAACATGCCTCCAAGTGGGGGGGGGGGAGTCGTCCTATACGCCGGGTGCACTTCAGTTGGGATAGACATAGCTACCCATAGTGGCCCATAGTACTGTAATGTAATGTAATGTAATAAACTCTATATTTTGAGTGGAAATGTTGGGGGGGTCGTCTTATACGCCGGCAAATACAGTATGCCTGCAATGGACTGGATCAAGAAAAGAGTGAAACAGACCCAACAGGTTTAATTTGGATCCAGTCCATATCGATTTTCTAGGTGTCCATGGGCTATCTGGGGAACTGATTCAACTATTCTGGATTAATCCTAAACACAATTTTGATACATCCTTCCGTTACTATTTTACCATCACCTCAGTGAAGTGTGGAATGAGACAATCAAGCAAATTAGATTTTGTTTTAGATCTGTTGTGCATTTGTTCATAAGAATCAGGCTTCAACACATCCAGAATGGGTTTGGCTCTTTGTCGGAATGGATCAATGAAACAGAGGTGAATCAAGAGGAATCCCCAATTGCAGAAAGATACCAAAGGCTACAGATAAGGACATCAATACAGGTGTATTTATTGGCATAAGAGAGAATATATGTTTAATACAACCATTATATGCAATTTGTGGAGGTAGCTGCAGCTGAGGAATCAATTGATCTTTGACAGTACATCTCTCCTACCCCCAAAACTATATTTTAATATACTGCTGAAAATTTAAATCCATACTTCTTTCTGCTAAGATTTCCTTTTAAGAGATTTGAAAAGTCTTGATATGATGTAGATTACTGAACATCTAAGTTTAGACTAAAACAATACCTAGATTTTTGTTTCATTTCGTTATTACAGAGGAATATGGCAATCCCTTTGCAATCAACTTAGAATGTCTGCCAGGAACCCTATGGCAAGGGAAACTTTATTATGCTGTAAGGATAGGTGACACAAATTAATACTCAGAATATGAGACTTGATTTCAGTAGCATTGATTTAAATGAATTAGAGTGCAGTCCTAAACCCACTGAAGTCAGTCAGTTTAGAAGGGTGTAATTCTGCTTCGGATACAAAAAAAGGGGTCCCTCCCATTTCTGGAGGCTGTTCAATGGGAGATGGATAAGGCTGCTTTTAACAACAATAATATAGGCTAATCCCTTAGGGATTTGGATATTTTATTTAGAATTCGAATATTAACATAAGGAAGCTGAATCAGACGACTGTCAAGTCCCAACAAAGCCCACAGTTCTGTGATTTTATAATCATACATTGTGCCAATAGAAAAGCTTCTTTTTTTTGCTGTTTGTGTCCTTTAAATAAAAAAAACACTGCACAATAAAATAAGAGTAGTTTGACCTTTTTTAAATGAAAAGGCAGAACACAAAGAGAATATCAGTCCTGCACAGGCTGAAGATATAATGAACAAAAACTATTTTAATATTTCTCTCTGGTGCAACATTGTCATCATCATCCTAAATAAAAAGAAAAACCGACAGTCTTAAAGGCAGGAAAGTGGGAGAAGAAAATGCGCTACCTTTAAAAGGGGGGAGGAGGGAAATTATTGAATTGAAAAAGTATAGAGGGGGAAATGGATGTTATCACAAATGCATACTGTTTTCCTGGGTGAGAAGGCGAGGAGGACAGATGGTTCCTATAATCTCCCCCATACCTCAGCTCCAGCCATCATCAACTATAGAATCCTTTAGATCCCTTGTCTTTTGCTGAAACCTGCTTTGTTCCAAGGAAACAGAAGGACAACAAAAGGCACTTTAAACCTTGGTGCTATTGTTAGATAACTAACATTATGGTTTTGTTTCCGTGTGTGAAAGACATACTGCCTTGGCAACATGGGTGAGGGGGTAAGCAGGATAAACTGCTGGAAGATATGATTTTTCAGCTGCGTTCTAGAGAAAACTGGGGTTTCTCAAAAAAAATTCAGAGTTTTTCACGGCACAGCAGGCAAAACAACTACCTGAAAAAATTTTTAGCCCACTGTTACTGATCTTCCCTGAATATAACCACAATAGTGAGTGGTGGGTGCATTCTGGATGGCCCTCTCCACCCACACTAGATAGTGTGGCTCATCATGCCCACAATATGGCCCCAGAATTCTCCTTGGTGAATGGAAGAGAATTCTGGGCAGACACGGTTTCCTTGACAGAATAACTGATGTTGAATCAGCCCTTATAAATGCAAATAAATGTGGAGCCATGGATTATGTAACAAATGCAGGTCAGGTAGGCACAGATGTGCTACTGAAGTATGTGAACCAAAGAGGGAGGCATATGTACGATCCAGACTCTTAGCTGCTCTCCCGTTCCAGGATTTAATTACAAGTTTCTTCTGTGGCACATTTTCTTTATCCACGGGTCAAGATCCTGTCCATCAGTCCTGATAATGAAAATGACGGTGATCATATCAGAATAACTAAGAGGATCACCTTCAGGGAGATAAGTTAGGACAAATGTCACATACCAAGTAGGAAGGTGGGAAACTAGTGAGGAAATGTGACAAGAGAAGGAAAAGTATCAGCTGTAAATTTGTGCCCTGCCTTTCCAACTACTTTGGGGGAATAATAACTTTTAGGAAGAGAAAGGATATCACACGTTAGCATTCAGATGCGCTTGCTTCCCTGCCACCATCATTTAATATGACTCATAACAGGAGAGACAGCTACATTTCTTTCCTTTACCACACTGCCTCTTTTCATATGACCACTCATTTGACTTTGGTGGTCTGTCATTTCCAGTGAACTTTTTATCCTATCCCATGAAAAGAAACGTTTCTTAGATGAAACAAATGAAACTGCTATATACTGTGGGCACTGAAAATTAATGGCACGTCATCTTGTGAGTTGACCTCAGAAGATTTCACACAGCCACCCCCCAACAAGGACAGTTGGAGGGGTCTTCCTTGCAAAGCAATGTCCCACTCACACATGGTATGTGGGGGCTTCTGCCTTGTGGAATGGCCTGCCTGAGGACGAGGCTCCCACAATATAATAATTCCACTGAATGTGCAAAGCACAGATATTCAGAAGGGTGTTCTTGTAGTGGAATAAGAACCATAGTGGGATAGATGGGCACCTTCATATGAGAGTGGGGAACGGGTACTACATTGCGTTGTATCGCCGTACAATCCCACCTTCTGCACTGCTTGCACTATGTCAACCTAGGCAGTTCACTGTTCCCATTGTCATTTAATTTTGCACTATTCAGTGAGGAACCTATACTGTATGTTGACATTTCTCCCCCTGTACTTTGTAATCTGCCCTTAGTCTCGGTAAGAAAGCCTGGCTATAAATAAACTTAATAAACAAACACATGTAAGGAGCAATAGACTATGCTAAGGTCCTCATTGCTAACTTTCAGAATGGTGATTCAGGACTGGTGACTTCTAATCTGGCAAACTGCTCCTCC
Source organism: Paroedura picta (assembly GCF_049243985.1). Lineage (NCBI taxonomy): Eukaryota > Metazoa > Chordata > Lepidosauria > Squamata > Gekkonidae > Paroedura > Paroedura picta. The sequence goes on along the minus strand of NC_135374.1, from coordinate 97,262,170 downwards.
ACATGCAGCCAACTGGATGACCTTGGGCTTGTCAATCCCTGGTAGTGCTGTTTTGACCAAGTAGCCCTGTCAGAACTCTCTCAGCCTCACCTACCTTACATGGTGTCTGTTGTAGGGAGAGGAAGGGAAGGCTATTGTAAACTACCTTGAGATTTGTTTGGAAAGTGAAAAGTCGGGTATGAAAAACCAACTCCTTCTCCTCTTCTTATTCTCCTCCTCCTAGAGAACCAGCTTGGTGTAGTGGTTAGGAGTGTGGACTTCTAATCTGGTGAGCCGGGTTCAATTCTGCACTCCCCCACATGCAGCCAGCTGGGTGACCCTGGGCTCGCCACAGCACTGATAAAGCTGTTCTGACCGAGCAGTAATATCAGGGCCTGTTGTGGGGAGTGCCTGTTGTGGGGTGCCTGTTGTGGGGAGAGGAAAGGGAAGGTGACTGTAAGCCACTTTGAGACTCCTTCAGGTAGAGAAAAGCGGCATATACCATATATACTTGCATATAAGCCGAGTTTTTCAGCCCTTTTTTTAAGCTGAAAAAGTCCCCCTCGGCTTATATGCGGGTATTAAAAAACAACTTCCAGACTAGTCAGGCAGGTGGAGTGGGAGACAAATATAGTTGCCTGAAGAAGCAGAGGCAGGAACAGCTGAGACGCAGCAAGCCTGGGAGGGAAAGAGCAGTCTCTGCCTCCCCTCCTCACTGCCTTAACGGCTAGCACGAGGCTAGCATGTGTTGCCGGAAGCTCTGAAGCCTCTGTCTCAGAGGGAGAACAGAGAGGAGAAGGAGGAAACACCCTTAGATGGAGGAATAAAGGCAAGAGGAGTCAGAAGGAAAGAGGAGGGAAGAGGAGGGTGGGAAGAAAAAGGAAAAAATCCTGCCCAAAACAGGGGGGAGGGGAGGGGAGGAAAGGAAAGGAGAAAAAGCCACTATTCAAATACCACCCTCGGCTTATATATGAGTCAATACATTTTTCCAGCATTTTGTGGTGTAATTAGGTGCCTCGGCTTATATGCGGGTCGGCTTATATGAGAATATATACGGTAAGCACCAACTCTTCTAATTCTCCTCCTCCTCCTCCTCCTCTTCTTCCTCCTCCTTCATGCATTGGCTATGACTGTGAGCATAACACCTACAACTACAGCTTGCTTGGGTGGGCCAAACTATCACATGGTTGTCAAGGGTGGGGACCATAGACACCATCTGTGATTGCATGTGGCTGGAGAGCTCTGTGGAGGACATGGGTAGAGGACAACCCACTACTTGTTGGTGGTGGGGATTTATATGAATTGTGACAAGTAAGGAGAGGGATTTAAGAATTATTTGCAGATATACGAATATACTGACTGCATTTACTGTGTGGGCAAGAAAGAACTCTGTTTTATAAAGCATCATGGCTCAGACTTTAGGGTCTGTGTTCTCAGTCACAGATGGGTTGAATAACATTCCTTTGGTAGGCTAAATCTGCCATGGCAGGATGATTGGTATTTGTAGTTAGCACCAAACCATCCGTACAGTAACACACTGACATGTGTACTTGAACACTGCTGACTCAGTATAGTATAAAAAAATCACTTGCCTGGCCTTCATTTTCTACCACATGCTTAGTCCTTCCTTAGACTGCTTCCCACGTGGTTGGCTATTGTACAGAATTTTATCTATAGATGCCACTGATATCCAAGCTACAACTGAACTGCAAATAAATAAATGGCATGGTATAAATACTTCATAACAATGTCCCACAGGACATTCGCCTGGCCCTAGCCCCAACCTGGTGGAATGAGCTCCTGGAAGAGCTGAGGGCTTGGTCAGAGTTACCAGCTTTCTTCAGGGCCTGTAAGATAGAGCTCTTCCACCAGGCGTATGGTTAAGGTAAAGCTGTGGTCCCGGAGTTACCATCGGGATCCCCTAGAACCAATGAGATCAGGACCCTCTCTCCTAATGAAAGAGCTCCGGACTACAAGCTGGACAGGCAAGGAGATGGTGGGCTAATTTTATTGAATTGCAATCTTTTATGTCTGGGGATTCTAAGGGTTGTTGTTTTATTCCTTTACTGTAAACCACTGTGAGTCTTTGAGAGCAGTGGCATATAAGTTAAAATATAAATAAATAAATAAATAAATAAAATATTATTCGTAGGCTCACCAAACCAGAAAAATGGGACATTCTGCTGTTAATACTACTACTCAGCATTTAATTGTGCCAGATATTGTCCCTAATATAGAGGTGTAGGTGTTCTTGACCAGAAGGAATTACAACTTAGAATAGATTGAAAATAAATATATTGCATTAGGGATAGGATAGCCATCTCCGGGTTGGAAAATAGCTGGAGATTTTGAGGGTGGAACCAGAAGATGGTGGGGTTTGATGAGGGGAGGGTCTTCAGTGGTATATAATGCCATGGAGTCCACCTTCAAAACAGTCATTTTCTCCAGGTGAACTTATCTGTGTTGCCTGGAGATCAGTGGCAACCCCAGGATATCTCCAGCCACCATCTAGAGGTTGGCAACCCTAATTAGGGGACAGATGGTTTTTCAGGTTGAGGCATAAGGATATGAATTTATTCTCTTGCAATTAAAAAAAATATACATTCTGTTGTTGTACCCAACTAAGTGTGCTTTCTGTGTGTGCCTAAATTCATCCTCCTCCCAGCATTTCCTTGTCCTTACCACCATGTTTGAAGAGTGTGATATTCTAAAGGCTGTAGAGAGTTCTCCTGCCGTTAAAGATCATTAAGGTCTTCTGTCAAGTGCCAAGTCATGCAAAACCATAGTGATAAGCTCACTCAAAATAATCAAGACAGTCAAACTCGTAATAAAACATAACTCTCTATGGACAGCCAAAGAGACAAACTCCCATAGGGAACAATTTATATTATATTGTAATCAAGTGCATTCATGCCCCCTGAGAAGAAATGATATGTAATTAGAACACTAATAGATGCCAACAAAGGTCTGAATTGCTATCAGCATTCATCTCCAACATGCTTCTGCAGTTTAATGAATTAGCATACTCTCTCATACAGACTCCAGGTCAATGATATCACAGAGACGAATGTTTCTCTTTCAAATCTATTCAACTGTTCTAAACATGCAAGCAACCCATGATCTAAAACAAGGCAAGAAAGTACATTTGTCATTCTAGATTGGGCTTTCTCAATCAGGGTTTTCTGAAACCCTGGGGTATCTTGATGGCCCTGGAAGGGCTTCCTGAATGGGTGAAAGTTAATTGATTTTAATATATTTAAAATTTTTGTTAAGCACCTATCAGGTGATATGACCATATATGGCCATGTCAACCCACCTCCCCACTCCCAAAAGGGCCAGTGATGAACCTGGAGGGGATGGGAAGGGAAGGGACCCCAGATGGGCTTGTACACAGCTATGCTTCCCAACCATATTCTGCATGATGGCACCACTTCTGGGGTTTCTGAAAGCCTGAAGAATGTTTCAGGGGTTTCTCAACAGAAAAAAGAGAGAGAGAAAGGCTGTTCTAGATCGGTGGTCCCCAACCACAGGGCCGTGGCCCGGTGTCGGGGCCATGAAGGCCCTGGCACTGGGCCACGGTTCCCTCTCCCCGCCCCCCCCAACAGTAGGAAACTTCCCAGGCCGAAAGCTTGTGGCCCGGCAAGCTTCTTACTGTGGGAGGGGGGGGGGAGAGGGAAGCAGGGCCGTGCATGCGTGGCATGCGCGGCCGGGCAATCATCCTCTCTGCTGCCGCCGGTCCGCAGCCTGTAAAAGGTTGCGGACCACTATTCTAGATGACAAACCTTGATGATTCATTATAAATGATAGAGATTGTAGGTAGTTCTGGGTAGTTGATACATGCATTGTTTTTGAAGGATTTTTCTGCTGCTTGTCTTAATTCTGCTGCGTTGCTTTTTGAGAATCCTGTTATCTGATTTAACTTTTGTTTTCTGAGAGAAGACTTATAAATGGTTTAAATTGAATCAGTCAACCTATCATTTAGTCTGAAGATTCAAAAGCAAGTAATATAACCAGGGATGGGAAACAGGGGAAGCTGCAGCAGGATCTATGTTGGGATGGAACTGCCTATAGCCCCTCCCCCAAAGGAATGGAGAGAAGAAGGGTAGATTCTTGTCACTGCTCACACCTGCTGTGTCCAGGAAGAGGCCCTCTGGCTTCTGTGGTGACATCATTTCCTGCCCAACTCACACAGGGCAAGGGCCACTCCTTGTTTGGCTCTGTGTGTGAATGTGGGGGGGGGGGATGCTGGGCTTTATGGCATTGATTCTGGGGTTTCAGCTTGAACTGTTGCCCTTGATCGCAGAATCATCAATAAGATTTTGTTATTAGCACATATCACAATGTTTGATATGCTGTTAGCCACACTGGGAACTCAGGGAAGGGCGGCATAAAAATTGAGAAAATAAATACAAATAACATAAAACTGGGTACAGTCGTTCCAGGTCTCACAATCTCTCAGCAGCTCATATCCAACTCTACACACTACCATGATCTATGTTTAAATGGCTGGGGGTATAACATCAGAGCCTGAGACATCTCTCCCCCCTTTTTTGTTTTTTAACCTCCAGCCATTTTTAATTGGTTTCTTTTGTTCGTTTTCTCTGGTAGATTCATGGAATGTTTAAATATTAGTTTTGATCCAGTCATATCTTTCTGTTGCGAGGAAGCATAAAAATATTGTAAGTAAATAATAAGAATGTAAGTAAATAATAAGAAGAAGAGTTGGTTTTTATACCCTGTTTTTCACTGCCTGAAGGAGTCTCAAAGTGACTTACAATCACCTTCCCTTCCTCTTCCCACAACAAGACACCCTGTGAGGTAGGTGAGCCTGAGACAGCTCTGGACGGCTTGGTCAGAACAGCATTATCAGGGCTATGATAAACCCAAGGTCACCCAGCAGGCTGCATGCGGAGGAGCAGGGAATCAAACCCGGCTCACCAGATTAAAAGCCCCCCACTCTGAACCGCTATACCACACTGGCTACCCTACAAGCATACATTTTCCAGCAATGATTCCAGGAGTTGTTGTGTCTTTTTCCTGGTGCAACCTGTTTAGCTACATAATAATTCCCTACCCAGTCACGGGCACAGATGAAGAGCACTTATAGTGGGAAAGAATGTGAAGCAGTCCCAAAGGTTCGTAACAGAAGCCCTTCTATGCCTTAAGAGCATTCCACCGACAGAGAGTTTTCTGAATTATGAGTATCCCTGAGGATATATTAGTTAATAGCAGGACCATTCAGTACTAACTTAATTTCTATGGAATGAGAAAGAAAATCAACTACAGTTTTCTTTTTCTTTTTTTGAAAAAAAGAAAGGAACATTTGCGATCAGAAGGAAAGATGCAGTATATGACATAGGAACTGCAGTTTGGAAATGGGAAGAGGCCAAATTACAGATTTTTTATGTTGGCCCATTGTGTTATACTCTAGGGAGAAAGGAGTAAACTGAGATGCGATTGAGGTCGAAGGCAAAGAAAGGTACACAAATATTGTATGATATTAATTTTAAATGTAAAAGTCTACTGAGGGGGCAGGAAGGCTGAAGCACTTGTCTAAAAGAAAGGTCAGATACAAATATAGATATATTTGTCTATGTTTTACTTCGCTTTAGGCAGAGTTCAAGGAAGGAATGTTTGTTTTCAAGTTTGGATTGTGATTTGAGATGGAACTCCAGTAGCTCAGCCAAGTGATCTTTCTGTCTTGCACCAGGCAACTGGTATGCTTGGACTGTGTCTTCACCATCCACATATCCTACCCTGCTTAAAAGTGGATAGAATTTAATCATTTTGTATTTTTAAAGTTTATTTATTGTATCTTTTGTACTGTTTTTATCAGATGTATATTCCATACTGTTAGGCACTCCGAGCCCCCTTTGGTGAAGAGGTGTGGGATTTGGGTTGATAGGTCCCTCTTGGCAACCCGTGGTGGAGGGGAAGACGAACAGGAGCAGCGGGGTGGCCAATGGACATGGAAGTGACCTCAGCATCTGGGACGTCAGGGAGATGCTCTGGTATTTGGGCAAATACTCTCTGATAAATTTGGCTTCAACCATAGAGTTTTTGTCCAACTACCAGCGCATCGCCCTGATGTCCTGGTTGTGACGATGTCAATTCCAGGTCACATGAACAGTGATGTAATATGGCGTTGCATGTTGGATGGATCTCCCTCTTTGTAGGGGTATGTTTCTCCTGCCAGCCAACTGATCAGTGATATGGAGGTGGGGCCTGGCAGCAAGGAACTGTCACCTCTACCAGGGAGTCTGGCAACCTTAAGTGGATACATATTTGATTAATAATAATAATAATAATAATAATAATAATAATAATAATAGCACACATGCTGATGGGATATAAAGGAAGGAATAGGAGAGATGAGTAAGATACAAAAGAACACAAATCTATGAAGACTGTTATTTCAGGACTGTTGTCCTGAACCTTTCTCTTAATATTAATGTTGATTTGCAAGACATTTCAACGACATGACTCCACAGATAACTTTGGGGCTGAAAAAGTTCATCCATCAGATATTATCTTGCTATTGTTTATATGAGACCTACAGAATTTATCCATTCTACTTGATGTGGATCTTTCTCGTCTTTATAAACCTCTCTGCAACAAACATTTGTTTGCCTTCTTCCAATTTACACTTGCATCTTTTCACCATAAGCAGTCAGGAGCCACCTGTCTTTGTAGAAAAAGAAGAGTTGGTTTTCCTACCCCATTTCTCACTACCCAAAGGAGTCTCAATGCCTTCCCTTCCTCTCCCCACAACAGACACCCTGTGAGGTAGGTGGCTCTTAGAGAGCTCTGAGAGAACTGGCCCGTGAGGCCATCTAAAACAGGACTGTGACTAGCCCAAGGCTGCATGTGGAGCACTGGGAAATCAATATTAATGGCAACAGAATGGAGAGCCAATAGATTGTAAATGGTTTTTCTCATGGGTTGTGGCCTCCCTTTCTATTTACATCAACCTCTGATTCATCCCTTCATTATAATTTTCTTTGGGAATGGTGGTGGGAAGTGCTGTCAAGTTGCAACCGACCAATGGGAGGGTTTTCAGGGGAAGGAACAAAATAGGTGTTTTACCATTGCATACCACTGTGTAGAGCTGCTGAACTTCCACGGTGGTTTTCGATTCAAATACTTAGCAGGGCTGAACCCACTTTGCTTCTGAGATATGACCAGGCTAGGCTGGGCTATGCAGGGTCTATTCCGCACACATTGGATAATGCACTTTCAGTGTGCTTTTGCAACTGGATTTTCTGGCGCATAAGAGGAAAATCTACTTCTAAAGTGCATTTATTTAACATGTGTGGAATAGGCCCCGGTCAGGGCTATAGTTTTCTTTATTATATTTAATCTGGCACACTTACACACACCCTGTATTTCATGGCCCCTGGACAATGCTTTTTATTTCTATGCCTTCTACCTAAATTGGCAGCACAGTGAGAATCTACTAATTGCAGCTGGGGGGTGGGGTGGGCCCTAGTGTACAACACCTTATGCCGGAATAAAATTTTGTTAGCTAGGCACAAGATTGCTTTTGCAGTTTGCTCTTTCTGCTACAACTGAGCAACAAGGCTCACTCTTTCTAGAATGACCCCCATACATGTGTGAGAAAATCGAACACTGAAATGAGTTGCGGGATTGTTATCCCCCGGTAAGTGATTTTGTAGTAAATCAATTAAAAAAACAAGTTAATGACAGAATTACAGCCTTTGTGGCAACCTTTGTTGTTGTTGTTGTTGTTGTTGTTGTTGTTGTTAGATTTGTTACTCGCCTCTCCCTGGAGGCTTGAGACAAGTTACAGCAGATAAAACCCCCAATAAAAACCCTATACAATAAAAGCACAAAATACATAAACATATTTAACACAGTAAGCCAAGATAAACCAAGATGCAGCAAGAACATGTAAGACTAACTAATCCACCCCTGATATCCATCCTCGGGGTGGGGGGGAGGAAGATAAGGGTGCCAGTTGTTCACTGCTACTGCTGCTATAGCTGCTATGGGGGGGGCAGATCGATCTCATGGCCCAGCCTCATCCAGCGACCATGCGGAAGAGCTCTGTTTTGCAGGCCCTATGGAACGTTGAAAGCTCCTGCAGGGCCCGCAGCTCCTCCGGGAGCTCATTCCACCAGGTAGGGGCCAGGACTGAAAAAGCCCTGGCCCTGGTCGAGGCCAGGCAGGCTTCTCTGGGGCCGGGAACAACCAATAAGTTCGTACCCAAAGAGCGTAAGGCCCTGCAGGGGGCATAGAACGACAGGCAGTCCCTTAAATAAGCCGGGCCCTGTTGTGATTTAAATGCCAAATTCATGAATTGCCCTGAGTTCTACACATTCCAAAGGGATTCTAGAGTATGTCAGTAGCATACAGAATTTTCTGCACTGTGATCAGAAAATGCAGTTGTTAGAGAAAGCTGGGTAGGAGGAGGGAAAATTATATATTAAAAGTAAGTATATGTCAAAAGAAAAGACAGCTATAATAAAGCATTAGCCATTCACCATCTGAAACTGCAGTTTCAACTGTCAAAGGGATGCCATGAATTGAAGATTCAGCTTTTCCTCCTGGCATTAGTCATTTCAGGAAAATTGCACTAATTGTCAGTCTTGATTGAAAAAAATATTTTCCACCGGCTTCCTCCTTCTATCCTCCCTTGCTTTCTTTGCATACCAGAAAGATCATTTAGCAAAAGTGGTGCGAAAATATATATTATGCTAGGTAGAGGTCTGCCACTAAAAACAACGAACCCTTCCTTGAAGTCCCCCCACCCCAGTGAACATATAAGATGACGTGTCATGACATCACCTTCTGTAATGTCCTGCTTTCACAAATGGCAGCCAATGATGGATGGAAAATACACAATGTGCTGGCATCATGGGGTGGCCATTTTCAGCACCATCGAGCAGTTCTGCCTTAAATTTTAAACATCAGGGTGATAAAAAAGGGCCTAAAATTCAAATTTTATTATAGGTTTATGGACAGGAAGTAATTTTTACATGTTAGAAAATAATTGTTAATGCCAGGAGTGACAATCGTCTCCAAAAATTAAAGGATACAACTTCACATTTATTTATTTAAATATTTAGATTTCACCTTTCCTCCTTGTATACGGCAGGGACTCATGGCAATTGTAGTCCATGGAGACATCTGGAGAACCAAAGTTTGGCCACCCCTGCCCTCAGCTACGGTATGCTGTGGTATTCCCTGGTAGTTGGGGTGTTTTACCATTAATCCAATATTTTTTTTAATTCAAGGTTTTGGGGTTTATTAAAAGGAGAATATTGAACTGAGAGCACAACTCTGTCATATGCAAACAGATTTAGTTACTTGGAGCAGCGGTCCGCAAGCTTTCGGCCACTGCGGACCGCTGCTCCAGAGTGGGGGGAGAGGGCGGCCTGGGGGCCCTAGCACGCGCGGCAGCCCCAGTGCAAACGCGCATGCGTGGACTGCCGCGCATGCGCGTTTGCGCCCGGCAAGGGTGCAAATGTGCGTGCGAGACAGTCCGCGCGTGCGCGTGCGCCGCCGCCATGCCGGCGGCTGCGGCTCTCCCTCCCGGCCCCTCTGGGCCGCCAGCAAATTGGCCGCTAAAGTGGCCGATTAGCTTGCGGCTCAGCAAGCTTCTCTTCCCTCCCCTCCCGAAACAAGAAGCTTGCCGGGCCGCGAGCTAATCGGCTGCTTTGGCGGCCGATTTGCTCGCGGCCTGGTGAGCTTCTCGCTTCGGGGGGGGAAGGAAGAAGGAGCCGCGGCCCGGCGCCAAGGCCTTCGCAGCCCGGCACCGGGCCGCAGCCCGCGGGTTGGGGACCACTGACTTGGAGTATGAGCCTTTCTGCTCTCTGACAAAGACCCAGAGGTAACCATTTTAGTTGCCAGAGTTTTAACTAAGATGCTTTTATAATATGCTGCCTACCTTGTATTTTATCTTTTATAGTTTATTTAATCATTTTAAGATCTGTTTGGTTATGTAACCCCATGCCCTATTTTATTATTTTGTTGAAATTTTAAACCCTATTTTTATATGTCTTATACATATTTTATGCCAATAAATGGTTACTGACTGACTGACTTACTATGAGCCTTAAAAAGGGTTACATTATTTTATTGAAGTGACAGAACTTGGAAGGGTATAACTTCTCCTTAGGATGACACTGTTGGTTAAGCTACTACAGAAGCATAGATTCAATTCACTCTTTAGTTCTAGGGCTGCCACCCACCAGGTGGCACCTGGATATCTCCCACTATTACACTTGATCTCAAGTGACCAAGTTGATCTCAGGTGACCAAGATCAGCTCATCTGGAGAAAATGGCTGATTTGGAATGTCATTCTATGGCTGAGATTCCATTCCTCCCCAAACCGTGCCTTGCTCTACCCACACTAATCTCCAGTTGTTCTCTGACCCAACCCTATAAATCTAAAACTTCCCAAGATGACTCAATAGCTTTACTGAGAATTATCTTACTCCATTTCATGTCACTTTCATTCCTCAATGCCCTGTCTTTATACATGTCCCATAGACAGCTGTTCCATCCTTCTAAAATTGTACCTTGACTTCATATTATAGTTTTCAGAAAATAAATGAGCCTTGAATTCTGGGGATCCAATCCATGCACCCACACACTAAGACCGTTTATGCACTGGGAACTTCACTGCCCCAGCTCCCATGCAGGAGCACAAATCGGGGGCGAATAAGGTGCACCAGGCCAAATCCTCCCCAATGTGGGTACAGGAAGAGGTGGAGCAACCTGCCACGACTAAAACTCCAGCCTGCAGTCTGGCATGAAACCTCCAGTGCGTAGACGGTCTAACAGACACACTGGTAATTTGATGAAGTCTGCCATGTAAGAATTGATGGTGGAAACTTGAAAATCCGATTGTGACGTAACCAAGAACAACAGCTGCCTGATGGGAACTGGTAGACAAAATTAATAGGATTTCTAGGTGAACAGGCTTAGACGTGCACCAGCTCACTGTTATACAATTCTCAGTCATGATCTTGTACCATTTATCAAATATACAGGCCCTGATGTAGTAAAATTTGTTTCAGAGCAAGCAGATGTTACTGGAACAGACTCTCTAAAGCCTGTGAATTGTATTATAACAGGTCCCATTAGAAACAAGTTACAACTAATTTAAGCCCCCTTGACTTAATGAATGGCTAAGTTTAGTTTGAACAGGTCCATTCTTTTCTTCACTGTTGTCATGGCAGTGGATAGAAAAAAGACTTATTCTATACAGAACTGTTATAGCAGAAGCATATTATGCAATGGATAAATTGCATTTTGCTGCATTTTGACATTTACCAATGTCACAGAGAATAAAATAGGTGTGTTTTTGTTTTAAAACCAATAATCAGAATGAGTAAATTAAAGTGAGAATAACTTTTTTTCTGAAGTAACCACATTCATCAACCTAACTTGCAACAAAGCATAATGGGCTGGATCCAGTGACCTTTCGTGCTGGGGAAAAAGAGATGACAGGGTCCCCAAAGACTTTGTGCTTAAGATCATGGGACTTGCATGGATAAAGTCTACATGAAATGGCAGGCTACAGAATCATGCAGTTGTGCACAATGCAGGAAACTCACAACTACCTACCCCCCCACACACAATGACCTCAGTTTCATCACCAAATGATTTCCCCCTCCCCCCTACCAAAAAAAACCCCCAGAATTCCTAGCCAGTCTGGCCTGGAGGAAATTTGCATCTTGACCCCAAAGTGCCAATCGGCATTTCCCTGGGCCACAAGAGCCAAGCACTGACTCAACCCTTCCTGCTCACCCACTCAAAATCTGCCTGAGTTTACAGAATGAGCATTTCAATTAGATGGCTAGCCTCTACTTAAAAACTTCCAAGGAAGGAGAACTCACTACTTCCCAAGGAAGCACATTCCACTGAGGAACTGCTCTAACTGACAGGAACTTCTTCCGAATGTTTAGCCAAAAATATTTTTTAAAATTAATTTCAACCCATTGCAACAAAAACAAAGGTGCAAGTTGGCACCATTTTGCAAAGTCCACATTTTTGGAAAAGGAGAAGGGAGTAAAGCATGATGGAAGGCCACCTCCATTGGACGCAGTGTGGAAAGCATGTTGCAAATTTCATCCTGGGAAATGGGAGGAAAGCCCAAATGTGGAAAGGCTGGAGTTGACTCACAGCATTCAAAGGAAATCCAAAGCGAAGCTAAAACAAGATATGTCTCCTAGTGCGGAAAGTGTCCTACAGTGACCCTAGGCTGCAACTCCTATTCCTCATCACGTAATCTGATTTTGCCACATTGAGCATGATTTCCTATACAAGACTGATAAGTAGGACAATTTCAACCCACTCTTCATCACCTGTTACAATTTCACATTCTTCTCCCCATAATGGTCCTACCACATCCTTACTTTCTCTTATTTTGAACATAACTAAATAACACTTTTTTGTTGTGTTTAACATTTCTCGCTAGCCTAAGCTTGCACTGAGCTTCAGCTTTTCTAACACTCTCTCTACAAGCACTGGTTATTTGTTTATATTTATCCTTTATATAAGGCAGTTCTTCCATTTCCTAAATGGGTCTTTTTTCTTAATGAGATCATTTGAAAGCTGTTTATGGAGGCATCCTGACTTTTTAAGGCTCTTCCTGTTTTTCTTTCTCAAGGGAATTGTTTATGATTGTGCCTTCAGTATTTCACTTTTAAGAAACTCTCAACCTTCTTGAACTTCCATCTCAAGTTATTCTGACCATTCAGCATAACTTTCGGTTTGTGAAAATTAGCTTTCCTGAAGTCCAGCCTATGTCTGATTGAAAGATGAACATTCAGCTAGATTTTTCTTCTGCTATCACACACAAAAAGGTTTCTGAAACTTAGAATATGTACAGATGGAGCCACCTTTAAGCAAGAAACAGGAATGTCTAGACATGAATTTATAAAGAAGAGGAAAAATTCCAATGAACTGCAGCAAAACAACAAGTACAGAGTGTAAAAACAGTGTTTTGTGAACTGACCATTATGCTCAAAGTACATTACTTTCTGTCCAGCTATTCCATCTCAGGATACTGACTGCTGCCTTTTTAATTTTTTTCATCTCTTTAAATGCAGGAGTCATTCCAAAGCTCCTTTTCTTGATTCATTTTCTCCCTACTACAGTGCACGTTTAGTCCAGACCAGTGATCTTCAGCCTGTGGGATGGAACCTTCTGGTAGGTCACAGAACCCAACTTCTGAATTATGATCTCCTACAGAGCTATTTTTTTAACTGCTACTGGGCATACAAAAGGAGCAAGGGTTCTATGCTTACCACCTCTCTTTGCATGCATATGTAGAGGAACAGCAGGATTGGGACATGGTATCAGTGACATGTCTACATTAATTCCAGAACTTACAGGAAGTGACATGATCACATCATAATGTTGGGGCTATGCTCTGGTATTTGGTCAAAAACTGTATGGTAAAAATGGCTCCTACCATAGAGTTTTTGCCCAAATACCAGATAGTTTCCTGGATGATGTTTTGATGTCACTTCTGATGCATTCCAGAAGTAATGTTGCCACATCACCAGCAGTGAAGCCTGAACCTCCTTGTAAGTCCCTCCACCAGCCTACTGATCGGCCGAGGGGGAGTGGCGTCTCATGGCAGGGGACACACTAGCAGGGTTTGACAATCCTACTTACAAAAAGGTTAACACACACACACATATAAACATATACTCTTCACACACAATACATACTCCCTTAGACCATTTACGCACTGGGAACTTCACTGCCCCAGCTCTCGTGCAGGAGCACAAATCGGGGGCGGATGAGGCACACCAGGCCAAATGCTCCCCCGTGTGGGTGCAGGAAGAGGTGGGGCAACCGGCCGTGACTAAATCTCCAGCCTGCAGCCAAGCAGCCCCCTCCACCAGTTGGTTCTCCAGTGTCCTCAAGCTTACAATAAGAAGTCTTCTTCTCCATCACTGTGGTCTCATTTCTTACCCTCCTCTGTCATATGACTCTGATATCTGATAATTTCTTGTCATGTGATTGAACTCAATATATTCTGTGCTGCAGCCTGAGCATTAAAAGTATGTCCTAGGTCCGTATAGGCTGAAGACAACTGATCTATCCCAAACCTATTGCTGAAATATAACCTGTTTAGGACAATCAGACTGACCTAGCAGGCTAATCCAGAGCTCTAAATATTCTATATCCCCTTGAAAGTCAGGTGAGTTGATTCAGATGTAACATTTGCTACTTTTAAAGCTATCTTGTGAGCTCACGAGAAATCATCAGTACAACAAATCATAAAGTGAATGACTTGTGCCCGTGACAAAATCAGCTAAACCGGGCCACCCAGAAGCAAAGCAGAAATTTCTACACAGCCAAAGGACTTTCCGGAGTGCAGAAAGTTATGACTTTGTACATGAACCTCCAGGAAAGGGATAGACAACAACAAGAAAAAAGGGCTCCAGGAGGCACAAAATGTTGGAATATTGAGAATCAACTGAAGGGAAAAGGATGGAGAGAAATGCACCTTAGAACCCTGGATGGTAATTTTTGTTTGGAGGGGAGGTATAGATTTCTGAATTATTCACTTAGCTTACAATTCCTCACAGCTCCCATGTTGTTCAAACCAATTAAAAAGTTAATATTGCCCAATATCTAGAAACAATGATGCTTCTATATTTTCACAGAGGACATATGTGTAGGTTAAAAGCACAGTCACACAGAATTGTCTATCCAGTGTACTACCTGCACAAGCCATTCTTGGCTACATTTATGCCAACCACCAATATAAAGGATGGACAGTATAAAGGAGTCTCACAGTGGAGACTCACTGTTGCAAGTGTTTGTGCACACACAAACACTTGCAACATTACTAAGTTGCTTTGGCTCTAACTTTGGTAGTATTTTTTCCCAATTAAGAGAAATACTGTTGGTTACTCTAGTCTAAGACACCTTTTGTAAGGTCTAGCTCCCACAGGTGTTACTCTATGTGGCTGAGTCAAAAATAACTCAGGCTGGTCAGATACAGGAGAAAAATGGCTATATATGAATCGGTCTTAACCATCAACAATTTAATACAAAAATCCTCCAAACATTCCATTGGTAATACAATGCTTCAGAAGGAACAAGATCTCTGTGATAACGTCATGAAGCTGGAAGAATCTATGGGATGTATCCTATGAATTTGTTCTGCTAATAGTAGGAGGTTCAAGCTTCTGGACTCAGGTCCAAGACACTCTTGCACACTTGGAAGAGCCTTGTACATCAAGGGAAGGCACCTTTCATTGGAGGAAGGAGCTACCATTAGCGGAATAATCCCTAGACTTCAAAGGGATTGAAATGCTAGAAACAACCCAGTGGGAAGGGATTGTTCCTTCCTTCCTTCCTTCCTTCCTTCCTTCCTTCCTTCCTTCCTTCCTTCCTTCCATCCATCCATCCATCCAATGTTGTCATTTGAGGTGATCCCCATGCATACAGATCTTCCTACATTTCTTGCAGAACAGATGGAAATGTACATCTGTACCCATTAGTCCAGAAGCCAACTGTCATACACAGCACTTTGACATGGCTGATAATAGCAGGATTAAGTCTGCATGCCTAAATCTTATACAGAAACCTATGCAGTATTTACAGTACTGTGCAGAGATTAACTGCCCACAGTCCTGTGGATTTAAGCACCGGTTAACTTCAGATCAGGCTTAATCATGCAGAACTATGGGCGGCATAACAACCATAGGTGGTAAAAAAAAAGCCACAAAGGTACACAATCTGAAAATCAAGCAATAATTTTCATCATATACTAAAGTCTATATTTAGAAGTGTTATTCCATCGGAATGATGGCATGGCTATTATTTAAAAGTATTGCAAATACTTCCCCTCCCAACTGCTTTGAGAAGCAAATTCTCTTAATATCTCTGCTATGACCTTAGATGCTTGTATGTATGAATTCATAGTCCTCGCCACCTGAATATAAATGCCCAGTCCCTGAGCTGCCTTGGTAAAGCACAAGTATCCAGTGTCATCAGTATGATCATTAGAAAAATGGATATAGATGATGATGTGAGTGAATAAAATAGTATTAACATTTCACATATAACAAGAAGATATTTTTATCTTCACTACCACTACCACCACTGCTACTACATCAACTACTACAATTACTACTATATACAAATTACTTCTGTGCCATCTGGAGCAGTAGTCCCCAACCTTTCTGAGGCTGGGGACCGGCAGGGCATCGGGCCGCGCCCGCGCATTGCGCATGCGTGAATGCGTCATGCGCAATGCGCGGCCCGGCCCTGATTCCCTCTCCCCGCCTTCCCGCAGTAAGAAGCTTCCTGGGCCGCAAGCTTGCGGCCTGGGAAGTTTTTTACTGCAGGGGGGGGACGGGGAGAGGGAGCCGCGGCCCGCAGTTTGGGGACCACTGATCTGGAGCATTATTAGAATGTACGTGTGTGTGTGTGCGGAGGGGGGGGTTAAGGGCTCAGTAGTAGAGCATCTGCTTCCCATGTAAAAGGTCCCAGGTGGATTCCCCTAAGAGAAAAGAATCAGGTAGCAGGTGAGGTGAAAGACCTTTGTCTGAGACCCTGGAAAGCTATTTTCAGTCTGAATAGCAATACTGAGGTCATTTCCGAACATCTGTAAAAATAGCGTTATGACAATATAATCGTGCCTCCCGGCCTCTCCTCGCCTTTTTCCTATCTCACTCTTTTCTGCTGCCTTTTTGCACTTCTCACATTCCACGTGCCTGCTTGAAATAGTGGAAGAGAGCAACACGCTTTACACACGACTCTCTTCCGCTTGTCAATCAAGCCAGGCAACCAATCCTATTTCTCAAAATTTTTAAGGGCCCGTGATGCCCACTATTCTGTTTTTAAATTTAATTATTCTCCATCTAAACACCTATGCATCTAATCATAGATGAATAGGTGCTTTTTTAATTGCCACACCTTATGGCAGTGGTTCTCAACCTGGGGGTCGGGACCCCTTTGGGGATTGAACCACCATTTCACAGACGTCGCGGCAGGGCAAGCAGCTTGGCCGGGGGGGGGGCCATCCACACAACAGCCTTGTGGGGTAGGTCGAGACAAAGCATTCATCTTGTCTGGAGCAGCAGAAAAGAGGAAGATCAGCATGGTGGGAGAAGAGGCAGAACTTAACTGAGAAATCCCAGGAAAAAAAACAATTTATATACAATCATGAACAATGGATCTTCATGCCATTGTTCAGTTTCAGTTTAATTTCTGTGAAAGAACACTTGCATAATTTTATGGTTGGGGGTCACCACAATATGAGGAACTGTATTAAAGGGTTGAGAACTACTGCCTTATGGAAACACGAGTCTTGATACTTAAAAAAAGCCCTTGTTCCTGATCTTGGAGGGGGGAATTTATAGAGGCATGCTTTGTGTAACAACTTTTAGGAAAAATAATGTTTGCTTTGCCTGCACCCTTTTACACCTATCCGTTGCTCCAGGCAGTTTGCTTTAAAAAAAGAACATTTCTGTCCGTGGGAGAAGGGAGAGAGAGGCGGGTGCGAGGGCAGGACACTGGGATAGCACTTATTCACCTCCATACTTTTCTTTGGTTGGTGGGCTACTACTTGCTCTCCGTTAGATAGGGCTACACAGGTTGGGGAATCCACTTTTGGGGATTCATCAACTAGCACTTTAAAATGGAGCATGTAGCTGGCCGTTTACTGCCCAGACGCTGCATGTTGGCGACATCATATGGAGGGGCTGGAATATAACAACAATGAAAGGCTGGCATTTATCTATTTTTAATGGGTGCGGAAATCCCCAGAGCTTAATGGATTCAGTATGAGGCAGCTTCAAGTACCCATGTGAATAGTGGAGCATGTTGGACTCACTGTTGTTTTGCTTAAAATAAAAAGTGCCTGTGATGGGACATATCAACATTTGCTAGTAATAACAGCAGCAGTCTCTTCTAGAAAATCTTGTTCACCTCTGCAGATCTTATTGAGAAACCCCTGAAAACATTTCAGAACTCCCAGGAGGATACTCTGGACCAAAACTGGAAAACTACTAGCTCCAACCAGCTTTTCTGATAGCAAAGAAGGGAGGAGCAGTCCTCTCTGACTAACAAAAAAGGTGATGCTAGGGATCATGGGTCTGGCATAGACAAACAGCCATATATAATGACAGTTGCATTAAGGATGAGAACTGAGCAAGATTAGGGAATAAATAATGGCTGACCCCAAATCACTGAATTTCCAACTTCCCCTTAAAAATCTGAGCACTTAAAATGCAATCCAGAACAGAGTCTCATACTTCTAAGCCCAATTAATATAGTAGATTTCTCCTGAGTGTATTGAACTGTTATTCTGTATATTACACATTCTATTACTATTACCCTTTGTAGAACCCAGTGTACTGCCATGGGGAATGTAATAAAACATCAGTAAAATGCATGCAACTGATGGCTATGATTTTTACAATATGCAAAGGTTTCAGGCAAAACAAAAAACCTCTTTGCAAACAGCAAGATGCTAAATAAATAAAATTGTAATGCATGAAATACATAGTGTACACTACAGAAAGCAATTATAGAAGAACGCATACTTTACTGCAAGACATTTTTATAGTAAGCCAACTTCTTTTCACATAAAAAAATTTATCTTACTAAACATGAACATAAAAATGGAAAATGCATTTAGCTAAATACACTGGTTCAATATTGACAAGAAAACTTAACTATACAATTTACATAGATAATAACAGGTTTGTAAATAACCCATTTGCCTCGTGGTCTACGGTGAGGAAAAACTGCCATCAAGAGACCTGAGTGGGAAGTTTCACAAGAGTCTTTTGTTTTTTTAATTTAGACCACCAGTGACTTTACATAGGCATGTGTATTCAGGTAGACTAGTAAAAAAGAACTGCATTATGTGCGTACTGCCAAACAAGTGGAACAAAAATCAGCTATGGAGAGGGAGACCCAGGGGGTCCCATAACTTCAACAAACAGCCCCAGGTTTTATCAGGGAAATTTCATACATACCACAATGCCTGTAAAATTTACTTCATATACAATATTTTTTAAAATACTTTCAAAAGATTTTTTTAAACAATATTTATACATTTTATTTAATTTTAAAAGCCCTTAAAATAAGTAACAAAAATCCTGTCTTTTTGCTGGCTTATGGTATGATGCCCCCATCATATAACAAATCATGCCACAGAAATCTTAATCTGGTTCCACGATGAGTTTTTTTTTTTCAGTTTTCCCAACTTTTTAAATATAAGAACTAACTAAAGATCAATTGCTCAATTTAGGGAAATATAACACTGAAACTTGTGAAATTTTCTCAGTGTTGCAAGTTCACTTGTTTAATGCATTAAGATAATATATTTATTAAAATATTTCTCTCTTCTTACCATGTCACCTACTTATTGTACATCTTATTTGGACTTTAAAATATTAACAGTGCCATCTTGAGCAGGATTATACCTTACAAGCCTATTCTTCAAAGGACTTAATATTGTGTAACTCTGTTTAGGATAGTAATATGAATTTTATGCTTACTCTTTTCCAGTTACTTCACTATAAGCTAACCCTGAAAAAAAGCATGTTACATGACTAACATTGTTCCATTACTTAATCAACAGGTGGAGGGAATGGGCACTTGGGACTTGGCATAGCATAGAATGCGTTAAACTAGGACCTGGGACAGTTAGATTTCGGATAGCTCTACCATGGAAGTTTATGGGATGACCTTGGGCCCATCACATTATCCCAGCCTAACCTCAAAGGGGTTATCATGAAGATAAAGTGGCAATGTGATAATCCACTATGGGTCCCAATTAAGGAGAAAAGCAGGAGAGAAATAAAAAAAATAAGGAAAACCCGCTTGAAAATAATTTACATCCCATGTGGGGACCTGGTTTCTCAGCAGTAAAGCCAACTGATATCAGTTGATCGATCTTGGAAGTGAATGCACTTTGGAGTTGCATCGTAAGTATTTCTAAACCCAAATATGGTGAGAATTGATAGTAATGTTTTATACATAACAATAAATGATTGCAATTTTTATGAACAGGCTGAGATTTGACGAAAAGATTGACTAAAAACAAGAAAGTTGCAAATCATCCTTCAGTTTACATTTCAACTACATGTGTTAAAGATCCATATATTAATATCCATTAAAACTACTGACTTGAATTTAATCTGGTTTGCCCCCTTCATTCAGAACTTTCCCAGAACCACTTCCTGATTCTAGCAAGCCAATACAGTTTCTCTCAGAGCCTGCCAACCTGAACAACTAACCTATAATGATAATTTACTAATACAAGAGGAAAGTTACTAGCAGCAACAAACATTTATCCAATTAATACAGATTAAAAATTTAAAACACAACGAATTACCCAATCTAAAATTTATACCTACACATGTTTATTTAAATACAACATGCAAGACTTACTAAAAGACAACATTCTAAAACATTTTGTATTTTACAAAACTGCACTATTCTTTTTAAAAATGTTTTTTAAAAAACATTGGGGAATAATTTACCTTTTTAAAAAAAAGGCTGGTAGATGATGGCAACAATTGTGTTTATATTCAACAGTAAATTTCCATCAGCTAGACCTACTAACTGCTGGAGGTATTCTTCCCTTACCTGGAAACAGAAGAGTTAAGGCTAATAATTCTTTTAAAGAAAGAACTCTACAGACTTACACTACAAGTGACAACATTTTAAATATGAGGTTCAAAAAAGAAAAAAAAATACTGAATATTACTTTATGCTTTGTGTGAAGATTCAAAGGAAAGAATCATATAATTTAATTATCTCTTGAACATATCTGGACTAGATATGGGTATCTTCTCCATATCATGAAAAGAGAACATAGGACCAAAGGAACATTTTCCTTATGAAGAATCTATCTAAGCATGCTTGCATTTATTGACTTCGACCCTCTTTATGGAACCTCTACAGTCTTTCAATAACTGGATGAAAACTATCTTTTGTCATATACCAATCCTTATATTTTAACATGGTATACAATGACCACTAATTTATTTGCTAGCCATCTCGATTATTTCCCCCCTACATAACTGCAAGTATTATATACTGCATGGACTCTAGATATACTTTATCCTTCTTTCCAGGCATGTCAAAGAACTGGGGGGAAATCTGATATTGGTTGTTTGTTTGTGGTTGTTTGTCTATATTTACAACAATGTAATCTAATCCCTTGTTATTTTCATTAGGTATGCTAGCCCAAATTCCCGCAAGTATCATATTTGATAGAAAAATAATCCAAGGAACCCTTTAAAAATGGCAAATCAGAATTACCTTTATTTTAACGTTGGAAAGAAAAATAACAGAGTTCCAAAGAAACATAGCGTATCTGGACTGTATAAGGAATCCGGGTAACAAATGCCTAGCTTAATATTAATTAATTAATATTAAGATTGCCTAGCTGGGGCTGCTGTTGGTCAGTCACAGCATTTAGCAGTGATAAACATCACTGTACTGTTTGTACTTCCAAAAAGAAAAGAAAAAGATTAATGGTCTGCAGCCACCACTATCATTAGTACCATTATTAGAGTAATAAGTTGATGTTGTCAAGTAATTTGTTTAGCTATGACATCGCAACATTAAAAAAAAGAATATCCATACGTTGCACATTTAGTACAATAGATCCTAAAGCTATCTTTTTTTTTCATAAGTCATTGCTAACTTTACAGGTGTTGTGTCATATCCTAGAAGGCAGCCAAAATGACTGTTTCCGTATTGCTCCCTGAAGTACTTTGTTAATGAAAAGACCTTGTAAGCATGAAGGATAGAATGAATTAAACCTTTTAAAGGGGAGAAAAAGGGAAGACGCATGTTCTGGAGAGATCCTAGTCACTGTTACAGCAGCAATGATAACAACTCTGCCACACCAAACAAAAATTCAAAATATCGCCAGATGAAGGACATTCTCAGAGGCAAAAGATGGAACAGCTTTCCTATGACACTAATTTTATGGTCCGTTTTGCTTTGATTGAATGCACCTGGAGCAGGAGAGAACCACCATTTTTGCTCTAGGAGTATACATTACACTGTGCATACAGAGAAAGAGAGAGAGAGAGAGAAGGGGGAATAACAGAAATGTAAACGCACAAATGCCCAGCACATCTGGTGTATTAACTTGTTCAAGTACAGTAAAGAATCCTGAGATGGTTATTACATAAACAGCCTTTGCTTGGCGAGGGTCACACTACTGATGGTCACAGGGAGCTGTCAGAAGAGACACACTGAAGGAAGCATATAAAGCTTGATTGTCCGGATGGAGAAAGACATAGGGCACAATTGGTGCCAAGGCTGAAGACGTGGTGTTACGGAAAGCCTGGAGGGGTTTTCCAAAGGGTGGATGAGAAGGAAGGAAGATGACGATCACAAGTCACAGAAAAATGAATGAGCCTGTTTGCAAGAAAAGGGTGTAATGGGGAAAGGGAAATGGGGTTCCCCCACACTCAGACCCCGGGGATTCTCCACCCTTAACAGATGCAAATTCTTAAAGGAACAGAGCACTCAAAATGCCTATATTATGTTATCTCTTTTCTGATCCTGAAATGACAAACTGAAGCTCATGGGTGGTGGTTATCGCTGTCTTCAAAACATGTATTTGACCATTCGTTCACAGGAAACAGTTTCAATGGATGTCTTCATTAAACCTTACATGGAAATTGACCGATGTTTCTCAATTTGTCCTGTGGTGATAATTCTCCAAGCTCCTTCCTCGCAACTACAACTTCTCCGTTTAAATTATCGACACCAGCAAGGATTATTTGGTTTGCTTGAGGCACAAATTATCTTTCACACTCCATAAATTTATTTTCACTGCTCTTCGGTGGCTTTCAACAACCACTGAGTACTGCAAATAAGACCGGAGTCCCTAGGAACTGCATTGACAACATACTGAGGTTTCTGAGATTTCTGGCCATATTGAAAGGGGGAAGAAATTGTGAATGACAAAGAGCATGTTGAGGGATTCACCGAATATTCTTACAGCATATTTTTTTTTTCTGGGACTGTTCTTGTCTATTAGCATCTACAACCCTCTGCTCTAGAGAGCAAGACCAAAGGATCTAAATCTCGGGCGCTTTAGTTTCAGAGACTTGGACGGAAGAGAGGGGAGAATCTAGTTATCATATCTGAAGGGCAACAGATTGTGTTGTACTCACAGACCATTTACAACCCACACGGTTCAAACCAAGTATTTGTAGGAACACTAGCTATCAGTGCCACCCTAAGCAGAATTACACCCACCTAAATCCATTGACTTCAGTGGACTGAGAAGGGTGTAACTCTGTTTAGAACTGCACTGCAAGACACTGTAGTGGGAATGAAAATAAAGTTGCAAGAATGGTGCCACATATAGTTACATCACCCAGAACCAATTAATCTGAAATAACCTGTCTGCTAACAAATCAGGAAATTAGAAAGGAATTTCTGTGTTAACCATAAATATCTGCTGGAATCAAGGGGAAGGATTTTGCTCATGTCCCCAGTCACCCATTAACACCTGCAGTTGCAAGTGTAGTTGCCTGTGTGTGTATGTATGTGTGTGTGTGTGTGTGGGGGGGGGGGGTGGATGAAGGGATAACTGTTTGTTCTGTTATCTTGGCCAAGTGCACAGAAAGTGTGGGTCAAGTTCTTTAATGCCTGTCCATGTCACCAGCAGAGTGAGTGGTCTTCGGCAAAACTGTCTCCATTCTTTGAAATGGGCATAAGAAAACCAGACTTACAGGGAGATTTTGCAAACTGACCCTTCTTGCTCAGGTTCATATAATGTGAATATTCCCCCAACCCATCATATAAAAGTCTACTTTGTCCACAAAACAGGGTAGTTAAACAGCGGGGATTCTAGCAAGTCAGTGCAAATGTATAGGGGAAAAAAAGAAAAGAACAGACCACACTGAAGAAAAGACCATGGATTCTTCTAGTTCTGCTTGCAACAATGGGCATTCAGGTGCCACAGCGAATCTATGAAGCTGGGCCCCTCAGCAACAGCTTTTCACCTCCCATTGGATCCCCCAGTATCTTTTAAACCCAGTGGTCATCACATGCGGTGGCAGTGAGTTCCCCAAGTCATCTAGTCACTGCATGAGTAGACTCGCCTTAGTGATTTGGGGGGAGTGGGTATTTCAGTCGCTGGCCGTCCCAGTTCTCTACCTGCAAAACGGGCGTCCTGGTGACCTGCCAGTCACAGCGAGGACGGGAGCTCTCCTATTGCAAGCGCTACGGTGGTTTTGGATTATTCTTACAGGCCAAGTTTGGTGGCTCTGGCTTATCCCTCGGGCCACCCCCCTTTCCCCCCCAGGCAGACACACCGAGCCCAGACACACGCGCACGCCCAAGCACACCCAGGCACACACACCTTGGCGCCGCAACCTCCTCTTCTTGAGGCCAAAGATGCGGACCTTGGAGAAGATATCCACGAGGTTGCCATTGCAAAGCCCGCGGTTCTTGCTGGGGCTGTTGCGCCTCCTGCTGGCCGAGGGCCGGTCCCAGTGCTGCTCGCGCGCCTGCCGCTTCTGCCGGATCAAGCCGCTGGCGATGGCCGCAGCCATGGCCGGCTCGGTCGTGCGCTCCGGCCAAGCGCGAGCGGAGAGGCGGGCGCGGGGCGAAGCTCAGCCGAGGCGGCCCCCCATGGCCCAAGTCTTCGCCGCCGGCCGCTCACCACATGGAGCTCCCCGGGCGCCGCGCCGCCCCGCGCGCTCAGCACCAGCCGCGGCGGCAACAAGCAGCGTCCAGCGGCGGCTTCTCTTCGCGCTGCCTCCTCCGCGCCCCCCGGCCCCTACCCCTACCCCCTCCCCGGCTCATGCCATGGCCGCCGCCGCCTGGGTCGCTCCGGCCGCCGCGTCCTCCTCGCCAGGGCTGCCGCCAAGCGGCTCGGAAAGCCGCATCTGGAGAGCGCGCGCTTCGGCTCCGGGGAGGGAGCCTTAATCCCGGCCCTTCGGTCCCACCCTTGCCGACACCCCCACCCGCGCGCTCCTCTCGCTCGCTCGCTCTCTCTCTCTCTCACACACACACACACACACGCACAGCCTTCCCCGAGACAAGCGAGGGAGGGGATTCGTCCTTGGGGTGGGGCTGGGGAGGGGGAGAAGGGAGAGGCGCGAGCGGCGCCAGCCTCGTCCCACCCAGGGAAAGGGGAGGGAAGGAGGCGAGGCCAAGAGAGGGGCTGCGCGGGGCGGGGGGGGGGGGAAGAGAGAGAAAAGCGCGCCGCAATTTGCTGGAGGGAATTGCCTCCTGTCGCGCGGAGAGGGGGAGAGGGAGCTGCCGCCCCTCGGCTGCCGGCGGGGCTTTTGTGCGCGCGGCGTGCGCGTGGGGGCGCGTGTTCTTGTGGGGGAGGGGGGAGAGAGAGAGGAGGAGCGCGCGAGGGAGACGCACAACCTGTACAACGCGCAGGAGAGCGCGCGGAGGGCACGCGGGCTGCGAGGGTGGAGGAGACGCTGGGGCAGAAAGTGAGAGACAGGGCGTGCGGCAGAGAGAGAGAGAGAAGTTGCCAGCTGAGGGTGTGTGTGTGTGTGTGTGCCCTAAAAAGTCTCAGCCTCTCAGGTGGCGGAGTGCAGTCGGGCTGCCTTTTCCCGCCTACCACAAGCCCCGGGGCTGAAGGGCGAGCCGCAGACTGGTGGTTTTGTTTGGGTTCTCCCCTCCTCCCTGCGTGTCTCTCGCATTCCCGCCACTAGCTTCCCTTTCCTCGCGGCGGCGGCAGAACCGGGTTCGCCTTCCGGGCGGGGCAGAGCGAAGAGCCTCGACGCGAGGAGGGGACAGACTTTCTTTTGCCGCTGTCCTCCGCCCTGCGGGTCGCTTCCTTCGCGGCCAGGGCGGGGTGCGCGGGTCGGGAGCTTGGGACTCTGGGACCGCTCCTGCCCAGCCTCACCTGCCTCGCGAGGCTGGGCTGAAGAGGCAAGGGAGGAGAGCCGCGGGGTGGCTGAGGAGAGACGGACGAAGACGCGCGAGGGGTTTCCAGGGCAGCCGAGGCACCCCAGCAGCCACGCCGGGGCCAACAGAAGACGCGGCTCCTTGGGCGCTTGGAGGAGCACCAAAAAGGCGCGAGGGAGCCCTCGCGACTCGCCGGGGGGCAGCGGCAGCTCCACTGGGGGCAGAGGGGGGGGGGCGCCGCTCCATCTCCGGCCAGCAGCCTCGCCCTCGCCCCACCCCCCGCCCTCCTCCTGAATTGGACGCGCCGCTCGTGGAGGTGAATGGGAGAATGCCCGGCCGAGGACGACGAGCCGGGAAGCAAGGCGGGGAGGGAGCGAGCGAGCGAGCGAGCGGGAGACGCCTTCGCGGCCGGGGCTTTCCTGTCTTCACCGCCCCGGGGGTTGCGGTGGCTTCTTGGGGCTGCCCGGAAGGCCGCCCAGAGACACCTTGGCGCGCCATCTCGCCCGCGTCTCCTTGGAACGCGAAACGAGGCGGGGAGGAGGGTGGCAAGACCACGTCTATGCCAGGGCGGGGGGGGGGGGACAGGAAGAACGCTTCCTTAGGAGACTTTTTAAAAAGAAAAAAAAAGGGGGGGGGAGATGTGTGTTGTAAAAATTATCACCAGACGAGTAGGTGTGGATGGAGTTGGAATCAAACAAAACCGTGAGCTGACACTCGATTTGAGACACAACAGGCTCAGGTACAGACACAACAAAGCCTCAGGCTCTCAAGGAGATAAATTCTATCTATCAGAGTGAGAGAGGGGGGGTGTTTTTTTGGGGGGGGGAGGGAGAAAATAGAACTGGGTCCATGCTGTGTAAAACCCAAGGTAGAGTAAGGAGCCTTCACAGCATTGTAGATTCAACCATAGGTATGAAGGAAGAGTTGAGTCATTGGCCTTTGGAGTGATGGTGGCATGAATAGGTTTCACATTGGAGCTTGGCACTAGCTAGTGATTCTTGAGCTTTGTGGGGAGATTGCGAGTAGTATGTGATTAATTTGTCTGCCAAACTTTCTAGTGGTTATTATGATTAGGGCACACTTTAGTAGTTAACTTTGCCTGTTTACCACAAGAAATGAAGGAGGAGAGTGAGAGAGATGGCGGTTTATGTAGGATAAAAGCTATTACACATTTGCCACAGAATATGTGCAGTATAGCTCTTTTTTTGCCACCTGAACATACACCATAGATGTGGGAAGCAAATCCCTTATTTGAACTTCCTATCTGGGCTACCTCTAGATTTCCCAATCAGCCAGGAAAACTCGCTCTGCCATAATTTTAGAAAAAAAACAAACCCCAAACTCCTTTAAGCCTCATGCGCAAAAATGTCCACTGAAATATTCACAGAGCTAAAGCTTAACGTGTCCAGATTGTGAGGGTTTATACATAACCCCAAAGCGATGTTGTGTGGTTTTTTTTCCAACTAAAGTCAAATGCAGTAATGACACAGGAGAGTGTATATTGGAATACATATTTGGTAAAACAGCACTTAACATTGCTACCTGTAGTAAAAGCCTGCCCACTGGAATTTTATGAATATGAACTTCAACACGTTCCATTGTGTAGCTGGCTTTTTTGTGGTTCTAAAAATAGCAGTCGGTATCTGCCCAAGTTCTTTAATTCATGAAGGATAACATGTACATGGGAGACGTTTCAGATTCCATTCCATTCTCTATTTTGTTTCTCTTAAAAACAGAATGAGATGGGAAACACATTTTCTGCTAGAACTGACTGATACATTGATTATGGGGTTTTGAAGTAGTCAAATAAAATAAATAAATCGAGGGGCATGTGTTTATTCTGGGTATTCTCACAGAACCAGGAATTCTTCGCATTTGCTACAATTCACAGTATGATTTACTGGTGTTAGTTGTTTAATCTGCATTTTACTAATGCAGAGAACCTCTTCAGCCCATACCACAATGTATTCCTTATCAAGGCTTAATGTGTTCTGCATGGATGTGACTTTTTAAGAAACAAGTCCTCTTTTGTAGGCAAGCTCCTCTTAAACTGTTCTGCAAAACCTATTTTCTGTCCAGGACCATGGACAGTGCAACTCAACGCTCTGAACAGCTACTTGCAGCAGGAGACACCAAAAATGAAATAAACAACTCTGCAAAGGAACAATTCTGGTTTCTTCAAGTTAGCAAAGAGAACTGTACTCTAAATATGCCAATTCAAAGAAAATAAAGATATTGTCAATGGTCTTATGCTTAAAGTGTCTCACTTAAAAGAAATAGGAGAACTCCCATGTCAAACAAGCACTTTCTGTAGACCTTTGGATAATTTGTCATCAGTAGTTCATCAAAATAAATAACTTAAATGACTTATATTTATGAATAACCTAAATAACTGAGTTGTGGTGAGATTAACTATTGAAAAGTACTTTGTCCATTAAAAAAGCTTTACGATCATACACAGGGTTCTAACAGGCATGACAAAGCCAAAGTCATAGTGCAGTCCTAAACAGAGTTACACTTTCTCCGTTGACATCAGTCCCTGTATTTAGGATTACACTGTTAATCACATACTTAGATCCCATTGATTTTAAAGGGTGAGGATTTTCTTTTTTCTAGGCTATGCCCCATTATTTCATAGATATATTTGCAAACCAGGACATTTATACCATTTGTTTACCAATATTAGGGGGGGAAACCTGAATCTTTTCATAACAGTATTTATCTACCAGTGTCAGCTTTATTAAAGAAATCTGGCATACAAAACAGAAAAGAAGAGCAAATCCCAAGGGTTCCTAATGTTTTTAAAACCACCATTATGGTTAAATTCAGGCTGAGTTCACAGTGATATAAAATAACAGAAAACTCTAGAAAGTTACATGTTCTTTTCAGCACAGTGACCAGCAAATATTATTTGCAATACATATTGTTGTAGTCACCACTGACATGACTTTTCACCTTTATTCTAAACAGTATAATTCATAGTCTCATCCCAATACTTCAGATTGTGTTTAATTTACACACACACACGCACAAGCACACAGTTTCTGGTTTATACTTCCCATCAGGCTGGGATGCAGAGAATGGGGAGGGAGGATGTCATGGGGCAGAAGGGAAGGGAATGAAAGGCAACACCAGAGTATGGTCAAGAAGATGTGAGTTCCCCCCAACCCTAAAGAACAAAAACAAACTCTCCTTGCAATCTGGAAATGCAGGATAGTTGTTTACAGTGTTGGGTGCTGCAGGGAAACTCAAGAGAGCCATCTGCTGTCTTAAATCTGGGATGAAATATATACACTTCCAGCTAGAGCAAAGGTTTTGAAAGCAGATGGGTTTCCAATTGCCTATATGACAAATAGTCAGCTATGATTACAGATTTAGGCCAAGTGCAAACACCCTGCAATAAAAGGCTTGTCTCATTCTGATTTTAAACAATCTATATGTAATGGAAAACCTCCAGAGAGGAAAACACTTTCTCAGATTCTCTGCAATTTTTGTGTAACTTCTCACCAGTTCATCTTTTTAAAATGTACAGTTGTTGCAACAATCAGAAAGTCTCACTGAATGATTATCAGCAATTTCTCGTGGTTTCTGCAAAATTCTGTAAAAACAATAAAACTACTATTTGAGACAGCTGATATAATCAGCAAAGAAACGGATATTAGTTGACATTGGTATTAATATTTACATTCTCTGACAACATCACTCCAGGATCTAAAAATTCTGATGGGACTACCCCCAGGAAAGATGCAAAAATGAACAGACTCCAAGCATGACTTGAGGGTACCTAGTGTTAGGTAGATACACTTTTCGGGGACTTTTGGAATATGTCTTTATGCGTTGGATTGCCAGTTTTTAATTGCCAGTTCAACAATTGAATTTGTGGATGTTTGGCTTTTGGAACAATTGTATGAGGGTTTGTACTAGCAGGGTTTGTACATTGCCCTTTTAAGAAGAGTTGCCCCCTTCTAAACCCATTATCAAATGGATATGCATTATTACACAAGTAAATATAGACACAGGACTGACACAGCACTGTGACTTGCAGGAGTATTCCCATTACCTGAAAGTGTGTAGGAGTAGCTCTTCTTAGTACAAAGTATCTGAATTAGCAATTCTAACTTTTGAAGAGATTATTCACCATCAATTAAAATGTGTTTTGAGGCGATCTGCGAACTAAAGCATCTATTACGCTGAATCATGCCCAGTAAGTAAACGGTAATAATTAATTGTGCTCATTACTCAAAATGTTAATTAGTAACATTTCACATTAATTATTACACTAGCAACCTACTGCCAAAGATTTGGATGTGGCTGTAGATGAATATTCAGTTGCATGCACATGTACCTTCTCTTCCTTGGCATTTCTGCTCAGTTTCTAACTTGGCCTTTGTATCTGTACTTCACTAGTTATCTGCCTGGGCCTCTTCCCACCCAATTCTCACCTATCCTGAGATGCCTCTGAATCATATTTCCTTACTAGCCCTCTTTCTCTCAGTCTTTAACTCTTCATTCCCTCAGGATCCAACTTATCTTCTTGCCCATTTAGTACTTGTTTTTCAGAAGTTCTGGCATCATTTGCTCCCTTTGATAAAGCATGTGTCTGTCAAAAGCTCATGATATCTAATGCTCATTTTCAAATAAATTCTCTGCAGATAAATAAATACTAAGGTAAAACTAGATTAGGGGTCCCCCAACTTGATGCCTGCTGATATCTTCCTGGTGCAGCCAAGTGTTTTTAGAAAGTGGGCAAGGCTAGGTGGAGTTTTTTCGCAGTAGGACTTCTGATTGTCCACGTAGATTAAAAGTTATCTTCTGGCTGAAATCTTGACAAGTTACTATTGAAGTTATATATAACCCTATTTGTGATTTTTTTGGGTTGGCCCCACCTTCTGAGGGAGCCATTTTGTGATTGGCTTTGTCTCTTGTGGTATCTGTTTTGTAACTGTGCCCACTGCCCTTTGTCAGAATTCCAGTGGTGCCCACAGGGACAAAAATGCTGGGGACCCCTGAGATAGACCATAATTCTTTCATCTGTCACCCCATTTGCAGTGTGGAGGATTTTGTGTGTGCAGAGGAACATTCAGTGTTATGTGTGCCATCAAAGAAGGTACAACCCAGGCATGGAGTTACCACATCAGCAAAAAAAACTAGGCACCCATCTCTCCCCCCAACCCTGTCAGGATCAGCTTCTGCTCTCTGCCATGTTTGATTTCATCGAACCTGAGAGACTCCATCTTTGTGTGCTGTGCTCTTGCTGTCTTTCCCATGTAACCAGAATGCTTATGGCTGTGTAGTATCTCTTTGATCCCCCTCTCCTTTGATCTCTCCGCTTTCACACTGCATGTTCTCCCTGCTGTGATACATTGTTGCCAGTGTCCCTGTAAACATCTTATCTGAAGCCTGGGGCGCCGGCCTGACCAAGGCCGTCCTAACTCTGGCACTTTGGCAGGAAGCCTGGGATGGCACCTGGGTGAGGAGTGACCCCTCCCCTTGGGAACAGGTGTTGTTTCGGCGGGAGAATTGTATTGATAACTACTTGCATCCCCAATATCGAACAGTCTTGACTCCAGATGTTAAAGTGTTCAGATCTACTTCCAATTAAAGCTTTTTCTATAGAAGCCTGATTGTGAGTTTTGTCTGCTCTTGACACCCCCCCCCCCCAGCCATTCCTTCTTGTTCCTATTTCCTGGGTTCCTTCTCTATAAATTCCTACAATTCTCCTCTCCCTCTACATATAGCTCAATCCCCCCAACTCTTTCTACCCTGTCACTGCCAAAATAATAATGTCTGATTTATAGATCAGATTTCTGATTTATTACAGAGGTATTAATTCCTTCTGCTAACAAATTCCCTGTCTAAATTCAATCTCACTACAAATTGTTTCCTGCTCCTCCCACTATCCAAAAAGGGTCACTTTCCAAAGGCAAGGGGAAATGATTTACAGCCCTCAAGGAATGCTCAAGTTTTTAAGAAGTATCTTATTGCACATTAATTGTCCATAAATAGGCCAATCCTTTGTTCTGGAGACCATACTAATCACACTATCTCCTGTGGTTCAGAAAATCATGACCAGAAGCCATCCTAAGCAGAGTTACCTCCTGCTAAACTCACTGATGTCGATGAACTTAGAAGGATATAACTCTGTACAGGATGGCACTGTTGAAGTTATTGATTAACCTGCCTGTAGAATTTTAAGAATGTGGCCATTGTGTACTCTTGATAAAGTATTATACTGAGTCAGGAGAACCTGTTATCAATCATTTTAGAACATTTATGTTTCACAGAAATAAACCAGTCTGCAACTGTAAAACTGCTCCCCTCCACAATCCCTCAGCGCATGCATCTGAGCACTATGTGGGTCAGAACAATAACCTGAATTGTGCAATAATGCTTGAATGCACTTGAAATTACTTCTAGCTGCTGGTATGTACAGCTGTAAACCTGGGGGGATGCCTCCTGCTAAGTTATTGTTAAACTATCAAAAGTTGTCATCTTAGATTGATCAGTGTAATTATGTATTTTGCTAAGGGCTAAATATATTGAAGATAAAAAAAATATTTTCTGTTTACTCTGACATTACCAGCGCAAGTGCACAAAAGAGACTTCAGGAAAGGGACGCAACGTCAATCTCAAATCCTAATTTATGGACATGAAAATTACTAAGTATTTTTAGAAGTATAAAGAAATAATGGTAATCAACAATAAGATCGGCATAAGGAAGTCAATAAATGTAGACTACGGAGCATCACTTTATGTGAGAGAGATACCTAAAGAAGCAGAGCCAGATAAAGAGCCCAAAATATGTTGAGTATAATGAGCATTTTCTCCAGTGATAGAAATTTGAAAATCCAGGTAGGCAGATGAGATAGCTAGATCCATAGATTAAATCTGGTTTATAAAATGGTGTATGTATCTCTACTTTTTGAACTACAAAAGAAACTACATTGCTTATCTTAAAAAAAAACAACACTACCAACAGTATACCAAAAATATAACCTGTCTTTAGTCAGTATGTGGTCTTTTAAACAGGGCACATCTTCTGAAACTTTTTGGGAGTCTGAAATCTATCCAATTCTTTTCCCCTTAATGAGGACCCAAAACAGTTTATCACATTCTCCTCCCTTCCATTTTATCCTCACAACAACAACCCTGTGAGGTAGGATAGGCTGAGAGAGTGTGACTAGTCCAAAGTCACTCAACATCCTTCCAAGGCTCTAGCGGGCCTCCCAAAGTGGTCCAACCTGAGCTAGTCCAAAACTCTTAAACAATATTCCACAATGGCCCTCTTGAAGACAACATTGCAAGAAGGAGGTCTTGGAATCAGATCATGAGAATTTTTATGTTTCAAATTAATTGCTGCTTTCAGACAGCAGATAAGAAACAACCATGTCCCTTTCCACACTGACTAACTTTCACTATTGTTACAACAATTTTATGTTTATGTATATTTGCAATAATTCATTTGACTTGTTATGATTAATACGTCATGGACATTAATTTGTACATTTTGAATTTAGGACTCAACCACTGAAGCAAAGGTATTGAAAACGGAAATTATCTAGAATCTGCTATGGTTGATTCTTTATGGATATAAAAATGTATTAAAATTGAATATATATTGCTAGAACAAGAATTTTGCCTTGGATAGGTTCCTTGTTTTTCTGTTGGTATTCTATTGTGAGCCTTCCTTTTTTTGTGTTGTGCTCTTACTGGCAGGCAGGCAGGCAGGTCTGAGCAGACTGAATGGAAAAGGGAAAGAAGAGGTCCAGCACACTTGGGTGATCAAGGGAAATCATTTGCTTGTACTAGCTGGCTGGGAGGCAGGGCTGCATGGATTGGGAAGGGATAGAGACATAGGTGAAGGCTTTACTACCCTTGCTCCAACAGGTATTTGCCTGCTTTACAGATTGCAGAGAGATAGAGGTAGGTCTCCTTGTCCTTGAGAAAAATGCACATACACCTAACTAGAAGAGGTACAAGAGATCAGTGATGAGGGAGGGATAGATTTCTCAGTCTGCCAAATATTCTCTGGCTAAGGAGCTGAAACGTACAGTCTTCAGTTTAAATTCAGCCAAATCAGAAAGTTCTCCAAAGATGCCGCTCCCAGCCACTACACCATGCTGGCTCTCAAGAAGTAAACCAGCATAGCAAACAAACTGTGGTACTACAGCAGCCTTCTGTAACCTCATACAAGGTACGACATTGGCACAAAAGCAAATTTCAATATGGATAATGAAATGGCACAAGCACACGTCATCACTCTTTATCAACTTCTCAGGGGGGGGGAACATCTTCTGGAAGAATATAACAAAACAAATATTAACCTTGACAAAACCCCAACAAAGAAAGAAAACGGACAACCCAAAGCAAAGCTGCTTTCTAGCTGTGTAGCTGGCAGCTTACGTTGGAATGTCTAGGCCAGGGGTAGTCAAACTGCGGCCCTCCAGATGTCCATGGACTACAATTCTCAGAAGCCCCTGCCAGCAAATGCTGGCAGGGGCTTCTGGGAATTGTAGTCCATGGACATCTGGAGGGCCGCAGTTTGACTACCCCTGGTCTAGGCTGTAACTTAATATGGGCTGTTGAAGCCATCGAACACAGCTTGACCCCCAGCTTTCTGTAAAACACATGTATTGGGCATGTTCATTTGGGTACCAACTAATAAAACATTTAAATGGAACTTATTTTTTTGTTACTAGCATAATCTTGTTATTATTCCGTAACCTGGCTGCCTGCCTTAACATTCACAGAGATCAGAGGAATAAGGGAAGAGAGGAGAAAGAATGAGTCGGCGGCTAATGCAATTGACAGGTATGATTTCCAATCTGCAGAAGCGCACATCTTGCCACTGGAGAGGATTATATTGATAGATCTTCCTACACTTTTCACACGCTGGTGACTCACTGGCATTGAAACTTCATTGGTTTCTGTTTCCTCCAGTGACTGTGTTTGCTAGACACAGAAAAGCATTTTGCTTGCAGTATGGGGCTACTCGTGGTGCTATATGCTGCTGGGGAGTAGGAAATACAGAAAAAATGCTACACTGCTCCACCTTCAGGGGCAAGTCAGCATTTTTTTCAATATTGTGTTCTCTCTCTCTCTCTTTCTGATACCCCCCCCCCCAAGAAAAAGTACCTAGCCATCCTTATTGAGCAGCAGAGTAAGAGCAACTTGAAGAAGAAGAAGAAGAGGTTCTTATATGCTACTTTTCTCTACCTGAAGGAGTCTCAAAGCGGCTTACAGTCGCCTTCCCTTTCCTCTCCCCACAACAGACACCCTGTGAGAGAGGTGAGGCTGAGAGAGCCCTGATATTACTGCTTGGTCAGAACAGCTTTTGCAGTGCTGTAGCAAGCCCAAGGTCATCCAGCTGGCTGCATTTGGTTGCACTCACAATCACTACACCAAAATGGGACTGGAAGAAAAGGGCTAAGAAGTCCCTTTCCTTACCTCTGCATCCAACTTTCCCTCTCGGTAGCTGCATTCAGGAAAAACAAAACTAAATATTGGTTTGAAAGGTCTCAGGATTACACAAAGCATGTAGTTTTGCCCTTACCAACTGCCTTGCCTCCATTGGCCATGGGTGCTTTTAAAAAATCTGGAAATACAGTCTCCACCATCTCATCTAGGTGATCCCTAAGGGCAAGGTAGAAAAATTCACACTCCAATATTTGGAGTGTATGCAGAAGGGTACCATAGTAGCACAGACTTTGTCATCCAGTCTTTGCATGCCCAAAACAGACAAGAGACAGTCTTGTTAAACATGGTCCCAATGGTATTGTGACCCTTTATTATGTCCCCTAATTTATCTGTCCATTGTGCAACCTTTTCTGTTGTAGAGGGAAGCCAAAGCCTTCTTCTGCCCATTCTACACAGATGCATTTTTCCATCTGCCTAAAATTTAGCACAGATTTTCCCATGGTGGAAAGAGGTACAACTCTCCAAAACTCCAAGTCTCCAGTTGGAGAGGAAAATAAAATAGCCAGAAATGCCTTTTTGCTTTTAATTGCCTGTACAACTGGGATTTTCCCCACCCCTCCTATCTGCCTTAAATTTGGATGAAGAATCCAGTGGATGGGGGTACATTCTCTCAAAATTTAACCTGAACTGCTTGGAAAACAAGCAAAAAACTCAGCAGGATTTGGAAAGTGGAACGAAATGAGCATGAAAACCAAATTAAGAACGAAAATGAGCACGTAATACTGAATGCTAATTTTGAAAGATTAAGTTTCTCAACATGAATTGAAAACAATACGATAATGGGGAGGGGGCATTGTAAACCTGTTCATCTTAAGAACACTGTTAGTAAGTATTGAAGACTGTATAAGCCTGACCTGTTTAAAAAGCCCTTTATTCCTTACTGATAGAGCCTGGTTAACAAATAACTATAGGGACCGGCCACTGCCTTCTGACGCAGTTAGAGCTCCTGTGTTGGCTGTTCCAAGGAACCATCTCTCGTTCTATGATTTCATCGCTTTTTTGCCATCAAAATGGCCTCAGTCTTATGCCTTCTGCATATAATGGAGGGTTTTATTGCCACTAAATTGTTATCTAATGTGAAAATTATTCCTGATAAACAGAATTAAAAAGGAAGCTGTCAGCACACGCCGGGCTCTCGATGCGTTTGCATTCAGGAGGCTGTGACGGAGTACAATTTCCACAGCTCACAACATAAAGCGGCATCCGTGTGAGGCTGTTTCATGAATCCAGATCACAGGGAACTAACAGCCTAGGAGACGTATGTTAATTAACTCCACCTTGGGAAAGTGTTAACCATTCACCTCTGCTCAACAATCACCCCAACTCTGTGAAATAGCCAATTTCCTAAACTAGAATGAGAGGGGGAAAGTCATTTATAATATACAGCCAACAGAGTTGTGCAGAAAGGGAAAGCCAGTGTCTCGAATGGGCTTTAAATGAGTTTTCCACGAAAGCTGTTGTTTTATTCCCTTGACAGTTGAAAAAAAAATACACCAAGATCCTGAAATAGTTTCCACTTCCATTCCTAAGTTAAGATCTGGATGTCATTCAAGGTTTATTCAGGGGTAGGGGAAGGATTATAACCAGTAACACAACACCACAACTCATCTCCCCTTTGTTTCTTCCATTATTTATTATTAGGGTCAAAGCCCTTTCTACCCAGGAATACAATGGCCGCTAGGACACATGCCTGCCCTGGGCCTTTCCTGGGTGCTGACCCTCCCCCTGCCCCGTTCCCCACTGGATCCTGAGGTCCAGTGTGTTGGAGGTGATTAAACAGTAGGAGACTCTAATCTTAAGAGCCCAGTTTGATTCCCCACTCCTCCTCCATGTGCAGCCAGCTGGGTTGCCAACCTCTAGGTGGGGGCTTGCAGATTCAGGAATAACAACTGGTCTCCAGGCACCAGTTCTTCTGGAGAAAACAGCTAGGAGGGAGAGAGAGCAGAGAGCAGAGGCTGTTCTGGGTCACATGAGGCTGGCGGGCAACCTTCACTTCTTCTCCCAGCTAACCCCTGGACTCTTGAGGCTCCACCTCCAGACTTCAAGGAACATTCCTAACCCAGGAGTAACCAACCTCCAGGTACAGCCTGGAAACCTCCTGGAGTTGGAGTTCATCTACAGACTATAGAATTCAGCTTCCAAGTGGAAAATGGCTGTTTTGGAGGGGGAATCTTGCTATGACAGCTCATCTCCAGAAAACAGATATCAGTTCCCCTGGAGAAAAGGGGCCTTGGGAGGGGGGACTCTGCAACCTTGTGCCCCACAAAGGTCCAGGGAGGCCAGCCAACAGGGAAGACTTGGGCATCCCCCAGAAGGACAGCTCTTCATCAGACTGCGGAGATCAGTTCCCGCCCCCATGGAGAAAAGGGCTGCCTGGGAGAGGGAACTCACAGGGGCAGGCTTTGCTTCCCCCCTCCACCAACTTTTACACCATAGGGGCATGCTGTGCTTCTCTCCCCC
Organism: Paroedura picta; assembly: GCF_049243985.1. Classification (NCBI taxonomy): domain Eukaryota; kingdom Metazoa; phylum Chordata; class Lepidosauria; order Squamata; family Gekkonidae; genus Paroedura; species Paroedura picta. The sequence continues at coordinate 97,224,387 of NC_135374.1, read as the reverse complement.
CTACCCCACTTTTATATCAGGGCAATTCATTGGGATAGACAACGTCTAGAGCAGAGCAACTCATAGGGGCAAGTTATGCTTTCCTCCCCCCAACTTCTTCTTCTGCTGCTGTTTCTCCTTCTCTACCTCCCTCCCTCCATACTGGGCAACTCACTGGGACTGGCTGCGTTTCTATCCAGCATGTTCCAAGGGCAGCAGGAAGTTGGGAGCAGAGACCTGACTCCTTATCAGCCCTTCCTGCCTGAGGGCTCCTCCCCAAGAGGAGCTCAGCTATGGGGGAGGGCTCTTACTGGCCAAGGGCCAATCAGGTTGCAAGTGACCCATTGTTTTTGAAAATATATGGTTTACTGATTATAAATGGACAAATTTTGACTATTACTCGCCTGCCTTATACTGAATCAGACCATTGGTACATCAAGGTTGATTTTATCTATTCAAACTGGCAGGGTCTTAGGCAAAAGACTTTTATATCACCCACTATCTGATATTTTTAAATGGGATTGAACCTGGAACCTTCTGCATACTTAGCAGATGCTCTGAGCCACAGCCCTCTTCCAGCTGATGTCTTTCAACTCCCTCCCTTAAGCTCCTGTTCATTGAGGTCTCTTGTACCCCATGGAATCACCACCGTTTTGAAGCCTTTGTTCATGGGAAGATTCCCTCTCCCCCTTAAAATAATACAGTTCTGTTTCACCCAACAATACTGACTTAGGAGAGACAAAATGAGGTATTGCGAGCCATATATAACTCCCCATAGAATGCATTACTCATTCAGGATATGGTGATGCTGTAATAGCTGTAATAGCTTAGGAAGTATTGGAGCAATTCATGGAGGATAGCTATGACTACAATTAGCTTTGACTACAAAATTCAAACTCTGTGTTAAGAGGGGCAAATAATAAGAGATAGACCACCAACACCATGGTCTTTTTGAGTTCCCTGGAAGAAACTCACTCAATGGAGGCAGTATTTTTGGACCAGATGGTTGTTTGGCTTGATCCACAAGACAATTTTTGTTTGAATTTCTAAGTGTGATACAGGAGGCTATTGACATTCTCACTACATAAGGAGTTTAAATGGCAGAAAATGTCACTAAAAAGCCAAATGTCAAATCCTACTTACTTTGCACTTTGGCCATGACAGGTAGGACCTTCTCTCTGTGGGGCTTTCAAGACTTAGCTACAAGGAAAACTAATAATCCTGGGCAATAAACGTTTTTGTGCTCTTAAGAAAACAAACAACCCTCCAGCCATCTTAAACCAGATGGTGCAAATGTAGAGTTATTGGGGCTCTCCAGGTAACTAATTTGATTTTCTACTTATATAATTATTACCAGAAAGTGTAACTGGAAAGCTTCTAGAAACTTTCACCATAATCCACCACACTTAAGTTAGAAAGCAGCCCCCTTAGCAAGACAGTCAGATATTCTTGTTCTATTATGTGCAGTGCAATTACCTGATTTGCCAGCAGTGGACACTGTTACCCTAGTTATCATCTCAAAAACTGGAAGTCAGTCTGCAAAGGTGCAGCTGATTTCTCAGATTTGCTGCTTACAGTGGTGTTAAGAAGCTGTGCCAAAAAGAACATCGGTAAATAATCCTCACATTTTGCTTGCCACATCCATGTAGCCAACTGGGGCTTTGCTTCCCCTCCCTCCCCCCCAAAAAGATACTGAATAAACCCAACCACAACAGCAAACAAGACTTTCATTGAAAACAACAAAGTTTCACAATGTGATCTACCGACTTTCTGAATTACACAGAAAACTTTTATCAAGTATAGGGCCTGGTTCAGAGATTTGTATCAGACCCTGACTACAGGTGGTTTCAGTCATGAAGTGCTAAAGGGCTCATCAAGATACATCTGGAGTAAAAACAAACAAACTACTAGAGACATAGTGAATTGAATTCTACCCTATCACTTAAAGTTTGAAGTTTACTTCTGGTCAAAGGGGGTGTCCTCCAGTTTAAGTGGTTCTTTCTCCAAGGGTGGAATCCTCAACTTCTCCAACATATTTATTTATTTACTAGAGGCCAAGCCCGTTGCATTCAGGAATACAACGGGCACTAGATTGGGGGTGGAAGAACTCTGCGGATGGCCTCTCCCTCACCCCAGGACCTGGAAAGGCTGCAGGGAACCCACTGGCAGGGGCAGTCCTCACGCAGCAGGGATTTGCAGCCTCCAAGCTTCAGAGGGAAGTGGAAGGAGAAAGGGGTGGTCAGGGGTGGGGACGGAAGTCGATTGGCTGGCCACTGGACAGACAGGCAAGCTGGTTGGAGGAGGAGGCACTCAGGGGTGGGACAGCCTCCATGAGTGGGTGTTAAGCGCTGAGTGGCACTTAAGCAATGTGATATGCTGCTCCTCCAAGGCCTTACCAGAAATATATTATGTGGCACAGATTGCATGGCATGTGTGTAATACAGCCAGGAGATCCTAATGTTGTCTGGCAGCTAGGCAAAAGATGTCTGGGTTGGTTTGCCATTATCTGCCCTTGTGTCATGGCCCTGACATTCCTTGGAAGTCACTCTTCCAAGTGCTAGCCAGGGCTGCTTCTGCTTCACTTTTGATGGAATCTGGCTTGCTCGGCCTATCCCGGTCAGGTACAGAAGAAGGACGCCTTAGCTTGGAAGAAGGCATTTCATGCTGGAAAAAGACTCTTTGAAGGGTGGATGAATCCCTTAGCACTAGCATCCCACTTTCAGAGATACAGACATAAGTATTTGCCAAAATGTGCTAATTAGAGCACAAGAATCTTTTGTGAACCAAAGATTAGGAAGGGGGGGAGGGGTTAATATAGTAGCCTTTATCTAAGCTGAACTGGAAATTAACTTTAGTTAGTGCAAAAAAAGAAGTCAAATTGGGTCCCATTTCCTTGGGGCAGTAATCTAGCCATAGTATTACTAATGTAGGGGAGAAAATGTTTATTTATTGTTTACTACCCTGAGCTGGATTGCCAGGAGGGGTGGTTATATGAATGAATGAATGAATGAATGAATGAATGAGGTCAAAGGGAAAGGGAATTCCTTCTAAGGAAAAGGTGAAACCTTGGTGAGTTGGTGAGGGGAAATCAGGGATGTATTTCCCAATATACTTAATAAATCCTTACAATAATCTTTAAAAGTCTTCTGTGATAAAGCACATCAGAATACCTTTAATGGCACTGAATGATTCGCCATAATCCTTGTGGCTCTAATAGTGTATGTAGGAGCAAAGTGATATTTAGGATGTCCTACTTAATATTTTACATAGGCATCCCGAAAGACCTCCAAAGAATTCACAGTAGAGTGCCTATCCTTGCAATGACTCTGTGATGAAAATCAGATGGAGAGAAACCACATCCATGCTAGCAACAAGTAGGTGGTTGTGGTGAAGACAGAGGTGGCTCAGCCCACACCATGGGAGTATGCAGTGGCCATTTCCCAAGGGTTGCTAGCAAGAATTTGCTTCCTTGCCCCTTCAGTCACCCACAACTGGTGGCAAGCAGTTCCCAATAGTGCCTCACCAGCCACCGCTAAGGGTAGGGAACACAAGGGCCTGTGTCTGTGCCATGTGTTACTTAAGCGTGCTGTGGGGGGAAGAGCAGTCATCATGCTCCTTTATCATGTGTAACTTACTGCCATCCATGGATTCGCTTGTCAACACATTTTTTAAAATTGTGATTACTCTCAAATGAAGCATATTTCTCCAACTGAATTCTTTCTTGATTTCTGAGACAGTAGGGACAAACTAGACATGACGTGGGGCAGACATATTATTATTAGTAGTATTGTTATTGTTATTGTCACTACTACATTTATTACCTGCCGCTCCTGGCAAGCTGGCTCATGGTGGGTTACAAGATTTAAAAAACCCAGAACAATTAACCGCATTAAAACAACAACCAGTTAAAAAAAGCCCAACATGGCAGAAAACTATCCTTTCCCATAATGGAATGCCTGCCACTGGATGGCAGAGGGCCATGTCAACAACATCCTCAAGATAGTTGGAGGATGATGTGCTGCATGAGGGGGAATCAGATCTTCTACACTACAGCACTGGCCTCAACCACAGATCTGGCGGGGGAGCTCTGTCTTGCAGGCCCTGCAGAAAGTCGTCAGCTCCCGCAGGGCCTGCAGCTCTCCTGGGAGCTCATTACACTAGGTAGGTGCCAGGACCGAAAAGGCCCTGGCTCTGGTCGAGGCCTTTTGTTTACATCTTCACACAAAAAGCTGGTGTGGGGTTTTTGGGGGTTGGGGGGGTTCAAAACAAAAGTGCACGCAGCTGAGGGAAATTGAACCCTGACACGATTACTTCAGGTATTTTTTCTTCCCAATTCAATCCTGGCAAACTGAAATGTGTCTGAAGAAACAGAATGTGGGGAGGTAAACTGACCAGGAAAATTGTGGTGAGGTAAACGGGAGGTTCATCTTCCCTCACTTGCACCCATATTTTGGAACTGTATATTTTCTACCTCCCTGTTATACATGGCAAAGCAGCAACCTGCAATTGCCTTGTTGCATCCAATTCAGCCCAAAGAGAACTGCTAAACTATTTAAAGATGATGATGTTGTGACTGTTTCATTCCCTGAGACTTAGCATCTTAGTCCTTTTGCTCTTTCGGAACCTTTTCACCAGTCTTAAGAGCGTACCTGATCCCCTGAGGGGCGAGTTCTGTCAACAAGCTTTGAAAGGATTAGCCATACTTTTATAATACCAGACTTTTTAAAAAGCTTGACATTCACAATTTTAAAAAACACTACCACAAAATAAAAGCCCTGTGTTAAAAATAGTTCAAGAAGCATCCAGTCCTCGCTTAATAAAAAAAGGGCCTTATATTGAAGGCAGGCTGGCTGAGCAATTTGTCACACAAGTTAGCCCTAACTCATTTATTTTTTATAATCTAATTATGCAAATCAAGCCAAGGCCTCAACCAGGAGGGAAGGCAGAAGGGAAGAGATGCTCTTTATAGCCATCCTTGAAAAATATCCTTGTGTACAAAGACTCACTTCTTCTGTCTTTGGGGATTAGGAAGATTCCAGATAAAGAATGTGTCTTCTGCGACTGGAAATCCTTGAGGGAGCAAAGGCAGGACAACCAGGCAATTTAAAATAATACAGTTGCTTTGTAAAAATCAAAGCATTTTATCTTCTCCCTTTGCTGCCACAGCGATTATTTTCTAATAGCTAATTCCGAGTTCTTTCCAAGCACCAAAGAAAAGAAAAACTGCCAAAAACTGAAATTATTTTCTAGCTATCTGAATTACATCTTCATTTTGTTGGAATGTAATTTTTAACTGGATGATAACCAGAACTACTAGAGAAACAAAGTCAGTGAAGTTTACCCCCAGAGAGCTTTATCTAAAGGTACAACATGAAATAATGACAACCAATAATGGCAACAGTATAATCATTTTCCTGATATATGAGATCATCAAATGTTGTGGCTACAGACTATAGCTAGTATTTGATCATACCAGAGAACTTTGACCATCACCGCAATGTGTTCGTGGACAGAAAGAGGAACATAAGCTAAAGACAGGGCCGGGACCAGAAATCCTTCGGACCACAACAGTGCTGTTAACCAGTGATATGAAGGGTGTTTGCACTCGAAAGCTCACACCTTGAATAAATCTTTGTTGGTCTTAAAGGTGCTACTGGACTCTTTTTTTTTTTTTTAGAGCATCTTGTTGCTACTCCATACAGTTTTGACCCATCTCAATCCAAAATGGCCTTGGTTTCCTTGACTGATGATCTTCACTGGGGAAAGATGGGGGAGTGGGGCTCAGTTGAAGGTAACCAGGATGTCTCAATAATTTTCTGCAATGATATGTGTGTAGGGGAGGGAGGGGGGAGGGAGGGAGGCTTTGGTGTTTTCACTCCTACTTAACCTACTGATTCCAGAATAGGGTGTTCAAGGCAATTGCTTAGTCCCAGCTGACCTATGATGACCCCAAAGGGCTTTCAAGGCAAGGGACTTTCAGAGGCCACTGTCTGTCTGCACATCACAATCCTGACATTCCTTGCTTGTCTCCTATCCAAATACCAGCTAGGGCCAAGCCAGCTTAGTTTCCGGGATCTGATAAAACTACCCTGGGTTATCCATAACAAGGCTCAATGCCGCTACACCAATATAAATAGTTACTGAATGATGGACCTTTTCTGAGTCGTTTTAGTTAATACTCATTGATGGCAACTAGAAGCTCGGTTGTAGCATTAAAACGTTGTTATTTTCCTATTTCACATGGCACCTGGGAGTAATTTCCCTAATCTAATGTCTGCTTAGATTAGATATCAAATTCCTTTTTCATTAATGGGCAGGCTCAAACAGGTGACTGTTTTAGAGGCTCCCCTGAATGGCTGCCTAAAGATGTGCAAAAGTAGAGGTGGTGCTGAAAGGACAGCGGCAAGTTAGACCAAGGAAGGAGTTAAGAAGACCAAGAGTCATATCTCTCTCTCTCTCTCTCTCACACACACACACAACTCAAGGGCTGACTCTACTGCTACTCCTGGATGAAAGTTAGAAAGGTGCATCTCTGTTTTTCCATGTGCCTTTTGTAGGTAAAAGGAGTGCTAATTAAAAGATTATGTGGAGTAGTTGTAATCTGCTGATCCTAGAATGCTATGAATATTCAAGCGTAGCTGATGTTGAAATGCTGCAAAATTTCCAGTGGGTATAATTTCACAAGGTGCAACCGCAATCATTTATCTTGCAAGTTATGAAAAGACCCCTGCAATGTCTATTTTCCTGTCTATTTCTTTTCCTGTCGTCTCCAGTTAACATTTCTGACGTGTCAAAATGAATGAACAAAAGATTCTAAGAGCCAGCTCTTCAGTAAACAACATACAAGAGGCAGGCAATTCACATACAGAGAGAAAAACCTTTTGTGCCTTTTTTAAAAAAATGATATTTAAAATATGCCAGTATTAATGAGTCGTTGACAAGATGGCATTATCTGGTGCATTAAAAAATTGAGGTCTACAGGTTAATTTAAACAGACAGCAGTTTTCAAGATTTCATCCACATTCAGACCACCCTTTAGCCACTCATATTACCATTTTGCATACATTGGAGGCTGAATATTGGAGCAGCTCAGTCTCACAGGCGGAGGAAGCAGAACAAGGAATTACTTTTCCCTGTAAATGTTTCTCCACTTCCACATATAGGAAGCTAAACTTGAACATGCGATGCTGCCTTAGATTGAGTCAGATAATTGCATAGCAAGGGAGGCATGTAAGAGGCCATAAGATATTAGAATCATAGAGTTGGAAGGGACCTCATGGGTCATCTAGTCCAACCTCCTGCGCTATGCAGGACACTCACAACCCTATTGCTCATCCACTGTAGCCTGCCACCCCCTTGAGCCTTCACAGAATCAGCCTCTCCGTCAGATGGCTATCCAGCCTCTGTTTAAAAATTTCCAAAGATGGAGAACCCAACACCTCCCAAGGAAGCCTGTGCCACTGAGAAACCGCTCTGTCAGGAACTTCTTCCGGATATTTAGATGGAATTACTTTTGAATTAATTTCACCCCATTGGTTTGATCCATCCCTCCTGGATGATCTATGGGATAAAAACAGATTTATTGTAACTCCAAGCAGGAGCAGGGGCACAGCATGGGGGAGCTGCCTTCCAGCAGTCACTGGAATACCACTCCCAGTGGCCACCTGTGCAACCAAGGTGCTCACTCTGTCTGCAGGGAGCTCATTGCTCATTGGCTGGCTGGGCCAACTCCAGGAGGTGGTAAATGGTGGGCACCAGCAGGTTCAGGCCTCTAAATGGTAACCCTTTGCCACCCAGAAATGCAAGCACACCACGCTGCCCCAGCAGGGCAGGCTGCACTCAGCATCCTCACAGACTCTTATGGAGGCCACCATAATGGGCAAGTCTGGAGTGCTGACTCGGACTGCCCCAAATAGCTGCTCTCATACCCAAACTGCCAGCTGTGATGAAGCAAAAGCCACTAGGCAATTTGGGTAACCTTAATAATCAACAATATCACCACCCCCAATTCAGGCACACCCAAAACAGTAAACAAAAAGTGGAGAATGATTGGGGAGCTCCACTGCCAGATGAGTGAGGGAAGATGTTGGCCATGAGGGCATAGCCCTTTAAACAGGGAGATTGCCCCCCCCTGCCCATCCCAGTTTGGTGTAGTGGTTAGGAGTGCAGACTTCTAATCTGGCGAGCCGGGTTCGATTCTGGACTCCCCCACATGCAGCCAGCTGGGTGACCTTGGGCTTGCCACGTCACTGATAAAGCTGTTCTGACTGAGCAGTGATATCAGGGCTCTCTCAGCCTCACCTCCCTCACAAGGTGTCTGTTGTGGGGAGGGAAAGGGAAGGCGACTGTAAGCCGCTTTGAGACTCCTTCGGGTAGAGAAAAGCGGCATATGAGAACCAACTCTTCTTCTTCTTCCTCCAGGGTGGCCTGGGGCCAGCCAAACCAGACATGTGGCCACTGGGCAGCTCCCTGCCTACACTGGTCCCTTGTGTGGCCATCCAGACTTCATCCTCTTTTGGCCCCGCCCCTGCAGTGCAATTAAGCTGAGGCCCTCTCTAGGCCAGGACAGTCAGCAACTCTCCAGAATCTCAGGCGGAGGACATTCACATCACCTACAACCTGACCTTTTAAATCAGAGATGCAAGGCATTGAACCTGGCATCTTCTGAATGCAAAGCAGTTGTTCTACCAGTGAACCACTGCCCCTCCTCAGAAGGAGAGATTGAACTCCTGCAAATAAAAAGCTCCTTGTCTCTGGAAACCAAAGTTTCTTGAAAAAAGCCGTTCATGGAGGTCCTGCAAGAGCTTGCCTGCCCTGAAGTAACAACTGCTGAAAATGGTACCAGTTCTGAAAATGTACTGGTACCAGAGGAGCTTGGGCTTAGCCCCTGCCATGAAGCCAGCATCTGAGCTGAAATCCAAGAAGCATCTTTCAGTGTTTCATGGAGTGGCAGGTGCAGGTAGTACAAACTGGATTCCGCTACATCTCCTCTTAAAAGATCTCAGGCCTTCAAAGGATACTGCGCATCAGAGTATATAACACTAGACAAGAAGGACTGATAGTTTGGCCCAGTATATAGCAGCTTCCTAAGCTTAATATATAGCAAAATAAATAAAGAATTCTGCCTGAAAGCACTTTTAATGCACAATATTCTGAACTATTTGGTATAGGCCATCTTTTCTGAACTGAACATGGGGAAGTCTTACAGCTTCTTAAAGATGAATGTATTGATGGCTCCATGAACAATCACATGAACTGGAACCTACTCCCTGTGATGCAAAGGAACCAGCAAACCGGCTAATATTTGCACTTTTAAGATGACTCATTCTTCAACAATAATCACAATTGCTTACACCAGGGGTAGTCAAACTGCGGCCCTCCAGATGTCCATGGACCACAATTCCCAGAAGCCCCTGCCAGCATTTGCTGGCAGGGGCTTCTGGGAATTGTGGTCCATGGACATCTGGAGGGCCGCAGTTTGACTACCCCTGGCTTACACCTTTGAAGCAAGGTCATCATCTCTTAGTAAAAGGCAATAAGATGATTATATTGAATGTCCTAAGCACACTATTAAAACGATGCACAATTACTTGGAGTCTGGCTAATCGATTTACTGAGCCAAATCAACAGTGAAATTTGTGCTCCAGACTTACTCCCTGTCAACAAGGGAGAAACAGATTGCCTGGGGGGGAACCCTGAATGCCTGCACCTGTGTATGTATGTGCAAAAGGAAAAGGAGAATAAAAGAAATCAATTCTCAGCCAGAATTAATCTAATTTTCTCCTCTCTGCCAGACATTAACTTGATTTTCATGTTATTTCCTTCCAGAATTAATAAGGAAAACCAATTCCACTTGAAATGTGAACAGCCTGCATTATTTCTGTTTTCAAGCTCCCTGGGAGGATGACATGCATTGAAGTCGGACTTTAAAATGAGCTCCTCAGAACCTACTCAGAATCAGCTACAGGATCTGGCAGGACAACAAACAGCATGTCAGTTGGAGCATGTTTAACTATTCCCCTGCTGCCAGAATGATATCCGCAGGGATATGGTATCTCAGGCTGCTCTAATCTGAATAAGACAGAGTAAACACATTTGATTGTGCAGATCACAGCAGTACGGCAGTCCAATGGGTGTGCAAAACTGCTAAGAAGTGCATCTCCTTCAACAATGTTCAGACCTCAGAGAGAGTTGTGTTGAGAGGGAAAGACTGGAATCCATTTTTAAACGATTTTCACAAGCATCAAAACATATCCACTTCCTGCAGTTTTCTGCGGCATTGCATGAGAAGGGGGGAAATCTCCATTTTCTGCTGGTGAGAAAATTGTGCAAACTGAAGTTTCCATTTCGCATCATCACAAAGACTATTTATGAACTGGAGGTTTCATGTTGGGCTGCAGGCTGGAGTTTTAGTCATGGCAGGTTGCCCCACCTCTTCCTGCACCCACACGGGGGAGCTTTTGGCCTGCTGCACCTCGCCACTCCCGATGTGTGCTCCTGCATGGGAGTTGAGGCATTGAAGTTCCCAGTGCATAAACTGTCAAAGTGGTGGTGACAGCTCCTGATTTCTCCTCCTCGTTGCATTCTCCCCTATGCCTTGTGACATTCTGTGCCATAATGTCCCATTTAGTTCCCCTGACCCACAACATTCACTTTTCAGGTTTCTTAATGGGCTGTTGGAGAAAGGGAAGGTGAGAAAAAATCTGCCACCAAGAACACTGGTGATTTGTAGAGTGCAACCCAATAATATGGCGAGCACAGGAGAAACAATTTCCACAAGAGCACAAGAAGCATCACCAAGGCGGATTCCACACCCGGAATTCAGCCCAGGCAGGTGCGCCTCTGGTTGCGGGATTAATCCCCACTTCCACTTAACTTTGGTGGCAGCCCAGACCTGTCCCGGGCCTCTCTTGATTCAGGACCTTCATTGCCCCATGGCAAGGGAATGCAGATTTCTCCATGTTCCCTTTTTTGCTCCAGGAGCCAATAGGGTCTAAGTTGGGGTAGGCTTGTCTGTCAGGGAAGAGTCAGGCTGTCCAGGCCCATCTCTGTCTGAGTCTATAGCATCCAGAAGGGGACAAAAAATACCCCAGTCAGCTCCATGGCGGTGTGGAATGCTGTGGAGCCGATCAGGGCATTTTTTTAATTTTCAAGATCCCACCTTTTTTGGGGGGGGAAAGCCCCACGCTGCTGTGAAGTGTGGGAGAACTTCCCCACCCTAGCTGCCTCATCTGGAGGCAGTAACTTGGGGTGGACCAGGTCCAGCAGGGAAAATGCTCCCCTGTCTGGATCCAGAAAGAGGGTCCACCAGCAGCCTGGCGTGGTACTGCCAGTGCAGAAAAGGTCCATGAGGTTTTTCCCAGGACAAATAATTCCTGCTCCTAAAGTGACAGCTTATGTTCCCTTTTTTAATTTGCAGACAGTTTCCACGTACATTTACCCTCAGTAAGCCGCTTGAGAGCCAGCACAATAAACCAGTGAAGCAAACATGAGTTTGTACAAGGCGAGGATTAGACCAGAGGATATTGAGTCTGAGAATGAGGAGCAGCGGAAAAGCTTTTACACAGTGTTTACACAGTTTTAAGTGTTTCAGAAATACTGGCTGGCAATGGAGGGACAGTACAATTAGTTCTAAGTGCCAAGAGACTTTGGACTTCTTATGAAATGACAGCTCTTTGAATCACATTACAAACTATTCTTGAACTTGGAGAAGTGACAATACGGAGGCTTGCGGATTTGGGGTGGGTGGGTCGGAATTAAAATTCCCAGTTAACATGGGGGGGGAGCAGCTTTTGGAACCCAGACTCTGATGTGTATCTAGCCATCAGCAGGCCTTGCAGACAGTGACATCCCCACTTACCCCACCTGCTATTGCCAGCTGACCCTCTGAAATTCTGTTTTTTGGGAATCAGCAAACCCTCAGGTATGGCATGGGAGGGAGGGAAGAGGGTCTGCAATGACAAGGGAAAACTGGCAGAAATTACAACCTCCTCTTCCAAAGAATGAAATGATTTTACTCTTCTAAATCCACTGATTGCAAGGGTGTAACTCTACTTGGAATGGCATTGTAAGTCTTCCAAACTGCGTGGTTGGGTGCATGCCACTATAACCCCTAAAAATTCTAACAGTGACCAATTCTAAGAAACAAATTTAGTTTTGGATCCAGAATAACAGTGCCATCCTAAACAAAGACTGTTCTAAATCCAGTGAAGTCAGTGGTCTTAGTAGCTGGATGAGTGGTGACTCAACAAAGGGCCTTCTCAGTTGTGGCACCAAAACTCTAGAACTCCCTCCCCACAGAGAATAATTGGTCTCCCTCTTTTGCCAGCAGGGGAAGGCTTTTTTGTTTCAAATGGCATACACTAATAAAAGTTACCGACCCTCTTTCTAGTGCTTTTAATTAAATTATTTTATAATGTTTAACTGTATTTTTAATTCTGGAGGTGTTTTAACATTTTTAATGTCTCATCTTGTGCATCCTGATTGGGTGGAAAGGTGGCGTAAAAATATTTTTTTTATTTTCAAAAATATTTTAAATAAATAGTACAAGATAGTTCTATTTAGGATTGTGCTATATATTTTCCAGTGATAGAATGGAACTTTCCTACCTCTTTCTTCTTACTGCAGCCCACTGATCTCCATGAAAGTTTTCTCCTGGGGGACAGGAGATCTTGCAAAATGATATGTGGAGACTGCAGCAAGAAGGGGGAATTGACAGAAATGGCCAGTATTGTCTGGATCTGGATCTAACCCATAGCTTTTAAATTCTCAGATAAGACTCTCTTAGCTCAGGGTGTTCCTGAGTGTCATGAGTGTTTCAGTAGCATCGGCGAGACCATTTCATAGACTTAATCCACATGACTCCAAAGAGCAGATAAAGGATAAAAAGTCTTTATTGAAGATATTCACAAAGCATGATAGAAATCCCCAAAGCATAGCAGGACGAAAAATTGACTGAGACACAGAGAAAGGATCTAGCCAGGTTTTTATAGTGCTGGAACTACGAGCGGGAAAAGGGATTTACATCAAAAGCACCTTTGAACATTTTAGGTGCGACACCTGGAGACATCCAGACTGAACTTTTCCTGGATGCCAGTGGCCATCATTCTGTTGCCCTGGGAACCAAGGCCATATGCTGATAAGGCAGAGCTCCCTGTAGTGAGGGGTAGCGGAGGTAGGAGAACCAACTGGCTGTAATTTAGAAAGGAATGCAAAGGATGGGGGAAGATTGACCATAGCAAGAATGGTCCCCTGGCCCCGAAGTCAAGTCTCCCGGGCAACTCAGGAGACCCAAAAAGCATGTCATATGACACTGAGAAGCACATTGTCTTCCTTATACGTCTTTCTCCTGAATGGCATGAATTGAGTTTGAATACACAGCTGTAATAGAGAGGCATGCTACCTCTTCCCTCTGTTACAGTAGGTTATATCAAATGCATTAAGAAGTTTATGGTTATTTTCACAGCAAGCCACGGCAGCAATTATTGGTGCAGGTTAAAAATTCATGCAGAGGAGCAGCTGCAACAACGCTGTAGCTCAAATCTCTGACACCCTCCCCTTAATAATTCATAATGCTGTAAGGATTAAAAATGTCATCACTATAAAATAACTTTGAACAGAGCATCGACATCCTTCTCGGCAAGTGCTGTACGCTTAAGTGCCTTAAACATTATATGGTTTGTTTGAAGAGGCAGGGGAAGAGCTAATTAAAAAAAAAATTATTGAAAGTTTACCTCCGTAGACTTAACAGAGAATAGCCTACAGGTTAATGCTGTACTTTGCTATTATTTCTGGTTTCAGTTTCTTCAGGAACATTTGTGAATGGAATTAATATTAAATACTTTAATATTTACTCATTCCACTTAGGTTGTAAAACATTCTATACTGCCTCCTTCAGGGATGGGTTCTACAACAGGAAACAAAGCTTTCAAGGGATAACAAAATACAATTTGGCATGTATAAAGGTAAAGGTAAAGGCATCCCCTGTGCAAGCACCAAGTTATGTCTGACCCTTGGGGTGACGCCCTCCAGCGTTTTCATGGCTGTCTCAATACAGGGTGGTTTGCCAGTCATTACTGTTTACCCCCCAGCAAGCTGGGTACTCATTTTACCAACCTCGGAAGGATGGAAGGCTGAGTCAACCTTGAGACGGCTGCTGGGATTGAACTCCCAGCCTCATGGGCAGAGCTTTCAGACTGCATGTCTGCTGCCTTACCAGTCTGCGCTACAAGAGGCTCATTTGGCATGTATAATATGGGACAAAATCTGGACGTGGAGAGCATCCATCCAATACGAAATCCATCCAATGCTAAAGTTTGTTGAGCATCCCTAATTCATTCCTTTATGGGATTTCTATGAAGCTTTTCTATCTGAACAGATCCAAAGCAGGTCAAAGAAAAGGACTGAAACAGTGTCCCAAATAATACAACTAAACGAGCAAGCAAATGAAAAACATATCGCAGATCATTTCAGATGATTTATGATGAGACCAAGACCCCTCTGACGTCCAGGCTGATTGCAAAGGAAACTGATTTTTCTCATGCCACCCTGAAGTCCTCCCTACAACCGCCTTCCCTTTCCAAGTTTATTAGAGTTGCCAGCCTCTAGTTGTGACCTTGAGTTCTCCTAGAATTACAGCTGATCTCTAGACTACAAAGATCAGCTCCCCTGAAAGAAATCACAACTCTCTGAATTCTACAGCATCACAGTCCTGCTGATCTATCCCCTTTCCCTGGCACTATCTCCAAATGTCCAGGAATTCTCCTAGTTGTAGTTTGCAACCCTGGCTGGCACTAGGGATGATTCCAGAATGCCATGGGTTAGGACTCTAGGATTTGGACCCTGTGAATCCCCCCCAATGTCTAGCCAGTACCATTCTACATGTAATTTAAACCCATTACTTTGTTCCCCACCCTCATCCAAGGTAAATGATATAAAAGAGAAGTAACAGCTTCAGTCATTAGTGATTATTTTACAACACAATTATATTACTTGAATTATACAAGGTAGATAGATAGATAGATAGATAGATAGATAGATAGATAGATAGATAGATAGATAGATAGATAGATTTGTATATAGCCATAGGCTTTTACAAAATATAAAATACAAATTTACAAACAGTAAAATAGAATAAAAGGAACTGTATAACAATATAAAATTTAAGACCAAAGAACTGAAACAGCATGCATGACTACCAAGTGCAAGAGTATTAAGAGCCTGCCTTAGCGGTTGCAACGTTGGCCCTTATTTTCCTTGCAGCCAAAGCAAATAGAGCGGTTTTATGTGTTACATTATCAACCTGGTCAGATAAGAGATAGATGGTCTTTTCAGCAACAGAGGGAAGGTTAGAGCCCCGTAAGATCTCACTGAGGAATTTGGCCCTGGGTTGAGCGTAAAGTAAGCAGTCAAATATGTAGTGGGGGAAATCCTCCAGAGCTTGTGCACCACAAATCCAAAAACCCTGGGTTTTTGGTGTATAGCTAAAACAGGCCGCCAATACCTCTGTGGGCATTGTTTCAAATCCAAGTGATGTAAAAGCTGCTCTGAGATTACGGAAAAATTGTGGAAAAACCTTAGGTTAGCCAACTTAAACAAATCTAGTCATCAGTCCTTTAATATAAAACGTTATCTAAGGATCCAGCCTGGCATGGCCTTATTAATAGCCTTCTTGCACGCTACTCTATCCTTTAAAGGTAAAGGTATCCCCTGTGCAAGCACCGGATCATGTCTGACCCTTGAGGTGACGCCCTCCAGCGTTTTCATGGCAGACTCAATACGGGGTGGTTTGCCAGTGCCTTCCCCAGTCATGACCGTTTACCCCCCAGCAAGCTGGGTACTTATTTTACCGACCTCGGAAGGATGGAAGGCTGAGTCAACCTTGAGCCGGCTGCTGGGATCGAACTCCCAGCCTCATGGACAGACAGCTTCAGACAGCATATCGCTGCCTTACCACTCTGCGCCACAAGAGGCTCTTCTCTATCCTTTATGACCTCCTAAATCCTTCAGCTAATAACTCTCACAGAGACTGGATCTTCAAAAGTGATGCCCAGTTAGACAGAATGCAAATTTTGAAAATTAAGTCAGCAACATGGTTCAAGCGGTTTAAATATGACCACCGTAGATCCTCTTCTCTAATTAAGATTACTAACCATAATCTACTAGAATTATACATAGCCAAAATCACTAACAGTTTGCAATGAAGAGAAGCAAATGACGTGTGCTGAGTAGCTCATCAAAGATCAATATGATTTATATGCATGTGTGAACAAGCTCCAAATTTACCCATATGCCAGAACTCAGCACGTGAACAGAGAAGAAAACTATGTGCCATTGCAAAAGTGTACAAAAATTTCAGATTTGATTGACATTCATTAATATCATTACCCATGGTTCCTCTGTATATTTGTGAAATGGCCCTGTGGGAGGAGCGTGTGTGGGGTGTCCGTGCTTGAATACAGGCCAATCAGGGTGCAGCCAGTTGGGCCAGCCCCTACACTCGCCTCCATCACAGGGGGCCTATTATGGAGAGAGGAAGGGAAGGCGATTTTAAACTGCTTAGAGACACTTGAGGCCTGCTGGGTGACTTCATAAGCATCGTGGTACAGAGCAGAAAAATATAACCAATCCTTTGTTTCCATAGATGTTTCTACCTTCCCACATACTTGCAATGTGTGTTGGGAACACTCATATGCATTGCAGAATCAAATCAATCCAGGACACTGAATGCATTTATTTATATATCGTACTTTTAATCTGAAAGTGGAGTAACAGCATTTTGCAGCTATGAGTCATTGGCTTAGGCATCTAGTCACTGCTTTTCCTTGCACATCCGACTGTAATATTCTTCACTATGCCACTTTATTGGGATATTTATCTGCCACAGCAGATCTGTGGACAGAGCAGGAAAATCATGGACATTTGTAGCATCCGTAATAGAGTTTTCTCAAGGAGCCTGTGTATGTCGGGGAGCTGTACCTTTCCTCTGCAAAAAGCTTCTAGCACCTGAATGGCAACTTTAATCTATCGCATAGCTAAGCTCAGCAAACATCCCTGGGCTACCTAAATGCACAGAAGGAAAGATAGCGATGTACTTTCTGACAAGCACAGAGGGTGTACGACATGCCTGCTGGGACTGGAAAATGTTATGAGATCACAGAGCAGATTTTTGTATTAAAAAAATGAACACAGCCCATATTTATAGTAAACTTCAACGCAATACACTTTGAAATGTTTACCCCCCCCCATTGTCATAGCAACACAGTTCATATCCTTCAATATGTATTTCAGTGTATGCAAGCTTTCAACCACCATCTGGCATTGGAAGTTTTGTTGCCTCAGTAGAAGAGCTGCCGAGAAATACAAACAGTTGAAACAACCTTATTTTTTCAAGGGAAAACATGTTGGCACTTCTGTTTAATTCAACACACACTCAAGGGGCTCAGGGCGAGGTCAACGTTCAATGATACAGCATCTACTTTGCATGGCCAAAGTCTCTGGTTGCATCCCCAGTATCTCCAGTTGAAAGGGAAAGGTAGTACCCAAGTGATGAGAAAGACCTCTATCATGGACCTATTCCACACACACTGGATAATGCACTTTCAGTGTGCTTTTGCAGCTGGATTCTCCTGTGCAGAACAGGAAAATCTACTTCAAAAGTGCATTGAAAGGACATTATCTAGCATGTGCAGAATGGGCCCAGGGCCATGGATAGCGGCTACCAATCAGATTTAGCAATGATAGCCCAATGGTCTGACTCAGTTGAAGGGAGTTTCATGGGTTCAGGACCACTTTAAAAATCTGGCTTTTAGAGAGGACAAAGTAAAATGGTGGGTAAAATCCACAGGGTCACCATGAATCAGCTGCAATTTGTTCCCACTTTACACACACACACACAAACAGTTTTTTTTTAAAGAGATCAGCTTCTGTCTTCTTGGATTATGCTGAATTAAGAACTATTTCACCATCCCTCCTTGCCCTCCCACCTCAATTACAACTAGAAAGAAATACGACAGAACCTAGGACTATATATAGGAAAGACACTCTGAAATGCAATTGCATGCCTCATGTCTGATGATCAGAGTTTTTCCCCCCAACGAATTTAGCAGCTCTGGAATAACATAATATACACCAGCTGTCTTCATATTTATGAAATTAATATGCTTTTAAAAGAATCGCCTTCTAAGATCTACGCTTCATAAAGAGAATAGGCAAGCCGGTTCAGTGACATAGTTGGTTAATGTTCCCTCAGATATAGAACTACAGTGGGGAAAAAAAAAGAAGAACCTTCTTCAAAACTATAAGACTGTGTTTCCAAAGACTGTGTTTTCCTCTGTCTAGACTGCATCTCCAAGGCCCATTCCTCAACTATTATTCCTCCTTCACATTCCAATCCTCACATCTTTCCTCTTTTTCACAGGTACGTATTTCATACATTTGGATACGGTGGGGGGGGGGTCCGTTGTTCAGCTTGGATTATTGTGGATTTGGTTGAATGTGTTGTGTTTTTTGGTGCACTATAGATCTGCTACTCAGCTGCCTAGATCCTCACACAGATGGAGGGGGAAACCAGAGTAAGCTGTGAGATGTTCTTAGGCGGACAGGGATTCATTATAAGATGGGAAGGTGGAAGGTATGGTGGTGAGTTAGGTTTAGAAGGAGACCAAGATATGGACATGCTTGGTCCCCTTCTAATCTCCTTCCCATCCCGAGGAATGATGCAGTCCCAGGTTTCTTTGTCCTCCTCTTCAAGCAATGTCAGACTGATTATTAATAAGACCGCCTCCCTTAAAGAATTTATTAGGAAAGGCAATTTTGATCTGGCATGCTTGACTGAGATCTGGGTGGACAATGATGAAGTAGTGGCTCTCACTCACATTCCTCCAGGATACTCAGTCCTTCATCAACTGAAAACAGGAAGATAGTGTGTTTATGTGTGTGTGGCAATTCTCATCCAAGATTCTATTAGACATAAATCTCTCACTCTCTCAGGGCTTGTTCCCTAGCTCCCTCCGGGGGGCAGTGGGGACATGCCTCCTGCAAAAGTTAACACTAGACTCAGAATCATAGAGTCAGTCGTAATACACACTTGGTGTCCTTGAGCCCTTCATTTTTTGTTGGAACCACAACAATGGGAACACACAGGTCTTTTTCGCTAGTGTTGCTGATTGTTCGCAAGAATGTAGCGCTTTTCGGAGGGTGAATCCACTTTTCCCGATTTCTCTAGAAGCGCTACAACGAATCGCTTTTCACGGGAGTGTTGCAGGAGTGTTGCAGATTGTGTGCGACGTCTTGCGGAACTGCAAATTAGTAGCGTTTACAATTTGCAAGCCTTCTGCTACATTAAAGTCGTGCGGAATGGACCTATGAAATGAGTGTGCAAGCCAGGATTAGAACATCTGTGCTTTCACAGTCCAGATGTGCAACACTGCATTAGTCACAAGCCACAAAGAAGGCAGAAGCATGAACTGAATCTGTGAGTGAAGATAAGGATGAACATGCATCCTATTAGAATTAGAAAGCCACCCACGTGGAAGAAGCAAAAGAAGAGCTAGATTTAAAATACCCCACTTTTCACTACCCTAAGTCTCAAAGTGGCTTACAATCACCTTCCCTTCCTCTCCCCACAACAGACACCCTGTGAGGGAGGTGGGGCTGAGAGAGCTCTAACAGAACTGTTATGTGAGAATGACCCTAACAGAACTTTGACTAGCCTAAGGTCACCCACCTGACTGCATGTACAGTAATTCTCATCTTATGTGCCAAGAGTGGTGTAGTGTTCAAGAGTATGGCCTCTAATCTGTAGAATTGACTAGGATTCCCCACTCCTCTACATGAATCAGCTGGGTGTCCTTGAGCCAATCACAGCTCTTGCAGAGTTCTCTCAGCCTATCTTGCAAAGCTTCCTTAATCTACCTTACAGGCTGTCTGTTGTAGGGAAAGAAAGGGAAGGCAATTGTAAGCCACACTGAGACTTTGAGTAGTGGAAAACAGGGTATAAAAACCAACTCTTCTTCATATGGGGCTAAAACACCTCTCAGGGATTATCATGGTTTAACTGTTAATCAGTTCCTAAGGAAAGCACATTTCTGTGAATGTAAATGATGCCTCTTTGGGGTGGAAGAAGCAAGTTGTTCCAGTACTTGACTTGATTGCATACGTGGAGGAAAGAGACGAATTATTCCTCACAATGGGAAGGAAATAATGTGTGTCACTGGGGCTGAGGTTGAAGTGGACTTCTCAAAAGAAACAAATATCTTTAGGCACCCCAATTTGCTCCATCTCTATTGTTTGCAGTTCCAAAACCACCTACTTTATTTGGCAATTCATTTCCCCAGCTTTTTGCTAATGTCATCAAATGGGGAGGGGGCAAAAATGCTGCAATATATCATGACAACCACCCATATCAGAGACAGTGCAAGTAGCACACAGTCTTGGTGTGCCTATCATGTGAAAAGAGTAAATACGAAGTCAAATGGCTCACTTCACATGTCACGGATAAGGTGGGAATAAGCCAGGTAATCTTCAATTAACTCCCCCCCCTTCCCCTTCAGCACAGCACAAAAATGGAAGCACACGGCAGTCAACCTGTAACGTGTGACAACAGACTACATTTGGGAGGAAATGTTCACTATTCAAAAAGTCAAAAGAGTCACGTGCTGGATATGCTCCCAGGCTTTTCTGAATGCCTCTTGCAGGAAACATAGATGTGAATCTCCTCTTTCACCGCCTTTAGTATAGTATGCATTCATTTATCTTTGCTTTTAACAAAGCAGGTCGGTGGAAGAATGTGGAGTTACTGCAGCGACAGGGCTAGGTTTCAGATACTCATCACTGTCATGAAGAACTGTAATTAAATTTGACCCTCATTTGTCCTACAAGAACAGTGTATTTTGAGAGCCATCTCTATTTGGTATTAATACCATCTAAGTAGGAGGCTTAACTAGGCAGCCGTGACCGGTTCCTGATCAACCAGTGAATTTCACAGCACATAAAAGTTCCACAGGCTCCCCTCATGTTTCTTTCCAGCTGCTTAATGGGGTCTTCTCTGTTGTGGCACTTACATCCTCTGCCCTTAGCACTTCAGCATGCATAAAGGCTCACTGAAAAACACTGATCTCACGAAAATGCTAGAGATAGAGGAAAAAGCAGTGGAGTCCTGAAAGTGTTGGGAGAGAAGTGTGGAAGGAACAATGTCATGGGATCTAAGCACAGGTCTCTGACCCACCCCTGAGAGCCAGTGTAGCATAGTGGCTAAGAACAGAAGACTCTAATCTGGAGAACTGGGTTTGATTCTGCTGGAATACAATCAGCAAGTTATTTGGAGCAGGCCTACCATGTAGGGCTGGTTGTTGCAAATTGCAAGGTCCTGTTCATGTGTTCAGCAGAGACAGGAGCTGCAGAACAGGAGCTGAAGTACCGTATATACTCGCATATAAACTGACCCGCATATAAGCCGAGGCACTTAATTTACCACAAAATCTGGGCAAATTTATTGACTCGCATAAGCCGAGGGTGGGAAATGCAGCAGCTACTGGTAAATTTACAGGGTGGCCTAAGTGCTTAATCCATGCTCAATCATCACAGGCTTTCCCATCCAGCCTCCCCCCCCCCAACAAATACATTAAAGTTAAGAGGATGGATAGCTGCCGGTTTTTGTACCCCGCTTTTCACTAACCAAAGGAGTCTCAAAGTGGCTTACAATTACCTTCCCTTCCTCTCTTGATGCCAGACACCTTGAGAGAGCACTGACAGAACTGCTCTGTGAGAACAGCTCTGGCAGGAGAACCAAACAGTGACCCCCAGGCCAGCAAACCAGAACAGAACAATAGTACCCAAAGTTGGCAAAGTTGGCAACAAGTACAACAGCTACCAAATTGGGGGCTCCAGTTCCCCCCCAGAACAAAACACTGAAATAAAGAACTGTAAAACTGAAAACTGAAAGAAAGAGCTGTAAAAATCAACTTTTAAAAGAAACACAAGGAGAAAAGGCAAACAATGCTGCCCCTCAGATAAAAGAAGAAACACTGAAAAAACAGTAAATCCCAAAGCACCCCCAAAACCCACCCCACCCCCAGAAACCAAAAGAATAGTTTGGAAGAAGTGATTAGGAAAAGAGGGGGGAAAATATCAGAATCCCTCAGTCAAACCACTGATGTCCTACAAGCTGCCAGAGTAAGCTTTCAAGGTATCCAGAAGGCAATGGTTAGCTAGAAACAATTAGCTCACTTGCAAAGAGCTTAGTTTTTAAGATCTTTGCAGAAGGCAAAGGTTAACTGGAGGCCACTAGCTCACATGCAAAGAGCTCAGGTTGCAGATGCAATGCTGTGATTGCCTGGCTGGGGGCAGGCTGTTAATCAATTACCCACGTATGAGCCGTGGAGGTCTTTTAAGTGGTAAAAACTGTGCTGGAAAACTCAGCTTATACGCAAGTATATACGGTATATGAGTCATCAGAGGCTTTTGTTTCAGATGGGAACATCCATTTCCTCTTGGAGCAGGAAAAGGAGGAGAGAGGACTTTTGATCCCAGTGACTCCGTTTTTCTCTGTGTTAGACACAGCTCCTGGCTGTTCTTCATTTTGTAGCAACATGTCAGAACTGCTTTTTCTTCTGTAACCTGCTGAACTTTTGTAGAGCCCTGATTTGGCAAGGCTGGTTAATCAGTGAGCATGTTATATTTGTGTAGCAAGTAAACTTTATTTCATAAGCATCTCTTATTGTTCCAGGGCCTTATTGAGGCTATACCTCCAGGATCCAAAGCAAAGCATTTACTGTGCTCTCTTAAGGTGTGCTAAGTGTGGAACCTTATGCAGTGGTGGGGAAGGGCAATCATCCTTTCTATGTTTTGGTGACATTTACCAGTGTTTCCAGACAGGTTTGCAATGCAGAAGTTATTAGGGCACCACAGCCAGATCCACAACAGATATTGGTAGCAGAGGGTAGGATCTGGTGTGGGCATCTATTCCTTCCCCAAATGTCATGAAACAATTGTTGTTGTTTTTTGCTTTCCACAACAACAGATTTCCCACTTCTCCACATGCAGGCAAGCTGGGTGAACTCGAGCTAGTTACAGTCCTGTTAGAACAACCCCACCTCCCTCCCTCCCCAGGTGCCTGTTGTGGGGAGGGGAAGGGAAGGGGAATGTAAGTCACTTTGGGATTGTGAACAGTGAGCTATAAAAAACAACTCTTCTGATATTTTCATGCAATTGATTATTGGTTCTGATCAGGGTCTCTCATTTCAAATGGGTAAAAACACAGCTAGATTGTTCTCTGGCATTACATTTTTTAGGATGGAAGGGGGAAATAATTTGTTATGCAAAAAGACACAGCCTCTTCTGCTAACACAGCACTGGCCAAGGAATGTGTCTCAGTGTATTGTAGCAGGATAGAATGGAACTCAAAACTGTGGAGTTCAGATTCCAGATACCATTTGGATTATGCATAAGGTCCTTTTAGTTCTTCATAAAACCATAAAACGATGAACTGCAGATATACTGACTGTTTTACCAAATATATAAAGTTTATAATTCAAAAATTTGATATTCCAAGACCTGAGCTTACCAAAGTTTACAAAATCTGCCAAATGAATCCCCGATTCGATGGGCTTCACTTATCCCAAAAAATAACATTGACTACTCTGTCCTTTTTTTTTAAATGTTGTAATTTTGTACATTACGGTATCTTAATGAAAACATCAGTGATGGAACTATGTAAGACAAAGACTCTTACAATGGACATCACTTTTCATGAACATCACTGGACGACAACCATATTGACTCAAGTGGGTAGCCGTGTTGGTTTAAAGGAGCACAGCAAAAATTGAGTCCAATAGCACCTTTAGACCAATATAGAGTTATTCAAGGCATGAGCTTTCAAGTGCACACACCATTAATAAATCTTTGTTGGTCTTAAAGGTGCTATTGGACTCAATTTTTGTTGAACCATATTGAATATCCTTCCAGTGGTGTGGTCACAAGACATTGGTGTTCTTCATTAATTAATCCAGAACCTGACTTTATTCTTGTACCAGACCATAGAAGTACATAACAATTGACCCAGAATAAATGCTAGATCCTCATGACATATGTGTAAAATATGGGGAAATTTTGACACTGCTCTTGAATTCTGTTGGAGTGTTTGTTTGTATATAGACCGCTCTCCCCTTGCAGCTCAGGACGGTTTACAGAGAATTTGGAAAATCACAATACAGGCACAACATGGTTCAATAACATCTGATAATGACAATGGTGGTAACACTAAAATAAACTAGACTAATGCCAACACTTTTGAGTGGTAATTAACCCGTGAATATGGCACCTGCATTTCACAAAGATAATGGAAGATGTTTCAAAGCTCTGTCAAAGAACTAGATGGCTGACATCACTGATAATAGGATACGTAAACTCTCCTTTGGTTCTTTGGCTCAAATTAATCCCAGCATAACAACTGGCCACCTTGGTTGGCTGACATTTTTCATTCACAAAATTATTATTGTTTTATGGTTACCATACAACAGACAGTATCAATTACAGAAAACAGAACTCAGGAGAAATGAAACAGTGAAGGTACTCAACATATTGTCATGACGCTATAGAAAAAAAAAGGTTTAAAACATGAATGAGAAGAAAGATCAATAAAATGGGGGGAGGGATTACATACCACTATTTGTGTTTGTTGGGGTCCTTCTCCTTCTTCCACCCTAGAAAACAAGATTCCATACAGCAAGCGTTATAGCTCTACCTACTAGGAAGTGAGTGGTTAAAAACCTAATTTAAAGGAGGCTTCAGTATCTGGGAGGCAACACTTCCTCTTTTCTCCTCTCTCAGTCATTGGAAAATAGAGCATGTGATTTCTAGCAATTAGCAGATGAACATTGTAGTTATATAAATAAATATAATGATTTGATTAAAAGTGATGATTACAAGGAAGCACTCTAATGGATTTTGGGTTTGAGCAACATGGAGAAAGTGAAATAAAGGCAGTAAACAACCACTATTTTCAACATTGCATTTGTGTACGTTTCTCTTACAAATCAGTGACCATACAGCAAATCTGTGGTTGGGCTGAAAATAAAGAAGGCAGCCAGTTCTCTAAAGACCTTTCAGTAGGACAAGATTTCTCCAGTTCTAACTGGCAAATAATCAAGCTCCTTGTATATAAACTGATATATACACAGTAAATGTGGCCTGCTAATCAAAGAACGAAGCCATGTACCATAGTCCCGTATAATCTAATGTTTCCAAAATGTCAAAGGCTTTGAGGGTTAATATGCATAAATAGCTACCGCATACAGGGTACTTTGCATAGCTCCTGGGCAACAAATAGCAATAATATGAATTATTCTTCTTCAAAATGGAAACAACAACCCCATACAACCTTGAGTCTAGACCATTGCAGAGCAGGGAAGGGAATGAGAATGCTTTATTATTATTATACTGTAATAGAGATTTCAGCAACCAGGACATAATTTCTATCCTTTTTTTCATAGCTTGGTGTGAGTTTCAAATCACTCCCACGTAAGGTTCCCATTTGCCAATATATCAGACTTTCTCAATCAGGGTTTTGTGAAGTCCTGGGGTTTCTTGATGATCTTGGAAGAGTTTCCCAAATGGGAGGAAGTTAGATCATTTTTAATATATTTTTTCCATTTGTTAAACATTTATTGGTTGATATGCCCATATATGGCCATGTTGACAAATTCCACTCCCAAAATGGCCAATGATGGGCCTGGAGGGGGTGGGAAGGAGAAGGACCTGGGGTGGGCATGTACACAACTATGCTTCCCAACCATATTCTGCACAATTGTGCCACTTCTGGGGGTTTCTCAAAGCCTGAAGAATGTTTCAGGGGTTTCTCAATGGGCAAAAAGTTGAGAAAGGCTGCAGTATAGCAACCCTTTCCTGCTGATGCTCAGTGGATGAGCAGAAACTAGGGCCAAGGGAGGAGGGCACAATCACCCTGAAAAGAAAAATGTACAAAATGTAATTTAAAAGAACTAAAATGAAATATCTACTTTTGTTTCAGCAAAGAAATTTTCACTTGAACAATCCTATCTTAAAAGCAGTGTATAAGCAATGGTCTAAGGGCTTTATTAAGCCCTGGATCTCATTTATTGACCTCAGTTATCTATAATGAGCAATCACACCAAATCCAGATTACAGTTAATTATAAGTTATAGGTAGAAAATTAGCAGGTTTTAAGCTATAGGACAGTGGTAACCAACCTTTTTATCACCGGGAACCGGTCAACACTTGACAATTTTACTGAGGCCCGGGGGGGGGGGGAGGTAGTCTTTTGCCGAGGAACATTGCTGCCACCTGAGCCCCTGCTCCACTTGCTTTCCCGCTGGAACCCTTGAATTCCCACCGCCTGCAGGGGGCGCTGCCAGCAGCAGCTGCGCAGTGCCACGCGAGGGGGATCCCCATCCATGGCGGCCACTGGAGAGCCAGTGGCAGAGAGGCAGGACACCCCCAAAGCAGCAGCCAGGGAGGAGGACGAGGAGGAGCCGCGGCCAAGTACTGACTGATCCACGGACCGGGACTGGTCTCCGGACCAGTGGTTGGGGACCACTGCTATAGGGAGATTGCCTTTAAATTGGGAAAGAGGCCATTTTGGTTCAATCTGTTTTCAAACATCTGCTAAATCACCGTAGTAGGAAAATATAGTCGTTTAAGAACCAAATGGTAACGATCTGTATGCATAATATATTTATTGATTTATTGCTTGAAAATACAGAGAGGACTCTTTTAGTTACCATAATACAGATTTATAGATGAATATTAGACCAGAGGAGTGGAAATCATTATGTCTAGACTTATGTACACAAGACTTGGACAGAATTTTTTAAAAGGCTTGTTTCAGTATACTTAAGGACCCCCCTCATCTGGGACAAAGAGATATTCAAGCACCCCACAGGGACTTTGACCCCCCCCCATTTAACCTTAACCATGTTCAAACGTTATAGTGAATGTACAGCATACACCAAGAGCCAACATATATTCACGTTGCAATTGAAAGTAGGGGCCAGTACCTGGATAAATGTGATGGTTATCACACATACAGCTATACATGTGACATGAACATCTCCCAGATCTCTCTCTCTTTTTAAATCCAATGTATGCTGTTCACACATTGTGCATGTGTTCACTGAAACTTGTGAACAGGGCTTTTGTATCAGCTTGAAAATAGCTAAGCAAAGGCTCAAAGCAACCCTTCTCCTGCCCTCCTCCTCCTCCTCCAATACGAGAGGGGCCAATTGACTGCATTTCACTATTTCAGCTACCCAGAGTGACGGACAGGCTCGCACTTCAGGCCAGATGATCTGAGCGCTGAACTTGCTGTGTTCTTATTCTGTTCTCTGTGAGACGGAGGCTCTGAGATGTGCTGGCTCCTGTGGGCAAGTCAGCCTTTCTGCCAGCAGCTACGGGATTCTGACGGTAGCTGCAAGACGGATTGCAGCCCCACCTGGAGAGCAGCCGTTTCTGTCTTCTGCCAATAGGGGGAGCCTTCCCCTCCTAGGTTGTTTTGTCCGGCAACAAAGGTAGGAGAGAAAGGCAGAGTCCGATTTCTACATTCAAAATCCACTGCCCTAGGCTGAAAATAAATTTTATTTTGCAAACTGCATTGCTTCTGAGTTCATCTGGGAGTCTGTGGCTATGCCTACAACCACGTGATAAGGATTCTACATTTTGCATTTATTGCTGCTGCAGAAGCAGATGAATGAGTGAACGTAGCAGCCGCACAGGAGTTTCCTGCACTCTTTCATGTACTGGCTGCCATTTCCCCTCCACTTCCAGAGAGCTTAATTTTGTTTCAGTTCTGTGCATTAAAGGAAGTGAGATCCCACCCCATAAATGCTTATGAGGGATGGGAATCATTAGCCTTTAAGATTCAATTCTTACAGATTCCCTGCTCTCACTGCTGCTCCCCCCCCCCAACCCACATGGCTTTTCAGTGGATTCTCTGATCCACTGAGACACAATTTTAGAAGAAAGTGTTAAGACGGCAGAGGCCGGAATGCGGCTGTTTAAGTAGCTCACCTGCTTGTTGCACATACTGTTCTGTTCCTACCTTGATGACTAATTTAATAACTGTCTGTGGCTTTATCTCGCTCTCTTATATATTAAACCTTTAAAAACCAGAGTCCGTAGACAGAAGACCTCTTTGAAAACTGAAAGATGATAAGAGTCACCTGAGGAATCAAATGAGATTATTCTTCCCTTTGGAGAAAAACAAGAGTTGGTTTTTACACCCCGCTTTTCCCTATCCAAAGGAGTCTCAAAGTGGCGTACAATCACCTTCCTTTCCTCTCTGTGAGGTCAGTGGCACTCAGGGAGCTCTGAGAGAAACTGCTCTGTGAGAACAGCTCTAACAGGACTGTGACTAGCCCAAGGTCACCCAGCTGGCTGCATGTGAAGGACTGGGGAAGCCAACTCCGCTGTCCAGATTAGAAGCTGCCACTCTTAATCACTTCACCAAGCTGGGATGGTAGTTTCCCCAAATTTGCCTGCACAAGGTTGGTAGAAGTGCAAGTAGTGACACAAATACACAGACCGTCAATGAAGAGAACAGACAGGTATCAGACTAGCAGGATGGATTCTTAGAGGCCAATTCAACCCTGCAGGTGGCGTCAGAAGGATTGCTGTATGGAATGCTGCTTTGTAGGAAGGGGAGAAGAAGAGCGAATGGCTCTTAGCAGATAAAACAAGCAGATTTAGTAGAGCATTTCAGAGACAGGTGAAACATCACGGAAAGATTAATCGAAGTGTGATTCACCAGCCTGCCTAAGCACAAGTAGTGCAAGTACATTCTTACGTTGCCTGGGAAACAGCAGTGAGGTGCATGGTAGAGGCCTTGCAGCAAGAAAACTAGGCTTCAGGGGTAGTGGATTACTGTGGCATCGGCACTGCCTCTGTCTCTCTCTGCTCCCCATGCCTTGTTGCTGCCGCCACTGTCCCTGCTCAAGAACCAGAGTAGACAAGTCTCTTTAGCTATATGCCGCTCCTGGACACTTCCAAAACAAACCTCCAGAAATTTCGTCACTTCCTTTCGTGAGAGTTTGGCTACCCTTGGGTGAATGAAGAAACAAGCAGCTAGAAATGGTGGCTGAATTCTCAC
Organism: Paroedura picta; assembly: GCF_049243985.1. NCBI lineage: Eukaryota > Metazoa > Chordata > Lepidosauria > Squamata > Gekkonidae > Paroedura > Paroedura picta. The sequence continues at coordinate 97,195,289 of NC_135374.1, read as the reverse complement.
AAGGAGGAACCTCGCAAGATTTCCAGAAATGACACACGTGGCTCACTGTGTTGCTTTTAAACAGGTTTTGAGGGAGGAAAGATGATGATCTTCTCTGGTTCCTAGTCAGGGCGGCCGGCCCAGGGGCTGATGGGAGGCAGTGGAAAACAAACCTAAGGCAAACACTTCAGGTTTCTTAATCAGAGAGGTGTCCTACATCAAGGTCCTTGATTTCACTATTATGCAGAGTATGAAACAGAAACCTTTAGTGAGCATACTGAGCATAGATGAACACCCATCATTCTACATTATCCTGACTCAGGGCCTTGGTTCATCAAGGTGTTCCATAGACTGTCGATGGCTCTCCAGGGGCTCAGGTAGGTGTCTTTCCAATCACCTAGTTCCTCATCTTTTTGTTTTCAAGTGGGGATCGAACCTGAGGCTTTCTGCCTGCAAAGCAGAGGTCCAGCCTCTCAGCTACAGATTGTCCCTTTGATTCCAAACAGAACGCATAACTCTGTTCCTTCATTTACTCTTATTTTAGTCAGTCAAAACAAAAAGAAAATGCTTCTGTATCCTTTTATCAGTCTCCTGAACACATCATGTCCTCCAGAGAATCTTCTCTTCACATGTACCAAAATTCCATGTTTTCCCAATCAAAGTATGTTTCTATGTACAGAACTGAGTTTGCTTCTATGCGCATTAAAAGAGATTAAACATTGAACAGCTGGTTATTCATATGAACAGGAACCAAACAGGCTGAATTAGGGTTAGTTTACAATATTGGCATTATTACGTAGCTTGTAAGGACGTCAGTTCACAGTACGCAAGAGATCGCTCAAAACAGTCGCACAAAACACGATGTCACGTGAGCAACTATAAAAGAAATTAATGGATATGTCTTCAATAATACATATAGATCAATCATTGCTAGGAGGACTCAACAATTAAAACAGTCACCATATCAGTGCAGAGATGCCACCAGCGCAAGAAATAAATGTCTACTTTGTGATTATTTAATTGATTTTTTTTCCAATTTATATGCCACCCCACCCCAAAGGCTTGGGGCAGCTTACAATATATTCACAGTATAACAGAGATTTTAAAAAGTTCATCTTAAAAACAAGTTTGTTTTGCCATTCGTGTCTAGTGAAATTACACACAATAATATTACACACCCTTTGCTGGATAAATAGTGACAGGTTTAAAATTAAAGAAAATTCTCGCTGAGCTGCTATTTACACATTGCACCATCTGTAGGCCCCATGGGGGGCACTTTCCATCTTTGTTTTGACTTCAGTTTTCCTGTTATATGAAACAAATGATAAAGAGATGCCAAGAAAGCTCCGGAAACAAAAGTTATCTGCATTATGCTCCGGAAATTAAATATTGCACAACTGTTCTACAAGTATTTAATTGGAAGGACTATGTGAATACTTAGAAATGGTCATGGTCACAAAAATTCAGAGAGGCATGTAAGCTCAAGGGTATGGCCTGATCCTGTTACAATGGCTACATCACCCCAAATACCTGTCAGATGCTATGCATGTGAATTCCACCATGTCTTGTCTTTACTGGTGCTATTTTACTTATGTGTAGAGTTGGGGGGAAACTGCAAGAGTGGGGATTGGGGGTGGGGGTGGCTGGCTGAGATGAACGCACTATGAAATTTGGGAGGAACTCAGAAGATTATGTTGCCCACTGCTATTTTGAATCAGAATTCATTCTTACCAGAAGCTGTGGCTTTGAGATATTGGGCAATATCCTACTATGGTCAGGAGGAACTTCTTCCAGTCTCAGGAGCCTTCTCCAACTCAAGTTTGACGGCTAGATCAAAATACTGACACCATTAAAGTTGGAGGAAGAACCCCTCCTGTCAAACAAAGTCTCCTTAGGCTGGAGAAAGGCTTCCAGCTTTGCTTCTTGGAGAGGTAGATAGGATACAGGCAACATATTTACATTGTATAATACTGACTGGCCATCAGCACTCCATCTATAGCAGTGGTTCTCAACCTGGGGGTCGGGTCCCCATTGAGGGTCGAATGACCCTTTCACAGGGGTCATAGCAGGGCAAGAAACTTGGAGGGGTGCCATCTACACAACAGCCTTGCGGGGTAGATCGAGTGTTCGTCTGTCTGGAGCAACGGAAAAGAGCAAGATCAGCACGGTGGGACAAGAGGCAGAGCTGAATGGAGAAACCCTGGAAAAAACCCAATTTATATACAATCGTGCACAATGGATCTTCACGTCATTGGCCAGTTTTGGTTTAATTTCTGTGATAGAACACTTGCATAATTTCATGGTTGGTGTCACCACAACATGAGGAACTGGATTAAAGGGCCGTGGCATTAGGGAAGTTGAGAACCACTGACCTACAGAATCATCTGAGAGGCTAGGAGAGCCCATCTTCTCCCAGCCAGCTTGTAGGTAGCACAGATTACCATGCTGCTCATAAAAACTAGACCTAACAGATCATCCTCCATGGTAGATCATCTCCCAGTCTGAGTTCCCACTATGGTCCCTTGCCTTAGTGGAAGAAAAAATGGAGGACAGAAAGCAATGTTGGAGAATATTACCACATGGTACCTGAAAGTGAAATTACTTGAGGAATTCCAGAGATCTATAGAATGGGTAATTCCTACACTATTGTGAGATCATTTATGAATACAACTAGAAGTGATGTCACAGTGTTTACCCACCCCATTATTTTTACCTCTGGAGTAAAGAGGCAAACCTAATAGGAAATACACCACCTGTGATGCTGTGTGTTCATGAGTGCATTATTGCTATATGTATTTCTTTGTTGGTTGCAATCCAGAGATAGTATGGGGTTTTTCTGACGTTCAGTACACTTGTTGGCATGCACAGATTCAGACAAATAATAATATGGTTAGGCATCAAATAAAGATACGGAGAAGTGCTGAGGTTGCTATAGTAAACACCAAGCTTATTCATCCTGCAATGAATATTCATGCGCACATTTATCACTGTTAATTTCCCCTCCCTCAAACTTGCAATAGCAACGCGTTTGATAAATTGGGCTCAGTGATAAAACAAATGTAAATTGGAGTGCTTCCGTGTGTGCTCACCAAACATCTGCCAGAGAACATTAAGAAGAATACAGTATTTCACATCTCAAGGGAACCATTGACTGCGGTGTTAATAAATCAAGGAGAGATTATAGCTTAGTTTTTACCATTATTTCAGTGGCGGCTCCTTCTCCCCGCCCCCTGCTTTACTGACAGGCAGCCCTGTAGGATTAGGTAAAAGGAAAACTCAGATGAGATCAAAGGAGAGTTGACCTTGGCAAGGAAAAATGCAGGGAAATTTCTCCAAGCACAGCTGCTGTGCCTGCCATATTTATTTCAGAGTAGCATGCAAGGTGTAATGACAGCCTCTATGCAAGTTGTATATAATCAGCAGCATCGGTATGCATTTAATGGCACAGCCCTGTGATTCTACTACAGTGGGCCTGTTGCTCTCTTCTTGTGAGCAAGTACAGTGACGTGTTTAAGAGCTCTAATCTGCCATGAGCTTTGCCATGCACCTCCCTGAGGGACTGAGGGCCAGGCTCCCTCTCTCTCCAGCCTATTTCACAGGGGACTGTGCATGCTGCTCTGGGCTCCGTGGAGGATGGGCAGCCAGCTGGGTGACCTTGGGCTCGCCATAGCACTGATAAAGCTGTGCTGACTGAGCAGTGATATCAGGGCTCTCTCAGCCTCTCCTCCCTCACAAGGTGTCTGTTGTGTTGAGACTCCTTCAGGTAGAGAAAAGCAGCATATAAGAACCAACTCTTCTTCTTCTTCTTCTTCAAGTCTAATAAAAGCTAAACTAATTGGATAACTGTTTTGTACACAATGGCCAGGCTCAGATTTAAACATGTGTGTGCATTTCCTCCTCCACCACTCATTCCAATTCAATGAACCACTTCCTGTTTTGTGCAAGCCACAGAATGCCAATGCATCCAATCCATGGTTTATTCTGACCCTTCCAACCAACAGCATGCAGTACTGAGAGCAGGGTCAGCAGAACCTACACTCTAACAGCTTGTTTGCCACAGCAAACTATTATTCACACCAACGTAAAAACCACTCATTGAATGAAAGTGTGCAAGAAGTGCAGATCTCAGTAGACTATTGCCAATACATGGCTTGGTGCTTGATCACACCTGTCGGGGACACATCAGGAGGTGGATATGGCATACTCGCAGTACTGAACTCCTTTCATGATCACTCAATATTTGATGATTCATAGCTGAATATGCAAGCTGGCTTGATTGAAATGCATAAGAATATAATAATGGGCCATGCTGGATCGCACCAGTAGTCTATCTAGTCCTCCTATTTCACACAGTGGTCAACTGGTTGCCTTCAAGGGCTAACTGGCAGACTAAGGCAGAGGCCTTCCCATGATTCAAGTGGGCAGTTGTGTTGGTCTGAAGTAGTAGAAGAAGAAGAGTTGGTTCTTATATGCCGCTTTTCTCTACCTGAAGGAGTCTCAAAGCAGCTTACAGACACCTTCCCTTTCCTCTCCCCACAACAGACACCTGTGAGGGAGGTGAGGCTGAGAGAGCCCTGATATTACTGCTCAGTCAGAACAGCTTTATCAGTGCTGTGGGGAGCCCAAGGTCACCCAGCTGGCTGCATGTGGGGGGAGTGCAGAATCAAACCCGGCTCGCCAGATTAGAAGCTGCCACTCTTGGCCACTACACCCAACTGGCTCTCAAGTAGCACAACAAAAGTTTAAATCCAATAGCACCTTTAAGACCAACCAAGATTTATTCAAGGCATGAGCTTTCGAGTGCATGCACCCTTCCTCAGACAATGGAACAACGATCCTAAGAGTACAGATATAAGGAAAAGGTAAATTAGCAGCCAATGAGAAAACTGTCATAACATCCAAATTAGGCAGTATGATAATCCTTTGCTTAAAAAAAGCTAACCAGTCATTTGGGTTCAGTTGCAGTTCATAAGAACATTGGAGAAATAAAAATGTCCGTGTTAGTTATTAATAGCAGAAACTTTCCTAGTTGTGAAAAGAAATAATTAAAAGAGACTAGTTGATTGCCCCCATCTGTCTCCAGCATTCCTAGAGCAAGAAGCTTGAAAAATCACTCCCCTGTTTAAATTTATGGACCTGTTCCAACCTATGCCTGTCTAGCAGTCCTGATTGTTGGGGGTCTCCAAAAGGCCTTTTTTTTTGGGGGGGGGGCATTGGTAATTTATCAAAAGCTGCTCTTTCCTACAATACTGTGCTAAACAATCTAAAGCTCTCCTCATTCCCACTGGTGTCCTAAATAACAAAACCTCAAAATTAAGAATTGAGCCCCTGGCTTTCTGACAAGTGGCTGTGAAGGCAATCAAGTGCCTTCAAAAGAGGAACCAAAATCTTTTGTCATTTTCATCCCATTATATTTTGCTGTTTGGGAAATGCACAGTATTAACATTTTACACTGTTTGCACAATTTAATATTCATGGCTGGGTACCGTTTTCAATTAAATATTCTGCTTTATTTTGTCTCTTAATAGCGCTCTTTTTTTGCAAACATACTTGGGGGTGGGAATTGGAAAGTACTTTAGAGTTATTTTAAAAAATAGCTTGCAAATGCCACTTTTACAGCTATTTCTGTCTCCATGGATGCACATCTAGACAAATGCATAAACAACTGTGGGCCAAGTATATTGTTAAGTGTGTATTATGATGGATGACAGGAAAGACTGACAGATATCCTTCTATCAATCAGCTCCCCAGAACATACATCTTTTTGAACTGAACTGTAACAGAGCAAACTTATCGTGCAGTCTTAAACAGAGTTATTTCCTTCTAAGCCTATTGATTTCAATAGACTTAAAAGTATAGAACTCTGCTTTGGGCTGCATACTTTGAGGTCTATAATATTTTATCGCTTCAGAGGTTGAACATGGGCAGAGCACTAATTCAGATCAGGCATGGGACAAAAGTGCAATAACCAAACTATTTCTTGTTGCCTGCTCCATTGCAATTCTGTCCTGTAATTTTAAACCCGCCAGAATGAAGACAAATCCCAGCAATTTTAGTATTCTGTAACTGAGATTCCAATGAGAATGCTGGGATACAGTGTGGAAAGCCATAAATACCTCGTCCATCCTTCTTAAAAGCATTTAAATTGGTTAAATATATCCTGCTCCCCGATAATAATATTTTGATCTTTTGAAAACAGACGCTATTAAAGGCTTCCTGAGTCTAGCAAATCAAAGCTTAGAACTAAAATAGGAGACGGCCAATTATATGTGAGAGGAACTATACATTAGACAGGGCAAAGGAGATGCTGAAAAGGATAAAAGAAAGTTATCTGGCAATACCACATGTTCATTCTTCTGCTTCACAGGGCCTTTATAGGAATCCTTGGTTAAAAAAAATGTGTTTGTTTCCACGGTAACCCAGTTAATAGAGGCATCCATCCCAATTAAATACATATCACTAGAAGACACTTATTGACAAGTGAATTATGGGGAATCAAGGATATGAGATAGGAACCAATTCAGATGTAGCTACTGCAATGTGCGAGCAAGTAAAAATTGCTCTAATATGGCAAAAGGAATTGCTTTCTATACCAGTCTGCCAGATAAACTTCCCTACACTGACGACAGATCTGATTTAAACATGCCGTGGGCAGGGGGGGAGTATATACCTGTTTGTCATTGTACATACCCAAAACCCTATTTGAGATGGTCTGGATGCATGCAATGAGGCACCATTGGCAACCACAGTATACAGAAAGAGGTGAATCATCCATGGGAATGTCACTGCTATTCACACACTATTCTCTTAATTAAATGAAAAAGAAGAGAAGGTTTTAACACTCCGCTTTTCTCCACCTTAAAGAGTCTCAAAGTGGCTTACAATCACATTTTCTTTCTCTTCCCACAACACGCACCTTGTGAGGTAGGTGAGGCTGAGAGAGTTAAGAGAGAACTGTGATTGGCCCAAGGTCACCCTGCTGGCTTCATGTGGAGGAGTGGGGAATCAAACCTGCTTCTCCAGATTAGAATCTGCTACTCGTAGCCACTACATGCTGCCTAAAATTTGGCAATAAATCAAGATGTACTGCTTGAGTATAACATCTGAGACATTCTTGGGAGGGGAGATCTCTCAGGGGTGTCCACACATCCTTGAGTTGACAATGAAATTTGCAAAATGTGAACTTTGCTGAATATAACACCTAATAAAGCTAGCAGAATTTCTCATCAGGAATTTAACCGCCTATGCACAGAACCACATCCACGACTCTCCTTGATTGACCGAAAGGAAGCCTCGGAGGGAACACGTTTTCTTCTGGTACTCAATGCCCCCTTCTGGCACTAAATGCCAAGGAGTCTTCTGGCACTCAGACCTGGCGTGATGTGGAATTTAAAGCAGCCATCAAGTATCGGGGGTTCGTGCGTGGCCAACCTGATCCGAAAAGCAGTTGATCCAACTAACAACACCGTACAAAACATCAGTATTGATCTCTTCAAATTGATTTAGTGCTTTAGCTTTAGGTTAGCTAAGCATTATTCATGAAGTAGCAAAGAGAAAGCCATGGCATTTTTTTTTCTTCTCACATGTCTGGCGCTGGGATTCAAATGCTTGTTATTAATTGGCATAAATTAGAGTGCTCTCAGAAGACAACTTGGAGGATCATCTGGATCATTTAAGGGCCACTGAATTTGTCTTCATCCACTACTATAGGACACTGTTTGGCTATTGTTTACCTCATTTGCTCCCCAGCTGATGAACTAACTTTATGATTCACAGATGGACTGTGACTCCCTCGGAAAGAGAAGCCCAGAGTGCCACGATCACTTTAAAAGAGAGAAGATGGAGCTGGGTGAGGATGGGCACCAACTGGCTCATGAGCTAAGGTTCATGATGAGTTTTGGCTGGGTCATGCTTTGCAAAGTGAAGTTCGTGGCAGGCCAATCAAGAGGAACTTTCCATGAACTTTCAATCTGTTTGTGGCAGTTAGTGAATGGTTACATCTCCAGACTTTCTCAAATTAATCTAAATGTTTACCAAATGTCAAAGCAACTGGGGGAGGGGGGAGAACCAGGAGGGTATGTAGAGGCGCACTTGAGGGGAGGTCCATTCCATACACTCCCAAACTTCCTGAACCCGAGCCTGCCATTTCCCAGAAGGCACTTTCTTGGGGATACCTTTAGGGGGTGGGGCATAACTCAGACCTCATCAATCCTCACCAAACTAGGAGACTACATAGAGGAGTGCCCAATGGAGATCTCCTGCAAGTTTGGTGTTTCTAGTATGCCAGAGAGCTGAACTCTCATCTCACGAACCTCATTAACAGAAGAGGTATGCTTAATGGTGAAAAGTTCATGGCAGTTTATGGTTTGCAAACCGGGTACACCACTAACTGAACTGTAATTTCCTGGTTCATACCCATTCCTAATGCTGGGTAGAAACAGAGATTCCAGGTTAATATTATAGAGAAGCCAAACATTTAATAACGAGTAGCCATCTTTTAATGTGTTGGGGATTTTGTGTGTTTTTATTATTTTATTGTAAACTGCTGTGAGTCTTTGAGAGCAGAGGTATATAAATTAAGGAATAAATAAATAAATGTAGTAGACTGGGCTCTGGGTGTGGAACAATTTGGTTGAACTGATCACCTATCCCTGTATGGGAAAGAGAGACATCAAGAATGTCTGACAACCCAAGCTGCCGATCAAATACCCAGCTGTCTACCTTGGAAAAGGGGCCACAGCACCTCCTAAATAAAAGAATGAACAAACCAGCGCTTATTGTAGGATGCAGTTATACAGACAGGTGAAAACATAAGAATGGCAGCTCCAGACCAGATGGGAAGGGAAGCTTGGGGAAGGCAGGGTTTGGCGAGTAGAGTAAGGTGACCAGATTTTAACATTGGTAAAGTGGGACACCATTGACCGGGGGGGGGGGTGTTCTTGATTAAAAATTTGTTCTTTATGGAGCAACAACATTTTTCATAGAACGCAAAAATAGTATTGTAATATATATTTTTTAATTTCAACATGAGTACGGGTGCCCCCAGATGTCCCTCCATAAGTGGGACAATCTGGTCACCTTAGAGTAGAGGTGTATTGCTGTAGATTCTACCCTCCGGAATAGCTGGTTTCCCCAGGGGAACTGATCTCTGTACTCTGTAGTTTTAATTCTGTGAGATCTCCAAGCTCCACCTGGAGGTTGGCAGCCTTATGACACCAGCTGGGATTTACAAATCGACTTAATTAAGAACTATGGATTAGTAGTCTTTATTCATTTTTATTTGTTCACATGTTTGAGATTCAAAGATTAAAAGGGCATTCTTAACTCCCCCACCCATTAAATAGGTTGTTATAGCGAAAGGAAACTTTCACATATTAAACTTCCTAAAATAATAGACACTAAATTAATCAACCATTTGTTTGTTTATTTGCTCATTTATTTATTTAATGTTTATAGGCTGCCCCTGTTGAGCCAGTCATCTCAGGACGGCTTACAATATGCTTGTGAAACTGTATAATACATAAATACAATATAAAAGCACAACAAAAATTAGCAGCAGGATTATGATATTAGTCTATTAATGATTAGTGATTATCAGATAATCTCATTAAATACGGAGAGTAGGAGGAGAACCCAAGGACAACAGGGAAGGTCCATATGATGTTCCAGTTCTCCTATGTGTACTGGCCTTAACCATATTGTTGGAGGAGGAGCTCCATATTACAGGCCCTGCGGAACTGTGCCAGCTCTGTCAGGACCCTGATGTTCTCCAGGAGCTCGTTCCACCAGGCAGGGTCCAGGACTGAAAAGGCCCTGGCCCTGCTCGAGGCCAGTCATAATTCTTTGGGGTTGTGGACTACCAATTGGTTGGCTGTAGTGATCTCAGGGGAACATAGACAGAAGGTCCCTTAGATACACAGGTTCTAGGCCACATATACCCTTAGAGGTTAATACCAAAACCTTGAACCGAACCCAAAACTCGTGAGCCCAAGTAGCTGTTGCAGTATTGGTCTTATATGGATCCTCCTTCTGTCCTTCTGAGGATTCACGTAGCAGCATTTGGGACCAGTTGTAGTTTCCAGATTAGAGCCAAGGGCAGGCCCATCTAGAGAGAGTTGCCATTGCACAGATCACTGTGTCTTGGTGCTCCAGGGCCAGACAGGGTGCTTGGTGAAGGTGGAAGAATGCCAGCTTAACTACTCTCATGATTTGAGCCTCCGTACATAAAGAGGCATCAAAAATCATGCCCAAATTCCTGGCTGCACATGCACTTGTAAGTTGCACTCCATTCAGGCCAGGGAGATATGTTTCACAAGCTTCCGTGGTACAGAAGGCGTTTGAACCTAGTCTGAATTTCTGACTACTACACCACACTGAATCTTGGCCTAGTCTACCTCCCAAGCTAATTGTGGGGATAAATGAGGAAAAGAGAGCCATCAACCAGTGTTTTGAGTGTCTAGGAGGCCAGGAAGGATAGCTATATACAGATAATAAGATTGGTTGATCAATAGTTTGGGCATTGTGTACTTCAGAGTCAAAGCAAATGGTGGAGTTTTTAAAAAGCAAATATCTAATTAACACTGTAAAAGCATCTCTCCCCCCCCCCTCTCCTCATGGCCTGCCAACCAGTCCTCTAAGGGTCATAAACCAGAGTAGTATGAATGGCAAAACAGTAATGGCACAGGTGTGAACCCCCGGGACTGGGGCCTCTTGATGCATGCAACCTCAAACACACTCACAAGGTGATGTAGCTATAGAGCAGAAAGTATGAGCAAGAGGTTGCTTTGCCTCCAAAGCCTCTCTGCAGCTTGTTCAACCAAGCAAGATGCTGTGCAGGGAGGCTGAAGCCTGGGGCTGGTCAATTATCTGTTTACAGGGATGGCAACATAGTTTTTGGCACAGCAGCTGTCTCATGTTTAAAAGCATTTTTGCCGCTCTGAAACCTTCTCTGAGAGCTACAGAATGGAGGGGGTGAGGAAAGCAGGGATGGAGATATAATTTTAATTGCAGGCAAGGGTCTTGTGGCATAATTTGGCAGGCCGTATTCCATTTAATGATCATATCTCTACTTGAAATCCTCACTTTTTGCTGGCAGACACTGTTCAGAACTATTGTCTCTGAGATAACAGGATGGGGGGGGGGAATGACTGGGTTTTTTGTTTTTTTTAATACCCTGGTTTCCACTACTCAAAGGAGTCCCAATGTGGCTTACAAACACCTTTCCCTTCCTCTCCCCACAACAGACACCCGATGAGGTAGGTGGGCCTGAGAGAGCTCTAAGAGAAAGAGCTCACTACTCTGTGAGAAGAGCTCTAAGAGAACGGCAGCTGACCCAAGGTCACCCAGTTGGATGTATGTGAAGGTGTGGGGAATTAAACCCGGTTCTCCATATTAGAGTCTGCTGCTCTTAACCACTATATCATGCTGGCACCTAAGTCCTCCACACCAGTGGTCCCCAACCCACGGGCTGCGGCCCGGTGCCGGTCCCCAGCCTCAAAAAAATTGGGGACCAGTGCTCCACACAAACGTGATTGTTTACAGGCCTTTGAGGCAGGGCCCAAATACATGCTGCATTCTCCTTGCACCCTCCAGGTCCTAGTGCAAGGCACACTGCAAGGCTTTGGCTTGAAATGCAGTGACTAGGCCTATGTGGGCCAGATTGGACCTGGATCCCAGCATGTCAGTAGAAGGGCTTAAGGAGATCCATTCTCATGTCCCCATAAGCCACAATTCATGTTTCTCTGGCTAACGTCTAGAGCAGGCTTTCATGAAACCCTGGGATTTCCTGACAGCCCTCGAAGGGTTTCTTCAATTGGGTGGGAGTTAATTAATTTTTAATATATTTGTTTAATAAAATAATTTGGGGTGATATGATTATATATGGTCATGTTCCCGTCCCTGCCCCCCCTCCCAAAATGTCAATGATGGGCCTAGAGGAGGGAAGAAGGGAAGGGGCCCCAGCCAAACAAACCCATGCAGGTCTGATGATATTTGCATCTGGTGGGAATGTCTGGGTGATGTCACTTCTGGTAACATGTGACTTCTGGGGGCGTGGCAGGAAGGTGCGGCCTGCTGACATTCCTTGAGGCCTGAAGAATGTTCCAGGGGTTTCTCAATGGTAAAAAGACTGAGAAAGGTTGCACTAGAGAAAATTCCACTGGCAATGTTTCAGTGACGCATTTGTCAGTTTACAGCTGCTTGGCGCTCTCTTCAGTGCCTGTACAAACATCGAGACAATGAGGAATCAGCCTCTCTTGTTAATAGCGCTGAACTCCAATGGAGATAGCATTTAAACAGAGCAGCTCTCAGCTGCTTCAGTGCAAAGAAGAGGAAAATTGGATTTAACTGCAGGGTTCATTTCCTTAGCCAGATTTTTATGCCAAGATTGACTTTTGATTGAAAGATACCGTGAGTTTCAACAATATTTAAGGCCTAAATGCAGGCTTGGTTTGTAAAGGGCTTTAGGGATGCCAAGCGTACCACTTTGGTGGGAGACCTCCTAGCAACTCACAACCTTGCCTGCTGGCACCTGAAATGCCAGCATGGAGGAAACGGGGAAGAGGTGAGAGTCCTCTGGTGCTGCGACGACACACTACATGACTTCCAAGAAAAACACGGGAAGTGATATCCTGATGTTGGGTGCAATGTTCTTGGATCTGCCAAAAACTCTATGGTTTATCTATGTGGGTTTGGTAACTCCTAGAGTGCCCCCCCCCTTGATGCCTTGGCATCACTTCCAGTTGTTTATTGAAAGTGGGCTTCAGGCCTTTTGCGGATTTAATTTGTGATTGGAATTCTATTGTAGTCATTCAAATTATGAAGCTGCAATTGCCGTTTGGTGTAGTGGTTAGGAGTGCGGACTTCTAACCTGGCATGCCAGGTTCGATTCTGCGCTCCCCCACATGCAACCAGCTGAGTGACCTTGGCCTCACCACGGAACTGATAAAACTGTTCTGACCAAGCAGTGATATCAGGGCTCTCTCAGCCTCACCCACCCCACAGGGTGTCTGTTGTGGGGAGAGGAAGGGGAAGGCGACTGTAAGCCGCTTTGAGCCTCCTTCGGGTAGGGAAAAGTGGCATATAAGAACCAACTCTTCTTCTTCTTCTTCTTCTTCTTCTTCTTCTTCTTCTTCTTCTTCTTCTTCTTCTTCTTCTTCTTCTTCTTCTTCTTCTTCTTCTTCTAAATGTCTTTGGACAGATCGTTGTAAGTCACCATGGGTTTGAACAAGAACGAAAGGCAGAGAATAAACATTTTAATAAATAACCACTGCAGCGTTATTGAATAAATAAAGAACTACAGCAATGTTATCGGTGCTGGTTAGATAGGCATCTGTTTTTAAAGCGAAGGGATTTGTACATATCTGGTTTGCTGAGCAGGGGTCACCAGAATTTTCTTTAAGGACAGCTGCTTTTGAGCACTGAAAATGATCCCCAACTGAACATACCAAGGTTTTTTTTTTTTAAATGTCCTAGAAACAGAACATGGATCAAGAAGAGCAACAGAAATGAAGCCAAGTAGCACAGGGGAAAATCCTATGAAATAAAAGCATTTTAAAGGGGGAGGGGGAGAATTCTAGAGCTGATGTTTTGGTAATCCTTTCCTGGGTCTTCTAGGGCAGGGGTAGTCAACCTGTGGTCCTCCAGATGTTCATGGACTACAATTCCAATGAGCCCCTGCCAGTGTTTGCCGGAGGATCACAGGTTGACTACCTCTGTTCTAGGGGGTGCACAAGCTTATTCTGCAGCAACTAGAAATCTACTTGCAAGTCACAAGCTATCTGTTAGAGACCCTGTTGGAGACTCTGCCTGAGTGAATACTAGAACCAGGGAACCCACAGCCAAATGGGGACATTACAAAATTCATCTAATTTCTACAACAGCTGCCTTATTAAGGCACAACCTCCAAATACAGGACCTTTCCAGTGGCATTTGGAATGTTAGTTTTGAATTGTTTGCACTAACATCTCATTGGGCTGAACTTCCATCAGCCACTGCCAAGCACAGCTTGGGGAGAAGGCCTTGATCCCTGCTGAAAAGGGCTCTGCAGTGCTGCACCTGTGTGGACCAGTTCAATAATCAGCAAATGCCTGCGTGAGCCACTATTGTTCTCTGGGCAGGCTGAACACTGCAGCAGCACCTGGATCACTTGCAAGTGATTCTGTCCTTGGCATCACTTGGAAGTGGAAAACAGGGAACCGCAGCAGGAACTCCTGTAACTAAGAGTGAATGCAATGTAGAGACACTGCTTCTGCCACCTAAAGAGCCAGAAATCCATCACATTGTTTTGCTGGAAGTCTCTAATTTCCTTTTATATGTTGAGACTACCTGCCCAGTCTGTTCCCTGTCAATCCACTTTATGGCACGGCTAACTAGGCAGCTCCAACATGTTTTATTTCTTTATGTATATATTTATGTATTTATAATGTGATTTGTACAAACCCCTCCCTAGAAATGGCTCAGGGCAGTTTACAACAATAAATATTAAAACCTCATTATAAGATTAAAACAGCCTCAGGTATCTATTCCTCCCCCCACCTTTCGGTCTGAAGTCACAGGTGGAGGACGAGGAGAGGAGAGGAGAGAAGCCCCTAGGATCTTCTGGCTACCATGACCTCAACCATAAGCCTGATGAAAGAGTGGCCCTGCAGAACCTTGACATGTTTAATATAGTGTTGGGACCTACTGAGGAAAGTGGTTACCCTGAAAACAAGAGACAATCTGGACCTCATTCTGGCTCTCATCATCATCTTCTAATGAATTACTGAACTTGTAGCTGCCTATGTCAGCTTTGAGCGTCTTGTGGCGCAGGGTGGTAAGGCAGCTGACATACTGTCTGAAGCTCTGCTCATGAGGCTGGGAGTTCAATCCCAGCAGCCGGCTCAAGGTTGACTCAGCCTTCCATCCTCCTGAGGTCGGTAAAATGAGTACCCAGCTTGCTGGGGGGTAAAACGGTAATTACTGGGGAAGGCACTGGCAAACCACCCCGTATTGAGTCTGCCATGAAAACGCTGGAGGGCGTCACCCCAAGGGTCAGACATGACTCGGTGCTTGCACAAGGGATACCTTTACCTTTACTTTATGTCAGTTTTATTCTTTTTCAGTAATTCCTTTTAATTTGGCAGTACCTTTCCTAACCTGGGGAATATATCCTATCAGACCATCAATTAGTGTGGTTTTAAACTATTTCCAAGCATCCTCTGGAGATTTATCTCTCTTGTGTTTCCCTTGGGCTAGAGCAGCCTTTCTTAGCTTTGTTGTGAAACCCCTGAAACATTCTTAAGGCTTTGAGAAATCCCAGAAGTGGCGCGATCATGCAGAATATGGCTGGGAAGCAGAGTTGTATACATGCCCACCTGGGGCCCCTCCCCTTCCCACCATCATCGGCCATTTTGGGAGGGGGTGGGTTGGTAGACGTCCATATATGATCATATCGTCCAATACATTTTTAACAAATTTTTAAAATATATCTTAAAAGAAACCCTGGCTGAGAAAGCCTGGAGAAATGGAGGAGCTATCTAAAGAACAAGGTGCTTTAAAATGCGATCCAGCCTCAGCCAATGAGATCTGGCATGCGAAAATTTAAATAAGTAACAGATATAACTAACATATTTGTTATTAATTCTCACAAATGTTCAGTTCTCAGCAGTGCAAAGCAGTAAAGTCAGACTGGGTATATATAGAAAGCCTGAGTGTAACATTCAATAATCAATTTTCCAGTGTGAATGTGTGAAAACGGCCTGCAGGCAAAACAAGGCTGCCCTCATTTTACAAGGGGGGAATCTTGCATTCCAGATGGCGAGCTCTGCCCTAGGGTGGTAAGCAGCAGACCGTGTCAGTACACCACCCTTCTGACCCAGTTTAGCTAAAGTGAGAGGCAGCCCCCGCTGCTAACTTTGACCCGGTTCATACTCAAAAGGTTTCCCTAGATTTCTTCCTCATCTTCTATTTCTACCAACGTTTGGTTTCCTTGTACACAAGATTAAAATGGCTGCCAAATATAAACAAAGATGGCAGTTCCTATAAGGGGGCTTAGGAAGCATACCGCAGTGACAAAACGCAAGGATGGTGTGATAAATGGTTCCCTTTGATATGAATTTGGGTGTCAGAAGAGCCTGAATGATTCAGCATATGTACAGATAGGAATGCTTCCTTTTTAGACGTATTGAAGCATCCAGGAAGCATTAGTAAAACGCTGATGTCATTTCCCCTAAGCCTCTACCAGAAACCTCGACCATGACCGAGCATGACAAATTCTTCCATTTCTCCCTGGCCCGTGACACCGATATTAAAACAATACTTTGTGACAAGATACCCCATGGCTAATATAATCAGACATGGTGTGGGATCGTAAATTAATTCCGAAATCATCACGCTGCCGAGCTCAATTGGTTCTAATGATTCTGGACGCCTAAATTAAACAACTGGTTAGGGAAGAAAGCAGAGGCTGGCTGGCCGCACTATGAATGTTTTCACGAGAGCAGCAGGGACTCGATAATTGTCACCTTGTACCGTTGTAGTGTAATCAGATCAGCCACAAATTAACATTTTAGGAAACTATTGTTTCGAACCCCCTTTCCACGGATTAGAAGAAGCATCTTTTCATTATCGCAAACTGAAGTAAGGAGCTCAGACAAACCGTTCTTGAATATGAAAGGACGTACAATTAGATTGGCTGAAAGGCCATGTTTATCTCCCCCAGACACACACTTGGAGCTGCTGTTAGATCTCTCCTTCTATTCCTCTTCACAGTTCACAAGGAGCAAAATTTTTTCCTCCCCTCCCTCCAGGAATAGAGTCTCATTTTGGCATAAACCAGGGATTGATATGACCATTTAAGTTTCTTTTCAACACTGTATGTTTTCAGTTCATCTTCTTTCCTATACTGCCACTGATGATTCTTTGGCTTCTTTTACGCCATTTGTACACAGCTGGTATTTTAGAAAGTCTGAAAGTGCATTACCATCACTGCAAAAAAATGGGGGGGGGGGAGAATTCCATGTGAGGAGGGAGAAACTGGTGTGAAAATAAAAGGCTCACAGGTCTGTTCATTTCTCACAAAACAAAAACCGAAACAGACATGTTTGACTGAAAGCAGTCAGATTTGAAATTCAGCATCATCCCTGGCAAAAAGTGAACTATGATGCAACAGAAACTCAGCAGCAACAGACTGACTTAACAAAAGAGGAAATAGAAACAGGCTGTCTTAGGCGAATGGATCAGGTGAGCATGCTAGCAGTTTTCCTCAGTGTCTGCCGGACCCAAAGGATGACACTGTGGAAAACTAGAAGTACATTTTCCCTCTGCCTCATCCCCTTCATCCACAATGATTCATCACAGATCTCTGATATGTCGTGGCAGCAGTTCCCTTGCTGAACCCCTGTGAGAAATGCCTCCATGGAGATTGTCAAAAGCAAGCAGAATGGGTGCAGAAAAGTGAGGTCAAAAAGAAAAAAACAGCCTGCGAACGGTGGACAGCTTTTTAACTATGCTATCTGCCAGCCAACATAAAATGCTGAAAAGGTTCAGAGGAGAGCGACGAAGATGATCTGGGGCTAAGGGACCAAGCCCTATGAAGATAGGTTGAGGGACTTGGGAATGTTCAGCCTGGAGAAAAGTAGGTTGAGAGGGGACATGATAGCCCTCTTTAAGTATTTGAAAGGTTGTCATTTGGAGGAGGGCAGGATGCTTTTCCTGTTGGCTGTAGAGGAAAGGATTCGCAGTAATGGGTTTAAACTACAAGTACAACGATATAGGCTAGATATCAGGAAAAAAAATTTCACAGTCAGAGTAGTTCAGCTGTGGAATAGGCTGCCTAAGGAGGTGGTGAGCTCCCCCTCACTGGCAGTCTTCAAGCAAAGGTTGGATACACACTTTTCTTGGATGCTTTAGGATGCTTTGGGCTGATCCTGCGTTGAGCAGGGGGTTGGACTAGATGGCCTGTATGGCCCCTTCCAACTCTATGATTCTGTGATTCTGTGATTCTATGAAGATCTGACAAAACCGGGACATTCAGACCAGGGCAATTTCAAAACACTATCCATTTTCAATTGAATGTGCTCCACAGTAGTAATTTCAAACCCCTCTCTGTGACTTTGTATGCAGAAATGCAGATCGCAGCTAATCTACTAAAAAAAATAATTTTTCTGCATCTTTTTTAAGAGAGGGGGAATCCAAGGTATTAATTCTGCTTTACCCATATTTTCTAAAGGGACACTCCTCAATGAGAGTAATCGCCGTTCTCCACACCTATGAATTGCAGGACGTTAATTATACTGGCAAGTTACTACAAGCAGGAAGAGATCTGCTTTCACTTAAGGCTGCAGTGCAACCAAGCCTCCTCCTGGTGAATGATGCAAAGTTAACGAGGCAAAAGAAAAGAGGAGAAATACTGAGGAATGCAGCACCAGATCCAAAGTGTTTGTGAGCATTACACACATGGTACTCTAGAGGGCAGCATGGCTGCTCCAAAATTTTACGCCGCGATTGTTTTTTTTTTTTTAATCCTCTCTCTTTTTTTTGGTCTGCCTGTGTGAATCAATTCATGATCCTCCCCCCCCCCACCCCGCATTCAAGGCATTACGAAGCACTGTGTGATTCACTACACAATCCATTTGCAGAATGTAGCTAAATATATAAGATAAAAGATGCTCAAGGAACCGTATTAACCGGGGTATGAACTGTGAAACGCATAAATACAGCCGTATTAGTCCGGCCAGGAAATCTCATTGCTGCATCATCACACTGTAATTGCCTTTTTTTCCCGGAGAGGTCTATGTAGTGATATTTTTAATATAATTTTGCATTAAAAAAAACCAAAACGGCAAGCAGTGGATACTCATTTCTGCATCAAATCACAAGGCATTTCTGCGGGAGCAAAGGCCCAAATCGCAGCACGGGAAGACTAGAAAGGCAACGGTAAAACAACTTTCCTGCTTCGTTTCCCATGGATTCAGAAAGGCGACACAAACGTTAGTTATACAACTACCTTGCTGCTTTTGTTTTCATATCTGCACACTGACAACAGAAGAGGGGCTGCAGAGGATTTTAGGCAGAATGGGTCATCTCAGACTAAAAGCAGTTACTTCCATCAATAGACCTATTATTGTTACAGTCAGAGTTGCTATCAGGCCTGAAGGAAAAATCCCTGTGACTTTAACAGAGAATTAATGGATAGAGATGGACAGCTAAAGCTCTTCCTGCATGGATGAGAATAACAGCAGCTGGTAAATAACCTCCTATTCCAGTAGTTCTCAACCTTCCTAATGCCACGACCCTTTAATACAGTCCCTCATGTTGTGGTGACCCCCAAACATAAAATGATGCAAGTGTTCTTTCACAGAAATTAAACCAAAACTGATCAATGGCATGAAGATCCATTGTTCATGATTGTATATTAATTGGGTTTTTTTCGGGGTTTATCAGTTCAGTTCTGCCTAATCTTGCTCTATTCCACTGCTCCAAGCAGTCTATCTTGATCTACCCCACAAGGTTGTTGTGTGGATGGTGCCCCCCCCAGCCAAGCTGCTTTCCCTGCTGCAACCCCTGTGAAAGGGTCATTCGACCCCTAAAGGGGTCCCAACCCCCAGGTTGAGAACCACTGTCCGAAAAGGTCCATGTAAGACTAAGACAGGATTTCTCATCCAGGGTTTTGTGAAACGCTGGAGTTTCTTAAAGGGTTCCTGAATGAGTGGGAGTTAATTATACGTTAAATATTTATTATGTGATATGACCATCACAATGAGCCTTGAGGGGTTGGGAAGGAGATGATCCCAGGGCATGTACACAGCTATGCTTCCCAGCCATTTTCTGCATGATCACACCACTTCTGGGGGCTCTTGAAGCTGGAAGAATGTTTCAGGGATTGCTCAATGGTAAAAAAAAAAAAAAGATGTGAGAAACAGTGAACAAGGATCTGGGAGATTCCAAGTTTGAATCCCCATTCTTCTATGGAAGCTCACTGGGTGAAATTGGGTTAGTCACACAGTCTCGACCCAGCCTACCTTATAGGATTGTTGTGAGAAAAGGGGGAGGAGAAGAGAATGATAAAAGCCCAATGTTCTCATTGGGAAGAAAGAACTTGAGTTAGTGTTGACTGTACTGTTCTACTGGTTTTCAATGAGTTTTGTTTTTGATTGAGTCTAGCTCGGTGGTTCTCAGCCTTCCTAATGCCCCGACCCTTTAATACAGTTCCTCATGCTGTGGTGACCCCCAACCATACAATTATGCAAATGTTCTTTCATAGAAATTAAACTGACCAATGGCGTGACTGACCAATGGCGTGAAGATCCATTGTTCATGATTGTATATAGAATAATAGAATTATAGAATCATAGACTTGGAAGGGACCTCCTGGGTCATCTAGTCCAACCCCCTGCACTATGCAGGACACTCACATCCCAATCGCTCATCTACTGTAACCTGCCACTTCTTTGCCTTCACAGAATCAGCCTCTCCATCAGATGGCTATCTAGCCTCTGTTTAAAAATTTCCAAAGATGGAGAACCCACCACTTCCCAAGGAAGCCTGTTCCACTGAGAAACCGCTCTAACTGTCAGGAACTTCTTCCGGATGTTTAGATGGAATTTCTTTTGAATTAATTTCATCCCATTCGTTGTGGTCTGTCCCTCTGGGGCAAGAGTGAACAATTCTGCTCCATCCTCCATATGGCACCCTTTTAAATACTTGAAGATGGTTATCAGATCCCCTCTCAGTCGTCTCCTCTCTAGGCTAAACAGACCCAGCTCCCTCAGCCTTTCTTCATACGTCTTGGTCTCTAAACCCCTCACCATCTTTGTTGCCCTCCTCTGGACATGTTCCAGTTTGTCAACATCCCTCTTCAATTGGGGTGCCCAAAACTGAACTCCAAGTGAGGCCAAACCACAGCAGAGTAAAGCACCTCCCGTGATCTGGACACGATACTCTGATACAGCCCAAAATCCCATTTGCCTTCTTAGCCACTATCTCATTCTACCCCGCAAGGCTGTTGTGTGGATGACACCCCACCTGGCCAAGCTGCTTGCCCTGCAGCTACCCCTGTGAAAGGGTCAGGTTGAGAACCACTGGTCTAGTTGAACTGGGACCTATTTCTAAAGCTGTAATAGGTTTCTGTTATTCTTGTTTTTTAAATCCACCCATTTAAACAGAAATCTTCACACATACCTCTTACGCAAATTCTGCAACTTGGTTATGGAGCTGGCAGGGACAGGGGAGTTGAATGTCAGGATTGGGGCAAATGGTATGTTATTATTTTATCAGATACATAATGTTCTCCTCATGAAGAGACCCTCCAGTGTTCCAAGCTTTGTCCCTTGCTTCTTGAGGAGGAATGTTTATCACACAGATTAAAAAAAAAATAAAACTAACCGGATTAGAAGGAGCAGGATCTCGGGATATCTGCACTCAACTCTTGACTGGAAATCAGACACCTCATATGGTTGTGCTGTTTCTGTGATGTTGTGGTCCAGTTTTGTTTCACTGTTTGCCTGCATGATCTCATTTATTGCTGTGTGGTAAGCTAGGAAGCTTACTCTCTGTTTTTATTAGCCCATCAAATTGCATTGCTGATTGCATGAATGATCCTTCTCTTCATTCTTTTAATTGTGTAATACACCTTGGGACTCAGTGAGAAAGGCAGACTACAAAAGTGAGTAAATACACGATACCCCCTGATTCCTCCCACAAAAGGTGCCCTTGGAACCCTAATGCTTTTGCATCCAGGACAATTGTTTTTGTTGGAATATGCAAAATCTGCAGTGGGCATAACTGAGCAGAATATAAGGGGTGTGCTGCAGGAGGCATTGGAGGAGACGTTTTAGACGTCTCCCCCAATGCCCCCTGCAGCACACCCCTTATATTCTGCTCAGTTATGCACACTGCAGATTTTGCATATTTAACATAGAACAGGAACTTCCTAATGCTTTTCAAATTATGTCCTATGGTGTCCTGACTTTCACAACAGGAGACTTCCTGTTTTTTGAGTGCACTTCCTCTCTGTTTGCCTCCCGAACAGCAGTTGAACAACAACTAGAATGACTGCAGACAGCAGACATTAGACTACAGGTCTCTATCTCCTTCTTTCGATACATAGTTGTTTCTCTTCACAATAATAAAAACCTGTTTTATTCTTTAAGCAGCCTGGTGTTCTGTTCTCTCTGCATATTCAAACTCTTTGCAGTAATGTATATGCTTACCCCAGTAGCCCCTCAAACGAAGAAACTTTAGTGTAAGGCAAGATACTTAAATGCACGATCCATTGGACCAAACCCAACTTGAAGATAGTGTAAAGGCTTGGATATATTCGCTAAGAGCAGGGATCTAGTCAATGAATAATAAAATAAAGTCTTTGGGGATGCTCTGGTCAAAAATGCTTGTGAAACGTTGGAAAACCTTAGTCCGTTTTCTGCGTATGCAGAAAAACAAGCTAGGAAGCACCATTTGTATTTCTTAGGAGCAGACTGTCTTTCTAAGTTGGAGAAAGCATGGATAAAATTACTTTCAAGCCCAGTAAAGTGTAACGACTCTGAACGCCTTTTAAAAGAGTTGTTAGGCAGATTATCTTGGAAGGTTGCATTCATCTTTAATTAAGGCCACTCGTGGAGTAAAAGCAAAACCTTGTCTTTAAAATGAACAAAAAGGCACCTCGTTTTATGAGACTGTTTGGGGCAGCACATATTCCGCGGGTAAAGGTAGTGAAACGCATGGCCCACACCACTAGTTATTCTTTTGTCCGGGGAATCCTTTCTCTTGCTCTCTGTAATCATGTGGCTTTCTTTGCTGTGCAACTTTCAACGAGACT
Organism: Paroedura picta; assembly: GCF_049243985.1. Classification (NCBI taxonomy): domain Eukaryota; kingdom Metazoa; phylum Chordata; class Lepidosauria; order Squamata; family Gekkonidae; genus Paroedura; species Paroedura picta. The sequence continues at coordinate 97,172,515 of NC_135374.1, read as the reverse complement.
GGGAAAGCCTAGCAAACATTAATAGCATAAATAGTGTAACCTGCCTTCTAGAGTAACCTGCCTAGAGTAACCTGTTGGAAGGGAGCATTTTTTCAGCCTGATACTATGGTTTTCTGGTTCAAAGCACATATTTTCATGGGCTGTATCCTATCAGATGTTCTCATTTTAGCATGCTTGGGTAGTGGGAGCCATGCAGGGGGAAATGCTCGCAGGTTTCCAAAGGTGCATGTGTCAAAGTGGAGTTTGGTCAGAGAATCATAGAGTTAGAAGGTGCCATACCAGTCATCTAGTCCAGGGGTAGTCAACCTGTGGTCCTTCAGATGTTCATGGACTACAATTCCCATGAGCCCCTGCCAGCAAACGCTGGAGGACCACAGGTTGACTACCTCTGATCTAGTCCAACCCCCTGCTCAGTGCAGGATCAGCCTAAATCATCCATGATTTAGCCGCTGCTTGAAGACCACCAGGAAGGGGGAGCCCCCTACCTACTTCACAGTCAAACCCTCCTTGAAAACTCCTTTCTCAAAGTCTAGAAAATTTTTCAAAATCTTCTTAAATAGTTTCAGTAGCTTGTTATTTGAACACACAAAAAAGTAGATTTCAAAATTAAAAGGTTTCAGGGAATCCACACTGTGGTAGATTCCGCACCAGTGGCACCACTCCGGGTTGCCACCGGTGCATAGCTGCGTGCTTTGCAACTTTCTGTATCCCCATGGGAGACACATTTCAGCAGACCACCTGGTCTACTACTGAAATGTGTCCCCTTGGGGACGCAGCCACAGTGGAAAGGTTCCACCATGCAGGGGGCGGGGCGGGTTTTAAACATTTTTTTGCAGGAATGTGGTAATGCAATCTCACCTTCCTGCAAAATGCAAAGTGCTGACCAGGGCATTTTTGTGCCCCCTCCTGGCGCACAGGGTGGGGAAGAGTTGGGCCTGGCTCCTCCCATCCACATGGGCTTGCTGCGGGACGGGACCTTTTGGCCCCTGGAGTGCAAAAGGGGAATCCGGATTCTCCTGGGTTCCCTTAACGTGTTCCAAAGAAGGGCCCAATCAGTGATAAGTCCTGGAGGCATCCGGAACAGCGGCAACATCATGTAGACACGGGGATTAGCCCCATGACCATACTGACACCACCCTGGTCTTTTCCACCCATGTGGAACTGACCTGCCGGTGGCTTTCTCAGTTGCCCTGGACTACAGGTAGACTGCCATAAACAATCTTCCTTTGATTATCAACCTATTCAATGCAACTGCCACTGTCCTATAAGACAGTGGTCCCCAACCCCCGGGCCGTGGCTCCCTTTTCCCGCCCCTCCCCACAGTGAGAAGCTCGCCAGGCCGTGAGCAAATTGGTCGCCGAAGCGGCCGATTAGCTTGCAGCCCGGCAAACTTCTTGCTTTGGGAGGGGGGGGGGAAGAGAAGCTTGCTGGGCCGCAAGCTAATTGGCTGCTTCAGCGGCCGATTTCCTTGCGGCCTGGAGGGGTGGAGAGAGGGAGCCGCGGCCGCTGGCATGCCGGCAGCGCAAACGCGCATGCGCGGACTTGCCACGCATGCACATTTGCATCTGGCAGGGGCACAAACGTGCACGCACGGCAAGTCCGCGCATGTGCATTTGCACCAGGTCTGCCGCGTGTGCGTGGGGCCCCGGGTCACCCTTTCCCCACACCCCGGCGCAGTGGTCCGCGGCCTGCAAAAGGTTGTGGACCGCTGCTATAAGAGACTGAAATCAGACGAAAACAAAGAAAGTGAAGTGGGCTGTGTATCTAAACCACAGGTGGTCACCATGTTTCCTGGACTATGACACCCAGGATTCTTTGGGGGAGGACTAGGAGAAGTCAAACTGCCAGGAAATCGTTCTGTATTCATAATGTTAATACATCTGCAGCTGCTTCCTTGCAACAATAGCAATCCAGCAAGCGGTCCGTTCACCTACTGTCTCAGTTCAATTGCTTGCTGCGTGGCGAGGTGAATATGTTCACCTCTCCATTGAGTGCAGCCCTCAATCCAGGCGCTTTTTCTTCTTTCTTTAAAAAGAAAGGCATAATTGTTTCCAGCTGTTTCTCCTTCCACTCCTTCTTTGCTAGTTCCCATTAGAAGGAACACACCTGCAGACCCCTCCTCCCCTCACACAGCACGGCAGCTGCACTTCCAATGATAGGTGTAAACAAAGGTCAAGGTTTTTATTTCTCGGGCAAAAGTCAACTTTTCCTTGTGATATTGAATAATTAACTGGGGAAAAAACTGGCCCTTTTTGTTGAGGGGGAGAAGCTGGCTAACCTTGATCTTGAGCAGAAAAAGGTTAGGGGCAGGAGGGGGCCTCCCCCTCCATCAAGCCAGAGGGAGTGCAAAAGGCTCTCACATGGCTTAGTAATTATCTAAGAACAGCAGGTACAATTAAGGCTACATTCTTATGCACTTTGGGAGAATCAATCCCTCTAGTTTCAGTGAGGATTTTTTTAAATGTTATTTTATTTGATGTTTTTTATCTAGTTCAAATTCAGCTTTATTTCAATGCAAGATCAGCTCCGGAAATCAGCAAATCATAAAAGGAAGAAGACACGCAATGCATCAAGAACAAATCAATCAACACAAATTAAGGAGGGGGGGGGGAGACACACAAAGAAAGTTATACCTTCCTCAAACAAACAGGCAAAATGACCAGGGTTCAATCAGCTGTTTGCTTATCCCACACGTTCACAGGCAAAATCTGCCAACTTTGTAAGTTTATTTAGTTATAATTTGATTTATATACCTCTGGCTCGGGGACAGTTCACATCAGTAAAATATACAACCACCATTAAAACAATTTAAAATGCAGCATGATTTATATGTCTCCCACACTGCCCTTCTGTCTCATATCCTGGGGGGAAGCTTCAACCACGCGCTTCATACATGGGCTTGGTGGAAGACTGCCATCTTGCGGAACTTTGACAGTTCCATCAGGGCCTGTATTTTGACTGGCAATTTATTTCATCAGGTTTGAGCCAGAGCCAAAAAGGCCAGGGGCCACCAGGAAGTTGCCCTCTGCTGAACATATCTCCTGGGAGGAATCAGCAGGGAGGAGAAAGAGAGATCTTCCCAGTCTAGTTGAGAGAACTGGAGCAATAGACTGATGTCGGACGTCATTGTAAAATGGGCAGTGCGGCAGAACATTTTCAATACGCTCTGCTTTCCATGTATGACATGGGCAAAGCCACTGAAGGAGCAGGATACAATGCTATCTGCCTTCCAGAATGGCTGCAGGTAGAGGCTACTTCTGAGCAAGTACAGGATCAAGCTCAGCCAGTCAACTGTGGTATCATTTGGCAACTGACCTTGTTCATTCATACAGCAGCTACTAAATGTACAACTGCCCTCAATTATCAGAATTAGGAGAGGATCAAACTTATTTGATTGTGGAAACTCAGGGGATGTTGTTTACCTGGATTTCAGTAAGGCTTTTGACAAGGTTCCCCGTGATGTTCTGATGGGTAAACTGGAGGACTGTACACTGAATTTTCAGATGGTTAGGTGGATAGGGAACTGGCTAGGAAACTGCACCCAAAGAGTGGATATCAATGAATGGTATTTCATCAGATTGGAGGGAGGTGAACAGCGGAGTGCCAGTGGGTTGGTATTAGGTCTGGTACTTTTCAACATCTTTATCCAAGATCTGGATGAGGAGGTAGGGGGATTCCTTATTAAATTTGCAGATGACACCAAATTGGGAGGAGTAGCAAACGCCCCAGAAGATGAGAGATAGAGATCGCCGACGTGCTGGAAAAGTGGGCAAATGAGAACAAGATGCAATTCAATAGGGAGAAGTGCAGAGTTCAACATCTGGGTCACAAAAATGAAAAGCCCCTTCTCGTTTAAAACATTGCCGTGGCCAGGCTCAATGCTGGAGGGCAGATGCAGCCAAGCCATGCATGTCTCTTCTCTGCAACTCTCTGAATGTTTGGGGCCTACCACACAAGGTTGCTGTGCAGATGAAACTGGATGCTGTTGCGGAGGTTCTTTTGCTTCCTGTTTCATCTGGATAACAACCTTGTGCAGGCCTCAAGTGTTTCATCTGCACAACAACCTGCGTGGAAGGCCTTAAATGTTTCTCCTGCACAACCCTGTCAACCCTCTAAAGTAGCCATTTTCATCTGGAAAGTTGATCTTTATAATCTGGAGATGAGCTGTAATTCCAGGAGTTCTCCAGGTTGGAAATATTCCTGGAGGTTTGGTGGAGGGCCTTAAAATGGTACAATGCATCACAGTCCATCCTCCAAAGTAGCCATTTTTGCCTCCAGAGATGATCATTATAATCTAGAAATGAGCAGAGATAGCAGAGATGATGGTAGAGGCTTGCAGACTGAGGTTCGGGTAGAGTGGTACCCATGTGTCCCACCTGGCCTATGGGCTTTGGCCAGCCCTTACCAGCAACTGTTTGTATTTTGGGGCACAGGCAGGCAGGCAGACAGACAGACAAACTGACCAGCATGGGTCCTGTGAGTCTGGAAAGTGCAAGAATATTTACAGCCTGAAACTGTAAACGGTGAACAAGTAAATGGCTGGAGAGACATAGGAACTGAAGTGACTTTTCTCAAGATTGGCCTTGTAAATAAAAATCCATATTTGCCAGGAAGCTCCTATGAAATCAAAGGCATAAGTGGCTCAGAATTACAAGTGGAGTTAGTTTTACAGGAAAGTAGACAATGAGACTTGGCTGTCGCTGGTCTGGAAATATTCCTTGAGGTTTGGAAGTGGGGCCTCAAAAGTGTGTAATGCCTCCGCATCCACCTAACCTATTTCAGGTCAAGAAAACATTGCAGAGAAGAGGTAAGGTTGCTAGATTGGTGAAGGTTCATGTTCTGGAATTCCACAATACCAAGGTGTGCATAAACCTGACTTGGGTTAAGACCTCTTAGGGTTGCTAGCTTCCAAGTGAGGCACTGAACCCACACCAAACCATGAGCTAATGCCCATTGTATTGCAGCATGCAATGGACTTTACTACTAGTAATAATAAATAATTTAAAATAGTCCAGCTTCCTGATTCTGAGTCCTGTTGATTTCTATCTTCAGTACGCTGATGACACCCAGCTCTATCTCCTCATGGACGGCTGCCCAGACTCTCCCCTGGAACCATTTCCCAGATGTTTGGAAGCGGTGACAGAATGGTTTGAGCAGAGTCGCCTGAAACTCAACCCCTCCAAGACGGAGGTCCTGTAGCTGGGACGTAGGGGGTAGGATCAGGAAGCGCGCTTACCCACCCTGGCAGGGACGCAACTCACGATCACGTCCCAGGCCAGGAATTTGGGTGTGATCATTGATACCTGATACCTCCCTGATCTTGGAGGCACAGGTCAAAAGAGTAGCGGGCCAGGCATTTTTCCAGCTTCGCCAGGCCCGACTACTAGCACCCCACCTGTCCCCCAAACACCTGGCCACTGTGATCCATGCAACGGTCACCTCCAGAATAGATTTCTGTAACTCGCTCTACGCGGGCCTTCCCTTGTCCTTGATCCGGAAACTTCAGCTAGTGCAAAATGCAGCTGCTAGGGTCCTAACTGGTACACCGTGGAGGGCCCACATCCAGCCGGTGCTGAGGCAGCTGCACTGGTTGCCAATTGCTGCACGGATCCGATTCAAGGTTCTGGTTCTAACCTTTAAGGCTATACGCGAGTTGGGACCCACATACCTGGGGGACCGCATATCGCCCTATGCCCCCCGCAGAGCCTTACGCTCTGCGGGAGAAAATTTGTTGGTCATTCCCGGCCCGAGGGAAGCATGCCTGGCCTTGACCAGGGCCAGGGCGTTTTTGGTCCTGGCCCCTGCCTGGTGGAATGAGCTCCCGGGAGAGCTGCGGGCCCTGCAGGATCTTTCATCGTTCCGCAGGGCCTGCAAGACGGAGCTCTTCCGCCAGGTTTACGGTTGAGGCCAAGGCTAACATCTATGCCCCCCCCCCCGGGACTCGGGACTTGGGATTGGGATTAGAGATGGGTACCACCAATACCCCCTCTCCACCTGCTAGTAGGGGGAAAGGGTAGTGGATTAGCCAATCTTGCCGGGTTAGCTTGCTAACTAATAATTGCTGGACTGTAGTTGTTTTAACTGGATTTTAATGGATTTTATGGGGTTTTAGAATGTTGTAACCCGCCACAAGCCGCAAGGGAGTGGCGGGCAATAAATCAAATAATAATAATAATAATAATAATGTCAGCTTAAATTAAATTTACATATTCACCTCCCTTCTGAAGCTTATAATTGAAAGAGGAAGTGCAAAATTAAACACACCAAACCAAATGAAACAAACATTGCTACTGTCATCTTATTGAAATCAAAATCTAAACTCCCATGCATTTTAGAGGTCCGGCATTGTACCAAATAGCTCCCACCCACTGAACATTTAGTAAATCATTGCCTGAGTCAGTGATCAGTCTGGATTTGGGACATTCTGGAAAATCATTTTATCACACCTCAAATACATTGAGATTCTTTGCAGACTTAAACCCAGACTTCTTCCTATCCATGAGCACTAGGGATGTGCAATTCGGTTTGGATGGTCCAAAAAGTACCCAAATCAATGTTGATCCAGACACTTTTTGGACTAATCTAATTCAAATTGACCTAACCCTGGAAATTTCAGTACCTAAATCAGCCTTGGCTGAATTGCTGAACTGCAGTTTGGGCTTTATTCGGCCATGTGGAGTTCAGGTGGCTCAAAGTGTAAAGGGACTTTTCTGTCTATTCCATGGTCAGGGGGACGGGGGTTGAGTTAGAGGCACCATATTTGCAGAGTAGCTGCAGGAGCCTTTCCTCTAAAGAACCCCCCAAGTTTCAAAAAGACTGGATCAGAAAATCCAATTCTACAGTCACCCCAAAAAGGTGCCCCATCCGACTTCCATTGTTTCCAATGGCGAGACAAGAACAGTGAATCTTGTTTCCTGGCCAATGGAAACAATAGAGATCCGATGGGGGCACTCTTTTTGGGGTGTCTGTAGAATTGGATCCCCCTGTTCCAATCTTTATGAAACTCAGGGGTTCTTTTGAGGAGAGGATCCTGCACCTATGCAGCAGATTTGGTGCCTCTACCTCACCCAGACGACAGAATAGACAGAAAGGGAACGTTTCCCATTGGTTTTAATGCTGCCATTAACTTTAATGGCATTAAAATTGCTTTGGATTTGATTAAATCGATTTGGCCAAATCCAAGCTAGGGAAGGATGCTTTGGGTGCTAGTTGTTCATTTACATTCTTGTTGTGCTTGTTTTTTTACTTACTACTGTTTAATTACTTTATTTATACTCATCTTTCTCTCAAGTGGGGGCCAAAAGTGGCTTACATCCTTCGCCTTTCCTGAGTTTTATCCTCATGTTCACCATATGAGGCAGGTTAGGTTGAGAAGAAATAATGAGCCCCAGGCCACCCAACAAGCTTCCGTGGCCAACTGCAGACTTAGACTCAGGTCTCCCAGATCTCAGACAGACAATGTAGTTACTACTAACTTGGAACACAATACCTATAATCTTGAACAAGTGACTCTTTGATTCTGACTGAGTTTTATTTACTTATTCATTCACAGAATCATAGAGTTGGAAGGGTCCTCCAGGGTCATCTCGTCCAACCCACTGCATAATGCAGGAACTCAAAACTACCTGTTTACCCACAGTGAACCCAGTTTCATGCCCAAGTGACCCCCCCCCTCCACCAAAAATCTCCAGAATCCAGCCTGGCCTGGAGGAAATTCACCTGCTCACAGTGGCAATCAGCAATTCCCTCAGCATACAGGAAGGGCCACAAGAGACAAACACTGACACATCCCTTCTTGCCCACCTACTCACAATCTGCCTAAGTTCAGAAAAATCAGCATTTCTGTCATATGACTATCTAGGCTCTGCTCCAAAGAAGGAGAACCCACCACCTCCTGAGGAAGCCTGTTCCACTGAGGAACTGCTTTAACTGTCAGGAACTTCTTCCGGACATTTAGCCAAAAATTCTTTTGAATTAATTTCAACCCATTGGTTCTGCCCATCTGGGGCAACAGAAAACAACTCTTCTCTATCCTCTATGTGATAGCCCTTCAAGTACTTGAAGATGGTTATCATATCACCACTTAGTCATCTTCTCTCCAGTAAATCCATTTACTTCTTTCACCCCAAAGGTGACCCAAAATGGCTTCACTTGTTCTCCTCACCTCCATTTTATCCACACAACTCTGTGAGGTAGGTTAGGCTGAGAGTGTGTGTCAGACCCAAGGTCACGCAGAGATTTCAAACAGGTTTCTTTAGAAGTCAATCTGATTTTTATTCACTGTCCCTGCCTGCTGAGTCGCCTCTTGGGCGACCATGATATTCTCTTTTTAATCCTACCTCACAGGGGGTCTGTTATGGGGAGAAGAAGGGTGGGCCATTTTGTAAGTGACTTTGAGACACCTTCCGGTAGTAAAAAGCTGGGTACAAAATATCAGCTCTTCTTCTTTTGAACTAAGGATTTGCAGGATTATCCCACAACAGCTAAAATGAGACAATATTTTGAACCGCTTCTCTGGCTTGGCCTGTAATTCTAAGCAACTTTACCGAGCAGAAAACCCCGTTGATGGTAAGACTTATTTGAATGGGTTGGAGATTCAAGACTCTAAGGAAAGAATGGTATCCATGAAAAGTAAACGAGCAAGAGTTTCTCACAGATCCATATGGTTGTTTTCTTTGAAACAAAGATAATCCCCTTAAGGAGTGACATTCTGGGCATAAGAAAACAAAGCAACTGCTTCACTGCTTTTTAAATTGTGAGCCTGCAAACAAGGACCTATTTAATTCATGCGCATCTTTTATAAATATTGAATGGTTATTAATTTCTCCAAAGTTTTCAATATGGGATGAAAATATAGTAAGAAACAAGAAGCACATGGGGCAGCACTAAGAAATGCCTCTCAAAGCAACATTTAACAATGCTTATTAATTATAGAAATAACTTTAGCAATTTAGAGCATTTCATTCTGCTCTTAAGTATAAGAGACGTGCATTATCATCGGGACCTCATTAGTCTTCTTCAGTAGCAGCACTGTTCACACCACGAGTCTAAAAATAACAGAATTCATTGAACTTCTGAATCCTTCCCAGAAATAGCACAATTTACATGAATTGTCCTCTGGGTACGCTACGTGTGCCCCAGTTCTGTGAGTGGCCAGAACGGCTAGCACGCACCTGGGTTAGTTCACTTTGGAGTAAAGCACACTGGAGACTTATGGCATTTTTGAAGGACACTATGCTTTTTATTTACAAATGTACAGATAGAGCATAGGAAAGGTCACAAGGACTGTTTACGCACTGGTGGTTTCATGCTGGGCTGCAGTCTGGAGTTTTAGTCGTGGCAGGTTGCCCCACCTCTTCCTGCAGGTTGCCCCACACGGGGAAGCATTTGGCCCAGTGTGCCTCATCTGCCCGATTTGTGCTCCTGCACAGGAGCTGGGGCAGTGAAGTTCCCAATGCGTAAACAGTCAAACTCAAGGCTAGCAGCCAAAAAGAGACTTACCATGGGGAGGCCCTGACTGTTAGTGTTGTGTATCATTGCTAGCACAGTGATGTCACTTCCTGCACAAATTCGTAGTGATGTCATTGAGTGGGCAATGGATGGATGGATGGCAATCCGGGCTGAAATTTACTCTCTCTGTATGCTAAAAATTGCATTCTGATGCAGGCAATGGAGATGCAGGAGCTAAAGGGAACCTGCAACTGATACCTCACTGAAGCGGAGTGGAGAGCCCGGACACAGCCTGTGGAGGTCCTGTGTCTGGGTGTCATGACCCCCTCCTGGCTGGACATGCCATAAGCCTAGCAGGCTCTGTACATGAGAGGGTCATTTTCCCTCATAGCTGGGCCTCTTGGATAGTTGTTTCTCTGTCATTTTGTCATTCATTCATTCATTCATTGGATTTATATGACCGCAGCTCTTAGCGAACTGGCTTGCAGCGGTTTAAATTTTCACAATGTAAATCCAAAGCATAATAAACATTAATACCCCCCATTAAAACTCCAATGAAAGAAATATTCACAATTGATGGCGATATATAATTTAGTTAAAAATGCATCTCACAAGGGCCCACTGGGTGGTCGAAGATGGGCAGATGAATAGTTGGGCTTGTATCACTTGGGTAGATCGTCTTGGAGGTTTGAAGCCAGTTTAATAGTGGTCCTGACTCTGAGGGGAGCTCAATCTTAAACCACGGGACCACCTCCTGGCCTCAAACAAACGCCTGGTGGAAGAGCTCGGTTTTGCAGGCCCTGTGGAATTCAGAGAGCTCCGACAGGGCCCGCAGCTCTTCCGGGAGCTCATTCCACCAGGTAGGGCCTATTTTTCAGCTAGGGCCTATTCAGAGGAATGGATGAACTCCCATCTGGATGCACACACTTGGGAAAAGTCCTTCACTTTGATATCTCTGATAAGCAACTCTGGTTTCCTGGCAATGAATTTGGGCATGCATTTTCCAAAGAAGAGAGGGAGTCTGGAAAGCACCCAAGTAGGGTCTGCGGCAGTGGTCCCCAACCCCCAGGCCGGGGACCGGTACTGGTCCATGGATCAGTTGGTACTGGGCCGCCCGCTGGGGGGGGCACTGCCAGCAGCAGCTGCCACACCAAGGGGGAGCCCCAGCCATGGCGGCCGCCAGAGAGCACCAAAGGTGAGCCGGTGGCACAGTGGCAGGGCAGCCTCCGAGGCAGCAGCCAGGGAGGAGGACAAGGAGGAGCAGCGGCCCGGTACTGACTGATCTACGGAGCAGTACCGGTCTCCGGCCCGGGGGTTGGGAAGCACTGGTTTAGATGAGATGAAAAGAGATCTACTGAGAGTTTTCCAAGTGACTCTATACCATGTTGAATATTTCTATCTTCTGTGACCATTCTGCATCTTGAATTTCCTGACAGATTAGCCAATCTGCCTCTATGTTGAGAACCCCTTGGACATGTTACACCCACAAAGATAGAAGATTTTTCTTCAATCACCTGGTGATCTTGGATGCCTCGCTATGTAAAAAGGTGGATCGGGAGCCCTCTTGTTTGTTTATATGGGCCTTGGTCAAGATGCTGTCTGTCCTGATGAGAAGATGGCTCTGTGATATGGCACTTTGAAATGCTATGAGCACCAGACAAATCACTGAGTTTGAGAATCAGCACCAGACAAATCACTGATAGAAAGCAAAACCTTTTGGTGGTTCCACTTGCCTTGTGCTGGGTGACCTTTGAGTGTGGCACCCCAGTCAGATAGGTTGGTATCTGTATAGATTTGTTAGAGTTCCTGTAACCCATATTTTTTCCCTTGCCTGAGGTTGGATACTTTGGTCTACCATAGAAGGGTCTTCTCCATGACCAGTGGAACTCAAATGTAGAAATTCTTGTAATGATCTTGAGCATATTCTGCTCCATTGTAAGGCCTCCATACTGGAGACCACTGACCCCATAAGGCTGGATAGAGTCCTTATTGAGCATGACTTGCTCTTGATTATGGACGATGCCAGATTCTTGGAGGGTTTTTTTATCACTGTGTTTGTAATAAATAAGGAGTTAAGATTTGTAACTATCAGAATTCACAGATGTTCCATTCTTTGGGACAGTTCCAGGGAGCTCTTTTGAAGATTCGCCAGGTCTTGTAGGCATCAAATGGATTGTGATGTGTATAACTCTGACAGGTGTTTTGTACTGGCTCGAATTAGGACATCATATAAATAAGTGTGTAAGTGCATTCCCCTTTGTACAATGGGGTTGAGAAGCAAAAGGCTCTTGGAGCTGATAAAAGCCTGAAGGGAAAATGCTAAAAATTGAAAGTGATTGTTATCTACACAGAATCTCAAAAATGTATTGTGTCCCTGGAATATGGATATTCCCAGATAGGCTTCTGTGTATCTAACAGTGCTAGATATTTCCCTGTTTGCAGAACCTCTGAAATTAGTCTCAAGCTTTCTAACCAGAAGTGCCCGAGCTTCACAAACTTGTCCTAGAACTGTAAGTTGAGGCTATCCCTCCAGTTGGGCACTGTAAAGAACAAGGAGTACACTCCATGGCCTCTCTCTGAATTTGGAACCATCTCGATAGCCCTGATTTTTAGAAGATGTTGTATTGTTTGGACTGTTCTTAAGCACTTCCATGATTTTTGAGAACTGGAGATACTAAGGAGTTTTCTGAAGTCAAAGGAACTCAGTAGAGTAGTTCCTTGAAACAACTTCTGCTGTAATTGTGTTTGTGGTGTTCATTAGGTTTTAGAATAGAAAATAGTTCCTTGTGTACAAAAATGTTTGGCATTTAATCCCAGTCTACAGACACTGAAACTTTTTTTTTACAATAAATTCTAGCAATGATTAATTTTCCCTTTCGTCTTTTACAAAAGAAATTCAGGTTTGTAAGAAGATATTACAGCAGGGGAATCTCTGTCTCTGTCTCTCTCTGTCTCTCTGTCTCTCTCTCTCTCTTGTAGTAACAAACCTACTTGTTCTGTAGCCATATTTGATCAATCACCTTTCACAGATTTTACAAAAACCTGTGAGTATGATGCGTGTGAACACTATGGGTAAATTCTACGAATGATCACTTTCAGTTCCCTAGGGTAAAAACAATCCAATCTCCGGCATTTGACATTTTTATATAGATCAGCATGCTATTCTTGCCCTTTTATTTGTCAAAAACGCATTTGCTGAGTCCAGTGATCCCACACACCACGGCTTAATCCTCATTTCTTTTCCAAAATGGTTGGCTTTTAGACTGTGCCCTGCAGGAGTAAAGGGTTGACGTATTAGAGCAGTGGTCCCCAACCTGCGGTCCGCGGCCCAGTGCTGGGCCGTGAAGGACAGGGCGCCGGGCCGCGGTTCCCTCTCCCCGCCCCCCTGCCATAAAAAACTTCCCAGACCGCAAGCTTGCGGCCCGGGAAGCTTCTTACTGCGGGAGGGGGAGGAGAGGGAATCAGGGCTGCGCTGCGCATTGCGCATGCGCGGCCGAAATCGCACATGGGTGCATGCGCAGCCCGTGCATGCATGTGCGCTGCGTGGGCACACGGGCGCGCTGCGCGGGCGCACTGCGCGGGCGGGGCAGTTGCCCTGCCGGTCCCCAGCCGAAAAAAGGTTGGGGACCACTGTATTAGAGGGTATTGCATTCCCAGTATTCTATAGAGTTTAGTCAACCACCTAGTCTAACGAAGATTCTGGACGTTATACTTGATCAAGCACTGTTTTGGGAGAAATAGGCGAACTTAGCTGCTAAGAATGCCTTCTTCAGTCACAGTCTGTCACAGATTTGGCACTCTTCCTCGATTTAGTTAATCCATCTGCACTGACCCATGTCACAGTAACTTCAAGCCCAAACTATCGTAATGAACTATACATGGGGTTGACCTTGAAGGTAATTCAGAAACTTCGGCAGATGTCAAACGCGGCAAATCAATTATCCTGCGCCAGCCAAAATGTACATATTATACCTCTTTGGAAAATGTTTCACTGGTGCTCAATTTAAGGTGCTGATGGTCTCCTATAAAGCTCTTCATGCCCTTGGACCACATTTCCACAGAAGCGCCTCTCCTGATATGCTCTGCTGTGACAGCTCTACTCTATGGATCAATGTGCAAGACAGAACTTCTAACAAACATTGATCCATACAGTAGAGCCTTTTCAGTAAAGCTCTTGTGTGGTGGGACAGACTTCCTGGAGAGTTTAGAAGTGTCCTGTAACAAAAGCTGTCCAAAGCTCAGTTGTTCAGATGCGCATTTATGTGAATTTAGGCTCTCCGGTATGTTAAGATCAAATATCAGTATTGTTAGCATTTCTATCCCACTTTAATTATGGTGTAAGTCCTTTTTGAAGGCAGGTTAAAAATGTCGCAACATAACAAATAAAATCCATTAAGCTGATTCCTGAGGTGCCTGCCTTTCATACATTATTGCTAAATCACTGAATATAACTTTGAGATGCTTATCTTAGACTGGAGGTTTCACGCCAGGCTGCTGGCTGGAGTTTTAGTCATGGCAGGTTGCCCCACCTCTTCCTGCACCCACATGGGTGAGCATTTGGCCCGGTGCACCTCATTCACCCCTGGTTTGTGCTCCTACATGGGAGCTGGGGCAGTGAAGTTCCCAGTGCATAAGCGGTCTCAGAAAAGCAAACATCATGATAATCTTTCACTGCAAGTTTAGAAAAGGGTTGGCTCACTCATTTTTTTATTTATATGTTATTACCTGCCCTGAGTCTTCTGGGAAGGGTGAGTTACAAATATCATCATCATCATGACAAACATTATCATTATCATTATTGTTGTTGTTATTGCTATGCCCTCCAGTTTGCAAGACCTGAGCAAGACTCTTAACAATAGAACGTTTTGTAGGTCATTCGTTCATAGGGTCACCATAAATTGGAAGTGGCAGCACCCAACACACACATCACGTTTTTTTTTTTTTTAACTAGGAGAAAAAAGACTTCAGGCATCAAAAAGTGCTGAAAGAGCAACGACCTTACTCAATGACACATATCTAGTGTGTCACTTTCTCAGGTCTTAAACTGCATCCTTGAGCAAAATCAGGAACAAGTACAAAATCCATTTCAGTGGCTTGAATTGTAAGGCCATATCCCATTCAGATTTGTTTTTTAAAAACTGAAGTCTTAATGACAGTGAGCTGAAAATGCAAAAGGGAGAAAGTTAGTAGCACAGAACCCTGTTTGCAGGTAGTTATGTCTTTGTAAGGTGTACAGTGAGAAAGGAGAGCATAAACCAAGAAGTAATTGGACATGTTGGTATCATTTGAACAGTAAAAGAAATACTCTTCTCCCCAGCCATAGAATCATAGAATAATAGAGTTGGACAGGAACTCATGGGTCATCTAGTCCAACTCCCTGCACTGTGCAGGTCACTCACATCCCAATTGCTCATCCACTGTAACCTGCCACCCCTTTGCCTTCACAGAATCAGCCTCTCTGTCAGATGGCTATCCAGCCTCTGTTTAAAAATTTCCAAAGATGGAGAACCCACCACCTCTCAAGGAAGCCTGTTCCACTGAGAAACCGCTCTAACTGTCAGGAACTTCTTCCGGATGTTTAGATGGAATTTCTTTTGAATTAATTTCATCCCATTCGTTCTGGTCTGTCCCTCTGGGGCAAGAGAGAACAATTCTGCTCCATCCTCCACATGGCACCTTTTTAAATACTTGAAGATGGTTATCAGTCCTCAATTCTCATCTTATTGACAGCCACCATGGTATATACTGCATTGCTATTATATAGGTTCAGAAAGACATGTGAATGTCTTTTTATTTTTTTTTATTTTATTTAATAATTAGTAGTTTAGCTTCTCCAAGAATCAACAGTTCCTTCCTCGATTTATCCTTTAGAAACTGGGCTTATTCTTTTAAAGATCTCGTTCTGTCAGAATTCACCACGACTGGTCTTCTAAAATTGTGCTTACAACACAATGTACCAATTTAAAGGGGCCAATGCCTCTGGGCACTTTGATTGTTGCCGTACATTCTGTCCCGCAGACTAACATCTGGCAAATGCACCAATACATTTTCCTTTAAAATAACAATGACCAATAGAAATTATTCAGTATTAATAAGAGGTTAAGACAACTTACAGATGGGGTCATTTCTGTGGCAATGATGTGTGCATATCTCTCTAAGTTAGCCCTCAGGAGCTTGGTAGGATACTATTAATAGGGCCCTCCTCCCTAACCCTCTCCCACCCTGGACTGAGAATGGAACAGAGCTGTTCAGTTGACAAATCTGGCAATTACAGAGAAGCACTTCATTTTAATGGTTTTTAACAGTTATTCATTGTTTTATGATTGTTTATTGTTACGTTGTAAACCAACTTGAGACAGCTGTGCTAAGATGGTGAGGTAAAGAAATTGAATAAATAAATAATTTCTGTTTCCCCCCTCAAGGTCTTGTTAAGTGTGTACATGCTCGTTGCATGGCATGTGTTTTGGTATTCCTCAGCTGGAAATGTTCTCTCTCATCTAGAAGCAACAAAGAGACCGGTAACTGAGGCTACCAGAATCTCCTGTGTGTTGGCTACCAAGTAAGACTGAAGAGTGATTTGATAACACAAGCTTATCCCTGTCCACACCCCCTCAGCAGATAGTACAGTTTCTACCCTATAGGTATTTGACTGTGCAGCTGTCCAGGGTGGTGTCCTTCAATGGCACCTAAGAACTTAAGAGGATCTCTGCTAGATAAGATCAATGATCCACCTAGTCCAGCATCCTGTCTCTCGCAGTGGCCAAACAGTTCCTCTGGACAGCCAACAACAGGGCACAGAAGCTGAAGCCGTCCTCTGATACTGCCTCATGGCTCTGGGATTTGTGCCTCTGAACATGCAGGTTCCCCTTAGCACCATGGCTAGAAGCCATTGATAGACTTATCCTCCACGGATCTATCTAATCCTCGTTAGAAGCTGTTTATTTCTGTAGCCATCACTACATCCTCCAGTAGGAACCTCCTGTAGGAACCTACTGCTCACCAGCCACGTCAGATAAGGGCACAAATCCGGCTTATGTTCTGCTTCTAGCATTGCCATTGCCTCAGTAAGAGTCCAACAGAGAGCCCTTTAAGACATCACAGAGAGGGTCAGTGTGCACATGTTCAGAAGTGCCTGTTTGGTGTAGTGGTTAGGAGCGTGGACTTCTAATCTGACATGCTGGGTTCAATTCTGCACTCCCCCACATGCAGCCATCTGGGTGACCTTGGGCTCTCCACAGCACTTGATAAAGCTTTTTCTGACCGAGCAGTGATATCAGGGCTCTCTCAGCCTCACCCACCTCACAGGGTTTCTGTTGTGGGGAGAGGAAAGGGAAGGCTATTGTAAGCCGCTTTGAGCCTCCTTCGGGTAGAGAAAAGTGGCATATAAGAACCAACTCTTCTTCTTCTTCTTCTTCTTCTTCTTCAACCTACACTGTCTAGGGCAGCAAGGCACCTGAAGACAGCTAACAACAAAGCACCCAAACACTATGCCGTGAATCTAGTACAAAAATAACTGTCTCTTAGAGGTGGCTTATGCTTCAACAACTATCATTGTTCCTACTGTACTTTTCAAGTTTCCCCTCTAAAGCGAATCAGCAAATAAGAGTGATCATTTTTCCATGGATTAAAAAAAAAATTATATTAATTCAGTACCACAGCAGGGTTTTATGCTTGTTCTGGCAGTTCTGACAAAATGAACAGCACAAAGAAAATAGAATTTGACGATACTGTGCAATAAATAGAATAAGGGAAACCCATTATTTTTTTTCTGCAGTCATGCTATCTAGATCAGGGGTAGTCAAACCGCGGCCCTCCAGATGTCCATGCACTACAATTCCCAGAAGCCCCTGACAGCGAATGCTGGCAGGGGCTTCTGGGAATTGTAGTCCATGGACATCTGGAGGGCCGCAGTTTGACTACCCCTGATCTAGATATTTAGGAGGATATACTTTGTGGAGATTCCAAGAAGTCTTTTGTCCAAAGCATAGTGTACTTCAACTGTCCCCATGTTGGCTACCACTGTGAGCTGATTCATATCTGCAATCTCCATTGCTTAATTCCTCTTCACTTGATTAACAAGGCATCCCACATAGGCAGAAATATTGTGGCAGTGATAGGAATGGGCACTAGAAAATAAGACTGTCCTACTAACTACAGAATTTTAGAACATAGGAATCTGGCTTTTTGTCTAATGGTTCTTCAGCCGCTGTTCCCTGCCCAGCACTTTTAGGAAGGAGCTGGTTTGGAAATAAAAATTATTTGGTTAGCCAGCATAGAAAATTCCTTAATTCCCCTCAAACTATAACAAAAATGCTCAATATTTAATTTCGCAACAGGCAAAACTAAAGCCATGTGATAGCTTTATTCGCTGTCAGCATTTAAAAATATATAATAGAAAGTTCCATGCCAATGCAGTCCATAATTTAACCTTTTGGATTGGAGACAACCCTGCTTGAGTTTATGAAATTTATGAAATAATAACAACCCTTTCAGTAAAATACAGGCTTGTAGAATTCTTCATTACATACAAGCCCCCTTTTCTGTTGTTCAAGATATTTAAGGCAACATACACAAACTGCATTTTTGAACCAACAACTATTCACAGAGTGGTAGAAAAATGTACCCTATGTATCTACCAGGTGCACTCATTCTTTGGAGTATCAACATAACCAGCCTTAGACCTAATATGCACGCACAGCTTGCTTTTGATTTTCATTAAAGTCGAATCGAATTTGAATGCTGTGCCTGTACTCTGCATCTCCCCCCCCCCCATTTTTCTCTTGGGAATCATGGAGTATATATTCTGAGAAAAACCAGATAGTTTTGCTATGTATAGTTTGGTATCGTTTGCCATCTTACAGGATTTTAGTGTGTTTTATTATCATGTTGTGAACTGCCACAAGCCAGCTGGCCTGGGAGTGGCAGTATAAAAATCCAATAATAAATAAATGGATGGACAGACGGACGGACAGACAGACAGACGCCCTGCTGCCATGGACCATGACAAAACCTCTCCACCCCAGCTGCCTTGCCTGGAGGCAGAAATCCAGTGCAGGTGGGGCATGCACAGGAAGTGATGGGGTAAACTACCCAGGCGCAAACAACCGGCAGCAGCCCAGCACAACCCTGCTGGTGCGGGAAAGGTAAAAGCTGTATTTACTCTTGGGCAGCCATCTTAGCACAATTTTAGTGGTTCTCCCTTCTTCATCAGTGTACAAGCCTCCACTACTGCTCGTACATTTAAAGTTTTTTTTTCCAGTGTATTGAGTCTAGCAATATATTTATCACTAGCCTTGGATTGCTAGGGGAAAACTGTTGACAGGGCAGGCCTTAAAAGTCTTGCAACCTGCATTTACTCTCAAGTAGCGATCTTAGCAGAATGTTTGTAGTTCTCCCCCATTCATCAACGCACAAACACCACTACTACTTACACATTTAAAGGTTTGTTTTGGGGTTTTTTTGCAAGCAAGTTGGATCTAGTGATATGAGTTTATCAGCAATCTTGCATCACTGGAGAAAAAAAATCATTAGGGAGAGCTTTAAAAGTTTGATTAGATGTAATGTGTTTGTGTTGTGTATGTTAAAAGTTTTAAGAGATGCATCCTATCAGGGGGAGATGTACACTACAAAGGAAGGATGGGAACAAGTGAGCAGCTCTGGATAGGCCCCTATGCCCAGCATGCAAATGAACACTGAAGCCTATTCCCTTAGCCTGTGGGACTCTGATGACTTGGTAGCTGCCTGCCTTCAAGCCAGGCTTACACTAGGTGGTAGTGGCCAAAACTGGGAGGGGGGCTTTCCAGAGCTGAGGTGGACTGGTGGGTTCACTAGGTGAGCAGGAGAAAGCTTGGGGCTGGGACATGGAGAATGAAAGTCACAGTGTGCTTCATCCAGAGCCAAGTGGGCATGCCTTGTGGGGTTGGGAACATAAAAGTTTTCAGCCTGATAGAGCAAGCAGTGAGGAGGTACAGGAAGATGCTCACAAAACTAACTTTAGAAACATCGGCAACTAACCTTCAACTTCCATGTCCTAGCCCAAAGCATCCTCCTGCTCTGATAGTGAACCTGCCTGCTCACAGAAGCTCTGGAATCTCTCCATAAGCAATAGTGAAGCTTGTTCATCAAGGGAGGGAGGGATAGTAGAAGGTGCATTGTGGGAGAAACAACAACGTGGGCAGTGGAGTAGCCTTCAAGGGGCCCCAAGGGCAGGCGAGGGGAATTCAAGGGAATCTTTATGCTCTGAATTACCTTTGGCTTGGAAGCAAAGCAAGGGGGGGAACCACAACACAATAATTCTCAGAAATCCTGGGGAAAGAGCAACCAGATAGCAAACTGAGCATTGAATGGAAGAAAATCTAAGGAGAATTAAGAAGAAAACTTGACAGACACGCACGGTGAAAGTAAGGGGAAACATCCATGCATAATAGGCCTTAAATGGGTCGACTCCGACTCCTAACTCAGGTGTATTCAATGGTTTTTCCTTTCAGAAAAGTTCTGTTAGAATTTCCCTATAACTGAAAGCTCTCTAACGTTACATAATTCAAGAGCACAACCTGGCAGTTGCATGCATCAGTCCAGACTAACTACCCTCTACAGAAAATGTCCACATTTCCTATTTGTGTCTATTTGCATGAAAGAAAGAGCGAGCACAAATTTCTCTTCTGCTTCCCTGACCTTTCTGGGGACGAACATGAAGGAAGCTCCCAGCCTGTCACTGATTTTTATATACATTGCAAAGGATTAGAGGCAGAGCACAGGGTGTGCTTATTTCCCCAGTTTTCAGCTGAAAGCCTCCAAGATAGCTCACACTGAATTAAAAGAACATCCACATTTAAAAACACCCATCAAAAGTTAAAATCATGAAAATACTGAAAAACAACTAGAAAAAAATTAAATAAATGTGTGCCAGGGGGTGGGAGGGTGGGGTAGTAGCTAGCTATGTTCATTTGTAGAGCAGAGAAAAGGGATTCTAAGAGCATATGGCAACCCCCCCCCCCCCAGGGAGCATTCTGAATGTTTAGGGACATTTAGGATGCTGAGCAGTACTTTCTCCCCATATGCAATAACTTCTAATAGCCCACAGTAGGGTTGTCAGCCGACTGGCAGTAGAATCTGCTGAGAGCCTTGGAGACATGGGGAATGCTATTGGGCTCTGGCATGAAACAGAAAACATGGAACCCCTCTAGGAATTCCCATATACTCTATCATATAGACTTTCTGGTGATTCTTAGGGGCTTTTTGCACGCCTTCAAAATAGCACAATGGTTGCCAATTGAAAATGCTACTGATTTGCTGTTATGCACAACATCGTCGACAATCTGCCACACACCTGAAACCAATCTGCAAAAAGCACTTCCTTGTAGCGCTTTCAGGGAAATCCCCAAAAGTGGATTCACCCTCCGGAAAGCGATACACTCCTGCAACCAATCTGCAACACTAGCGAAAAAGACCTGTGCGTTAACATTGTTGCGGTTTCTACAAAGTCCCTCCCCCTGGCTCTCTTCTCTGATCTTCCGGCGAAGCGATCGCCATTTTTTTTTCTCCGAGCGAGCGGGGATAAACGCACCAGCGAGCCTCTTTCAGTTTAGAGGCTTCCCCGGCTTCAGTCCCTCCCCTTCAGTCACTAAGCACAAAGAACAGAGAAGCCCATTTGCTGATGTATTTTCCCTTTATTTTTTACACATTCATTCAGCCGAAAATCGGGCCCGTGAGAGGGGGGGGGATTTTTTTTTTCACTCGGAGGGAGCGTGGCAACGATCAAACGACAGCTCAAACACACCAGGCAGCTGGATGGGTCTCTCCATTGCAACGAATTAACACAGATTCGTTGCAATGGGTCTGTTTTTTTTTTTAAAAAAAACCTTTCTTAAAGGGAAAGGGGCTGTTTGGGAGCATGCTAACGGCTGCCCATTGGCTGCTTGATGGCCAGGGGCGGGACGAGCTCGGCAATAGCGCTTCCTTTCTAGCGATTTCTGCCGAGACCGGAAGCCTGTGGGAAACGCTACAAAACGCAACTGGATTCCACTACAAAGGCAGGTATGCATAACGACGAATTCCACTATTTTAAATGGCGATTTTTCATTCAGTGACCAATTTGCTACAAAGATCCCGGTGCGCAAAGCCCCTTAGAGTGGAATGATATAACTTCCCAGTTTTTCCTGGAAATGAGATCATTTCATCACATACCAGCCTTTGTTCTACCCAACCAGCTGTCAATTGATGACCTCATGAAGTCACCTTGTGCCTGAATCTCCCCTCTACCAGTCTGCCCTAATACGGTGCTTGGTGATCATTTGTCACTGCTGGTTGGACTTTTGGCTAGCCATTTGCCATCTCTCTGTACTCCACACACACACACTCCAGGGCTCTTTGCCATGGCCACACATGTTCTGGGGCTCTACTGATGTTTCCAAGTGGGTCAGAGTACCACAGTGGCAACAGAGAAAGAGCCAAGGTGAGATTCTCTCTCTGCCCCCCAGATATATATGTCCAAATGTCTGTCTTCTTTTCAGAACTTTGTTGAGTAACTAAGAAGGTTCTCATTCCTTTATTCTGCTATCTGTTCTTCCATGATCCTTGCCACAGGCTCCATTTATATTAACAATGAACTGGAGTATATTAACTCGTGACCTGTATTCTCTTCTCTTTTTCTCCTAGGCAATGTTCTAAAATCTTCAATTCTAAACTACCATAATTTAGTCTTGGAGAATTTAAAGCCCTCGGAAATCAGGATTCTGTGAACTGCGTCGTAATAGTGAAAGTTTGTGCAAAGCCTTAGAATACCTCCTTGTCCCCAAATGCAAAACTAAGAAATGCTAAAACTGTGAATGAACAGTGACAACCAACTGTGAGCCTCTCACTGCATCTCTGAAAACAGGAGGCAAGGAAGAAAAGGGGAAGGAGATGAATTTGTTTTCATAGCAAACAGCTGTCTCTGCTAGGCAAAAGAACTCAAAAAAGAAAAACAGTAGACAGAAGCAGCCAAAAGCTGCATCACTTAACAGTATTTTTAGATGTCGCAAGCACAATTTTTATCCACTGTGAAGAAAGGGGGGGACTTGTCGGGACAATTAAGCATTCTCCTGGGTGCACCCTCATTGATGCTTATGCGTCTTTTCAGAACACATATTATGGGCTGGACAGAGCCGTTGTCCTTTGATTAATGATTCAGGGCAAGTAGCAGGCACCTGGAGGGTGCCAGTGTAAGTGGTGCAGGATCATTATTTAATTTCTTCTCTTGACCTACATAAAAGACTGAAGACACATTAAATATTAAGCGCCAAAGCCATGCCTTGGTTACGTACAAGCCATTTCCATTGAAGAAGGATGTGTACATTAGCAGACAGGAGATGCAGCTAAGCCCCCGAAGACATTATTAAGACATCCTAAGCAGGAGTTTTAAGGTATAAAATTGTGGTGTTCTTTCGCTCCGGCCTAACGAGGTTTCTAAGGCACAATGCCAGTGGAACAGAAGAACTCAAAACATTGACGCCATTGTTGAGAAGTCCAAAGTGCTACTGTAGAAAGCATTTGCCCAGAACCATTTGGCAGAGTCATGTTCGTTGGTACTTTCATTTCTCAGAACCAAATGGAATTATCAGATGGATCCTCGAGACCCATTTTAGTCCATCGACGGAACCTCGTCCTGGTCATCTTGACAGAAATCTTAACCCGAGAGAGAGACAGGGAATCATAGAATCATAGAGTTGGAAGGCACCTCCTGGGTCATTTAGGCCAACCCCCTGCACCATGCAGGGCACTCACGTCCCTATTACTCATCTACTGTAGCCTGCCACCCCCTTGAATCTTCGCAGAATCAGGGAAGATGGCTTTCTTGGTGGCTTTCAATCATAGTCTGACCAAGCTGATAAAGATGGAACTCAGGAGCACAACACTCAGCTGGTTCTGGTCCAGACTGGCAGGATTGTGTCAGAAGGAGCTGTCAAGGGGCAACCAGTTGGACCTCAGCCAATGTTGTGAAGCTCTGTAGGGTTCTACCTCTCCACCATGCAATTTAACATTACAACTGGAAGAGGTCATTTGGAGAGCTGGAATACCGTTTCATGAATATGTAGATTATAACCAGCTGTATATCTTCTTTCCAGCATAATCAGCAGACATTCTGAATGGATGCATGGAAATATGCTGTACTGAAAGTCAATAAACTGAATCTTAGTCCAGATAAAATAGAAGTGCTTTGGGCTGAAATTACTGCCAGTCAGCAATCTAGTAGCTAGAATCATAGAATAATAGAATTGGAGGGGACCTCATTGGTTGTCTAGTCCAACCTCCCGCACAATGCAGGTCCTATCGCTCGTCCACTGTAACCTGCCACCCTCTTGAGCCTTCACAGAATCAGCCTCTCTGTCAGATGGCTATCCAGCCTCTGTTTAAAAATTTCCAAAGATGGAGAACCCACCACCTCCCGAGGAAGCCTGTTCCACTGAGAAACCGCTTTAGCTGATATGCTATGGTTGGTACTTCACTTGTCCAAAAAGAACACACATGCATCTTAGCTGTGCTAATAGGTCTACATTTAAAGATGAAGCCACTGACCTCTTGTATGCCTTGGGAGAGTTTTAGGTTATGTGCTGGATGCAGCTTTTCCTTGAGAAGTATGATTTGGCCATGGTTATTATCATACGTGTTTTAATCACACCCAAACTGAACTTCTGCAACATGACCTATGTGCAGCCATCTTGGAGGACTTTTCAAAAACTGGTGCAAACTATCTGCAAAGACGAACGACTGACACAAGTTTGTGTGGAATTATCTCATCGTTCATGGAGCTGCACTGGCTGCCTGTTCTCTTCCAAGCACAATCCAAAATGCTGTTCATTTATCTCTAAAGTCCTAAACTGTCTGAAATGAGAGGTTTAAAGGATAGTTTGTTCTCACATGGACCTGCCCACCCAGGCAGGTGGGCAGAGGTCTTGTTCCATGTCTTCCCAACCTGAGAAACAAAGTGGGTGGTTACGAGGAGCACAGTAGCCTCTCGGCTCTGGAACTGCATTCCTGCAGCTGTTCACCTGGCATCCAGATTGCTTCGTTTTACGCACCAGGGTTTTTTTTAATGTAGTTTTCTCAGGCATTGGGTTGACTTGCTTTATTTTTTCCTTGTTGTGTTGTAGCTCCCAGGTAGTTCCGTATTGGCTGTCTTTTCCCCTGCCATTTTTTAATTGACTGATAGCATTTTAAGTGTTTTGATCCTGCAAGATGCTCTTTGTCATTAATGATAACATATTGTTGTTTTGCTTCTACATGGAATCTGCCTCAGAAACCATTTGGCTGAGAGATTCATTGTGTAATATAAATATTTTTATGTAAATAAAATAAGTCTATCCTGCTATCATTCTGATATCCAACTAACAGCCCAAGTTTGTCTGCTGACCTACAGCATAACTATACCATAGGCATTTTCACTGCTAGCCACAGTTCTAAAGAGCATGGTTTGGACTGGAATTTTTGGTTTGGCAAAGAGCTGGTTGAGACTAGACTTCATAGTTAGAAATATCCCTGGCTGAGTCAACCTTCCAAAAGCTATATCAAGATAACTAATTCTCAACATGGCCCCACCTGCGGATACTTAAATCCAGAGACATGAGCCATGGACTGACAAGACAGATCTTTCTACAAACATAAGAAGCACTCCAAATTTGCAGAAAAATCAGATATCTTTAAAAAATGGGGATTAAACTCCACCAATATGAAACAAACAGAACCTGTAGCTTTCAGAAACAAATGCCCTCGCTGGCCATTGCTAGGCAGTCAAAACATTATTACCAGCCTTGCCTTCTGTCAGTAAAATGTGGAAGGTAAGGGCAAACACCCTTTGAAGGCCTGGTGGTAACCATTGGGTGGCTGGCAACCATGTGACTTGCATGACTCATCCAGGTCTGGATGCTTACAACTGTTCAACAGCATGAAAGTCAGTGTGGTGTGGCATTTACATTTTCGGGCTAAGTTCTGGACGAGCCAAATTAAAATCCCCATTCTGCCATGGAAGCACACTGGGTAACCTTGGGTAGTCACACATTCCCAGCCTAACCTATCTCACAAGGCTGCTGTGAGGATGAAATGAGGGAGAAGACAATACTGTAAGCGGCTTTAAGTTCCCATTGTGGGGAAAGATGGGGTAGGAATGAAGTGAATAAATCATAACACATAAAAAGGAAGTTGTGATAAAGGATGGCTCGCCAGTTAACCAGCATGCCCTGCGATCTGAGGGGTCTGCCCAGCAACCACTAATGCAACCAGACCGCCTTTTTCCTATTGGTGGAATATCCCCCCCCCTCAGGGCCAATTGCTGCTCTTGCTCAGGATTCCGTACCTCCCTTTCCTTCAGCAATTGACTGAGTTGATAAACACATGTCTCTATGTCACACTGAGGAGCAGCCTGAGCAGTGCAGGGCTATCTGGGGACCACTTACAATCCTGCGGTGGCCGGCCTTGCTGCTGGAGGGAAGACACAGCCAAGCCACACTTCTCTCCCCCTCTCTGGACCCCTACCAGCCCTCATTGCCACAGCCTTGGTCTTGCCACCAGCAACAGTTTTCTAAAGCCTGTTGTGTTTTTCTGTGTGGTGGACTTTATTGCTAGTAATAAATATGTCCAAAGATGGGGAAGTAGATAAAAGGTGGGGAAGTAGGAAGGTCAGAAATAAGAAGGGAAATATAAGGATATGGAAGGGTGCCTAAAAGAAGAAAAGAGGACATACTTTGGGGAGGGGGATGAAAGCAAGATACCCGCTGAAAGTTCCCTCCATGCAGCTGAGTCCAGCTGGAACCACAGTTTCCCCAGAGACAGGCTGTTGAGGAGAGAAGAAAGGACAGGGGAGGACTGG
Source organism: Paroedura picta (assembly GCF_049243985.1). Taxonomy (NCBI): domain Eukaryota; kingdom Metazoa; phylum Chordata; class Lepidosauria; order Squamata; family Gekkonidae; genus Paroedura; species Paroedura picta. Next base: position 97,146,222 of record NC_135374.1, on the reverse strand, counting down.
TGGGGGGACAGACGGAAGCTAGCTAGTGGGTAGGAGAGGGGAAAGAGGAGAGGCTATGGGGACTTTCTGGGAAGGGAAAGAGGAAATGGTGGGGATGGGCAAAATGAGAAGCTCCCTGCAAGTTCTTGTGGGTCCCCTGTTTGTAACATATGAGGTAACGAGACAAACAAAATGGTTTCAAAGTATCTAGAGCAGTGGTCCCCAACCTTTTTGAGGCTGGGGACCGGCAGAGCAACTGCCCGCCTGCGCATGCCATGAATGCGCGGCCGCGGCCGTGCATCGCGCCTGCATGGCCGGGCCGCGCAGGCCGAAAGTGCCGCGCATGCGCGAAAGTGCTGCCCGTGCGTGATTTTGGCCGCGTATGGCGTATGTGTGCATGCGCGGCCCTGATTCCCTCTCCCCCCCTCCCGCAGTAAGAAGCTTCCCGGGCTGCAAGCTTGCGGACTGGGAAGTTTTTTACTGCGGGGGGGGGGCGGGGAGAGGGAGCCGCGGCCCGGCGCCATGGCCTTCGCGGCCCAGCCCGCGGGTTGGGGACAACTGATCTAGAGAATCCTTTGTCTGCCAGTATTATGAGAGATACAGCCAAGGGTTACCATTTTAATGCATTAGATATATTAGATATATTGGCAATACACCCATTTGAAGTGGGTAGCAGGGGAAAAGGCAAATCGTTTGGGCATTCAGAATAGAAACCAGAGCAAGCGTCCCTTCTGAGTACCAAACAACAAGAAAAAAATATACTGTAGTCCAGTGAACTAATCTGAACATCAATATGAGCTCGTTGGAGGGTTTCATTGAGGTTTTCAAAGCTAAAAGAACTTGTAGATGCAAGTAATTTGCAAGAATAGTACTACTGCATTAGTAACAAATAATACAGAGAACTAAAGAACATAGTTCTGGATTTTCTTCTAGGCAGCTACCTTGGAAGTCAGAGAAGAGCAAAGAAAATTCATACTCCTTATGATATATGTAGATCAAGCAGGTCTAGATTATGAATCTGCTTTTCCCCATGTGTTACATTAGCAAAGTACCTTGCAAATTCAATTTAGTCACACCAAACTGCCATTTATATATATAAATGTTACAGATGCTTTCTCTTCATTGAAAAATGATGTACCTACATTTTTGCATGCATTGTTCATCACTGTCATATAATCAAGGCAGCTGCCTTGGTTACCAGTTGAATTCCTGATCAAGTTCAAGGTTCCAGTTTTGACCTTTAAGGCCATCAACATTCTGGGACCAGCATATCTGAGGGACCCTCTACTCCCTATGCCCCTTGCAGGGCACTTTGCTCTGCAAATACCAACAGGTTGGTGATCTCCGGCCCAACTAAGGTCCACCTGGCCTTGACCACGGCCAGGGCCTTCTTGGTCCTGGCCCCTGCCTACTGGAATGAGCTCCTAGAAGAGCTACAGACCCTGAAGGGACTAATGCAGTTCCACAGGGCCTGTGTTATGGAGCTCTTCCACCATACTTTTGGTTGAGGCCTGGTGGAGAGGGGACATCTGTTGGCCCCTCCTCCTGTTTTTAAATTCTGTATTTTTGAAATCTGATGTTAACCACCACGAGACAGCTGGCTGGGAGCAGCGGCTACAAGTCTAAAGAAATTCTCCTCCTCCTTCCCATCATCATCACTGGCAGAAGTACTGAAAAAAATTGTAAAGCATTTTAACTTAACATGTGATTTTAATGCTATTAAGATTATATTTTGCCTGTCCTGAGCCTTATGGGAAGAATAAGAAGAATAAGAATTGTTTTCATTCTACAGAGAGATTTCATATGCAAGTCTATCTAGGCTGCATAAACTGCTGAATGCAATATAGGGCCTTTAAATTTTGGCATCCTGGCTTTTGAGCAGTCATAGAAAAGATTCATATATTTCCTGTCAAGGGCCATCTCTTCATCTGCGATTATGCTTCTGACTGGGTCAAATGCCAGCTGCAGCATTTTAAACTGCATTTTTTAAACAATCCTTAGCTAAGAAGCTATGAGTTTGAGGAGGAAAGCTTCTTTCTGCATTCCCCGTCTCAGAGGGGAGAGATGGAACTGCGTAATGATTCCTGACTGATATCACCAGAAGCAAATGTCATTTTTCAAAGGCACCAACAGAAACCCACACACTAAACCCAGCTCACTCCTTCCCCTCTTCCCTTTTTCTGAACAAACACACAAAAGATTGGACTTTAAACTAGGGGCCTACCCTGACAAACACAGACTGGTCTCCCCACTGTTTTTCCTTTGGTGACTCGAATACATCTACATCTCATGCTGTCTCATACAGTCCCTCTAAGGCAGGGGTAGTCAAACTGTGGCCCTCCAGATGTCCATGGACTAGAATCATAGAATCATAGAGTTGGAAGGGGCCATACAGGCCATCTAGTCCAACCCCCTGCCCAATGCAGGATCAGCCCTAAGCATCCTAAAGCATCCAAGAAAAGTGTGTATCCAACCTTTGCTGGAAGACTGCCAGTGAGGGGGAGTTCACCACCTCCTTAGGCAGCCTCTTCCACTGCTGAACTACTCTGACTGTGAATTTTTTTTTCCTGATATCTAGCCTATATTGTTGTACTTGAAGTTTAAACCCATTACTGCGTGTCCTCTCCTCTGCAGCCAGCAGAAACAGCATTCTGCCCTCCTCCAATTGACAACCTTTCAAATACTTAAAGAGGGCTATCATGTCCCCTCTGAACCTCCTTTTCTCCAGGCTGAACATTCCCAAGTCCCTCAACCTATCTTCATAAGACTTGGTCCCCAGCATTTGCTGGCAGGGGTGCATGGGAATTGTAGTCCATGGACATCTAGTGTGCCACAGTTTGACTAACCCTGCTCTAAGGTAAGCCTGGCAGCTTTTGCCTTGGATTTTGCTGTGATGCAAGGTCACTGAATATCCCAGCCATTGAAAGATTTGAAAGATTAATCTAGTCCCTTCTAGTTCTTGCTGGGGACAGAAAACAGGAGTTTCCCCTCCTAAAACATCACTACAGATTATATTAGGGTTCTTGACTATGGCATGCACACTGATTCTACTGTCATTACTCACAAAGTTCTCTTTATTTTTTTATTGAGCTTTCAAAATTCGATTAAGCTATCTGCCCCAAAAGGATTGCACAACAAAAGAAATGAGCATGTACACCACAGTAAAAATATTCTTCTATCACAACACTCTGAAAAAGAAGCTATTGTCCGTCTCCAAGATAAGATTGAATCTCCATATCTGTATTTTCAAAAGGCTGTTGCTTACATTTATAAGCTATTGTTAGTGCTTTTAGATGGAAAGCTTCGCACGCCACTCTAGCAAACTGGGAACAGCATGCAACATCTTGCCACACTGCCCTTCCTTAAGGTCTTGTGAAAGCTTGCCCTGATTGATTTGATCATGGTATATTTTTTTAAAAGAATCTGTGAGTTCAGAGACCAGGACACTGGGAGTTCATTTCAACTCTTTATTGTGTCCCCAGCGTGATGGTACAGAGAAGTGAAGAGAACAGAAACTGAACCAGTGACTCCCAGGACCTGGAAAGGCTTCAGGCAGCTGTTAGGGAACTCACCAGCAGGGGCAGCTGTCATGCAGCAGGGATCTGCAGCCTCCGAGCCTCAGAGGGAAGTGGAAGGAGGAGGGGGTGGTCAGGGGTGGGGGGGACGGAAGGCAATTGGCTGGCCGCTGGATAGACAGGCAAGCTGGTTGGAGGAGGAGGCGCTCAGGGGCGGGACAGCCGCCCTCAGTGGGTGTTAAGCGGTGAGTGGCACTTAAGCCATCGGACATGTTCCTCCTCCAAGGCCTTACCAGAAATATTAAGTAGAACAGATAATACAGCACAATAGATCTTCCCAGTGTGCACTATTGGTGAGTTTCAGTTTAAATTGACCGGAGCCGGCAATCTGGATCAAGCCTCGCGTTGGCTGATTGCAGCACAAGATACGATCCTGTCTTGGGCCTCAAGCTCAGTCCTCGGCAGATCTATAGACACAACAGCCTAAATAGTTATACTTATTTGTTTGTTATTTAAATTGTGATTTATATGCTGCTCCTCTTCAGATGGTCTCAGGGCAGCTCACATCAATAAATTATAAACCCATTAAAATCAAATTAAAAGTAATCCATCGAACTTATATGGATTAGTTTCCTGTAATGCAAGCATGCTTCGTTGGTGTCAAAGCTGTGTAGGTAGGTCTTCATAAGAACATCAGGAGGCATCAGACCAAGGTTGGTCTTCATAAGAACATCAAAAGGCATCAGACTGAGGTGTGTCTTCATAAGAACATCAGGAGGCATCAGACCGAGGTTGGTCTTCATAAGAACATCAAAAGGCATCAGACTGAGGTGTGTCTTCATAAGAACATCAGGAGGCATCAGACCGAGGTTGGTCTTCATAAGAACATCAGGAGGCATCAGACCGAGGTTGGTCTTCATAAGAACATCAAAAGGCATCAGACTGAAGGCCTCTCCAGTCCTGCATTCTTTTCACACAGTGCCCAACCAGCTGCCTCTGAAGACCAAGGTTGGTCTTCATAAGAACATCCAAAGGCATCAGACTGAGGTGTGTCTTCATAAGAACATCAGGAGGCATCAGACCGAGGTTGGTCGTCATAAGAACATCAAAAGGCATCAGACTGAAGGCCTCTCCAGTCCTGCATTCTTTTCACACAATGCCCAACCAGCTGCCTCTGGGGAGCCCACAAGCAGAAAGACTTCAACAGCATCCTCCTGCTCAGTGGCCCATTCCACACGCACTGAGACTGATTCCACACAGAGGTGTTAAACTTGGCTGCCTTAGTAGTTGCCTAGTTTACCAACGCATAGGTTTGCTAACTGTGGTTTGGGAAATATCGGGAAATTTGGGGGGTGGAGTCTGCGGAGGGGAAGGACCTTGGTAACATACAATATCATAGAGTCCATTGCCCAGAGCTGCCAGTTTCTCCAAGGGAACCAATACTGGGAGATATCCAAACCCCAGCAAAAAATTGGTGACCCTAAAAGGGTTAACTTGGAGGACATCCGAGAACAAAACAGAAGTTTCACAATGCAATCCTGAGCAGACCATGACTTCAATGAACTTAGCAGGGTGTTAGTCTGTTTAGGAATGCACTGTTATGTATTGATTTCACAGGCCTTCGGCTGGAGTAACTCTTCATAGGATTGCATCATTAGAAACCAGCGGGAGGCTTATCTGCTATGGCAATGTGATCTTTGTCCTCAACTTTCTGAGTCTTTTATCAGTCTTAAGAGAAAGCAACCATACTATTTGTATTTGGGTGGGTAGCTGGGTAGAGCTCATCATATCTCGAAAGCTAAGCAGGGTTGGTACTTGAATGGGAGACCACCAAGGGAGATTATGCAGACAAAGGCAATGGCCAACCACCTAAAGAAATCCTCCTCCTTCTCACCATCATCACTGGCAGAAATACTGAAAAAATGTGTAAAACATTTAAGGTTAGCATGTGATTTTAATGCTATTAAGATTATATTTTGCCAATTCAATGTTTCACACCCTGAGCTTTAAGGGAAGAATAAGAATAAAGTTTTGTTTTTCTTGTTGGGATGGCCGTGTCAGCTGTGACTTGACGGCACTTTTCACACACCGTATTTATGCTGAAAACTTTTAAATTTGTGTTACACCAGAGTATTTTGTCCTTAGGATGCTGCGACACAAACATTTGAATCATGTCCACTACCCAAGGAAGCATACCTTTTTTTGTTTTGTTTTTCATACCAACTCAATAAGCCTAGTGACAGCACATTTCACTTTGGGATCACAACCAAAGGTACAATCCAGTCATTTCTCACACAGGTGTTAACCTCCCATTCCAATTTCTACAGGGAACTCCTCCCCCGCCAAAAAAAACCCACATTCCTATCCATGACAAATGTTATATCTTTCATTGTAGCTTAAGAAATACGTATTCCACACCTATACGTACACAAACACACAAGAACTTTGCAAAAGACCGCTTGAACTACACCACAAAAATCACAAACACAGCTCTTATTCAGAAGCGGCCAAAATAATAAAAAGCATTGCGACATCACAAAGACCAGCAAATATATTGTGGCAAAAGCTTCTGTGAATGATCACCTACTACTATACTGAATGATCGCCTGACAGCCAGCTTGGTGTCATGTTTAAGAGTGGCGACCTCTGATCAGTCGCACTGGGTTTGATTCCCCACTCCTCTTCCACGTACAGCCAGCTGGGTGAACATGGACCAGTGACGGTGCTCTCAGAGCTCTCTCAGCCTCACCTTCCTCACAGGGTGTCTGTTGTGGATAAAGGAAGGGTAGGTGATTGTAGGTCACTTTGAGACTCCTTTGGCGAGTAAAATGTAGGGTACAAAAAAAAAACAGCTCTTCTTCATGCATGTGATAAAGTGGCTTGCAGTGCATGAAGGTTTATGTCAAAATTAATTCATTAGTCTTTGAGGTGTCACAATTTCTTTGTTGTTTTGACCAACGTAAATCAATCTGAAACCCCCCTTCTGGAAACCCTACTGAGCATCATCTACATCAAGATCTACACCACTTCTGGCTCACTAAATTAAATGGAAACTTTTACCATCTTGGTAACCAACCAGGGGATCTATGAAATTCCTTGTTTTGCTGTTGGCTTACCAGTGTAAACAGACACACCTTCTAAATCTAATGACTCTATTTAGGATTACTCCATTAGTCTGCTAAAACTAGGTGGCCAGAGGGCTAAACACTTAGGTCTTTGCAGTTGGACCACACATTCCTTAGTGGGCCCATAAATTGTACAAAATCCTCAAATCCTAACAAAACTTATTTAAAAGTCACTGATCTGAGCTTCTCTCTCCTCCAAATATGAAGGATTAAGATATTTTATAGTACCCCGCCCCCAGCAGTCCACAAAGCACAAAATGCTCCAAGCAGTATTTTTAAAAAATGAAATGCCTTTTATGTTCACTATGGTTGTGCCCCTCTAGATTGTTGATGAACATACAAGCTAAGAGACCTTAACATGGTCATAACTACAAACAAAAGAGTAGGAGGGGGATAATTACTGCTGTCAACATGCCATTTACTAGTCTGTGGAAGATGATGTACAGATGCGAAACAGTCATAACAAGAACCTCTCGCAATCTGCAGCTAATGAACGTGAGTGGGAAAGCAAGACTGTGGTGACCAGGCCCATCCCTTGACTTGTGCATGCTGTTGGGAGCTTTTACAAAACACAAGCTGGACATACATAGCTCTCTATTCAATTTGCCATTGTCTTTTGCAGCATTTACATCACCCATACCAAGCTGATACTTGCTCAGCATCCCTGGCCCCAAGGAAGTAAAATTGGCCTTGACCAGGGCAAGGGCCTTTTCAGACTAGGCCCCAGCCTGGTGGAACACTCCGTCAAGTGAAATCAGGGCCCTCTGGGATATTAAACAGTTCCGGAAGGCCAGATCTATTCCACCAGGCCTTCAGTTGAGGTCAGGAAACTAACATCAATGAAATGCAGGCCTCCCTGCCTGAAATACAGCACAACCGTAAAGTAATCTGGCCAAACACTGCCTCCATCCCGCCCCCAAGGGAGATGGTTTAACTGTAATGAAGGCTTTTTAGTTTAATTTAATTTTAAAACTTACTCTACATTTATTTAATTGATTTTACTGCAATAAGTTTTTTGAACGTATCGGTGAATTTTGAGGTTACTCGCACTGAACCTATGGGAAAGAGCGGGCTATAAAATCAAAGTTATTATTATAATATATAGATGTATACCTGAGTCCAGTAGCACCTTTAAGATTTATTCAAGGCGTGAGCTTTCGAGTGCAAGCACTCTTCGTGCTTTAGATCAGTGGTCCCCAACCTTTTTGAGGCTGGGGACCGGCAGGGTAACTGCCTGCCCACGCATGTGCCATGCATGCCGGGCTGCGCATGCGCCATGCATGGCCGAAATCGTGCATGTGCAGCACTTTCATGCATGTGTGCATGCGTGCATGCGCGAAAGTGCCGCACATGTGCGATTCCGGGTGTGCATGTGCGCATGTGCGGCCCGGCACACATGCGCAATGTGCGGGCGCGGCCCTGATTCCCTCTCCCCTCTGCCGCAGTAAGAAGCTTCCCGGGTCGCAAGCTTGCAGCCTGGGAAGTTTTTTACTGCGGGGGGGGGCGGGGAGAGGGAGCCGCGGCCCGGCACCGGGCCGCAGCCCGCGGGTTGGGGACGACTGCTTTAGACGTATACCTGATATGCTTGAAGACTCAGTGCAGAAAAGTCTATCAATGCAATGGGCCATGAAGCCAGCAGGGGAGATTGTCTTCCTCCTTCCCCTCACTGAGATCTACCAAGAATGTTCAGCATTTTTCTGTTCCATTTCATAATGTTGTGATCAGTAGCAGTGAATGAGCTGAGAGACAGGAATTGCCAAGTCTGAGTACCGACTCATATGACATTTGTGAGAAGAAGAGGTGGAGCGGAGTGGCTTCCCCTGTCACCAAGGTAATAGAAAAGCCATACAGCACGTGAGGCTCATGACGCTGTTCCTTTCCGCTTGGCGCACTCAGAAATGGGGGCTATATCAGGAACGGGGTCATAGCTAGGCTTGCCAACTCACCTGCTATGTACAAAAGACGGCTGGCCGAATGAGATAGTCCAAACCATCACAGATATGAAGGCAATATCTACAGAATAAATTGGAATAACTATAAACAAAAAAAGATTACATCTTTTTATTACCCAATTGGTTGAATTTTTCTAGTTTGAACTCACTTGCTATGGCTGGTGCAGCTTCCCAGTGCCTTTTGCTGCTCAAACAGGGGCAGTAAGGTAGGAGGGGAAAAGACATTTTGTATAGGCACTAGGATTTATCCAGCCTCTGTTTTTAGCCAGGTTTAAGTGGGAAGTGATGTTGACCCATACACAAAGTATTTAAAAGGGTGCCATATAGAGGATGGAGCAGAGTTGTTCTATCTTGCCCCGGAGGGATGGACCAGAACCAATGGGATGAAACTAATTCAAAAGAAATTCCGTCTAAACATCAGGAAAAAGTTCCTGACAGTTAGAGTGGTTTCTCAGTGGAACAGGCTTCCTCGGGATGTGGTGGGTTCTCCATCTTTGGAAATTTTTAAGCCATCTGACGGAGAGACTGATTCTGTGAAGATTCAAGGAGGTGGCAGGTTACAGTGGATGAGCCATAGGGTTGTGAGTGTCCTGCATAGTGCAGGGAGTAGATGACCCATGAGGTCCCTTCCAATTCTATGATTCTGTGATCCTCCAGTCTCTCAGGTGTTTCAGCCATGTGACCAGCAACCCTCAGCAACAGCATGTACATCTCCTGTACTACCCAGATCATGGTTTTCATGATTCCCATGTGATGAATACGGTATGAGAAGGTGACTCAAAGTGCGAGAAGAAGCCACTAGGTGGAAATGTAAAGTTGTTGGAGATATGAACATTCACCCCCAGAAATTTTCTTTTGAATACAGTGGGAAGCAAATTATCCAGCTGCTTTGCAAGAGGTGGAAGGCTTGGGCATGAGGAAGGAAGGAACTGTGGAGATCTGGTTTTAAGGAAATCGAACCTACTTTAAATAGGGAGAATCCTTGGAAAGGGAGGATCTGGAAGCCTTTAGGCTAAGTCCATATCTTCAGCTAGGCTGGCTTCTTCCTTTAGAACTTTGGAGCTTTCCGCAAATTGGAAAGAGATTGACAAGCATACTAGAGAGAAAGTCACCTCTATTATTTTTTTTCCCATTTGACATACAAGGAGCAAAACAAGGCACGGAACAACAGGCAGATGGAGTATGGCTTAGTGTCACCAGTCCAGAAGGCTGAATCCCATCTGTGGCATTGTTTTGTCCCATCTAATACTCCCCCCCCCAAAAAAAAATCAGGCTTTCTATATATGACAGAATCACAGAATCACAGAGTTGGAAGGGGCCATACAGGCCATCTAGTCCAACCCCCTGCTCAAAGCAGGATCAACCCAAAGCATCCTAAAGCATCCAAGAAAAGTGTGTATCCAACCTTTGCTTGAAGACTGCCAATGAGGGGGGAGCTCACCACCTCCTTAGGCAGCCTATTCCACTGCTGAACTACTCTGACTGTGAAACTTTTTTCCTGATATCTAGCCTATATCGTTGTACTTGTAGTTTAAATCCATTACTGCGTGTCCTTTCCTCTGCAGCCAATGGGCCCTCCCTAAGGCTCCTTTCCTAGCTCACCCAGGCAAATTTCCTCCTTCCCTCTCCTCACCCAGCCTGCAAAACTTTACCATTAACTTTTGGGTCTGGAAACCATTGTCTTATCCCCTGATAGCAAGATGGTGTTCTCAAAGGGGGTTGAGGTCACAAGGTAGGGAGAGCCAACTTGTTCTTTAACTCAGAGGTAGGGACCTCTCAGTCATGAGATCATCATTCTCTACCAGGGTTGCCACTCATGAAGTGGCACCTGGAGATCTTCTACTATTCCAATTGATCTCCGGATGACCCTTGGAGAAAATGGTTCTGTTGGAGGTTGATATTATACTTCACTCAATGGCAGGGGTGGCCAAACTGTGGGTCTCCAGATGTCCATGGACTGAAATTCCTACGAGCCCTGGCCAGCATGCTGGAGAACCACCATTCGGCCACCCCCACTCTATGGCATTATATCCTGCTGAGGTCCCTCCCCTCCCCAAAACACACCCTCCCCAGGCTTCACCCCCCCAAAAAAAAATCTCCAGGTATTTCACAAGACAATGCTGGCAACCCTACTCTCTAGCTTCCATTTCAAGTGAGTAAAGTTGGTTGCTTGCCATTAACTGTACCTAGATCTTGTCTTTTTGTTTTGTTTGTTTGTTTGTTTGTTTGTTTGTTTATTTGGATTTCTATACCGCCCATTTCTTTGCAGCTCTGGGCGGTTTGCACAGAACATTATAACTTACATGGAACATTACATAACATCAAAACAACTTTAAAAAACATAAAATGATTACAAAACCACAATTATAATCTTTAAACAGCCCGTGGCGCCACGGGCGCCACGGACTAAATAATTCATTAAGCCCCCTTGAGGTGGGCTTTGTCCGTGATGAGGAAGGGTCCGGGTTGGACCCTTCCTCACGACAGACAATCGGAGGGACCAATCGGCAGGCGCGAAGCACCTGCCGATTGGTTCCTCCGATTCCCAGCCGGAGCAACTGCGAGCCGCGCGCAGCGCGGCTCGCAGTTGCTCCCGACCTGACGCGGTGAGAGGCGCAAAGCGCCTCTCGCCGCATCAGGCCGCCGCCCGAGGGAGCCCCTGGCAGTCGCGCGAAGCGCGGCTGCCGGGGGTTCCCTCCCTGGCGGTCTGATGCGGTGAGAGGCGCAAAGCGCCTCTCGCCGCGTCAGACCGCCGCCCGAGGGAGCCTGCCTGCCTGCTGCCTAAAAAAGCCTGCTGCCACCGCCGCCACCGACGACGACGACGACCAGCCCACCGCCGGTGAGTCCTAGCGCCCGCTGCATTTCCCTGCAGCGGGCTTGCTTACTAGTATAATATAATATGTTATACATTGAACGACAGAAGACTTATTCGCTGACCAGTGGGTTAAAAACATTATGGTTGACATGGCGTTATTGTGGAGCTAGCCAGAATAAAATTCATTTAATTAAAATTAGCCCGTCAGTAAACTAATTAGCTCATACAAATGAAAAATCCAGCAGAGTGCCAACTGTGTCAACTCCCTTACCAAAACACCCATGCTAAAATAAATGTGAGAAGAACAACCCTGCAGATTACTGAACATCAGGACTAAACCGGTGCCAACGGGTTGTTCGGGCTGTATGAGAACTTGCGATCCTTTCTGCAGGCGTAGTCCCAACTGGACAAACAGCGTGCTATGAGTCACATGCACCATTAATCTAAGACAAGAGAACCTACACCCATCTGTCAAATGGTTGGGAACTTGTATTCATTTGACAGTGAATACATTTCAGCTTCCCTCCGCTTGTTAAGAAGATCTTTTATCACTCTGCGCTTATGTAAGGCTTTGAGACAGCCTGAGTGGCTTTTAATTGACTCACCTGTTTAAATTACTAATATCTCTAAGCTTCATTGAACTATTAATTTTAGCACAGTGAAAAAAGAGCTGCACGGCAGGCAGTATGAACCGCCCGCGTCTGGCACCAACCTTTCAAACCTGAGGTATGGAAATAAAGACGGACAGTGGGGAGACACTGCCAGTCAAGTCAACTGAGAAACAAGCCGTTATGAAATACAAAGTCCTTTCTTTGGGGATGGAAGGGACACACAGACTCCAATAGAGATGTTATTCCCATCAACTTGTGTGATTAATCAATGCATTAATCAAGATTAGATGACCCTGGTGGTCCCTTCCAACTCTATGATTCTAAGTAAACTTAATGATGCAGCCATATTTTCTATGACCAGGGCTCGTTCTGCACTTACATCCCCCCCCCATTGTCGATCCTGCTGAATTCAGATTGATCTGAACCTGGGTCTTCTGCCTTCGTTTCCCCTGAATTGAAACAGATGTTGCATTCTACACTTAATTGTCTGGCTGCTCTCTCCTTCCCACTTGATTGGGGAAGCTAAGAGGGGGAGGGGAACGGTGGTCATAAAGCACAAGGCTGGAGAGGGGGTTATTTCCTGCTTTTTGTCTCCTCTTCAGCCAAAGCAAATGTGGTGGTGGTGGGGAATGCGGCATGAGGCAGCTTGTTTATTTTTCTTTTCCTGCATGAGCGATGGGGGGGGGGGGAGGATGAGGCAGGGAAAGACAATCCGAAAGGCAAATCTCGGCACATAGAAGTGTGGGCTTTTGGACAAGAGCACAATCACTTTAAAAAATGAGGTCAAAAAATGAGGTCAAAAATAAATCTTGTGAGAGAATGTCAACAAGGAAGCAGCAGTCTTTAAACTGACACCCTGACCAATCAGGGACAGACTACCGTGATATGTCAGCATCAGCATTGGAGGCATAGGGGAGGGGGAGGAGGTTAATCCAGAAAAACACAGAGATCTACACTTAATACTGGGACTTTCAGAGCAGTTTTCTCAAATGTAGCATGTTATATCTGCTTCTGGATATCGCAGTGGAAAGGTAGTGTCACCATGGATCAATCATAGATATTGAAGAGGGAAAATTTAAAGTGTTAAATATCAAAATGGAAATTGAATAACGTGTAAATTACTTTTTAAAATTCGGGGTCACTGAGGATAAAAAGCCCAGTGCAGATTCAGCCCAGTTCTCTGCAATGTTTGCAAAGAAATTACTGATACCTGTCACACTTATGGGTTTTATGACAAATCCAGTGGTGCACAAGCAGAAATTTAAATGATTTAGTGCACTGCTGCTTGCACAAGAACTTGTTACAAGTTCCTTCCTTCCTATCAGGGATTGTTTGTATAAACAGCTTGTGCAAGGGGAAAACCCCTGCTTGTTGCAATATGCTATACTACTAAACTTAGCACAAGGGTATTTTTTTAACACTTCTCCTTGCTCGTGCAAAGACTCAGTCACATGGGGAAACCTGCCGTTTTTATTTTGCTCTTCATCCCTTATTACAAGTATTCTACTTGGTGGTGAGAAGGGCCGTCAATTCACAGCCGACATGGAGACGCTGTGCGGTTTTTAAGGCAAGAGACGTTCAGAGGTGGTTTGCCACTGCCTGCCTCCACATCATGATGCTGGTATTCCTTGGAGATCTCCCATCCTAATACTTACCAGGTCTGACCCTGCTTAGTTTCCAAGATCTGACAAGATCACCCTAGTCTGGGCTATCCAAGTCAGGGCTTATACTCTGCTTAGTCTCCCCTAAAGTTTTGGACTGCTGTCCTGTTTAGTTGTCACAGGTAGGGTTGCATGCTCCAGCATGGGTCGGCTGCTTTAGTGATCACCAAAGCCCGAGGCAGCCAGTGCCATGGTGTGAAAAGGAGGGGTGTTGCCACTAGCACGGCGCCGCTGCCCATCCTCTCCGCGCAGCCTTGGCCAAACCACGCTGGACCACGCAAGCCTAGTCACAGGTTGTTCTACCTGTGACAAGGATCCAGCCAGGTTGCAGGGGGAGGGATTCTACAGCAGATTGCTGTGCCCTGGCCAGGGTGGGGACGCAGTGGAGGAGGTTGTGAGCTCATTAACTGCTTGTTGTTGTTAGTTGCGAAGTTGTGTCCGACCCATCGCGACCCCACAGACAATGATCCTCCAGGCTTTCATGTCCTCTGCTATTCCTCAGAGTCCATTTAAGCTCACACCAACTGCTTCAGTGACTCCATCCAGACACCTCATTCTCTGTCGTCCCCTTCTTCTTTTGCCCTCAATCGCTCCCAGCATTAGGCTCTTCTCCAGGGAGTCCTTCCTTCTCATGAGTTGGCCAAAGTAACTGCTAGCTATGTTATTCTTTCCCTACCTCTAGCCTGTGGCCTTGGGTTCCAAGAGAGCTCTGGATTCTTATGTCTATATTGAAATATAGTGTGTCTTGCCTTTTGTGCTTCCTTTTATTTTAGCAGAAACAAGCAGGGTCGGCATTGGAAGCCTGGGACCAGGAAAACTTTACCTGGTCTGGCGTTTCCTAGAAAGACCTGAAGGATGCCTGTAACCGATTCCAAAACCAGTCAGTAAAGACTTCCTGGTTGCTACAAGAATTGGATTATTGGGGGATTTAGCAGAGGGCTGGAACAGAAGGTCTTCTGTGTATGTTTTGGGAGGGGGAGCACCCTTGCATTTATCATTTAGAACAGCTCATTGCCTTTGCTTATTTGCTTTCATTTGCACTATGGCAAAATTGCCTGTGACTACACTGGGAAATACCTTCATTACCAATGCAAATGTGGACCTGTAGGAGGCAAATGTCCAGTTCTATTACTGCCCTATGTCCTTTCTCTTCACAGAACCCTTTTCTCGCAGCTCTTGCCTTGGCCCCTGTGGGGAACGTCGACTGAGTCATTGCTTTTATGGCAGCTTCTGCTCCTTCTCCCCCACCCCTGCCCCAGAGTCCTTATCACAAGTGAATCACCCTTCTCTTTCAACCCCCGTACAGAGATTCCAAACAAAGGGAAACACACAGCCCACAGCCTGACTCTTATTTTCACTCAGTCACCACTCCAAATGTCAAATCAGCACACAGATTACTGCTGTGTCATGCAGTAACATGCAGGCTGGTGTCTTTCCATCCCCTTTGTCCCCGGTTTATCACTTTCCTTTCTACGGTCCTTTTCAAGATGGTCCGTGGGGGTACAATCTCATCCAACGGCCTTCGGTTTTTCTGAACCCAGGGCCCACTTTAACCCTTAGGCAGAAGAAATGGACTCACTGAGCTGCATGCTGTAAGTCTGTTGCTGGTGGCCTTGGCCTTGAAACTGGAGAGAACTCAACAAGCAGAAAGCAGAGTTGAGATAGCTCCAGTTTCTAGGCTAGGACCGCGGGCGCCAGACTAGGAGGACTGTGGATAGGAAGCCCAAACCAAGCAGCAGGAAGTGTGCCAGAAGGAGGAAGAAGTTGAGGGGCAGAACCATGGAGGAGTGCTCTTCAACTTTTAGCAACATATCTGCTATTCCTTTGAGCATGTATGTATAGAGTCAGGAGGCATGACATCCTTACTCTCTTATGTATGTGCACAAGGATCAGGTCACTCCATGAACAATAATAACAAATGTGGTGCTTCTGTCAGGGCTCTATCCCCCTTTGCTGGTCCAGCCCACAGGCAGAAAACCACTGATCTGGGTAGAGTTCCCAACATCCCAATGGCACCTGGTGATCTCCCATGATTTATTTATTTATATTTTAATTTCTATGCTGCCTCTTCTTGGGTGGTCTCAGGGTGGCTTACATCAGCCAATACAAACATGTACAAAAATTAAGATTAAAATGCAATAAAACCAATAAAACCTAACACCAACGCCCCTACAACCTGGCCATTAAGATGTCCAGGTACTGGCCAGGCACAAAGTGGAGGGTGATGAGGGTTCAGATGGGGAGCCCGTTGGGTGGCAATGCTGATCCCTGGCCTTAACCCAATGCCTGGTGGAAGAGTGACGTCTTAGAAGGCCTCTAGAACCTGGAAAGCTTTGTGAGGGTTTGCAACTCCAACAGCAACTCATTCCACCAGATAACTGGAGATCAATGGCTGCTTTAGAGATCAATACCCTGGAGAAACTGGATGCTTTGGTGCATAGATTTTATGGTGTTCTATCCTGCTAAAGTCCTTCCCCTTCCCAGGCTCCACCTCTGACATCTCCAGGTATTTCCCAACCCAGAGCTGGCAAACCTAGACATGGTACATACAGCACCTACACATGGAAGACTTCCACAGGCTCCAAAGAGTTATATTTTCTCTCTCACTACTTTGCCAGTAAAGCAATCACTGAGATAATTTTGGGGGGAAAATGATTCATCACCTGGTAGCCAGGAATATTTATTATGGAATAAATATAATGTATAGATCACTGCAGGTGATAATAACATAATTATCATGCCCAAGGGAATAAATACAGCCAAACAAAATCAAAACAAATTCAGATTATCAGAAGGGAAAGCACAGCACATCTACCTATTTGCATTTGCAGAAGGCTGCAGTATTTTTGATGGATTGTGTCCTGCTGAAAACTTTGATGGGAAAAGGATTTAAACACTGCAATAAATTATTCATTTATCTCATCTCATATAATAATGTCTCACCCCTCTATGAATCTGTCTTTCCATCTGAAAAGGAGGGGCAGGTGGGGGTCCTACAACCTTCAGCTTGTTAAAAGTTACCTTAATACAACCCATTTCTTACAGGAATGCCAATTCTTAGGCACAAGTTGGCCTGATCTGGATCAGGACTTACATCGTACCCCCCAACACACATCCATGTGCGCCATTCCCCCCCCCCCCCCCCACACACACACACATGGCTATTTGCCTCATTGGCAAAACCTAAATGAACTTCATCAATATATGTGGAACCTCTAATTAAGGCAACTAGCAGGAAGGGAAAATGGTCCGGTGGGAAAGGCATAATCTCTTTCTTTCTCACTGCAGAGCTGATCCAAATTGGGCGATGCACATGTGAAAATCACATTTCCAGCAAGGAACATACAACTCATATCTAAATGAAAGTACTTGTAATAGACTGAGCTACACTGCATATAACAAGTCCCATGATTGACATGCAAGGGCTTGGGGAAGTAGCATCTCGCCAGGCTGGCCACATGAATGGACCCCAGTGTCATGACCTGAGCCATGGCTCTGTTATGTGTTTGTTCATTTGCATGTTGCTGCTCACTGTTTTGTTGTCTTCCAGATGTGGCTTGTCATGTGTAGGTGGCCTGTGGGTGATACATGGAATTCAGGGATATTTGGCAGGGCTGAGAATGGACCTATTTCCCAGGAGAAGAGGTCTGTAATCTCTTTGATCTTGTTTAGCTCTTTGTGCTAGATTAGGTGCAAAGAGGATGTTATTTAGGGGGTGCAAGGTGGGAAAAGAAGATTCTGGTTATCTGGGTTTCTGCCCTTGAAGTGCAGATTGGAATCCATATCTGTGAGAAGCAGTCACAGAGAGCCAACTTGATGTAATGATTAGGAGCGCAGAGTTCCAATATGGTGAGCTTGGTTTGATTCTGCACTCCCCCACATGCAGCCAGCTGGGTGATCTTGGGCTCGCCACAGCACTAATAAAGCAGGAATATCAGGGTTCTCTCAAAATGATATGACCATATATGATCACCTCAACGCTCCTCCCACTCTCAAAATAGCCAGTGATGGGCCTGCAGGGAGTGGGAAGGTTAGGGGCCTGGGTGGGCATGTACACAGCTATGCTTCCCAACCATATTTTGTAAGTTTGTGCAACTTCTGAGTTTTTTCGAAGTCTGAAGACTAAATGGTTAAAAAGTTGAGAAAGGCTGCCCTAAAACCTAAATTTGGCTTGCACCAAAAAATGACCTGCATATTCTTGAGTGAAATTTTGAAAATTTCCTGCTTCCAGGTCTGATATACAGCAGAAGTAATTTTTAATTGGGAGAAAAACCTCTTAAGTGACTGAAACAGAGGATCTGGTTACGGGTCACCTGACAAATGCAACTCTGGTTCATAACCTGTTGGTGGCAGCATAGGTTACCCTTGGTCTGTTGGACATGATGGCATATAAAGACTGGAGAGGGGAATCTCCTCATGGAGATCTAGCAACTTGAGCCTTGGGCCAGCTGTGTAAATTCCAGAACGAGGTGCTCCTGGGAACCATTTACCAAAGCTTCCAAAGAAAGTTAACTAGCTGATCCTCAGATGTTCCTACATCGACTACAGTTGCTCCTTTGTCTTTTTTTTTTTTGCCAAATGTCATTCAGGTGCTTAGAGAAATTCACGTTCTCAATTGCATCTCCCCCCCCCCCCCAGCATCACACTGCATTTATATACACAGCAAGTGCACAGCTTAATGCTACGGCATTTTCCTGCACTCTTTGATAACTAATCTATCATGCCTATAAGAAATTTTCCACTTCAGCAGTCCTAAAGCACCTTTGTTCCCCAGTCATACTTTTTAGCTTTTGGAAAGAAAGTGTTTGAGAGTGTGACTGTTCTGAACCATCATTCTCCCCCTACGCGCTCCAATCTATTTATAATTTCGATTTGGAGTGCAAAAGTGGGTATTATTAGATTACAATAGCATCGCAATGAATCTATGGAATGGCACATTGAGTCAAGGGGTTGATCAGTATTAATGTCACCATTATTTTGTTACCACAGATTGAAGTTTCACAAGCATCATTAAGTAGCTCTGTGTTTGCTAATGGCAAAGGCTTTTAAAAATTAAACACGCAATTCTATTTTTAGTTTGGTGTAGGTGTTATCAAGAGTTGTAAAGTTTATCTCAGTTTTCAAGATGAGATGGACTCTGGCTTGCATGGTTCTCTACTTTCATGCATGAACTACAAGTTGGGCCAAGATGGAGGTTAATTGAACCTATTTTATGCTGAGCGAAATAATTATAAATAAGCCTTCAAATATTACTTACTTGCTTTTTCACGTACTCCTGTCTTGGTCAGTTTCAGTCTAAAAACAACAACTCTAGTCTTGTGTCGCTTTTGTGCTTTGTGACTTGGAGGCTAGTGTGACTTACCACCAAGGGCTGGTAAGTGGCAATTTCCAAATCCATTGGTAGGAACATCCCATATTATGAATATATAATCCTAATTGCAGAAAATCGTAGTTTCAGAGATTATATTGCCTGGGATCCCACCAGCTTTTGCATTGGTGAACAAGGGAGGAAGAGCCCTTCTGATCAATGAAACAGTGGTGATGGAATTTATACACACAAAAGTTAGGCAGAACACTGAGGAGGAGATTCAAGTGAGGCCATACACATCCGTTAAACAAAACAAAGTTTGAGTCCGGTAGCACCTTTAAGACCAACCAAGTTTTATTCAAGGTGTAAGCTTTCACGTGTATGCACACTTCATCAAATACAGTGAAACACAATATCCTTAGCCATTCCATATAGGGCCCAAAAGGCCCTGGCTCAGGTTGAGGCCAGGTGTATTTCTCTGGGTCCAGGGACTTCTCACAAATTGGTACCCGCAGAGTGACGAACTCTGCGGGGGGCATAAGGACACAAGCGGTCCCTCAGATAAGCAGGGCCTAAGCTGCGGATAGCCTTAAAGCTTAAAACCAAAACCTTCAACTTGATCCAGGCCAGAACTGGCAATCAGTCCACAGAACAGAATTTGTTAAAGTCAGAATTTGATAAACAAAACAATCAAACAAAAGTGTCACTAGACTGTGTAACTTGGGACCCACCAAGCTGTTGAAAGGTTACCTGTTACCTTTAAGGCCAATCTAGCAATATCTTTTCCCTCTTAATAAAACAGTAAGGGGTGTTGGGGTGGATTCAGTCTGTTATGGGGAGGGACAACAATTGGTCCCATGGCCCTGGATTGACAAGTGGAGGGGCCAATCAGAAGGCGCGAAGCCTTGGATACAACAGGCTTTCCCCTAGTACTGGTATAAAGTGGATAACATTCAAGAAGACCAGACTCTGTTTTTTGTTTAGCGCATTAGGCGAGAATATCTATTTTGAATAGCACTGCCAAGAGAATGTCCACTGTGTCCTTTAAAATTCTTAAATTGTTTTTCTCCATGCATTGTAAACATAAGTGCATAGAAAGAAAGAAAGAAAGAAAGAAAGAAAGAAAGAAAGAAAGAAAGAAAGAAAGAAAGAAAGAAAGAAAGAAAGAAAGAAAGAAAGAAGACACTTTTTCACATTATTGCTGCAAGCTGTCAGCTTGCCAAGCCAGTTTTCCTTAAATTATTAAAGGCTTTGAAAGAAGTATTGACAAAGCCGGTGATTTTGTGAGGAAAGGCACTAAAGAAATCCCGCTAAGCAAGCAATTTTCCACTCTGCATTCAGCCAGCCTGCCCTGCAATTTAAATATCAGTGTCCATTTAATGACAGAAACTACCTAGGGAAATAGACCCTCACTCTTCACAAACAGTAGTGGTAGACATGAATAATGCCAATAAGGATAATGTCCAAAACCAGATCAATATTTATGAAGACTTAATTTTCATTATCATAATATTTCTTCTGTATTTATGAGTCAATTCCCAGCATAATCAGGTGACATTTCTTAAGCCTTGTGCGAATACCAGTAAGGCAGGATAAACTGTGCTGAGGATCAACGGCAGCACTGAGATTTTTTGCTTAGGACAGAAGTGCACATGGGAAGGCACTGTGGCAGGACCATTGTATCATAACAAGTTTGTACCGCTCTATCAAATGTTCAATCTGAACCCCATCAAACCAGGCAGACCCAGGCATCTGAATCTTCAACTGATTTGCTCAATACAGGTACAAAATGGACAAAGCACACAGCCTAGATGGCAGTACGTCAGAGCATTTTTCTCCATTTGGTGGACCGGCTGGCTACCCAAGTCACCAAGGAAGGCTCTACATATTTCCAGTGGAGAGAGAGAAGATTTATGCTGGTCATCATCTCTCAGACCTGTGTAATCATCAGTGGGGTCCAAGGTTTGCCCTGGGGGGCTCCGCTTGATCCCGGAGTGTCTGAAAAGGTCAGCCGTGGAATCCCTGCCTGAAAATATTTGGCATAATTTTTTTAAGATGTTTCATATTAAGCATGTTCAGACTATAATTGAAATTGCTGCCTTGGTCTGTGGTTTAATGACCTGCTCATTCTAAAATCTCTCGGGGCATGACTGGATGTTACAGTATCACTGGAGACAACCTGAGCCCTCTTCCCCAAAGCCATTTTACAATCTTGCTTTAAAAATGCTGCAGCATTGGATCCTGCTCAGGATTGCTGACCACAAAGGGTTCCCTAGCCCATGAGCCAGCCCATGAGATGAGAGTGAGGCTTCTTATAGTAAAGAACAGGGGAAAATTGCTAGCAAACAGGAAGCATGCTCAAGGCATAAAATTCCGACGCGTTTCAGCTTACATCTTTTTCAAGGGACGTTTTTTATATTTAAAGAGCAACATATTAAGGAATCTCTTGATAGAGTATAAGGTCACACAATAGCTAAACCTAGCTTGTGGCGCTTCAGCTAAACTTAGCTTGTGACGCTTATTCCTTAATAAGTTGAAGTTAGTCCTTAAATACAAAAAACGTCCCTTGAAAAAGCTATAAGCCGAAACGCGTCGGGACTTTTGTGAAATAAGAATAAAAGAATTACTGAAACTGAAGAGAGACGACTCTATATAAGTCCAATTTGGATAATTTATTGCCATATTGGTTTCCCAGTACGTCTGTATTTTTCTGTATTTGTTTCTTCACTGGGACCCCCCCCCCCCGTTCATTATTTTTGCAAGACATAAAATGGCAGAGTTCTTTGACACAATGAAGAAATCAAGTTCCATATATATGGGTTACACTTCCTTATTCCTTATTTGGAAATAGCTACTTGTGTTCTCTTCTGATTGGTTCTTGTATATAATTCAGAGCACCTGCATAAATTCTTGTAGAACTGAACATATTCAGTGATTCTTTATCTATTTGTTCTGTCCTGATTGGTTTTGATCCTGCAGCAACTATATGATTGGTTTAACAGTTTCCCCTCACCTGCGTATTCTCTGTGCGCATGTACCTAGCCCATATATGGAGGTGTTAACAGTTTACCTATCCCACTTAGCCAGCAAGGACCATGGAATGGGGTATCTCCTGTGCTGTTTTTCAAGAGCCCAAATAACCCAGAATCATTTCCCCCAAGCCAGCCTGACAAGCAGCACCAAGGAATGGAGGGTCAACTCCTTGAGGTCTTTCGCTATAGCGGGAGACCCTGCAGAAAAACTGCAACCCCCCCCCATAAAAAAACAGAAGTGTTTTGATGGGATCCATACATGATGATTGAATTGAGGTTTATTTTGCAGTGAGTGCATGCATCCTTGAACATCTGGAAAACAACACTTAAAAAGGCGAGCTTGTGCAAGCAAAGCAAAGTTACTTTTGTGAAGTGCTTTATCAAATGCACACATGTGCGATCAATAAAATCAATAAATCAAACCTCCCTGAGCCGAAAGGGAGGGTGGTATATAAATATAATAATAACGTAAAGGGAGGTATTGTGCCTGTAGTTCAGCCAAGGACCAAGCTTGAGGTCTGGGGCAGGATCCTAAGCCTGCAATGTAATTGACCAGCATGTGGCTAGGCCCAGTTTGCCAGATCCAGTCAGTTTAAAGTGAAACTGACCAATAGCATGCACTGGTGGGAAGATATAATGTGTGGCTTCTGTATATAAATTGGGGTTGGTAGGTTCAGTTTTTGTTCTGTTCAGTTCAGACTTCTTGTACCATGCTGGGGCCCTAATAAAGAGCTCAAATAACTTCCAGTGTCCACCTCTGAACCCATGGATCTAATAGGAGGGGAAAGACGCAACTGGGGAATTAGGGACTGAGAGCTGTAAGAACGATAATGCCAATTCCTTTGTAATATCTCGGCTTGCATCTCGCCAGATAGGACCTGGATTCTTCCAGAATTAAGATAGGCCTCCAGACTGCGGAGATCAGTTCCTCTGGAGAACATGGTAGCTCCAGATGCCAAGCTCTATGGTATACTATAAATTGTGGCCATGGTATGCCATAAATTCCCCCAACATAAGCACCAGCCCCAAATCCCCAAGAATTTCTTAGGCTGTAGTTAGCAACCCAAGTTTGTGCTGTAGACATACAGTGTGCAGCACGTTTTAAAGGATATGTTTCTGTTTCAGTGTGGCTAATTCCCTCTAACACAATTGATATGCTATATAATGTGTATTATGTTAAAATACATCAGTGGTCCCCAACCTTCTTATCACTGGGGACCAGTCAATGCTTGACAATTTTAATGAGGGATAGTCTTTTGCCGATGGACGTCACCGCTGCCTGAGCTCCTGCTCCGCTTTGCTTTCCCGCCGGTGCCCCTGACTTCCCGCCACCCACTGGGGGGCGCTGCCAGCAGCAGCTGTGTTGTGCCACACCGAGGGGGAGCCCCAGCCACGGTGGCCGCCAGAGAGCACCAAAGATGAGCCAGTGGCAGGGCAGCTCCCGAGACAGCAGCCAGGGAGGAGGACCAGGAGGAGCCGCGGCCCGGTACCGACTGATCCACGGACCGATACAGGTCTCCAGACCAGGGATTGGGGACAGCTGAAATACATGATGGAAAAGTTCTTTGTTTTCACTGTTATAAAGTTTATACCCAAATATGCTACCAGCATATACTATCAGGGCATTGAGATTTGTATGAAGACTGTTTTTAAGAATAAACATTCGTTTATTACAAAATGTATGGCTTCTACTTTCAACTGTATTGTTTCCTACAATAGGCAAAGCTAAGAGAGATGTGTTTGAAAAGCACCTGGTCGGGCAGATTCAGTGCTCTCTCTCTCTCTCTTTCTCACTCTCTCTAATTTTCTCTGTAGTATTGGGCACATATGCATCCAGATGGAAGAAAATTATTGGATTAAAACTCATTACTTTCATTAATACCCTAAATGGCACAATGTTATATGCTAACAAAAGCTATAACTGGTGCATTTTATGTACTTAAAGCTATAATATAAATATAAATTTGATAAGAAAGTGTTCCTTATATGTCAACTGCTCGCCCTATTTCTATTTTTTTATGAGCACTGTCCCCTCCCAAGGGTTGGGAATAATTTTTCAATGAATTAAACATTTCAACATCTCTCTGCATCTCTGCCCTTTGGCTACAACAGCTTCAGTATCTACCTAGCACATCTCTGTTCTAAAATGGCTTGCAAATCTGAAAGGGGAGGGGGAGCAGAGCATTGGAAGACACTGTCTCACTTGAGCACAGACAGAAGAAGGAAGTGCATGACTCCTTGTTCCCTTTAAAAAACAAATAAAAGGAAGACAAAGAGATTGTTGACATTTCCCCACCCAGAAGCATAGCAACATCCGTGCAGTAAGAATGGGCATGCATTGCATGCTGGGTAGGATCCTGAACAGTTAGTACAGCCTTTCTCAACCAGGGTTTCATGAAACCCTGGGGTTTATTTGGCAGCCCTGGGAGAGTTTCCAAAATGTGAGGGAGTAACTTAATTTTTTAATATATCTATTGGGTGATATGACCATATATCACAGTGGTCCCCAACCTTTTTCAGGCTGGGGACCGGCGTCAGCAAGGAGGGCAATTGCCCGGCAGCGCAGCCCCCTCCCTGCCCCCCGGCCAGCAGGATGGCTGGCAGCAGCACTCTGCCCTGGCTGGCCCTGTGGCTGGCCTGTGCAGGTGCGCCAGGCAGAGGCCCACCCTCGGCCCCCACCTGACCTGCGCCAACGGAGGCTGCGCAGGCGCACAAGATGGGCTTGTGGGAGAGGCTCTTGGGAGGCGACGGTGAACTCAGTCGGAGGGAGGGCGCAGCCACCACCGCAGCGGCGGCGGCATGTCCTGCCTTACCTCTGTTCAACTCTGGTCACCTTAGCAATAGGGAAAGCCTAGAAGTGACATCACCCCTGTGGTGGACTTTACTTTTAAAAGTAGCTAAAGGGTTGTGAAGGATTCATTCTTCACAGACCCAGGGTTAGCATCAACTGAGTGAAAGGTTAGCATCATTGAGAGCCAGTTTGGTGTAGTGGTTAGGAGTGCAGACTTCTAATCTGGCATGCCAGGTTCGATTCTACGCTCCCCCACATGCAACCAGCTGGGTGACCTTGGGCTCGCCACGGCACTGATAAAACTGTTCTGACCGAGCAGTGATATCAGGGCTCTCTCAGCCTCACCCACCCCACAGGGTGTCTGTTGTGGGGAGAGGAATGGGAAGGCGACTGTAAGCCGCTTTGAGCCTCCTTCGGGTAGGGAAAAGCGGCATATAAGAACCAACTCTTCTTCTTCTTCTTCTTCTTCTTCTTCAAGTGAGCAGAGGGAGAGAGCTGAATGGTGAGGAGGAGAATTCATTTGGAATTCAGCTCTGACTGAGAGCAGTTTGACAAAGACAGAAGAACTGGGGGAAAGTTAGTAAGGAAGATTGGGAAGTTGGCGAAAACTCCCATTCAGGCCAAGGAAAAGGGACAGATTGAGTAAGAGCAGAATTTTCCTACCCAGTCAAACAGGGAGATAGTTTTGTAGAGTGCAGAGATCCCTGATCTCATGTGGTTAGAAACTGTCTTTAGAGATCTTAAGAATCAATACAAAAAAACTCACGAAGAATAATGGTGTTTCAAGAAAAGGGGTTTGGGTACTGGAAAGAGATTACCAGCCTTCTGGAAACCAAAAGAGGCAGACAATACTCAAATAAAATGTGCCAAGATGTTTGGGGAAAACACTGGAACAAAAGCCTCTCAAGATTTGTCACTTTGAAAAACTTAAGAAAGTCTCATTAGCCTGAAACATAACAACTAAAGTTTGTGCATGTACTAGTTTTGCATGAGAGTGATCCATATTGCATTACCACATAATTTTTATCCCTGATTTCATCTGACCTTTCCCCTCTAACTTGAATAAAATATTTTCTAATATTAAAAACGTATTGAGTACCATTTAAGATGTATAAGGTAAATGGAGTTCCCATTTAGGGTTGGGTGCTTCGGCGCCTGAAGCAGCCAGTCGCTCCCGACACAACCAGCGTCACGCCATGGGGGGGAGGGGAGGCACAGGGGACAATTTTTGTGTGCTGTCTGTAATGGGTGTGGGTGGCATGAGGAGGGGTCTACAGGGAATATTTAAACAGAATTTTTTTTGGAAATTTTTAAACAGAGGCTAGATAGCCACCTGACAGAGAGGTTCTGTGAAGGCAAAGGGGTGGCAGGTTACAATAGATGAGCAATTGAGATGTGAGTGTCCTGCATAGTGCAGGGGGTTGGACTAGATGACCCATGAGGTCCCTTCCAACTCTATTATTCTATGATTCTATGATTCTATGAATCTTTGCCTGGAGGCCCATGGTGGCACTTAGCAGCACTACCTCCAGGAAACCACCCATAGTGATTAAGAAACATTAATTATGTTATTGATTCCCTAACTGCTTTTCCACAGTGACCAAGCCAGCAAACTCTCATCTAGATTCACTGCGTACCGTTTCTTCCTCCGCTCATTCCAAACAATTCCAAAAGTAGAACACACTCTCATGCAAATTGTTGACTCAAGCTAGGAGTCGCAGCCCAAGGAGGTGACCAGGAAGGAAAGTGTTGAAGAGGATAGAGAGTTTTACAATGTTGGCTTTATTGCATTTTCTTAATTTGCAAGTGGCTTTGCAAAATTAACTTGGCTTCTTCCCAAGGTTTGTCCCCATCCACCGCCACCCCCATTTAGATCAGACGTCTGATATTTTCATTAAAATAGGTGAGAAACTTGTAGTGCCTGTACCTGAAACTCCATTGATGGGAACTTGATTTGTAGGGTAACAAGCTTGTATCCATGACAACTCATCCTCAGAACAATGTTAAAGCACGGAGCTAATTCCTGACTATTATAATTATCACGCAAGGGGTATGTTGTCAGTATTCATCCAGAGGTTTACAAATATACAGTTATTATAGGATTGGAATGTGGAGACGCTGAATCAGTAATCTGGTTTTATGAACATATGTTCTAAGGGTAGGCATCCTCATCTGTATTAGAACAGAGAGTCGGGATCTTGAGATCTCTAGGGGCGCATTCCGCTGGGCCTATGGCTCAGGCCAGGGAAGAACATCATAGATGCTGGCCTCCCAGCCTGACATCCCATCCCATCCACCAATAAAAAAGTCCTGCCAAGTTCTGACCAACTCACAGAAAGGCTCAAATTATTAGGAGGAGGCGGTTTTTAATGTTAAAATGTTTAAAATGTTTTAATGCCTAAATTGTATGATTGTGTTTGTGGTTGTTGTCAGCCATCCTGAGCCAACCAGAGAAGGGAGGGGTACAAACGAAATAGTTGTTGTTGTTGTTGTTGTTATTGAACTTCAGGCCCTGGAGTTCGTAATCTTATGTGCTGCTGCCCTGGTTGGTCCTCCAGGCTACCTCTTCCCCTGCCCCAGGAGTTGGAACAACAAATGCTCCTTCCCTTCCTGTTCCCCAGCTTCTCACAAGAGTTTGAGAAGCCATATTGGGGCCCCTGTGTTGTATTTCAGTACACCTGAGAAATTAGTATGTTGTGAGCGCAGGCATCATCATCTGCATTGGAACACATAGATTCAAATGCCATAGCACCTTCAAAGCCATTATACCTGCTGAAATGCCCCACTTCCTCAGGCTCTACCCCATGGAATCTACTCCAGGAATCTCCCAGTGCAATGTTGACAACCATACCCAACCTCCATGACTTTATGACATTTTCAAAAAGGATTCATGAATGTACAGACCATATATATCCTACCTGTATTCTGCAAATGTTTAGGGAGAGCCTGCAAGTGACCAGTTGGGTACACAAAGGCTCTGTTTAAAGGATATATAAGGCATAAATGTAAGCTGGGGAGAGATCAGCATTGGGCTGCCAACTCTATGTTTGGAAATTCCTGGAGATTTGAGATGGAGCTTGGAGAGGCAGGAATTAAGGAGGTGAGGGATCTCAACAGGGTATAATGCCTGTCTCCAAAATATCCATTTTCTCCAGGGGAACTGACCTTTGTAGTCTGGGATCAGCTGTAATTCTGGCTCTCTCCAGGGCCCACCTGAAAGCTGCCAACCATAGAATCCAGAAAGCATTGATTCTTCCTTTTATTTTCACACACACACATACACACAAATACATACACAGACAAAGGCAAACACAGATACCGATACATGTTCGCTCCGTTGAGAAACATCTGCAGCTTGCAAAACAAGCCTCTGGAGTGAGAAGCAATGTTATGTATCAAGTATAGCGGTGGTCCCCAACCACCGGGCTGCGGGCCGCTGCCGGGCCACAAAGGCTCTGGCACTGGGCCAAGGCTCCCTGCCTCCGCAGGGCCACGCATGTGCGTTTGCGCCATGCGAGGCCACAAACGCACATTCATGGCACTCCCACACATGCGCACATGCGCGGCCGGGTCGTGTTTCTGCCATGCGCAGCCACAAATGCACTCCCGCACATGTGTGGCACTCCCATATGTGTTTTTCCCCATAGACCTTTTAAAATCGTATTCTATGCTATAACCGAAAGTGGTATAACCAATGCAATTAATGGTCTAACTCAGTATTGTTTATTGGCAACAGTTGTTCTTCAGCCAAAGATCTTCCTGGTCCAGCTGCCTGGGAAACCCTATAAGTGGGAATGCCACAGAAGTACTGAAGCTGGGATTAAACACACACAGCATAGACTGATATGACCGCTTTCCATGCGAGTTTAGTGTGGCCAGGAGGAGCTCTCTAGGTCTTGACCAGTGAGGAATATTCTATCCCCCATACATTGGCTGGCATCTTCTTTACGCAAATCATGGTGGATTCCTCCCCACCCCAGGCTGTTGGCTCCTCCCTATCACTTTCACTGCTGAACCAGAATCTGCTTAAACAAAAATCTCATTATCTTGTGATCAGCTCCAAAATATGCCACTATCAAACGAAGAATTACACAAACGGTGGCAAAAGAACAGCAACAAACGTCTGCCATCTAAATGCAAATTGTATGCAAATTCTTAATCATAATATTTTCTCTAAATTATGATATGGAAATGAGTGCCAGTGCTCTAGCTTATGCTAGGGTGGTTTTTCTGCTTAGAACAATTGTCCAACTTAGCTTAAAACATGTAAAATCATTTAGTTCGCTTCTATTATTTTAATTAAATATCATACAATTGCTACAATAATTATGTTTCAAGCACTACAAAGGGTAGAGGCTCACATGATGGAAGATGGAGAAAGACTACAGATGTTCAAGAGTTAGAATTCTTTTCAAAGATACCTGTGTCCAACCTTCCGGTGTATGGGAGACTGTGTGCTCTTCCCATCCCAAAGCGAAATGATGTCTCACAACGTAGCTCTTTTGGAAGCAGATCCTTAATGCAATTCTTCTAAAAACAACTTAATGGTCCTCCTGACACCTTTGTACAGCAGTGCTTTTTGGACACAGACAAGATTGCCTTTGCATACTAATGCGATTTATCCATTGACCTCAGCAGTTGTTTTTATTATCACATTACTTTGTCTTAGGGTTTATTGCACAGGGTTACTTCGGGCTTAATAGCCGCTGGAGAAAAATCTTCCATTCTTCGTAGTGCAGACCAACTTAAAAAAAAAAATGTCCGGTCAGAAACTGAGTGTCCATTAAAAGACAGGAATTGAACTGAAAGTGGATTTGAAATGTGAGTGTATGGACCAAAACTATGTGGGCATTCCTCGGGAATCAAATCTCACCCCCATCCCCCAAATACATGAATACATGCTTGCCTGAAAACCACTTCAACTTCCCCTGCTTTTTTGCCACCAGCCTTTCAGCATCCCCTATAAGAGGATGCAGGAAAAGGCAGCTACTGATGAGCTGGTAGAAGTTCTGCTGTGGTGCTCCTCAGCTGTGCCACACAGCTGGTCAACAAGGGGTCCTGGGGCTATCCGACTTCCTTGGAGAGTTTGGAGAGGAGAAGGAGATAAGAGGAAATGTGATACCTCGTGGTCTCCCTCTGAAGCAGCCATTTCTTCCATGGGAATTGATCTCCGTAGTCAGGATCTTGAGATCTCTAGGGGCGCATTCCGCCGGGCCTATGGCTCAGGCCAGGGAAGAACATCATACATGCTGGCCTCCCAGCCTGACATCCCATCTGCCAATAAAAATGTCCCACCAAGTTCTGGCCAACACACAGAAAGGCTCAAATTATTAGAAGGAGGCGGATTTTAATGTTAAAATGTTTTAATGCCTAAATTGTACGGTTGTGTTTGTGTTTGTTGGCAGCCATCCTGAGCCAACAAGAGAAGGGAGGGGTACAAACAAAATTGTTGTTGTTGTTGTTATTGAACTTCAGGCCCTGGAGTTGGTAATCCTATGTGCTGCTGCCCTGGTTGGTCCTCCAAGCTACCTCTTCCCCTGCCCCAGGAGTTGGAACAACAAAAGCTCCTTCCCTTCCTGTTCCCCAGCTTTCTCACAAGAGTTTGAGAAGCCATATTGGGGCCCTGGATTGTATTTCAGTACACCTGGGAAATGAGCATTAATTCTGCTTCTGGGTGGTGGACCAAGAGAACCTGAGGTAGGTGGAGGCTGAGAGGAAGGGGTAGGCAACAGTCCTGGAGGTGGAGGCTGCCTGAGAAATGTCACCTTGCCTCATTATGCAGCCAGCTCTGGCTGTGCTTTTGATCTTCTTGTTTGGAACAGCCTCAGTGGTCAGTCATTCTCATCCAGGGTTACTAATAACCTGAGGGTTACTCCAGAGCCCCAGAGGTTGGTAAGCATATGGTAGGGAAGCATAGTGGTGAACACACTCCCCTTCCCACTCACTCCAAGCCATGATTGGCCATTTCAAGGGGGTCGACATGACCACATATGGTCATATCATCTGACAAAAATATATAAAGACTTGATTAACTCCCAGCCATTCAGGAGACCCTTCCAAGGCCATCAAGAAACCGCAGGGTTTCTTGAAAGCCTGAGAAAGCCTGTTCTTGCCAAAGCTGGGGAACATCTAAGATAGACAATAAACAGACACCAAAACATGAAACTAAAAACAACATCTATAGAGCCTGCAAATATTATCCAGGCTTTATGTTTCCCCATAACTACATTCCCAGAACTTAACCTTGTTTGCTGGCCAGAGAATAGATGCGACTCTTCTTACGGTAGCATTTTGATAACGAAATGAAATTAAACCATTACTGCCCTCATCCAGATACACTCATTTTAGTTATGCGGAAGCATGTTGAAGTCCCTTAAAATTTCCAAGGGAGAATTTTATGCATGTGCTTAAATCTTTCTTGTCAGAGTCAATAGGGTTTAAAAGTGCCTCTCTCTGGAAAGTTCGTGCCCGGTCACTTTGAAGAACGGGGAGTACATGGTAATAAAAGTGACTAACAGTGTGAACTTAAGGGAAGATGGAATTGGCACGGGAAGCCTACTGACTCCTAGGTCAGCATAATTCCATGATGTCAATTAGGCAGCTCCCTAAGTATTTAAAGTATGGGAATGCCCCCATAAAACAGCCACAAATTTTACTCGCAAAAATGGTGGCATGGCCCATTGGTGGCCATAGTAAACTCATCCACAGATATACAGTTATGGCCACACCCATGGGAATCCATGCAGCTCAGGATACTTAGTGTGCACTCAATCAACAACTTCCCTGTATGAGCTATACCCCTCCTCAGCAACCAATCATACCCACCCCCAAGTGGTTACTCCCCCCCCCCAAGTTGGAACATCCAAAAGTATAGTGCATTGCACAGCACATTGCCTGAACGCTCCCTGTGACTGATCTCTCCCAGATTTCGGCCCAAACTAGTACACCAGCTCCTCAATAGGCAGTTGCACACAACCCCTATTTTCCTCTTGGCCAATAAAACTAGGCACGGCATCTCCTAAAACTAGCCATTTCCCCTGCAGGAAAAGAATGCCCTGATGATGCGGACGAAGTATGTCTCCTGACGTGACACTGACTCGGGTGTGGAAGGTCCAGACAGCTCTGAGGTGGACCTTCCCCTCCATGCATAATGGGTCAATGGGTGGCCATGGTAAGTTGTTGCCTTATTGTGTTGGTATTTCTGAAATAGTACTCTGAAGACAAATCAGGATCAGGGGCTTCATCCTGACAATAATGCTGCCACAACAACCGACACAAATGGATAGGAGGGAAAGGGCAGGTTTCTGTTCCTCCAGCTGAAAGCACAGACGACTCAAGCAAGAATTTCAGGGTCTGCTTGTTTATAAAAAGATCCAGGCCTTCAAGAAGCAAAAGTCCACAAAGGAGCTCCCATAATCTCCCCCCCCCCACCTGGTACAATGGCAGCCTCCATGGTCCTGCAGTCTCTGGGCATCTTGGAGCCCCTATACCAGTGGCTGGAGGGGAGACAATGCCAATGGCAGACTCAACATCTTTGGATCACAGCAATGCTGCCCTGTCAGTCAGAAGGGGAGGCAGTGGTGAGAAAGGTCCCCTGGCCATGGTGTCATGGCTACCAATGGTCGAGAGGAGGGCAAAATCTGTCTCCTTGCCAGGTTCCCAGGCACAGGAGCCATGGTCTGGCACAATCCATTCCATCCACTGTTTCCTCCATGTAGGCAACAATTAACTTTGAGTGGCTGGAGGGCTGTTGTGAGTGTTGGGGGCGTTTATTCAGGGGTAGCAAGGGACAGAGAGGCCAGCAGCATCTGTAACAGCTGCTGCCGGGCACTTGGAGGGGCTTCTTGCAGCCCTGAGGGATGTAAGTGAGGGGCAGGGACACATCAAGTTGCTCCTGGGGGACCTCTAGTAGGCTCTTCAGGGCCCCCAGCCCCATACCCCTCCCTGTTTGGAGAAAGTGCATGTCTCTACAGTAATTGCATTATTAAGGAGCGGTAAAGAGCACCAGCATGTTACTGTAAATGTATTAATGCAGAATGTGTTTTTCCCCAGAGACCTTTTAATCAGACAGATTTTTCAAGAAACCAATGAGGGCAGTAGGTGTTCAGTACATACTAATTTTATCACTACATTGCTTAAAAGGTTTACACCTTGAAAAGGATCTGCCTTTGCACTCACTCAAGTAACATCATTTCAAACAAGCCGCAGCAAGGTCTGCTTCCAATAGCAGCAGGAGCCTTCGGAAGTATCGTTCACCCAACCTCCATGGAAGAAATTTCTGCCCATGGAAGAAATTGCAGTGAATGCCTGCCTGACTGCCTACCTTGTCCGGAGAGAGAAGGATTGTCACTCTCAGAAAGTGTCACTTACAGAAGAGTTCATAGCTGGTTTTGGCAACATGCCTCTGTAATCTCCAGACTTGGCTTTGAGCCCTTAGATTTGGCAAAAATCTCAAATATTCATCCTGAGTCCATGTAGAATCAAGTACTTCTACTAAGGTCAGAAGTAAATCCCATGCATATCAATTTGACTTACTTCTAGGACTGTGTTCGTAGGATCGTAGCTACAGCTGCAAGGTCATTCTCTGGCCCTGCCCAAGGGTGGTAGGAAGAGTGGGTGTGGTTAGAAGGTTGGGAAGTGGCACACTGTCCATGAATTCCCTCCCAACCAAGGAACACAATTACCTCAAAAAACTCTGAACTCACTCCAGGTTCTCTCATGCAGGAGAACCTGCTCCAACTGCTTGTTCCCAATGGTTCCACATGCCTTCAAGCTTCTGCCTCTCAAGCATCCTTCAAGCTCTCCTCCATGACTGCCCTTAAATCTTGGCCTGGGACAAGCCCCAATCTCATCCATTCCTGGCCAATGGGGTACGTTCCCTTTTCAGGGCAGCTGTCAATCCAGTTATCCAGCCACACGACAGCTGATGGACCAGGTTCAAATCCCCATTCAATCACATAAGTTTTCTGGGTAACCTTGGGCCAGACACATGATTGCAGCCTAAACAAGGCTGTTACAAGGATTCAACAGTCAAGGGAAGAATATTTTAAGCCACTTTGAGCTTCTCATTGGGAATATTCCCCAGGGCTTGTTTTGATCTCCAACTCCACCCTTAATCAAGCCTACTCAGACCCAAGTCCCCTTTTATGCAGTGATCTTATTCCCAGGAAAAAGGATTTCAGCATCATTCCACTAGCACACACCATATTGGGCCCATTCCCTTGTTCTGGATCCATTCCTTGTTCTATGAGCCCTATGCTCCTTGGCAAAGCGGCACGGAAACCATACCGATGTGATTATTCTCGGAAGCCGTTAATTGGAACAGGGAAAGGTAGGATCTAATTTAAAACTAATGCATTTTGTGAGACATTCATGATAATTCAGTTGCAGAGATCAGAATTATGTCCTGGAGCAGCAGCTTTGGATTTTAAAAGACAGACAAAGCTGAGTCTAAGTGGTACGGATGCTAACTTCCTGGTGGGACCTGGGGAAACATTCCCTCTTCTCACAAATTACATCTTATCTCCACTACAGAGATCAGTTCCCCTGGAGAAAACGGATGCTTGGGATAGTGGATTCTGTGCGATTGTGCCCCACTGAGGAACTGCCCCTCCTCAGGCTCTGTCCCAAAATCTTCAGGAGTTTCCGAGCCTAGATGTGAAACTCTACCCCCACCATACCCTGCCAGTGGCAAGGAAGGGACCTAGTATTATGCAGCAACCCAGCAAACTAAAAAAAATAAAATGGCTTGCAAATTAGGCCACCTGATCATCAATAAAGTAATGCTATATTCATACCACAGAGCCTCTTGTGGCGCAGAGTGGTAAGGCAGCCGTCTGACAGCTTTGCCCATGAGGCTGGGAGTTCAATCCCAGCAGCCGGCTCAAGGTTGACTCAGCCTTCCATCCTTCCGAGGTCGGTAAAATGAGTACCCAGCTTGCTGGGGGGTAAACGGTAATGACTGGGGAAGGCACTGGCAAACCACCCCGTATTGAGTCTGCCAAGAAAACGCTAGAGGGCGTCACCCCAAGGGTCAGACATGACTCGGTGCTTGCACAGGGGATACCTTTACCTTTACCTTTATATTCATACCTGATGATTACAAGATGATCAAAACAAATAGAAGTTGGGCATCCCAAGTCCCAATATCTGATATAGTGTGAACACATGAAGCTGCTTGTTACCGAATCAGACCACCACTTTGTCACCGTCAGTAGAGTCTGTTTAGGCTGGTAGCAGCTCTACGAGGTCCCCGTTGGAGGTCTTTCACATCACCCGCTATCTGATCCTTTTCAATGGATATACTGGGCTTGGGAACCTAATCAGTTTGTATTGTGAACTGAATCATGCTCATGTTCCTACTTCTCTGCTCCCCGGCACTGGGGCAGAATGCATTCACATGGGGTGGAATGCAGAGCGGTTTAACCCCCTGCCTTCTACTCCCCATGAATAGCAGTGGTGAGCACAAAGCAGGGGGTAAAATGGCTCTGCCACACAGCTGTTTGGTTTTGATGGCTCAGAGGCATTTCACTCTCTGCTTTCTGATCTTCACAAAATGCCGCAAACAGAGATCAATTGCATTAAAATTCATGGAAGTTCATGGCAGAACTTTAATTGGCTTAAATTGCTTCATGAACCAAAAACCTGCCATAATGTATGATGAAATTTAGTTCGTGTGCCAGGTTGTTCCCATCCTTAATATCTTCTTGAAGGCCAGAGCTAAATTTATGTAGACGTAATATGCAATAGATTTGTATCCTCAGCACTGAAAGCATCTGTACTGAAAACATCTGTACCAAATGAGTTTGGAAAGAATTTCTGGGATTTGGCCAATTTAAAGCCAATATTTGCTCTAGCTAATTATCTTAAGCTTCCAAGTCCTTCTACAGCAGAAGAAGCCATGCAATATTTGGCTTCACCTGCATTTACGGAGAAACAACAATGGATTGCCAGCTGTGGGTCGGGAAATGCCTGGAGATTTGGGGGATGTAGTTTGGGGAAGGACCTCAGCAGGGTACAATGCCATAAAATCCACCCTGTAAAGCTGCCATTTTCTCCAGGGGCACAATCAAGACAATACAAACTCTATAATTGCTTTTTGGACATAAACATGTGTTTCAAAAAGTGGTGTCTGTATAACAAACATAGAATAATAGAATAATAGAATCATAGAGTTGGAAGGGGCCATACAGGCCATTTAGTCCAACCCCCTGCCCAACGCAGGATCAGCCCTAACCATCCTAAAGCATCCAAGAAAAGTGTGTATCCAACCTTTGCTTGAAGACTGCCAGTGAGGCAGTCAATACTGTATATCTGCATATTAAATACTGGGACAATAAACTGGGACAAGTCAATGCTTTGATATGTTCTTTATCACCAAAGGTCTAAAAACAACAAACATACATTCCAAAAGTATTGATGGTAATGTTGTGTTAGAAAGTGTATGCGCAGTAGCTGCATTTTGCTTGTATTTCATTATTTTTTTAATTCATTAAATTCATTAAATTGAAATAATAATAATAATAATTTTCTCCAGGAGAAATGATCACCGTCATCTGGAGATCAATTGTAATAGCAGGATATCTCCTGCAGCTCTATGTGGAATTCAGCAACCGCATTTTCCATAAACTAGAAAATATCACCATTGGCAGCATAGCAATAATCTTCTAAGGACTGAGGATAGGAACAGGGTGGCAGAAAACGGAGGTATTCGAGAATCAGTTGGAGGGTTTTTAGGGGGAATCTGAAGAGACACTGAAGGAATTCTGGGGTAAGGATTACAGCTGGTGGTAGATGTTATACATAATTTCTGAAAAAAACACTCAGCTCCATTTCTTCTAGCAGCAGAGTTCTGCTCGCTTGAAGGCTGTGTCTTTCTCATTCTCACACCACTTCTTGGCCCTGGCAATATGAACCATCCTCCAAAGTCCAGTCAGTCACCATTACCTCATCCTTGTCCCTGCCTGAAGGTCATTTCCTTAGCTACAGGGACCCCTTGAGGCAGCCAAGGGAGCAAGGCCTCCTCACCTTGGTGGCCCAAGAGATCTCTGTAAAGCATTTATGATGAACACAGAGGAAGGATGTGCTAGACAGACTGGCACCAAAGCAAAGCAAAAAAAATGTTGTTTTTTTCCTGTGGTTAGAGGACTCTTAATGTTAGAGTGGCATTTTCTGACAGATATCTGTAATCTGCTAGATACAAACTGGCATGCCTGTGGCATAAATCTAATTCCCTTCTTAATGATTCAGGCAGCTGGCTTCATAAATATACCAGGTTTCAATTGACCGAGGGAGGCCAAGTATATCAAAACATCACCAACCAAGTATTTTAGCAACGTGATAGTGTTAAGTGGCCACCTGCCAAATGCTTTCCCCACCATGGAGTGTTTATCTATTAACGTCAACTGTCCAAAGGGAGTATCAGCTATCCACTCCTCTTGGTATGTTGATTGTCCTTTCACATTCGGTTGGTGGCAATAATGAAACAAAGAAGGATTCCCTAATGCCTTGATGGGGAGGTTGTTGCCCTTGCTTTAAGTCTAGGCAGAAACGACGAAGACAGGGAATTAGGGCTCATTCCAGACACGCCGCATAATACACTATAGAAGCTGATTTCCCTGTTTTGTACAGGAAAATCCAGCTGCAAAAGCACCATGAAAATGTATTATCCAATGTGTGCAGAATGAGCCTAGATCACATGTCTGATATTCTTTATGTACACCTGGATGTGAGAGAGAATGTGTTTGTTTGCCCACGCAAGCCGTAATTGGATCCAATTACAAATACAAACATCATTTGACAAATGAAAATGTAACGGAATACAATTATGAATGCCGTTCTCTCCCATTATATCTCCAGGCATTCCTTTCCCACTAGTGTTACTTCAAGGAGTGTCAAAAGGATTGCAGATTCCGCACACAATAGATAACACACTTTCAATGAACTTTAGAAGTAGATTTTGCTGTTCCGCACAGGATAATCCAGCTGCCAAAGCACATTGAAAGTGCATTATCCTATGTGTGCAGAATGGGCCCAGGTCAACAGATAACATGGAAGATGTGGTCTATACCAGCCATTCTCAACGGGGGCTATATATCCCGGGGGGGGGGAGTCTGGCACATTTGAAGTGGACCACAGACTGAAAAATGAGAGAAAGGGAGCCCAAAGGGTTTATGGGGGGGGCTGGTAACTGACCTGATGAAATGCTCTTTTTGTCAAATATGACGTCATTAATTGCTAGAAATTTCAACTTTATCAAGGGAAAGAAAAGAAACCATGTAATCCATTCCTTTGTGTATGCTTGAATAATGCATTCAAGGGAGAAAAAATGAACACACATGCTTCTCTTGGTCATAGAATCATAGAGTTAGAAGGAGTTATACAGGTCATCTAGTCCAACCCCTTGCTCAATGCAGGATCAGCTTAAAAGCATCAACTGCTTAAAGATCTCCAGGGAGGAGGAGCTCAACTTCTCCTTAGGCAACCAATTCCACTGCTGAACTACTCTAACTGTGATCCCACCCCCCACCCCCAATATCTAACTGGTACCATTCTACATGTGCCCATTTTTGTGGGTCCTATCTTCTGCTGCCAAAAGGAAACGCTCCCCTTCAAGTGACAACTTTTCAAAGTTAAAGAGAGCAACCATGTCCCCTTTCAACCTCTTCTTCTCCAGGCTGAACATTCCCAAATTTCCCAGCCTTCTCTAATAGAGTTTGGTCCCCAAGCCCTGGATCATCCTTGTCGCTCTCCTCTGTACCCTCTAAATTTTGTCCATGTCCTTTTTGAAATGAGGCCTCCAGAACTGCACACAGTATTCCAGGTGCAGTCTGACCAATGTGGTATACAGTGGGACTATGACATCTTTATATTCTGATGTGATGCATGATACAGCCTAAGACTGACTTAGCCTTCTTTATCACTGCATCACATTGTCTGCTCCTATTTATTTGTTTTTCTATTTTTATGCCACCCCCTTTGGACCAATTTAGCTTACAGTCCACAAGTACCTCATCGTTCACACTGACTGCTACCCAGGAGTATATCTCCCATCCAGTATGCATACTTCTCATTTTTGTGACCCAGATGGAGACCTCTGCACTTCTAGTTGTTGAATACTGCTTTACTATATTGTTATACTATATTATATTTTTAAAGCTTGGGCCATTTGGATGGTCTAGTTTCCAAAGTAAAACATGCAT
Organism: Paroedura picta; assembly: GCF_049243985.1. Lineage (NCBI taxonomy): Eukaryota > Metazoa > Chordata > Lepidosauria > Squamata > Gekkonidae > Paroedura > Paroedura picta. Next base: position 97,107,232 of record NC_135374.1, on the reverse strand, counting down.
CGAGTTTCTTTCAGCAGCCTTTCAACAAGCCTTTTAAATGTCTTCATGGATACCAGTTTAGAAGCATTATATCCATCTCAGCATACTGAAAGAGTTTTGCATCTATTATGGAACTAGCATGGGTTAAAATGAGAAATCTGGAAGATCTCTTTTGGAAAATGCATACTGCCTGCTTGTATCTGGCAGGGAAAAACTCTTGGTTTCAATAAACCCTTGTGCAAACAACCACATGCAATGATGGATTTATTTCATTAATAATATGACATTTAGGACACCACCATAAACGATGCAAAGAATTCAGGATTCTGAGGCCCAGACAGAGTCATTCATAATAAAGAAAAAAATTATTGGGGGAGGCAGAAAAATCCACATACAAGGATTGTTCGCACATACATACTTGACACTTGTTCATGTTATTAAATGGTCTATTATCACTCAGTTGGCTCAAACAAAAGATTGGGCAGATGTTCAAAAGACCATATAGTGGGAGTGCATAGAGAGGAGTGGAAACACCTCCCATGACCCAATCCCTGCCATGTCCACATTATGCCAAATGTCTGCATAGAATCCTGTGCCTGGTTACTGGGGAAGGGCCATGCTCAGTGGTAGAACAAGAAGGTCCCAGATTCAGTCCCTAGCATCTCCTGTGTGATGGAAAGCACTTTAATAGTAAGGTTCAGAAAACCAAGAAATTCTTACCCCCTTCTTGCTCAGTAAATTTCCCCAACTATATTCAAATATCTTCAGTTTAAGTAATAATTTTACTTATGACTACTGTAAAAAAAGAAGTCCATGGTAGTGTATTGTGATATATGAAAGTGTTTGGACTCCTCCAAGCCCATAGTTGGGAGAATTGATCGACTACATAATAAAACCTAAAGCATTCTTCCAGGAATCCTGGTCAAAACTGGTTACATTCAGAAAAGCTGAATCCATTTAGCAGGAGACATGGAAACTGAACTAGAGAAAATAGCCAAAGTGACGTGACAGTTAAGCACAAAAAGGTAATCTGTGTCCGACGTCAGCACCTGGAATTTGTTCCGGGCAACATGCTGGAAACATGACTCTGCACAATGAAGAATAAAATGATATCTAGACCTAGCATAGACTGTGTGTGCAGAACAGATCTGTCACAACAGCTGGCATTCCATGATTTTAATACAGCTTCAATATGAAATTTAATTTCAGAAGCTGCTATTTCACTGCTTGCAGTTCTTCAAAGGCCTGTTTGTATGGAGCTTAAACAGACTAATGGGGAGAGAACTAGAAGTCCAGTAGAATGAGGGCTACCCTCAAAGAAAACTGAACCTGCTGGGTTACTGGGGCTACAGCTATTGCTCAGCAAACAGGAGATACTCTGCTATTTGTCCTCTCTAGGTCACATTTTGACCCTGAATGTCTAGCCCGTACTTTAAACTGTTGGTTTTATATGAGTCATGTAGCTGCTATTTTTGGTCAGCTATTTTATCGGCACTAGAGTTCTGTCTCTCTCTCTAGTCAGAGTGAAACAGGACAAAAGAGAGTGCAGAGAGAATTCCTGGATAATTTTTAAGCCCCCTAGAATAAAATGTGTGTGTCATGTCTAGCTAAACGGAGTATTGCTAAAGGATAGAGAAGAAATAAGATGCCTTGCGTATACTAATGTGTTTGAATGGCATCCTACCAATCATGATTATGGTCTACAACATTTCAAGAATGACGTGGGAAATATGAACATTTTTTTGGTTTTTTTAATAATACTGTGGCTTGGACAAGTCCCTCAATGAACTGAATGGCAGGAAATGCCAGGCAGAATCACAGAATCATAGAGTTGGAAGGGACCATACAAGCCATCTAGTCCAACCCCCTGCTCAATGCAGGATCAGCCCTAAGCATCCTAAAGCAGAAGAATTTTTTTTGTTTTGTTTTCTAATGTAACACATGGTTATAGAATTCACAGGAACAAGTAAGGGGCAGGAAGCCACCACTGGGGGTTTTAGAAAATAGATTAGACAAATTCATGGAGAACAAGCTATTCAATGGCTGCTCTAGTTAAATGGAACTCCGGAGTATAAAGACAGTCTGTCTTTAACTACCAGATAACGGAGAGGAGTATTGCTTTCAGGATGGTGTCAGAGGAAGCGGCATGGCCACTATAGTGGATACACGCCCTGTCAACCCCTCCTCCACTTACAACAAACCCAAGGAGGGAGACACAGGAGGGCAGGAGGAAAGGGTTAGACAGGCACTATAAACTGTTTCCCTTCTCAAGCTGAAACCTAGTAGAGCCAAGCATGGTGTAGTGGTTAAGAGTGGTGGATTCTAATTGGGAGAACTGGGTTTGATTCCCCGCTCCTCCACATGAAGAAGAAGAGTTGGTTCTAATATGCCACTTTTCTCTATCCAAAGGAATCTCAAAGCAGCTTACAATCACCTTCCCTTCTTCTCCCCACAACAGACACCCTGTTAGGTAGATGAGGCTCCTGTAGCTTAAGAAATTACAGATTTCTACTAAGTTTCCATTAACTTAAATAAACTTACTCCAGGCTAGCACATGGTCAAAATGGCTGCCTGCCTCAGATCTTCTGTCCCACTGATGGACTCCAAGCCGAAGACAGCTTCTTCCTTGCTATCAGGGGTTTTTAATCACCTCTCTTTCTCACCCTACTGACCAGATCAAGTTGGATCAAAGTGCCACTCCCTGGAGATCTCCAAGAATTCCTTCCTGCATACTCTTGAGCATGATGGGCAAACCTGGACCACAGGATAATTTTTAATGGTTGGTTCCGAGACTGTGACCATTGATCTCCCCTCCTTCATTATCAGAAAAGCCCTGTGGGGAAGTAGAAAAGTACAAGAGACCAGAAGCACCTTAAAATTAACACAATTGGTGGCAGGGGAGAAGTGTTGGTAACTGGCTCATGATCCCCAGTGACCTTGATGACTAAGTCTGAGGCTGGAACTTTCAGGTTTGTGCTCTTAAAACACACACCACACCGCACTGAATTTCTAAATGGCTGGCATACACTAGTAAAAGCTGCACTTGTAAATATGGACTACTGTATAATGTATTACAGAAGTGTCTAACCAGCACCGCAAAGTCTGAGTGGAGCTCTACCTTACTTTAACTAAGATATATGATGCACCAAAAATCCCATTCCTGGAACTGCCAAAGTCCCTCGGTCCCCGCCACTGAACCATCAAATCTGACCTCCTGACTCAACCCGCCTCTGGCCCATCCCCTGACCATGTGTTTTTAGAACCATACCTTGGCCACTGTCGGCATCCTGGGCCTACTCTACAATTCAATGAAGAGGGTATGTGAACTTAAGCTGAGTCAGTCTGTGCTAGCTCATTCTCTGTAGGATCCTATTAAACAGTGCATGAAAATATTCAGCAGCATTCGGAAGGAAAAACAAAGAAGCAAGAGCTTCTGTATTACGGAATAATTCAATAAATATTTGGTCAAACATCTCCCCTCAGAATGACCTCTTAAAATTCTAACCATTTGCATGTTAGTAGGATTAGAAAACTATTGGATGTTATAAGGTGACTGTTTAAACAGGGAAAAAAGGAAATCGTATTTGTGTGTCTATGTGCAGAGGCAGAGAAACTGCGGCATTGGCTGGTAACTACTATTTGTTTGTTTGGTCAGTTGGTTTGGGTTGTTGTTGTTTTTTTTGGCAGGACGGTGCCCTGGGGAGAGCAGCATACTGCACTGTGTACAAATAAAACCCACAGCTTTTCTTCAAAGCATGGAAACAATACAGAAGTGCCATGATTCCAAGGATAACCTATATGCATTATTAGCTGCAATGCAGTAATTCATTTTATCTCTAACTCAGATGATAGAAATTAATAATGGCATTTGTGCCACACACAAAAGAAACGTGTCCCTACGTACCCTCCCTTTGTTACACACGCTGGAGGTGTCCAGAGAGGGAACAGCAGAATGCTTGAGAAAGAGAGAAAACAATTGCTATAAAGCTACTGCGTCTTCTGCTCTGGAGTGCCCATTTGCGTGCTTTGAAGTACTAAATGGATTTTACCCGTCAGATGCTAATAACAGCTTGATACAAACAGGCCTTGAGTCAACATGCAATATGATACCCAAACTGAGCAAAAAAGGCAAAAGCTGTCAGAACACTTAATTTTTTTTTCCAGAAAAGGACAGAAATCTTAAGTGTAAGATAGATAAAAATAAATAAAGCACTGCTTGGTGAGAAGCCACATATGGCTACTAACCAACTTGGAGCTAAAGTAGACATTACTGTGTCCAGAGTTCCCTTTCAGAGATGAATTTGCCTGTTTAACGACAAAGCAGTGATTGAGCTCGCAGTGCTGGGGGGACCAGGCAATCTTGCTTTGCTCCCTCTGTGCACCTTTTCAAATGCTGAAGCAGGCCTCCCAACTGTTCTGGCACTCGAAAAGGCAGGGGGCGTTGTCTGGCAGGAGGCCATCTGAGCCCCCAAAATGATGTGCATACCTGTTGAATGGCTTAAACAAGGCTACAGCTTTTATTAAACCATAACCAGAGTGTTGGCACTACAGACTGACCACAGTAGCCCAAGTCCAGCAGCACACGGCGAATTCTCCCCCCGGGTTACTGGCTGGGAACATGGGTCCCCTTGCCACTGGGTCCCCCACAAGGGAAGTGTCCAGATGGAAGTTCACACCTCCCTTAGTCCACCCCAAGCCACCTGCCAGTGCAAGCCCCAGGCCTCCCCAGCTGGGTCGGGCCCCACTTACAACCCTGCTTCCTCTTAAGGAGGCCCCAAACCTGGGGGACACGTGCACAGACCAGACTCCCAGCCAAAACAGGCTCCATCCCCTGTACAACCAAAAGCTGTGACTAACTAATGCATGCTAGCAGGGGCTCATGGGAACTGTAGTCCATGGGCATCTGGTGGGCTACAGCTTGACCACTCCTGATATAAGGCAACTTCATATATGCATGAGTTCTACATTCCTGGATGTACTTCCTCTGTCATGTTTTGAATTGTAAACACTGTAAGGATAGAAGAAGCTTCAACCGTAAGGCACCATGTGCAGTGGTACTACTGACTAAATAATAAACAACACCAGATTGAGGTGGGTTGACTTCTTGAATCCAATCAGATGGTTGCTGGGTAAGGGAACACCCTGCCTGTTTTTCTTTCTTTCAAACAACACCTTTGCAACGAAATGGCTTCTCGACTGAAACATCACTGCCTAAGAGAACACCCTCTGCACAAAAGCGCACTGTGTGACTCCCATCACATTCTGTCTTGTTCTCTGGTGCCTCCTACATCACTCTGCTTCGAACCCCCTCACTGCCGCATGAGCTCCTAATGTGCCTGCTGCATTCTTTAGCACTCAAGTTCTTGTGGGAGTTCATTGCGGTTCAGACCAGTCAGCAGTTTATTCCCTCGTGCGGTAGGGAACAGACCGAAACAACTGCTGTGCCGATACACCGCAAGCTATTATTTTGGGGATAATTGCGGACTTCTTAGCAAATACAGTTGTACAGGGCTGTCAGATAAAGGAAGAAGTTGGGATGACAGTTTTGTTCTGGTACCATACTCCATGCTCTGTAGATGCCTTAGAGCCGTTGAAAGCGGTAGGAATTTTTGTCATTGATTGCAGAGCACAATGGGTGTTTAGGCCTTGCTAATAGTCATCGTAATAAAGGCAGTTGAGGTTGAGAACTGAGATGGGGAGTGGTCCAGAGGAACGGGAGCCAGAGAATGAGAAGAATATGTTGGGGATGTAACCAAGAGCTAGGGAAATGTATTCTTGTCTAGTGGAAGGGTCCAAATTTTAAGACCTTTTGTCATTCAAGATTGGCTTTCCTGAAATGCATATAAAAAGGTCTGAAGCAGAAGATTCAGTTCGGATTCCTCCAAATCTTGTTATTACAACTAGGATACAGGTTACAGAATATTGGAAAGGAGGGGGGGGGAAAATTATAAATTGATGATTACACAAAAGTTGACTTACAGCGCTGATGAATAAACTGTTTATAGCATATAAATATTTGTAAAAACTGAGAAATTATTCTTAGAATAATATGATAAGGAATTAGTTTCATATTAGAATAGGCTAGGATATAAACAAGGAAATGTAAAATGAGACACATCTTGTTTATTACAGGATATTTGAAATTATTTTTGGTTTGTAGGAGATAGTAAACTTTTTGACATGGAGATATTTTTAATGCTAATAGTTAAAAAAACTGAGACAAACTGGTTTGTAAGGCTTGTTCAGTCTGAAGACACTTATTGGCTGTACAAAAGCAAAAGGGAGAGCATGTAGGCTGTATTCAAATGGAACCAACCCATAGTAATGTTGTGGGGGGAGAGGAGTTCTAGGCCAGGAATGCTGGGGTGAAAACAATGATATTACATGGAGAGCCACTATTTACATAAAATTAAATTCAATAGGGACAAATGTAAAGTTCTGCATTTAGGTTGGAAAAACCATTTACAACAATATAGGATGGGGGAGACTTGTCTTGGCAGTAGGATGTGCGAAAAAGATCTAGGAGTCTTAGTAGACCATACATTGAACATGAGTCAGCAGTGTGACTCAGTGGCTAAAAAGGCAAATGGGATTTTGGGCTGTATCAAACGGAGTATCATGTCCAGATCACGGGAAGTGATGGAACCGCCATACTCTGCTTTGGTTGGGCCTCACTTGGAGTACTGTGTTTAGTTTTGGGCACCCCAGTGAAGGATGTACACAAACTGAAGTGTGTCCAGAGGAGGGCAACAAAGATGGTGAGGGGATTGGAGACAAAGACGTATGAAGAAAGGTTGGGGGAGCTTGGTCTGTTAGCCTGGAGAGGAGACCACTGAGAGGGGATCTGATAACCATCTTCAAGTAATTAAAAGGGTGACATATAGAAGAAGAAGAAGAGTTGGTTCTTATATGCCGCTTTTCCCTACCCGAAGGAGGCTCAAAGCGGCTTACAGTCGCCTTCCCATTCCTCTCCCCACAACAGACACCCTGTGGGGTGGGTGAGGCTGAGAGAGCGCTGATATCACTGCTCGATCAGAACAGTTTTATCATTGGCGAGCCCAAGGTCACCCAGCTGGTTGCATGTGGGGGAGCGCAGAATCTAACCTGGCATGCCAGATTAGAAGTCCGCACTCCTAACCACTACACTAAACTGGCTCTATATAGAAGATGGAACAGAGTTGTTATCTCTTTCCCCAGAGGGACGGACCAGAACCAACAGGATGAAATTAATTCAAAAGAAATTCCGTCTAAACATCAGGAAGAATTTCCTGAAAGTCAGAGCGGTTTCTCAGGGGAACAGGCTTCTTTGGGAGGTGGTGGGTTATCCATCTTAGAGATTTTTAAACAGAGGCTGGATAGCCATCTGACAGAGAGGCTGATTCTGTGAAGGCTCAAGGGGGTGGCAAGTTACAGTGGATGAGTGATAGGGTTGTGAATCTCCTGCATCGTGCAGGGGGTTGAGGCTGAGAGGGCCCTGATATCATTGCTTGGTCAGAACAGCTTTATCAGCACCATGGTGAGCCCAAGGTCACCTAGCTGGCTGCAGAATTGAACCCAGTTTGCCAGATTAGAACTCCACATTCCTAACAATTCACCAAACTGGCTATCTGCTATGCTGGATTCAGCAATCATGTGTTACCATATAAGTGTCTCATTGTCCTCTGGTTTACTTACTCTCCTTTGTCTACAGTATTTTTCATATTCAGGATTTAATACCGAATAGCTGCCTTGAGATTAAGGGAATAAGGTGGGATATAAATTTATGATAATAAAAGAACGTGTTTGCTCATGGGCCTGTCTATTTGTGACGGGCATAATTCATCAGGAAATTAAAAAAAACAAACTTTTGAAACAGGCCACCAATTGCAAGATGATTGTGGGAGTTCACAATGCCAAAAATGAAGGTAACCAGAATATGGCCCAGGTTAGAGCATCATTCCTATTGATGGTTTACTTCCTAGAAGCCAGGAAGGTGCAAGCAGCACAGACCAGGAGGCTGGGATATCTCCCCTCCTTTACAAAATGAACTTTTAGATATTTTGCTGGTTTCAGATATTTTGCTGGTTGGCAAAATTCATAGGAATACAGAGAAATTGAGTCAGTGCTTTGAGTGAGCATATTATAATATGCATTTTATTACCTGAAAGGCAGCAACAACATCTAACCAATCAGATGCACCCCCTGTTTCCTGACTCTGAACTAGTTAGAAGCATAGTGGCTTTTTTGTTGTCGTTTTTTTCTAAAGGATCAGTACTCATATTTTCACCTATTTCCACCAATTCCCTTCTCAGGACTTGTTAGAGCCCTCCCCCAGGTATTGGTATCCATTAGTGAGTACTATCACACAAAAAAGGTCCTGGTTGGGAGTAGTGTGAAATCTGAAGAAAATACAGTTTTGCTCCCAAAGGTACAAGAGTAGTCATGATTCCTTAATCTGAACTAGGCACATGAAGGCATGCGGTGAGAACAAAATGTGAGAAGAAAATAATGTTTTCATAAATTCATCACACTGAGGAAGTAATACTTATAAATAGGCATGTGTCGGGGGAAACAGAATGATAGTACAGTTTGTGCCCCTCCCTCAGCAATAAGAGAAGGAACACTAAGGTAACAAATCCGTACTATATATCCAATTAGCTTATAAAAAGAGATGTGTGGAATCTACACTGCACTTCTCAGAAGGCACAATTCCAAAAATAGGTACAAGTTAACCGATATATTCCCCCGTTACCTCTAAATAAGACGCTTCTGACTAAGAAGCTTCATCTGGCTTTTATTTACCCCTCCCCTAGTTTAATTTGTTAGTTAAAGAGTATCTTTTGCACGGTTTCAAATGAACGCATTGTGTTATTTCTGTCGCTTTTCTTCCTACCAGCATGTAGACACATGGGTTGATTGCCTAATTAAAAACTACTGCTACAGGAAGAAAATTAGCAGCAAGCCTCTTTAGCATGAAAAATTGCATAAAGAAATCATTAATCCATTGACACAGTAATAGAAAGTAAATAAAACAACCTATAAACAGAAATACATCTCTGGATGAAAATGTCATCTCAGGCTGGCATTAGATGTGACAGAGACACAGCTGGGACGGAAGGCAGGAAGCTCAATTGCTTCGTGTTTCTTATTCCCCCCTGGAGAGACATACAAGGTTTGAATGCAGAAACAGGGAAAGGGGCGGAATTTAATAAAGAGAATCTACATTCTGAGGTTAAGCTGTGGTGTCTGGGGCTGAGAAACTGTTGTGGGTTGAGTCAGGAAGAGTGACAAACAAATTGAGACAAAAATCTTAAGAAGTGGATTTTATACACTGCTTTTCTCTTTTTTAAAAGGAGTCTCCAAGTGGCTTACAATCCCTCCCCCCCCCCCCATACAACAAGTACCTGGTGAGATAGGTGAGGCTCTGAAAGAACTGTGACTGGCCCAATGTCACTCAGCTGGTTTCATGTGGAGGAGTGAGGAATCAAACTCAGTTCTCCAAATTAGAACCTGCCATTATTATTCACTACACTAGCGATCCCCAACCTGCGGGCCGCAGACCACATTTGGTCCTTCAACTAATTGGAGGTGGGCTGCGAAGGATGCCTTCTCCCCCCCCCCCGGCCCTTTACAACACACTTCGGGTGTCATTGTCTCCCATCATTCCCAGATGGGACTATCTCGTTGCAGAGAAACAAGCTCAGGGTTCCCATTGATTTGTCATTGTCATGAGTTAAAATTTCCATGAAAATAAAATGTTCCTTATGTCATTGTTGTGGCGTGTCTGTATCTTATTTTAAAGGGATGTTTAAACATTACCATAGCGATCAGAGAGCGTTGGGGCACCAGGCCTCAGTAAAATTGTCAAGCGTTGAGTGGTCCCCGGTGATAGAAAGGTTGGGGACCACTGCACTACATTACACTGACTGACCGAAATACAACGGATCTCCAGAAACAGGAAATCTGGGGGGAAATGGCTGCTTTAGAAAGTGAGCATAATGGTATTTGGCTTGTGGCAAGTTAGATTGATACAACCCCACAATAAAATGATAAAATAATACCCCTTAAGATAATTTCCTCCTGTGCAATGAAAAATTCTAATCCTCATTCACCCCCCCCCACCCCCACCACTCAACAACCTCCCCAAAGTGCCTCAGAGAAGATGTTCATGGGGAGCCTGCTGTCATGGCTGATATCAACTTCCCCGGCCTCAACCAAAGGCCTGACAGGAAGGGCTCTGTTTTGTAGGCCCTGTGGGTCTGTGAAAGCTCCATTAGGGCCCTCAACTTTTCCAGGAGCTCATTCTACCAGGTCAGGGCCAAGACCAAAAAAGCCCTGGCCCTGGTTGAGACCATAGGAAAATGGTCTCAGATAACTCAAACCAGCATGAATGAGTTGTTTTATTTTACATCTAACAAAATTAAAAATGATATAGTAATGGTGACTGTTTATAATTTAGGACTTGCCACTGAGGAAAAGATAACAGAAAACAGATTTTATCTGGAAAACCGTTCTGGCTGACGTCCTTGGAATGAAATAAACTGAAAGTAAACTCAAGAAAGGACAATGTTTAGAAACATTCTTTATTATTGTTTAGTGCTTTATTATTGTTTAGTGTTAAAGTTTATGTCTTTTCTCCCTGGTTGAGACCAGGCATACCTCTCGTGGGCCAGGGACCACCAACAGATTAGCACCTGCAGAGCACAAGGCCCTGAGGAGGTCATAAATCAACACGGGGTCCCTCAGATATGTACTCTCATGGAGGAAATACTAGGAAATACAACAACACCTAGTATTTCCTACCTAGTTCATCCGGCATCCCGTAATATTTGCTTTTAGGGATTCCGGGGTCCAGGGCAAAAGTTCAAGATGGGACCCCAGAACCATTGCTGTTTCCACCACCAAAGCCACCCAGCAGTAGGGCTGTAAGACTGGGAGGTCCATGGCTTGGTGGAAGACCAGGCAGCAGCTGAAACGAAAGCCAGCCCTGGCTGCTATGTGACAAAACTGCCCCTGGTACTGAGCCCATCGATAATGCTTTGTGCATCCTGAAGAGCTTTCCATTCAAGAGACGGACAATCCTTTTTACAATCTGCAGGGGCCATCCAGAATGCTTATTCCCAGTTTGTAAATACAAATCTGAAGCTTGGAATTTTAGTTCCCATGAAAGAAGTCAACAGCAGTAGCAAAAGGCAGCATCCAGAGAGGAATTCTCATATGTGAACTGCATTGGCATGGATAAGAAAGGGCATTGGATAGAAAAAAGGTGAATTGGGCCCTATTTTAATGAAGGTTCCAAAAAGTGGGCCTGAATTAAACATGCTGGGGTTAGGCAAAAAGAATTAACCTGTGTAACAGCCAGCGTCTTATTTCACTGGGCCCTTAGATGTGCCTGAACATGGCATGTGTAGCAGCTGCTGTATAAATGAGCTGCCGGGCATATGCAAAGTTACACAAGTACGATCTTTCCCTCCCACTCAGTATCATTCTTAAATGAGCCCTTAGGCTAGATCTGCATGGGCAACAGAATGTAGAAGGAATGAGGTGGCAGAATGCTAAGAGGGTAGATCCACTCCTACCCCACTTTAATAAGCAGATCAGTAGGCTTCTTTTTGGAGGTGATTAAAATCCATTTATAGAAAAAAAAACATTCCAAAGATGGAGACTCCATCACCCCTCCCATGGTTACGCTAAATGCCTCTGATATCCTGTCCTAGAAGGAAAGAGAAAACGAAGGAACAACATTTTTAGGGGCATTTTGAACTGTCATGGGTGGGGAGGGAAAATCAAGGTCTGTGAGTAGAAATACTTGGACCCATGGAAATGCTCGGCTGTATCCAACTCCAGGGGTATGCTACTTCATTCTGCAATATGAACAGAACATAATTTAGTATCCCCTGTGCAAGCACCGAGTCATGTCTGACCCTTGGGGTGACGCCCTCTAGCGTTTTCTTGGCAGACTCAATACGGGGTGGTTTGCCAGTGCCTTCCCCAGTCATTACCGTTTTACCCCCTCCCCCCCAGCAAGCAAGCTGGGTACTCATTTTACCAGTCTCGGAAGGATGGAATGCTGAGTCAACCTTGAGCCGGCTGCTGGGATCAAACTCCCAGCCTCATAGTCAGAGCTTCAGACAGCATATCAGCTGCCTTACCACCCTGTGCCACAAGAGGCGTACATAGTTTACATCAGTGTAAATAAAACAAAATCAGAGTCCAGTGGTTTATTCAAGGAGTGACCTTTCGAGTGCAAGCACTCTTCCTCAGTGTAAATAAGTTCAGGACAGGAGCATCTTCATCAGGCCTAGGCATCATCCAAGAGCATATTATTGTTCCTACTAATCATGTCATGGAGAGATGTTGGCTATGCTCATCATGCCAAAAGACACAGCGAGACACAAGTGAGGGGCAGGATTTTAATCTAATAATAAATAAATAGTGTGTATGCATGATGGGCTTGTGTACTGCAAGGTTCCTCATTTTGCAATCCATTACATGGTCCCTGTCAGTGAGGACAAAGCCATCCACTTTCAAATGCACAAGGAGGGTTTTGTCCCAAGGATATTCTTTTTCACACAGGAGTAAGTGGCAAATATTCACTTTTGGGGGACAAAGTAGAGGGGTATATTAAAAGGTGTCTGTGGTAGTAAACCTGGTTGTTTCTTAATGACGAGATTTCACAGGGATTACAAACTTGCAATTACTTACACAGCTACATCTTGGATTCTATTCCTTGATCTCAAGTACACGTGATCGGATTTGGAAACAAGCATGCATACGTAAACTTTATCATTAAATTAGCCCTGAGAAGTACATTGCATGTGTTGGGAAAGACAATGTCTGGTGCACAAAGAAGAGAAGGCCCATTCTGCAGAAATTGGATAATGCACTTTCAATGTGCTTTTGCACTGGATTTTCCTGTGCAGAACAGGAAAATCTACTTCTAAAGTGCATTGAAAGTGCATTATCCAATGTGTGCTAAATGGGCCGTATAGTTCCCAAATCCCCAGTTAAACAAGAAAGAAGAGTTTGCTTGAGTCCGGCTTAGCTTAAATACAGTTTGCTTTTGTAATACAGTAAAACTAATTTAAGCATATAAAATTAGAAAGCTTTGTATTAAGAATAAATATTTTGAACATCTACATGTGATGCCAGTCCAAAGGGGATCAGTGGATGGAAATCAGATTTCAGATTTTGATGCCTTTCTCTTTCTTGACGTGCTTGGATAAACTATTGCTACATGGGGAGGGGGGACTATATGCATCACAGGTGGTTGGGGAATAGAACTATCCACTTTGGGGGCCAAGGGGTTACGTCAATGGGAGTAATGATGAGTGTGGGTGAATAGACTGATTGCAGAACATGGGCCTATCAAGGAAGGTGACAGTCCAATCCCCCAAAGAGCCCCATACTTATCACTGTTCCAATTGGAGGTGATCAGGCACCTCTCCGGGAGCCAAGGGGTAGGCCAGGAGAAGTAGAGGTGGTTTGATAGGGGTCAGCGGTGGGCATTTGTGGGACACTGAGCAGCAGCCTGAGGATATCAACTCTTGAAACCAGCCCTATCAGAGACTGCCTATTATATTCCTTCTGTAAAATGTAGCTAGGCTCTGACTGCTGGGAATTCTGAAGCTTCCTCAGAAACAGAGAGAGCTCGAGAAATTGTAGGAAGACACCCAGGGACATAAGAACCGCTGACCAACTTTCTCGATCCTTTATTTAGCTCTGCTTATCCATTCTCTTCTTTAGTGGTTTAATTGCTCTTAGAAGTTGAGCTGAAAAGAAGGAAGGACACGTAGACAAGAAACAACAGACCAAAATACCCAGTGAGCAGGAAAATGCACGTTTTGCTTCTTTATGTGTTTGCTTACAATCCTCTCCAACTTTCTCTGCTTATTCCTGAGAAGAGTCCAACCACTTTGAATAGGGATGAATGTAAACAGGTAACCATGCTCACAAATTAGCTTCCATTGCAGTGCATCATTAGAGATCAACTAAATGCTCTCACTGATCTTTCCCCTGGGTCTCCCAAGGATGAACAGGCTGTCCAATTAACTTTAGCCTGACTCTTTAACATGTATGAGGGTACTCTGCACACACATCTTAGAGTCTGGCTCAAATGTGTTTAAATTGGGGGTGAGTAAAATTTCCCATTTGGGGTTGAATTGTGTGTTGTCCCCTTCCGCATTATTTTTTATACTTTTGTGAAAGGTTTCTATTTGCTGCTTTCTAATGTTGGTTTTGTAGATTTGTTCACACTGTGCATACATTTTCTCAAGTTCCTATAGGTGATATATAAGTATTTACATGAACAATGCATGTAATTAACATGAAAAGTACAGTATGTAATGCTGTTGAAAATGAATAAAGGGAGAAAAATCATGGTGAAGAAACAGAAAATGGGGCATAACATTTAAAAAGTCATGGATTTGATTTGTACCAGAAGGGGGTTAAACCAGCAAGGCTGACAAATTGGGAAAGTTGGAATTGGGATGTTACAAATGAAAATTTGAGACAGGGGAGATAACAAAGGAAAGAATGATGGTAAATACGAGGTTAAATAAGGAAATCACATGCATTCACATACACCAAAGGGAACAGCAGCTAAATATACTATTCAATGCTAGGACTCCTTTGGTAAAACTAATTTCTGTGATGCTTCATACACCTTCCCTATGCCAAATTCAGTAATCAAACTGATTTACGTAATCAACATCACACCAGTGTCTAATGTTGCATATATGCTTTTGCCGCAGAATCCGGTTCACTCTGCTACTAGATTAAACTATGAGGAGTCAAGGAAGAGTTAAAATGTTCTATCATTCTCTATTTCCAAGCATCTGAGTGGGAAATTTTCTGCAATTAGTATTTGGTGTATAATTCACAGTAGTGCTGTTTGTGCATTAATTTGTGCTATTATTAAAATCAGACAATCTCACATTACAGACTGAACTTAGCAAAAAATGATAGTGGGGAAAAATTTAATGGAAATGGTGATGTGAGTGGATTTAGGTACACATCTATTAAAACAGCAGAGCAAAGAAGTGATTTGAAAGGGAAAAGGCAATAGTCATTAATTTTAATATATTGTAGTGTATCCTTTAGCACAACACACACACACAGAGAGAAAAAGAACATCAACTCTCTAGGGAAGAAAAAGAAAAATGAATTCCCTTGACATCTGTTTACTTTTTATTCACTAGAGTGAAACCAGTCCATGTAAATGGCTAAAATATTCCTCTACTTATTTTCAGTCACTACTGACAAGAGGAGGTTATATTAGACTGCTACTGCCCAAACAGAAAATTGTCTTGTCAAAGACTTAACACATTTATTCCAAAGTATACTTCCCTGACCTGGACCCATTCTGCACACATTGGATAATGCCCTTTCAATGTGCTTTTACAGCTGGATTTTTCTGTGCAGACCAGGAAAATCAACTCCCAGAGTACATTGGAAGTGCATTATCTAACGTGTGCAGAATGAGCCCTGGATAGCCAAAGCTATTCTGATCTCATCAGATCTGGAAAGTTCTGCAGGGTCAACTCTAGCTAGTATTTGCATGGGAAACCTTCAGGGTATACCAGAGTTGTGACACGGAGCCAGGCGATTGCAAACCACCTCTGAATATCACTTGCCTCGAAAATCCTGCCGGATTGCCAAAGTAAGCTGTCACTTGATGACAGAAAGAGTGCTTCATAAGGGCTCGCTTAATGAGATGGATTGGTTTTATTATACCCCACCTTTCTCCAGTTTACATCATTCCCTCTTCCATTTTACCCTCACAACTACCTGGGAGGTAGATTAGGCTGAAAGTGTTTGACTGGCCCAAAGTCACTCAGAGAACTTCCATGCCATGAGTCAAGTTTTGATTCCCAGCCTCCAAGTTTCTACTCCAACCTTCTTAGCCACTAAACCTCCCTGCAGGGTTTCCCATCCAGTGTACCTTAAGAGCCCCTCAGATGTACCATGGAATGGGGGTATTCCAAGATGGCGACTGCAAGGAGCAGTGCTGCTTCTTCCCCTGTGGCTCAGTATTTTGGCCCGAAGGGTCTTCTGTTGTGCATCGGGGCTGTCTTGAGCAGGAAGAGGTATATTTTAATTCAATTTTTAAAATGTTATTTGCATATTGGGCATTGCAGGCAAGGTGTGGTAGAATGATGAGATGGGGGCTGGTTTTTATGTTTAAGGTGGAGTGGATCTTCAGCCTCTCCGTGGGTGTATTGTTTGTGTTCCCTGCCAGTCCACCCGGACTCCTGTTGCCTGCAACACTACAGCGAAGCTGGGCTGGACTGAATAGCTGAATCTCAACCTCGGATTGCTCTTTGAATTCATGTCTCATCTCCCTGTCCTACTGGTTCCTGGCTACTTAGCTCTGCAAACTGGCTCAGTGCAGCTCCAGACCCATTCCTGCCCACTCCCTGCCCAACTTTCCTCCTCCAGAACGCTCATTCAGCAACAACTTCTGGCTTGCTACTTGAACTTTGTGTTCCTCAGTTCTATTGGCTTGCTCCCAACTCTACTATGGGGCTAGGATGTATTTTGACAGTGGATACCCGGCTGCAAGTGTAGAGATTTGGTCTAAGTGCGGCCCGGGAGGGTAGCACAGGGAGGGAGCGTGGCTGAAGGGTATAATGCTAATTTTATTTGAAATACCTTGGTTGCTGATATGATTCTAGGCTACATTCAAGATATCACTGCTCTTATGCAGCATCAGCTAACCCATTTAGCTCATAGCTCCTTGAGATTTGTTACCGAGACCATGTTAATGTTCCTGCTATCTTAATACAAGGCGACTTGATAACAACTGCTGAACAGACATTATCAGTTATAGTCCTGAAGCCACAGAGAAAGCTCTGCAGTATGGTCCACCACACTGTGATTGTTAAAGAAGGCCTTAAACATTTACCTATTTGCAAGACGGTCTGAAATTCATGAGTTTCTGCCTAGTGAGTCTTGGTGTAGTGGTTACGAGTGCGGACTTCTAATCTGGCAAGCTGGGTTTGATTCCCTGCTCTTCCACATGCAGCCAGCTGGGTGACCTTGGGCTCGCCACGGCACTGATAAAACTGTTCTGACCGAGCAGTAATATCAGGGCTCTCTCAGCCTCACCCACCTCACAGGGTGTCTGTTGTGGGGAGAGGAAAGGGAAGGTGACTGTAAGCCGCTTTGAGATTCCTTCTGGTAGACAAAAGTGGCTTATAAGAACCAACTTCTTCTACTTTTTTGGAACATCTCCCATTTATATTGAGGAATTTCTTTGTTTTGTATTTTGGATTGGATCCCACACATTGATGCCCTTCTGCAAATCAACTCATGAGATGATATTTGCATCAGGGGACAGCAGTGACATGAATGCAATTGATCCATGGGATCCAACCCTATGTGGGTTATTTCTTAACTCTTTTTAGCTGCATGTTTTGAGAGTGTCTTTGATGGACAACCACCTAAGGATTCTTTAAGTGTACCTACAGAAAAAGCAGAAAGAGAGACAGCATTAGGCACTAATCAGACATTCATGCGCACTGCCACAGTACAGAGAGGGCTACAAAATAAATTTGGTCGTAGGGCAGGTGTTTCAGCAGTCTTGAAGGCACTATTCAGGGAGTCACCAGTGAATGGGGGATATATCGTTCCCTCCATGCGTCTCTCTCTCTCTCTCAGCTCCTGTGTATGCACAACAGCATAATTGGTGAGATATTTTAAGAAGTACAAAGAAAAGAGAGTCTTCTAATTAACTGAATCAATCTTTTACTAGCTTCAACAGTAGACAGAAAAGGGACACGTTTCAAAATGCCACGTAAAGAATTTAAAAGGTGCTTTAGAACAGCGTTTCTCAGCCATTTTTTGGCCATGGCCCTTTTAGGAGCTCTTCTCAGGTTCTGCCCCCCCCCCCCCCACAGTAGGCTGGCTATAAAAGGCCTAAGCTAAGCGAGAACTAACTATACTCAACATACCTTGTCTTATATATATATGCAAGACAGATTTCCAGAACATTCGATCAAGAGAAGCATGTGCATTCTTCCCCCCCCCCCACCCCGAATGCATTAATTCAAGCACGCACAAAGAAACAGATCATGGAATCATGGAATCATAGAGTTGCAAGGGACTTCCTGGGTCATCTGGGTCACCCCTGCACTATGCAGGACACTCACAACCCTATTGCTCATCCACTGTCACCTGCCACCCCCTCGAACCTTCACAGAATCAGATCACATTATTTTTCTTTCCCTTGATGAAGGTCCAACTTTCGAGCAATTAATGATGTGACAAAAAGGGTATTTCATCAGTTCAGTTTTCAAGGCTCCCCATAAACTCATTGGCCTCCATTTCTCACTTTTTTCAGTCTGTGGCCCCCTTCAAATGTGCCAGACCCTCCCAGGAGGGCATATGGCTCCTGTTGATAATGGCTGCTTTAGACAATTCTAAAAATGCAGTGCAGAGCAATTAAAGAGTTCCTAATGAAAGCACTTACAGTGTCTAGAGGTATTCACCCACAGCTGGTCCATTCAGAGCCCGACTGTGAGTGTGCATACGGTGTCTCCAAACAAACACAGAAGTAGGGTGGGAATAGGGGCTGTTGCAAAGTGCCGAGGAAGGAGACAAGAGGAAGAGGGGGGTGAGATTGGGCTTGGAGATGGAGTGGGGGTGTAAAATAGGCAAGGGGGTATCTTGAAAAGGTTGCCAGAATTGTGGGTTTTTGACTGGATTGGACAAACAGGAGAGAGGGAGGCAGCAGACAGCCAAAGATTATCTTAAAGGGAAGAAGTTGGTAGAAGGAGGGAGAGTTCTAGGTGGGCCCGAGAGAGTGAGATGGATTGCTTGATTATGAAGTATAAGCATTGTCAAAAGTTGCAGCGGCGGAGCACACTCCTAGGGCAAAAAGTAAACCTAAATTATTCTTGTACCCCTAGTGTTTGCATGGTTTTCTGCTAGCAGTGGAAACACAATTATTTTTCCTGAAATTACTTCCAGGGAAATGATAATTGCTGACAGAAGATGACCTTATCCAAACTTACTGTATTATGTGATAGGTACATACTAGTTGGATGTTCCCTGAGTAGGTTGGATTGTCCCGTAATCACCAGGCATTCATTTGGTTGGGATAATTTCATGATAAATCCCTAGGTCTGGAACTCCTGAAATTATTTTTCAGGCTGTGAGGAGCCCTGGAAGTGATGTCAGCTGGCCACGCCTCCCTACTATGCCCCCAGAAGTCACATGTCTCCAGAAGTGACATCATCATCTGCATTAATAGGCAGGTTCAAAGAGGATGGGAGGGAGAGACAGGAGGTGGGAAGAGATGGGAGTTGGCATGCAGGATCTTCCCCCTCCCAGGTGCATAAACCATGACAGAACTCACTCATACTTGGGAGGGGGAGCAACGGAAATAGCTGATTTCCTAGTTTGTGGCTGCGTCCATTAAGACAGGAGGGGGAAGTGCCGTGAACCTTCTCCAGAGCTCCCACAGACCCCTAGGACTCCTTGGACTCCTGGTTGGGAATCCATGCCCTAGATGGAAGGATCTGCCAGTTTTCTTTGGCTACTTGTTGGTCTCACTGTGAGGAATCATTTTATTTTGCATTTAAACCCTGCCATGGTTCCTTGGTTTGATCCAAAGTGGCATCTATCTACACTCTTGATTCTACACACCTCCAGAGTACAGCAGTTCTAGGGACAACAAGGTTTAAGCCTGGTGAGTGCCTGCATGGAGATCTTGTATTCAGTGAGTTGGGTTTCACAAGAGAAGAAAGGCAGGATACAAATCAAATACACTAAAAAGTAAACTATAGAAGGCTCTTTCTTGATAGGCCCATGTTTTGCAGTCAGTCTTTTCACCCACACGCATCATTCCTCCCACTGACGTAACCCCTTGACCCCCAGAGTGGATAGTTCTATTCCCCAACCACCTGTGATGCATATAGTCCCCCCTCCCCATGTAGCAATAGTTTATCCAAGCACGTCAAGAAAGAGAAAGGCATCAAATCTAAAATCTGATTTTCCATCCATTCCAGCCTTTGGACTGGAATCACATGTAGATGTTCAAAATATTTATTCTTAATACAAAGCTTTCTAATTTTACATGCTTAAATTAGTTTACCACTGTATTACAAAAGCAAACTGTATTTAAGCTAAGCTGGACTCAAGCAAACTTTTTTCCCCCTTGTTTAACTGGGGATTTGGGAATTATAGCGCTGTCCAGGAGTGATGCTGCTGAAGCTCATAATGAGCTAATTGCAAGAAAAATGTGTCCAGTTTGCGATGCTCGTTCAATTAATTAATTGGCCCCCTCCCCGTCAAATTCTCCAAAGGCCGGAATGATTAATGAGCTTCTGTGCATGCACGGCTGGTGAGCAGGCTAGGTGCTCAAAGCCAGCTACTTGGAAGGCTTCACAAGTCGTTTCTGGTCAACTTATTGACCAACTTCTAACTCGCACCACCTCTGTGAAAGTATCATTTACTTTACAAAAACAATTGGGGTCTTCATGACTTAACTAACCATCCGATCAGGTGCCATTCTTTATTTAAGAGATTATGGGCTCAAAGCATGATACTTAGAGAAGAAGAAGAGAAAAGGAGAAGAGTTGGTTCTTATATGCTGCTTTTCTCTACCCAAAGGAATCTCAAAGTGGCTTATATTCACCTTCCCTTTCCTCTCCCTATGAGGTAGGTGAGGCTGAGAGAGCCCTGATATTCCTACTTGGTCAGAACAGCTTTATCAGTGCTGTGATGAACCAAAAGGTCACCCAGCAGTTTGCATATGGGGCAGCGCAGAATCAAACCCGACTCGCTAGATTAGTCCACGCTCCTAACCACTACCCAGCAAATGAAGTGTCACATCTCACAGAGATCAGCCAGAGCCTTGAAACCATAGGATCAAGAAACAAATGTTATCTGCAGCCAAAGATCTTTCCTCTCCCCTTCTTTATTTAAGCCACCAGCTAATCAGTCAACAGTTTCTCTTCTATTGGGATTCCTTCCCATGACCTTATTAGGGGATTTGGCACGTGTGCTGCATTGACCCACATCCTAAAAGTCTCCCAAGTCCTACCTAAGCACTTTCAAAAAAGGAGATGGAGGCAGGGATCTTCCTAAGGTGTTAGTCACCATGATGCTATGAAATCTGCAGCAGCTTCCATATGGGAATGGATGTGTGTTTTCACCACTGCTGGTGTGGCTCCTGATAAAGTGCAGTGACTACATGCCAGTCCCTCAACGGCACCCCCGGCTCTGCCCTAGTCCACTGGCGCTTTTGCATAAAAAAAAAAACTGGCACTAGAATATTGTTGTAACTGCATAATGATAATAACAACAGGGATACCTGGTGCTCTGGCTTCTCAGATTCTCTTTTAAAATGGTGACTCTCTAGTACCTTACAATGCAAATATATAGCTTTCCTATATATCTCTGCAACAGAAGAAACCAGAGACTTACACTTAAAAATGATAGCTGGGAATTCAAAGAATCATGCTGGCATATCATTCTGCTGATGTAACAATATTCTAGTCCCAATCTTTTAAAAAGCCCCAAGGTAGGGGAAAGAAATGACTATCATAGGAGCAGGGTTAGGGAAAATGGTAGCCATTTGGGTAGGAAAAGCCAAATTCTCCCACCTGCACTGCAGCATCTTTCCCAATACTGCAGAGCAAACCAAGTTTGAGAAAGTCTGGAGAAAAGCCAAGGGAAACCTTAGGATGCACACAATGGTATCACCATGCTGTGGGGAAGCAGGGGGGTCGCTTCCCGAAACCATCGAACTTGGGGCACATAATAACCAATGTGGAAATTGCCCGCTATGGTTTTCCCACCTTTTGGGGGCTTTGCAGGGGACATTGCAAATGGGATAAAATTCCCACAGACTTTGACTCCTATTCTTCCAGCAAGGAGAAACAGCGCATCCCCCATGTACCCATTCTTTCACCGTTCTTTCCGAGGTTTGTTTGTTTTTTAAAGAGCTTGTTGGCTTTTATGGTGGAGAAGTTTTACGTTTTATTGTTGATGCATTTTTAACCTTTTAATGTATTACCTTCCCTTTACAAACTGCTATTGTATAGTAGTGCTTCTAAAATTTTGGTCTAAATGACCGTAAATAAAAATATCAAATATCAAATAAAGAGCTTGTGGATAAGGAATACATCAAAATTATTTCACCTTTTTTGCCACTTTTTAAGTTGCTGCCCTTTCTTCCTTGGGTATGTTCATGACCAACAGCTTGTTTATTCACCATGCTTTGCTTCTAAATAGGAGCATCAGGCAACAGGGTTTGAGAGTTTGTTTTTCTTCTTTTTGAATGCGAACATCAAATGTTTTCCTTATTGCTAATATTGTAAAATAAAATCTAAAATTAGCAATTGTTTTTAACATTCCTGCATTGATAAGTAATGAACGAAAAGGGTGAGGTAGACAACACGTTTTTTGGGGGATGCAAATGTTCCTTTTCAAAGGAAACAGATCATTTTCTAGGTCAAGAGGAAAGTGCGATAGACTGTGTCAAATATTTCCAGAATAATATCGCTGTAAGGAATTTAAAATCTCAACTTGAAGAAAACTGTGCATACGATATTTCAATTTACGTATAATTTTATATGTGTTGCTGAAGAAACGTATCATCAAATATGCCTTTAAAGGCTTACTAGGCAACAAAAGTTTCAGTGGAAATAAAATGACTATTTTAAATTCCAATTTAATTTTCTATCTGAAATAAAGAGATTTTTTTTTACTTTGGAAGGCTTTGTGTTATTTATTTATCAGTCATTTAAATTTATATGCTGCCGCTCCTGCCCAACTAACTCGTGGCAGCAAACAACAATTTATAAACAATGAAAGAATAAAATGAAAACAATCCACATTTTATGCCCACCCACCCTACTAAGCCTGCCCCCCATCTCCCATACATCCAGGGAAGATGTGCTAAGCTTGAGCATTAGAGGAGGGGCTAGATCTTCCTCAGCCTGGCCTCAACTGAACACCTGGTGGAAGAGCTCCATCTTGCAGGCCCCGTGGAACCAAGTCAGTTTTGTCAGGCCCCTTAGCTTTTCCGGGAGCTTGTTCCACCTGGCAGGGGCCAGGACCAGAATGGTGGTATCTCTAGCCATTTGTTCTCATAGGGTTGGATCTAGCTAGCTTTTCCTCCAGTAAAAAACTGGGAAGAGGGCCCCTCTTTGACCACTTAACAAAGCTGTCTTGAGGATCATGGAACCTGCATGGACAAAAAACCATACGGGATGTGGGCTGAAGTAAGAAAGAAAACTGGGCCAGATTGAGTAAAAACGTTGGCTGGATATAACCTACTGTGCTCTCCAGCATCAAGCTCTAAGGTGTTAAGAACAACAATTTCTGTATTTTAATGATAAAAAGCAGCATGACTCATTCTGGCCATCATAAATAGAAGTTCAGAAACACATGATAGTAAACTAGAAATGGAGTCTTTTTCTGTTCCAGGAAGGAACAATTAAACTATGGACTTGTCTACATTACACTGCTCTTGGGCACATAAGAAACAAATTACCCCATTCTGAATCTGGCTGTGTTTCTGGCACGGATCACAAAATGCACAGATCTTCAATTTCTTTCTAGTGCGGAATTCAGTGAAGTCCCACAAGGCGATACCGGAGCAGATTTTGTCTGCCAGGAAACAGAACAGCGCTTATCAAAGAGTCGTGCTGGCTCTCACAAACAAATGAAATACTTCCTTTCAGAAATGCCATTCAATGCAGAATGAAAGCAGGAGGGAGAGAAAGTATGAGTTATTTCCAGTACAGTAAAAACATTTACAGCAAGGATACTGGGGTATTTGATCACATTCTAAAACGAATATTTCAAGAAGGGCATAGCCCCGGGAGTTTACAGATTGCAGTGGGTTATTGCTCCTTCTAGGCAATGGTAAGCAGAACTGACTTCTGGGGTTTGAGGAAGGTGTGCCTGCATTTAGGATTGCACAGATCTCTTATTAAATGGATTGACAAAGCAAATTATGGTCATTTGCTAATTACACCTGGGACAGAAATAGGAAAGTTTTGCTTGCTTGTACTTTTCACAATGTACACTTTCCCCTGCCTGAATGTTAATTTACGGAGGGGGGAGGGGGAGTAATCCCACGGAGTGAAGTAGGACTGACTCCCAAATTAACATGTTTAGGATTAAGCTTCATGTGGCAACCCACAATTTGCATTAAGAAGGTATTAATAGATACAGAGGAGGAAGTATGATTAAATAATGACACTACAGCATTAAGCGATGGGTTTGCAAGGGAATGCCATCGAATGCTTTCTTCAAAAAAAAAAAGATGAGGTAAAAATTCAAAATGAGGTATCAATGCCCTGACCTGGATGGCCCAACGTAGCCTGATCTCAGAAGCCACACAGGGATAGCCCTGGTTAGTTGAGAGCCAATTTGGTGTAGTGGTTAGGAGTGCGGACTTCTAATCTGGCATGCCGGGTTCGATTCTGCATTCCCCCCACATGCAGCCAGCTGGGTGACCTTGGGCTCACCACGGCACTGATAAAGTGCTGACCGAGCAGTGATATCAGGGCTCTCTCAGCCTCACCCACCCCACAGGTTGTCTGTTGTGGGGAGAGGAATGGGAAGGCAACTGTAAACCACTTTGAGCCTCCTTCGGTTAGGGAAAAGCGGCATAGTAATTGGTTGGGAGATGACCAAGGCTGCCTGAGATCATTACAGAGATAGGCAACAGAAGATCAACTCTGAACATCTCTTTCCTTGAAAACCCCTTGGGGTCGCCGTAAGTCAGTTGGATTTAATGGCAGTCTAAAGGTAAAGGTAAAGGTATCCCCTGTGCAAGCACCATGTCTGACCCTCTGGGTGACACCCTCTAGCGTTTTCATGGCAGACTCAATACGGGGTGGTTTGCCAGTGCCTTCCCCAGTCATTACCATTTATCCCCCAGCAAGCTGGGTACTCATTTTACCGACCTCGGAAGGATGGAAGGCTGAGTCAACCTTGAGCCGGCTGCTGGGATTGAACTCCCAGCCTCATGGGCAGAGCTTCAGACACGCAAATGCAAATACATCATGCTTACTGGATGCTTTTTGGCTATACGCTTCCTTAGGTCAAGCCCCAGTTTTTTTGGATGCTCCCTGACACTGTGGAGGAAGATAAGGGCTGTTGCTAATGAAAGCAATAGTATACATATGTTCATAGCATAAATTACCCAATACAAGTCAATGCTTTCCTTCTAGATTGAGAATTGTGTCCCAGGACTAGCCACTTGTTGTGTCTATAGTTCTGCCAAAGACCAAGCTTGAGGTCCAAGGCAGGATCATAAGCCAACACTGTAACTGGTCACTGTGTGGCTAGATTCCGTCTGCCGGATCCAGTCAGTTTAAAGTGACCAATAATGCACACCTGCAGGAAGATCTATTGTGGGGCTTTTGTATACAAGTTGGGGTTGGTTGTGGATTTCTTCAGTTCAGTTTCTGCCTCTTGTACGATCATGCTGGGATCACAATAAAGAGCTGAAACGAACTCCCGGTATCTCGGTCTTTGAACCCACGGGTCAAACACCCCTTATTGAGGAGTGACCATCAATTAGGTTTGCAGCAAAATTACCTAGATGCACACTGAGTGAAGGAATTTGCTAGTGCTCCCACAACCTATGTATATACATATATCTTGTTCCCTCGTACAGTGAATGCAAACCCTGTGTAACAGCTGGATGGAGAAAATAATTATAGTGATTTCCACACAGCATTTGCAACTATGCCTACACAATACTTTTGATTAAGAACTGTTGGGATTAGATTGATATATTCCTGAAGCAGCACATTTTAAAAATAGGATCGGAAAGTCAAAGTAACCTAACGCACAGAGGCAACCACAGCAAGCTTCTTTGAGGTCTGATAACAGTATCCTCAATGAAGCAGCAATTACAAAATGGCCTGGAAAGGGTATCTTATTCTTGAACTTGCTGGGTACTCAGACATGCTGTGCCGTGCTAGGTCAGTAACTGCACCAGATTTCCCGTGGGGTAGTGTAGTAGCAAGCACAAAGCAATGGGGTATGTCAGTGTGTGTTAACATTGTCAACCAGGGAAGGACTCTCATAAAGAATTCAAGATTTCTCTAGGAAGTCTCAGAGAAAGCTCTGGAAAAATTTTTTGAGTAAATAATGAATTGAGATGAGGGGATCTCTTCTATCGCTAGTATCAAAAGGACTTAAAAAAAATACTTTCACTTGATATATGATGAGATCAGGATTGGAGCCAGATGTTTCTGGAGTAGGGAAATAATTGGAGCATTGTGATAAATAGCTTATCTACAGTTTTATTTGCACATGAGCCATTAATCTTTATGCTGATTCCCCCCCCCCCTTTTCTTCCCACACAAATGAATTCAAGCTCATATTAAGCTCATATTGCTAATGTTCAACTAGCAGCTGATTTGCATATGTGTAATCTGTTCAGCACTTAAATGCTCTCTAACTGATCCCGAGGTAAATTCAATATAATATCCTCCCCTAAACCCTCCTAAAAACCATACTGGTAATTATCACAAATGCACAGAAACAAAAATGGAGACTTGTGACACCTTACAACAAAACACATTTACTGAAAATAGCCATGGGCTAGGGCCGGCCTCATCAGATATATGAAATGTGTGAATGACCTAGCCTAAGAAAACAGACATTATAATAAACCTGTTAATCTTTACGGTGCCACTGCACTCCTTTTCTATTTTTTGTCAGAACAGACTAATGTCTGCCAGCCCTTCTGGATCAGATAATAATTAATATTCACTGTTCGCTCGAGCATTTCTTTGATCGCGTTTATGTCAAAAGCTGACATTTCCTTTAAAATGTTGACTTTAATGTTGTTGAGATGTTGAAGAAAATGGAGACCTGGCTCTGTCTTGGCATGGCCTGGAAGTTGCTAATGGAGGGCAGCAGACATTAATGGGCCCTGTTCAGTGGCATTTCCACTACATCACAACCAAGCGTTATGAGGGGGCAGTGCTTGCCTATGCATTTCTGCCTGCATCCCTAATAATGCCTGCCTGATCAATCTGGTCTTTTCGTAAACAGAGTAGGATGTTGATTCCGAGAGCCAATGTAGTGTGGTGGATAGAGTGATGGGCCAAGATCTCGGAAGACCCCAATTCCAATCCCCACTCTGCCCTGGAAGTTTGCTGGACCACACACGTACTCAGGCTACTTCATTGTGAGCTTAAACTGGAAAATGTTTTAAGCTGTTTTTCAGTCCCCAGTGAATACAGCCTCAGTTGCCAGTGTGGTGAATTGGTCAAGAATGGTGGGTTGTAATCCAGATATCTGGGCTTGGTCCTCAACTCCTCCACATGAAGTCTGCTGGGTAGCCTTGGGCCACTCACAGCTCTCTCAAAACTCTCTCTGCCCCACCTACCTCACAGGGTATTTGTTGTGGAGAGAAACAAAATACGATTGTTAAGCCAATCTGCAACTCCTGAAGGTAGAGAAAAGTAGGGTATAAAAACCTACCTTTTTTGTTGTATCCTTCAGAATTAATTTATACCCAGTAACAACTCCCCTAGACATCACACTGCTCATCGAAGAGAGAGCACCAGACACCACATGGCCGATTCAAAGATCAGCTATCTAAGAGATATTGCTCATTATTTTACTTACTCCAATTCCATGAGAAAACAAATGGCGCAATTCTAAAAAAAAAAATAGAGCTAAAATTAACAAAATGAAGAAGTACCATCAGGAAGAAGGATCTTTGAAAATCGGACGGCTTTCAAAATGCATAAACAGAGGATATTTGGAAGCAAGGCAGGTATAGCGAAGAAATCAGCTGGAACAGAACTAACTGTATTGGACTTCACTTTCTGGAAAAGGAAACTGGCAAGAGTACTGACAGTAGGGACAAGAAGTGGCTCAAAAAGCAGGCTCCTCATTTTTTTGAATTGTTCCCCTAAAGAGGAATCTCATGCTCAGACTGAGTCTTGATAAATAGTTGTTTCATTTTTCCTGCTTCTGCTATTGTGCAAGGACCAGGGGCAGCTGGGCCAATAAGGATGTTAGGAAAAATTCCAGTGGGCCAATGGCGTGCCCCCTCCCATGGGGACCACCCCCACCCCAGGGCAACCCCATACCAAGTGGCTAGGAGCAGCAGCCACTGTGACTGGCATGCACAAGGTGGACCAGGGGCCATACTAGAACTTTTTATGCCTCAGGCAAGGATCAGCTATTCACATTTGGTGCTTTGGAATGAGCTTGACAATTGGATTGAACTCCAAGGAGGTTATATGTACTGGTGCAAAACCCACAAAAAGCCCAAATATTGAATAAAGTTCTGGAATACACGCACACTGATAATGTGTCGTTAAAGAGCGGAGGACGGGAAAATAAATAGATCACGGAAATAATTTTTCAAATGCCAATTTTCTTTCACCTTATTTCAAGCTTGTTTGAATACTGTATTTGTTTTTAAATCAGGCCTGCCGATCTGGATAGAAAATTGAAACTGCATAATAGGATGGTGACTTCTTAGGACTGCCATTCATTCATTCATTCATTCATTCATTCATTCATTCATAGAAATCAACAGAACTTAAAGCAGAAAAGCAGCTATCGTTATCAATGGGTCTGCTACAACTAACACTGTATGAATGGTGATTGTTCATTTTGATACTATATAGCAGGGATAGTCAAACTGTGGCCCTCCAGATGTCCATGGGCTACAATTCCCATGAGCCCCTGCCAGCAAACGCTGGCGGGGGCTCATGGGAATTGTAGTCCATGAACATCTGGAGCAGTGGTCCCCAGCCCTGGGTCTGGGGACTGGTACCAGTCCGTAGATCAGTCGGTACCGGGTTGCGGCACCTCCTCTTCCTCCTCCCCGGGCTGCCCTGCCACTCTTCCGCCGGCTCATCTTTGGTGCTCTCCAGTGGCCACCATGCCTAGAGCCACCATGCCTTGGTGTGGCACTGCACAGCTGCTGCTGGCAGCGCCACCCAGTGGGCAGCAGGAAGTCAGGGGCACCGGTGAGAAAGCATGTGAGCAGGGGCTCAGGCGGCGGCGATGTCCCTCTTCAAAAGACTACCCCCCCCCCCCCGGGCCTCAGTAAAATTGTCAAGCATTGACCAGTCTCCCTGGTGATAAAAAGGTTGGGGACCACTGATCTGAAGGACCAGAGGTTGACTACCCCTGCTATATAGCATTGTAATGCACAGCTGATTGTTATCTGATTGCATGGGGTATAGCTCAATTGCAACTCAAAGGTGTGAATTAATAGAGAGCATAGTCGATGAAAACTGCACTCTATTTTGATCAGAAGCAGACTGATCTAACAAGGAAAATTCATTCATTAAAAAAATTGAAATCAGAACAAACTAAGGTTCATTGATATATAGATGTTGATAACCCATGTGTAATTTATTTCCTCATTCCCTTCCCTTCTATTTCCTTAAAATATTCTAATACTGATAATATAGATTCACAGGACACAAGATGGACTGAACAAAAAGGATAGTCTGTTATCAGTTAAAACTGTGAACCATCTCCATTTAAAGGTTGTATATCTGTTGGCACAGAATAATCATAGAATCATAGAGTTGGAAGGGATCTCCAGGGTCATTTAGTCCAACCCCCTGCACAATGCATGAACTCACAACTACCTGCCCACCCACAAATATGCCGGTTTCATGCACAAGTGATCCCTCCACCTGGCCTGGAGGAAATTCACCTGCTCACTGCAGCAATTGGCAATTCTCTGGGTATACAAGGGTATGCAGGCTGGCTCATGGCAGGTTACATACAGAAATTCAGAACAACAAACAATTCCCAATTAAAAACCCCATTAAAACCCTGTAAAATTACAGAAAAATACAAAAACCATACAGCAGAAATAATAACACTCTACCTTGCCAGCCTCCATGAACAGCTGGGGTAGCTAGGAAAGGGGTGTGACAACCAACCACGCCAATGGACCGGCGTGGAAGTATGTCTTCCAGGGGGGAGCCCCATCTCATCTAGGAGACACTCTTAGTTGTGGGGGCACTCTATGGTAGAAGTAATAGAGTTTTGGCCCAAATGTCAGAGCATCACTAGGACATCCTGGCACGACGATGTACATACTGGAAGTGATGTTGCCACATAGTCAGCAACATATCCTGAACCTCCCTCCTGCTCCTGGTAAATCCCCCTGCATCCCCCATCAGTTGCCAGAAGGGGCCTAGGAGCCCTACTTCTACTAGCTACAAGTGTGCAGCTAGTTTCCTGCTCATGGACAGACTACATAAATAACCAAATAAGAAGAACTGAAGTACTGAGATGAATTCTGGGGTGGAGGGCATTTCTCCATGACAATAGAGAAGTTCTGTTTCATAAATCAAGAGACTATAAGTAGAGGGTGGATTGTTTTGTGTGAGCGGTGGGTTCCATGTTACAAGTTTATATTGGGTCCCAAGCAATTATGTTTGTGTGTGTTTTATTTAAGGTGCTGGTAAACCAGCTTTTATTGACAGTTGCATAGAACAGAGAAAAGAGAAAACAAGAAACGATACATAAAACATAGATTACAATCCATTATGCCTTGCCATCTTCTAATATATTCCTTAACTGACTACCTAGACCAGGGGTAGTCAAACTGCGGCCCTCCAGATGTCCATGGACTACAATTCCCATGAGCCACTGCCAGCGAATGAATAGCAACATTTTGAAAATCATAGAATAGAATCAAATAATAGAATCATAGAGTTGGAAGGGGCCATACAGGCCATCTAGTACATCCCCCTGCTCAATGCAGGATCAACTTAAGTCAGGGGTAGTCAAACTGCGGCCCTCCAGATGTCTATGGACTACAATGCTGGCAGGGGCTCATGGGAATTGTAGTCCATGGACATTTGGAGGGCCGCAGTTTGACTACCCCTGACCTAGACAATCAATATAATAGCTCCATAGTTCCTGGAATTCATCTGCAGAGCGATTGTTCATTAGGCTTGTAAGCTTCGCAATGATGTTTGGGTTGTTATGACTTGTGATGCAGAGGCTTTCCCTTCAACTCAACTCATACCGCCCTTTTACAGATTAACCATGGAATGTGCCAACCGTTCCAGGCACATTCTGCCTATCTTCATAGACATTGCACCACTGCAAAATGAAGGAAACTTTCAAATTTAAAGAAACCAGTGTGTGTGTGTGTGTGTGTGTGGGAGGGGGGGTTTAAAAAGGACACATGCAAGGAAAACAGAAGACAAAATGCCTGGCCCAAATTTCTGTACCCGTTGACCTGCTAGATGCCACTCTTCATCTTGACCAGAAACAGCCATGGGGGCATCCTGATGCTTCAGTTCCATGGCATTTTATCTGCCTAGTTCACTGCTCCTACCTGAACTACTGAATGGTTCTTATTGTCAGTTCAAAGTACCCTCCGTCACTTATAATTAGCTAAAAACATTTCCAAATGAAAGAAACGACAGACTTTCCCAACAAGAACCATATCTTACAACCTTGGTACTTGATACAGTTTTTTGTTTTTTTTTACCAGTGTAGTGATATCCTGGATGCTTTCCATGTCTCCAAGTTATGCTAAGATCCAAACCTAGCTCGAAGGAAGCACTAATATTATACAAGTCTGCTGCACTGCACCAAACTCTCAGCACCAAGTTGCACTACTTAAAACACTGCCATGCTCCCATTACAAACAGCCTGACATTACAAAGTGCCTAGAAATTATTTCTACCTTCAAGCTACTCTGCTGAGAGACAAATGCACTTGTTCACTTATCTTTTTAAAAGGCATAATATGTTATCGCGTTAGTAAACAGTTTACACATGACGTGTATTTCCAGGGTGCATATAAACACTAAGAATGAGGAATAATTTATGGGATTTCGGCCACCTGTGTAAGTTAAATCACAAGGAAAAGGGTAGCGTCATTGACTTCATACTTCCCTTAACTTCCTTGAAATATCCTAACAAAGGATGCATTAAAAAATAATCTGGATCTATGGAACCAGAAGATTAATGGGGCAAAAAGAACTGAGGCCGTGAGTACCATAAACTGCGGCAACAGGAAAAAAAGAGAAGACACTTATGTGAATTATTCCCAATAAAGAGCTCTCAGATCAGCTTGAGGCTTCGCCGGATAAGCGAAAGAAGAAGACAAACTTTTAATAAGGTTAATTCAATAGAAACCAATAGGATTTCATGCATTGTTGATTGCCTCAGGTGAAATCACACTGTCTATCGAGGCACGCAAGCCAGCCATTTTGAGAGATACAGCCAAGGGATCACCTGATTGAGTAGCTATGATTTCTGCTATGACTGGCAGGCTCCCCGTGAGTGATCCCAACTGAGGCAAATTCAACAGAAACATTTAGCTCACTATATCCTCTGCTTTGTGCCATTTCACTGCAGTGATCAGATTCAAAGGTGGTTCCCTGTAGCTTCTAAAATTGTGTAGAAAAGCAGCTTTTGTTGATGTGGCTTTTCTCATCTTTATTATATGTTCAAGTTCCTTTATTTATGAGTCCAACTGGTTGTAGCAAAGGAGCCCTGGCCTTCTTTACAGGAACTCCTCTGCCAGATACCTTGCCTTCACACACAGCCTGAGAAGAAGACAAAGACCGTGCACGTTCCCACCCCACGGAACAAGCTGCTGTTTTTTTTTGTATTTTTTAAAAATTCATAATTACTGTAAATGTAGCAGAAATTGTAAATTGCCTTGAGGCAGAAACTGAAGATCCTGTGAAGGTACAAGAAGAAGAAGAAGAAGAAGAAGAAGAAGAAGAAGAAGAAGAAGAAGAAGAAGAAGAAGAAGAAGAAGAAGAAGAAGAAGAAGAAGACGAGGACAAGTTGTTTTTTATTATACCCCACTTTTCACTACCCTAAGTCTCAAAGTGGCTTACAATCACCTTCCCTTCCTCTCGCCACAACAGACACCCTGTGAGGTAGGTGGGGCTGAGAGAGCTCTGACAGGACTTCTCTGTGAGACCAGTTCTATCAGGTCTGTGACAAGCCCAAAGTCACCCAAGCTGGCTGTTTGTGGAGTGGGGAATTAAACCTGGTTCAGCCAGACTAGAAGCTCCTGTCCTTTCCCAAACTACAAAGTCCTTTATCTTCAGCCTGAAATGCTACAGCAGATGCCTTACCAGATCTTCTCCCCTTAGGAGCACTGGGGTATGTGCCATTGTCAGATAATTGTTTGCTGGAAATAGGATGAGGGGCATGACCTAATTCTAACACATGGATATTTTTGTCCTTTAAAAGACCTCTGGTGGTATCCCTCGCTGGGCCCATATGTCCTTTTCCTCACACACAATTTTCATTTCCTCATACGCCCAAACACTGCTTAGGGTTCACATATAAGAGCAATAGCTTTATTAGGATCTCATAGAAAAACTAATTAGGCAAAACTAAAGGTGATTATGCTAATTGTGACATGAGTAAGCAGCAGCGCTCCCTCATCAGGTGCCTATGCCACCTGGTTCTCTCTTAAAGGGGCAGCAGCACATAAACAAACAAAATGTATAGAGTTGGAAGGTATGTCTAGGGTCATCTAGTCCAACCCTCTGCACAGTGCAGGAACTCACAACTATCTGTCTACCCACAGTGACCCCAATTTCATGCCCAAATGATTCCCGCTGCACCAAAAATCTCCAGAATCCCGGCTGGCCTGGAGGAAATTCACCTACCATCCCACAGTGGCAATCATCAATTCCCTGGGCATGCAAGTAAGGGCCACAAGAGACAAACACTGGCACATCCCTTCCTGCCCACCCACTCACAATCTGCCTAAGATCATAAAATCAGCTTTTCTGTCAGAAGACTGTCTAGTCTCTGCTTAAAAGCTTTCAAAGGAGGAGAACTCACCACCTCCCGAAGAAGCCTGTTCCACTGAGGAACCACTCTGTCAGGAACGTCTTCTGGACGTTAAGCTGAAAATTCTTTTGGACTAATTTTAACCCATTTGTTCTGGTCTGACCCTCTGAGGCAACAGAAAACAACTCTGCTCCATCTTCTATGTGACAGTCCTTCAAGTATTTGAAGATGGCTATCATATCACCTCTTAGTCGTCTTCTCTCCAGGCTGAACAGACCAAGCTCCCTCATACATCCACTACCACTCCCAGTCACACAGCCAATGAATCAGTTTTGTGCCTACCACAATGTGTTTGTCAGGACATTTGTTCAATATCCCCTGTGGTCTTCCTTGTTATGCGCCAAGTCCTTTTACTTTGTGGATTCATAATTTTGATTATTATCTGCTTACCATGGGCCTGAAGAGAGAAAACTTGCATGGTTTTATTCACCCCTTGGGAGTAGAAGGACAATGTATTTCTTCTTCCTGATGGTAAATATGAGACTTACTTTTTTTCACTGAAGGATTTTTTGTGCGTCTAGAGTTAACATGGTAGCTAATCGTTATAAATTTCATCAGCGTGAACAGAAGCCGGGGGGGGGGGGTCAACTTTACATTATATTGCTGTTTTGAGAGACTTAACTGGCCCCTGTGAGTTTGGAGCATTAGCTGATGAGATGATTGGAGACCTGCTGGTTGAAAAGATGAATATGCCTCGTGTAAGAGTACAATTGCTTTTAGAACCAGGACTCTCTTGGGAGAAAGCTTTAACAATAAAAAGGATGAGATTTGTTCTATTGTTAGTAGTATATTAATAATAATTGAAATCAAGGCAGCTTTGAATGAAACCAAGGTGACGGTTGGGCCACTGGAAAATACAAGGTGTGGCTATTGCAGAAATCTCTAAGACGGACTCAGGACGCCTCAAAGGAAATGAAGGAACATCCAGCCCTATTCCAGCCAGTCCCATTTCCACATTCAGCATTGGGAAAGCTTGCAATTGATATTGTGGGACCTTTTGATGCTGCCCCCATTGACTGTTATTATCCTAGTACTTAACAGATTGTTTCAGTGAGTGGCCAGATATAGCATTTACACCACAAGCTAACACTGTTGCTATCAGCAAGTTTTGGGGTATAGTTTTCAGTAAGGTAGGTGACCCAAAAGAGTTAATCTCAGACCAGCCAGAACATTGCATGGCTGAGAGAGGCGATGTGGGATCGGGGATCATGTTGACATCCGTGCCATGGGATCTCCAAGAGTTGAGCACAACAGAATAGCTGACAATAACAACAAAAGATGCCAAATTTATTTCCTTGGAGATCAAAACTTTTCTAGTGTGATGAAATATGATTTCCCTGTGTGTTTGGCAACCCTATCATCACCATCATTGTCCTAACAATGGCTGCGATCCAAACTAGTACAAGCAACTAATCGGATCATGCATGGAGGATTTTAAAAGACCTCTAAACAGCAACCATCCCAGCCGCTCACTACGAAAAGTCCCCTGCCAAAGCTGGAGATGCTCCAGAGTAGTATCTCAGGTGGGTTGCCATCCAAAAGAAGGATTACCTCTAAGTATGACCTCGTCCCATGGATTCAAACTAATAATTGCAACTGTGATAGCAAGAGCAGCCATCTTTCACGCCAGGCAGTGAGCCTACTCGATGAATGAGCAGCACTGACTTCCCGCTTACTTTAGGTGTTTAAAATACTGGAGAAAGCAGAACTGCTAGTAAGCAATTAGAGAAGAGGGAACAGAGTCAGATTTGCACTTAACAGCATTGCACAACTCACTGAACCAGATCGGGCAGTAATGACCACACTCTGATGTTCAAAAGCTGAGCAAAGAAGCTTGCATGGCTATGGGCACACTGCAATAACCGTCGCCTCACAGAGTGTCTATTGGTGGCTGGCAAGAATTTTAGCTTTAATCTCATACACATAATTCATGCTAGACAGTCTGTTAAGAGAGGCCTTTAAATATTTACGTACCTTTCTCAGACAGGAAGTAGGTCAAGACAGAGGGAAAAGGTGGCAGAATTTCTTCATTATATTTGTTCCTTTGTCTTTCCTCTCCCCCAGCCCCACACATACACATTTTTGGAATTGAAACAATAGAACAAATCTCATCCTTTCCATTTTGGCTGATTGAGTTTCCCCATTTGCAATTCAAAAATAGAAAGTCCTGCATCAGAAGTCTCTTCAGAAATGAGCTGCTAATATCATTTATTGAGCACCAATGAAGCAAAGCAGAAACTTGGCCCAAGGAAAGGAATGGCATGTGGGTTTCTCCAGACAGTGTACAAACACAACAACAAATGAGAGAGAAAAGGAGAGTATTCATCCTTATTTCAACTGACTTCGCTATTATTCTGCTGAATTTTCTGCAGTTTCCTGGCCAGGGCAGAGGACGTGTACCTGGCTGAAGCTGTGCTGCTGCCCTGCAGGCCTCTGGGGGCCAAGAAGGAGGCTGCAGGGCTCCAGAAAGCCTGGCTCCTACCTTCCAGGCCTCCAGGGGCCATGACACAGGCACAGGTGCTGCCCTCCAGCCCAGAGTAGGCTGGGGCCCTCTTGAGATAACAGGTAAGGAAGAAGGGGGGGGGGAGGCCTCTTTGTGTGTATGTTTGTGTTTGTGGGGAGGAGAAGGACCAGGGAGTAGGTTGGGGAAGTGACAGGGGAGTGGGGAGTGGGAAGGGAAAGGGTCTGCATGTAAAGGTATCCCCTGTGCAAGCACCGAGTCATGTCTGACCCTTGGGGTGACGCCCTCTAGCGTTTTCTTGGCAGACTCAATACGGGGTGGTTTGCCAGTGCCTTCCCCAGTCATTACCGTTTACCCCCCAGCAAGCTGGGTACTCATTTTACCGACCTCGGAAGGATGGAAGGCTGAGTCAACCTTAAGCCGGCTGCTGGGATTGAACTCCCAGCCTTATGGGCAAAGCTGTCAGACGGCTGCCTTACCACTCTGCGCCACAAGAGGCTCATGGTCTGCATGTACGTGTGTGTTTGTGAGAGGGGGGAGGGGAGGAGGGATAGATTGAAGAGCTCCAGAGCAGGTATGTGTTCCTCTATTTTTGAAGCTGCACAAGTCCCTAGACCCAGCTTGTTTCAAACATTTCAAGTAGTTTAGTCCTTAGCTCCTTGAGTCTTCATCTTGGACAGTGTACTCTCAGGTGTGTTTCTTGATCATGATCTTATTCCTCTCAGCTTTCTTTTTTACCCACTGAATGGATTTGAACAGATGGGGCATACATGAAGCTCTTGCAGTGAGTCAGGCTATCAGTCTATCCTTCGACTGGCAGTAGCTCTCCAGGGTCTCTGGCAGAGATCTTTCACATTACCTCCTACCTTGTCCTTTCTGAACTGGAGAAGCCAGGGATTGATTCTGCATCCAAAACAGGTGCTCTACCACTAAGAAACAACCCATCTCTCATCAAGAGGAATTTTCTGGTTAAACAGCTAGTGGTTAATTACAACAAGATCCCGACGTTTTGTCCTTCTCTCAGTCTTTCTCGGTCTGAGTCTTCTGTAGTCATTTCTTCATGGTTTCTCTTGCTTTCATTTGATCTAAAGTTCCATCAACATAACTGTGGCTATGTATCTAACAAGCAACACGCTATTCTTTCAGAGAATTGGACTGCTTCTTTTTTTGTGGGGAGAAGGCTCTATTTACAAAATTATTTCCGTCTAATAATGGAGCATTTCCCAGCACTCCTGATATTTGGCTCCTGTGATGTCAATGTAGGAGAAAAAGAATGGTCTGGCTGGCAAGTTTTATTTGATCATATAAATCTTATTGGACTTGCAGGGGATGGGGGGAGTGATGCTCATTTACTTGCCAGAATGATCTTTCTGTGATGAAACAAGAAGCGGCTGGGATGTTAAACCGGCTTGTTAGAGATTATAGCTGAGAAGGCATCAGCATTCAGCACATGCCCTGGGGGGTAAAGAGATACTGCGGAATGTCAGCTGCACGTCATCTCACACCCTTTAAAGGTACATTAGCGTCTAATCCCCAAAGATCACCTGGAAACCTGGAGCATTGTTTATTTATTTATTTATTGGATTTATAGACTGCTGTTCCCAGCAAGTTGGCTTGTGGTGGTTCACATTCATGTAGCATACAATATCCAATTCCATAAAACCTTAAGAATATTGACTAAACCTAAACAAATCCCCACAGTTAAAACAATAACTCTAAAACTCTGCAGACTTCAGTAACCATTAGATTAATTAAAACTCTTCGCCACGCAGCAAACCACTGGAGTCGGTCTAGGTATTGGGCCAGTTGTCAATGATTGGAGATGGTATCAACGGGTAGATCACCCAATAGTTTAGGGAGCAGTCTAATACTGTGCCCAGAAACATTGGGGGGGGGAACCCGAACAAACCCCAGGACTAGAAGAAAAAGAAGAAGAGTTGGTTCATATATGCCGCTTTTCCCTACCCGGAGGAGGCTCAAAGCGGCTTACAGTCGCCTTCTCATTCCTCTCCCCACACCAGACACCCTGTGGGGTGGGTGAGGCTGAGAGAGCCCTGATATTCCTGCTCGGTCAGAACAGCTTTATCAGTGCTGTGGCGAGCCCAAGGTCACCCAGCTGGCTGCATGTGGGAGGGCAGAATCAAACCCGGCATGCCAGATTAGAAGTCTGCACTCCTAACCACTACACCAAACTGGCTCTCCGACCTCAACCAAACAGACTACCACCCGACCTCAATCAAACGCCTGGCAGAAGAGCTCCATCTTACAGGCCCTGCAGAACTCAGAGAGCTCTGTGAGGGCCTGTAGCTCTACAGGGAGCTCATTCCCCAGGTAGGGGCCAGGACAGAAAAAGCCCTGGCCCTGGTTGAGGCCAGGCACACTTCTTGGGGCCACGGGACCATCAGCAGATTTGTACCCTCAGAGCAAAGTGCCCTGCGGGGAGCGTAAGGAGGTAAGCAGTCTTTCAAATATGTAGCGCTCAAGCCATGTATAGCCTTAAAGGTTAAAACCAAAACCTTGAACCTAATCAGGAAACAGACTGGTAACAAATGCAACTGCCTCAGCAAAGGCTGGACATGGTTTGGAAAACCTCACTAACAATCTATTGCAACAACCATCTGTTTCACTACAACTTTTGCTGTTCCGTTTGTAAGTGTGGGCCCTGTGACATGCTTGGAAGACCTTTCATCAGTATCTGATATACTATTCCAAAGGACAACAGCTGTAAATTTGCATTGCATTGTAAGAATGAATAGCAACATTTTGAAAATCATAGAATAGAATCAAATAATAGAATCATAAAGTTGGAAGGGGCCATACAGGCCATCTAGTACAACCCCCTGCTCAATACAGGATCAACTGTCTTAAAGCAACCAGGATAAGGATCTGTCCAGCTGCTGCTTAAAGATTGCCAGTGAGGAGGAGCTCACTACCTCAACTTAGGTAATCGATTCCACTGCTGAACTACTCTGACTGTGAAAATTGTTTTCCTGATATCTAGCCGATATCGTTCTCCATGTAGTTTAAAGCCATTACTGTGGGTCCTATCCTCTGCTGCCAACAGTTAACTTTCCCTGCCCTCCTCTAAGTGACAATATTTCAGATACTTAGACAGCTGTCCCACTTAACCTCTCCTTCTCCAGGCTGAACATTCCCAAGTCCCTCAGCCTTTCCTTATAGGGCTTGGTCCCTAACCCTTGGCTCATTCTTGTTGCTTTCCTCTGAACCCGCTCAATTTTGTAACTTCGCACACAGAAAAAAAATAACTTAACACACAGAGAGATTTAAAAAATACAATACAAAGTACTCAATCTTTTAAAAGCTGAAAGATGGCAAGAATAGACTTCTGTTGATACAAACTTCATGCCTGAAAGTATAATAGTTTTAGAATATAGCCTCAGCAGCACTGCAAATAACTATCTTCTAACAATTGGGTTGGTACGGCATAAGGGCTGATGTTGGGTTTGGCTGTGGGAAATATATGATTTTGATTGGCTGTTGACTTTAGAGCCCTCATAAAGAAAAGTATTGTTCTACCAACAGCATATGAGTTGGAATACTTCCTGAATTAGGAAGGAGAAAGCATTCCAAAAAATAATTGTGGACACAATCTGTTATACTAAAGTTCTGACCATTTAACACTCTTGAAAAAGCAATTGGCGTTTGCTTGTATTATAAATAATATATATAAATAATATAAATAATAAATCAATTATTTATTTAAATAATAAATCAATTATTATAAATAATAAATAAATTATTATTTATTACATATATACCCCGCCCTTTCCCAGAAGCTCACTAGAAACTATATACTTTGGCTGCTGAACCTAACCAGACATTGAAGGTCTTCATCACACATCACACATGTTCTAAAGAACAACCTTTCCCAACTTTTTTACCATTGAAAAGCCTCTGAAACATTCTTCAGGCCTCAAGAACCACCAGAAGTAGTGTGATCCTGCAGAATGTGGTTGGGAAGCAGAGCTCTGGAAATACCCACCCAGGGCCCTTTCTCTTCCCATCACCTCCAGGACCATTGTTGGCCATTTTGAGGCGGGGGGGGGGGGGAATGGGTCAACACAGCCATATATATTTATATCATCCCATACATGTTTAACATTTTTCTAAAATATATTAAAATTAATTAACTCCCACCCATTTGGGGAAACCCTCCCAGGGCAGTCAAGAAACCCCAGAGTTTCACAAAACTCTGGATGAGAAGCTATTGACCTGTACTTCCACTGGCTGCTGACCTTTTAAATTGAAACTCTGGGAAAGCTGCCTCATCTGGATTTTTTTCCCTTTAAAAATATCAAACAAAGACTGCTCTGGCTGATGTTCTCCAGTGTCTCTTCAGACTCAGAATGAAATCAAATTATATGCAGGCATGATCAGGTTAGTGGATGATCTGATTTTTCTCCATCTGTTTTTCTCTTCACCTTACAGAATACAATCTCTAAAGCAGCGGAATTCTTCTCAATTCCACATATTGCTCTGCAGTCATCAGTGCAGAGACTTCAAAGTTAGGTTCACAAATCTGAGCAACATTTTTTGGAAAACATCAACTCTCCTTTGCAGGAAGAATGGCAGTAATTACTGCACTAATATACACATTGTTATTTCTTTACTTTAAGCCAGGGGTCCCCAGCCTTATTTGGAATTTTGAGTGTGGTATGTGCTGCCAAGAGCCTCTTGTGGCGCAGAGTGGTAAGGCAGCCGTCTGAAAGCTTTGCCCATAAGGCTGGGAGTTCAATCCCAGCAGCCGGCTCAAGGTTGACTCAGCCTTCCATCCTTCCGAGGTCGGTAAAATGAGTACCCAGCTTGCTGGGGGGTAAACGGTCATGACTGGGGAAGGCACTGGCAAACCACCCCGTATTGAGTCTGCCATGAAAACGCTAGAGGGCGTCACCCCAAGGGTCAGACATGACTCGGTGCTTGCACAGGGGATACCTTTACCTTTACCTTTATGTGCTGCCACCCCAAAATGGCCACCAAAGAAGATGGAATCAAATCCAAAATGGCTGCCCCTGAAGGGAGAATCGAACAGAATAAATATCTCCTTTCTCATACCTTCTGAGAAGGAAATCCTGAAGCAGAATGGAATCACACCATAACCAAGGAAAACCCAGTTGCTTACCAATTCTCCTCACCCTCCAGTAGAAAACACTAATTTGATGAGGGAAGCTAATAACAAGAGCTGCCTTGCAATGACACCACCCACTTTCTGAAAATCTTGATGGGTGCCAGTAGAAGTACTGGCAAGCACCATGGTGTCCGTGGATAGCATGCTGGGGAACCCTGTTTTAAACCAAGATGTTAGCTCATTTTTACAATGCTGACAAAAAGAACCATACAACCACTTAAATGAACACACAAACACAAAAATGAACAGAGATTCTAAGCCGATAATATGCTAGTCAAAATAGTATATACCTTATCAAGTATACCAGCTAAGTCTGAAGGCAAGTCTACACTCTCTCTCTCTCTCTCTCTCTCTCTCTCTCTCTCTCCCCCTACCTACCTACCTACCTACCTACCTCAAAAATCTGTTAGCGATTCTGATCCACAAAACTGGAATTCTTAGGGGTTCTTTTGGAAGAAAAACCATCGAAAATGGGATGGATTAAATCTGCAATGGAAGATAATCTATCTGTCACTAGTTTTGGAATCTCATAAATAATCATGTCAAGAAAGAAAAACATTCATTTTCTGATTTCTGAAAAACATGTTTACAGAGAGGCAAACTAGGGCATAATTGTTTTCCACGGATCTATGTTGAATGCCAACCTGTTAAAAATAGATTACAAAAAGAGCTAACCTGTCACAGACATGATCTTAAAATGACATATTCAACAGTTGACTTTAAGTCAGAAACTCAAGTGTCTGATAGGAAACTAGGCAAACTAGGAATTTGAAGAATGTAGGATGTTACATTTTCCTCAAACGAATACATTTTACTAGTATATTACTAGTATATTTCATTATCAAAGGCCTCATAGGCTACAATCTCTGTCCTGGGCCAGTGTCTCAACATTATGGTCAAGTCGTTGAAGATGGCAAACTGAAACTAAAATCTAACAAGATGGAGATGATATTAGAAAGCTTCTTGAGGGTGTTTTGTTCCTTATGTTTGATGGGCTTAGAAACCACAGAATAATGTTTTAGGTTCCAAAATCCCAACACCAAACAAGCAAACTAGCAAAACACTATCAATAATCACTAAGATGAAATGAAATGAATATTACTAAAGATGAATCCAAAAAGTTCCATCAAAGCAACTGCACAATATTTAGCCATAATAATGTTGGGTTGGTGTGCAGATGATGCACACCTTACCTGATGGGCCCTCAGCGGGGGATATGTCCCCAATAGGGAGTCAGCATTTTCCCCACTGCTGGCCAGACGCAGGTCTTCCCAGCTCCTCTTTGCCTCCTCTTCCTCACGACCACTTGTGGAAACTTGGGAGAAGGAAGAGCTAGCAGCAGATAAGCCAGGGAGAGGGAAGGAGGCCAGCCATGCTAGTTGGCTTAGCCCCCATGGCTGGGCTGCCACATTCCCAGGTCTCCTCAGGAAGTGGGGGGAGAGCAACTGACTGTATTTTATGACACTGCACATTTCTCAGTGGCTCGGCTCTGCTGGCCAGGCCACTCCACTCTGGTCCAGCCCTCCCAATTGCCGGGCAAGTGGAGGGAGAGTCGCTGGGTGTGTTCTGTGATCCCGAAGACACTATGCCAGTCTGGGTGGCCTGACTTCCCTGGCTAGGCTACCCTACTCTACCACAGCTCTCATGCCTGCCAGGTGAGCGGAGGGGTAGGGGCAGTTGGGTGCACTCCACGAAACCACAGATGTTGCACTGGTCTGGTCGGTCTGGCTTGCCAGTTGGGCTGCCATGCTCTCCCCACAACAGACATCCTGTGAGGTAGATGGGGCTGAGAGACCTCTAGGAGAATTGCTGTACAAGAGCAGCCCCATGAGAACTACGAGTAGCGCAAGGTGCCCCAGCTGGGAAATCTAACATAGCTCTCTAAATTAGAGTCCACCACTCTTTAACCACTACACTACGCTGGGTCTCAAGATCAAGTGGGGAGCAGGGAGAGTACAGCAGGCACCAATGAAGGTCACAGTGCAGGTGTGCATACTCGTGCCCATTTTATTCAGCGTGCATTGGGCTTTGCCTCCAGTCATTGAATGTTTTCCCATTATATTAAATATGTAACACATAGCCAACCCCTTCAATGGGTTTAATTAAAAGCAGGGAGCACCAAGTCCTGAAAAACGACAGAATCCAAAATATGTACAATACACAATGGAGCAGGAGCTAAAACTTAGAAGTTCTGTGTG
This sequence comes from Paroedura picta, assembly GCF_049243985.1. NCBI lineage: Eukaryota > Metazoa > Chordata > Lepidosauria > Squamata > Gekkonidae > Paroedura > Paroedura picta. The sequence goes on along the minus strand of NC_135374.1, from coordinate 97,063,654 downwards.
GAACCTGTCAGTTGTCAAAAAAAACACATGAAATTAACAGTGAGTTCGTGAATTAGTTAATTAGTTACACTTATTGACGTGCAGAAAATCAGTCTATTAGGAAGTGAGTTCGGAAAACCAAGATGGGCAGTTTTTCTCAAATATTTCTTATGGATTCTTAGAACCTGTTTACACATTTATACATGATAGGTACCTCTGTGAAAGTTCAAGCGGGTGGGAGGTTACAGGGGATGAGTGCTAGGGTTGTGAGTGTCCTGCATAGTGCAGGGGTTGTACTAGGTGACCAAGGAGGCCCCTTCCAACTCTATGATTCTATAATGCAATCCCAAAAAGAATAACACCCTTTTGAACCCACTGACTTCCATAAATTTAGAACAGTATGATTCTGCTTGGAATAGCATTGATAATCTCTGCACCTGATCATTCGTGTGCTTATGCAAACCTACAGTCCTATGGTCATCATATGTCTTTTGTGAAACAGTAACAGATGTAAGTTCACCTGCATAGAATTGAAACTAGCCCCATAATCTTAGCAGCACTTTTAGGAGTTGCCAGTTTTGTGTAACTCTATGCTGATGTGTATATGCAAATTTCCACTTCAGGTGGGACTATGCAGTTGAGAGCATATGTAAATTCAATAATAATTCCAGAGAAGGAATCCACCACCACTGCTTTATGAGAACCGGACCCTTGTAAAGAAGAAGAAGAGTTGGTTCTTATATGCCACTTTTCTTTACCCGAAAGAGTCTCAAAAGGGCTTACAGTCGCCTTCCCATTCCTCTCCCCACAACAGACACCCTGTGAGGTAGGTGAGGCTGAGAGAGCCCTGATATTACTGCTCGGTCAGAACAGCTTTATCAGTGCTGTGGGGAGCCCAAGGTAACTCAGCTGGCTGCATGTGGGGGAAGTACAGATCAAACCCGGCTCGCCAGATTAGAAGTCCGCACTCCTAACCACTACATCAAGCTGGCTCTCAGCAATTGTTCCTAGAACAAGGGGCTGTAACATTTTCTTCTTGCTGTTATTAAGTAATACATAAGAAGGTGCTATATGCAATGCTTGGGATATAGATAAGATCATTCACTCTTAGGGCCAACCTAGACAATAACTGACACTACTAAACTATTTTTCCTCGGTGCACCAATGCCTAATTTCACAGCGTGGGTAGCTGATGGCATTCAACCTCCCCCCCCCCCCATGCCATTTTCCTGAGCTTAAATGGTTACTGGAAAGGTCCTATTTTTCCAGCTTGTGAACACACATGTTGCACATGTCATCTGGTTTGACCCTTAAACTATGTTTTAAACATCAAAAAAATTGTCCAAATAATAGTTGACAATAATTCTGTACTGCTTGCAGGGGTAGTCAAACTGCGGCCCTCCAGATGTCCGTGGACTACAATTCCCAGGAGCCCCTGCCAGCATTCGCTGGCAGGGGCTCCTGGGAATTGTAGTCCACGGACATCTGGAGGGCCGCAGTCTGACTACCCCTGGTCTTTCCAGACTTCTAAAATCCTACTGAATGACCTATTTTGGTGACTGCAGTTCCTCAGTGTGTGTAAGCCACACTGGGTCCCTGTAAGAAAGGTAGCCTATGAAGAACATAACTAAATAACATACCACAATTTAAATCCCACCAAAGATCATCAGCAACCTCCATTCTCATATATTGGCCTATGGAAGGCCTGTAAACTCTTAAACAATGAGACCAATGAAGCCGAGGGGGTCAGAAACATTTTTGTGATTGCCGCTGGTCTGGGCCCTCCTATCAAATGTGTCTGAATCCAGGATGCATAACTTACGATGGACCAGGATAAGACTAGAGTGCTCAGAAGGAAATGAACAGTTAACTTGTCTCCTTTTATACTCCCTCCATCTGGCCTTTGCAAAGGCAAGACACTGCTACAAGTTCTGAAAAGACTTGCTTTAGCTTCATGCTCCCTCTTTCTTTAATGAGCTCCCTGATGGTTTCACCTAACAGGAACATTGTAGGGTCTCTCTGAAGTCTTACTTATGAAAACTGCCCGTCTCTATTTATGTCGGGAACTAAATAGAATACTTCTTTCTTTCTTTCTTTCTTTCTTTCTTTCTTTCTTTCTTTCTTTCTTTCTTTCTTTCTTTCTTTCTTTCTTTCTTTCCCTTCCCTTCCCTTCCCTTCCCTTCGCTTTAACACAATGTCTTTGCAAATGGGTCTGATTTCACCATGACCTGAGATAGAGGGTGTGTAAGGACCATTCTGTTTCTCATACAATTCCCGTTCGGCAAACAACTCTTTAAATTCGTTTGACATTTAGTACAGCGGCCGAGGCATAGTTGATGAGAATATTGGATTTGGAGAGAAGATGTGGCAGAAGTCTCTGGTCAGGACAAAACTATTTCAAAATGTATCTATCGAAAAAAGTGAAATGCCCCCCCTCCCCAAATCAAGACAGCCGATGAAAACAGATAGTCAAATACTATCCTTCTAGTAAAATCTTGGGAAATCAACCCAAAATTCAGGAAAGGCGAGGACCTCGGTGGGAGGAATATTTTATATTTATGATCTATTTCCTGGTAGCCATCTGGCTGCCTTTTGAGGGTCACCTACTGAATGACATTCAGTTTAATCCCCCAGAACTGGATTTAAATTGCTGCTTTGCTACTAATGCAATGGTGAGTTGTTGTTGTTGTTATTATTATAATTTATTCAATTTGTATGTCTGCTGCTCTCGGAAACCGGTGCGCAGCAGTTCGCAATATTTCAATACAAATTTGTTGTTAGGTGCAAAGTCGTGTCCGACCCATCGCGACCCCATGGACAATGATCCTCCAGGCTTTCCTGTCCTCTACCATTCCCTGGAGTCCATTTAAATTTGCACCAACTGCTTCAGTGACTCAATCCAGCCACCTCATTCTCTGTCATCCCCTTCTTCTTTGCCCTCAATTGCTCCCAGCATTAGGCTCTTCTCCAGGGAGTCCTCTTCTCCCTGGAACTCCAGGGAGTTCAATACAAATACAGTACATTAAAAACCATTAATATTCCCCATTAAAAGTTTAACTTTCTCATGGTTCATTCCATATCTATAAATGAAGAGGCACAAACAAACCCAATATATCATGCCCATGCTCTCTTCCTGCCTCCCCACCCCCTTTGCTAAGGATTCCCTTACCTACCTCACAGGGTGTCTGTTGTGGGGAAAGGAAGGGAAGGCAGCTTTGAGACTCCTTTGGGTAGTGAAAAGTGGGGTACAAAAACCAACTCCTCTTCCTTTCCTAACTAAAACTATTTTATTCTTTAAGCAGCCTGCTGCTTTGCTCTCTCTGCATATTGATACAATGCCAACAGGAATTCCAACTCAGCTTCTCACTGGAGGCTCTTCAGATGAAGTACTGCAACTTTTAAGTCTATTTGTGAATGCCTAGAGGTTGAAATACCCCCCCCCTGGAGTTTCTGAGTGTTTCCATTTCTGATTTGTGTCCATTTATTTTCTTGCACAGAGAGAGAGAGAGAGAGGCAGAGAGACAGAGAACACATAATTGTTGCTGTGCTCATTTATTTTGTGCTTGGCTTTGCATAGCCAAGTGCAAAAATTAGCATCTATTATAACAACATACTTGATATTTTACTGATATACATTTAATGGCCTCTTCAGAGCCGCACGGAACAATTTATATTGGAAAAGAGCAGGTTGAAAAAAATAAATGGGTAAATAGTAAGTTAGAGAACTGAAGATTTTGAGTCCTCTTTTTATATTAGTCTTTATATTCTACGCATAGCAAAGCACAGAATAAATGGGCATGTATATTGTTGAACATGTTGTACATTATTCCCATGTTGTACATTATTCCACTAGTTAAAATTCAGGCCACGGTTGTCAGACTCACAAAGATCAGTAGACAAACCATGAGAAACACACCTTAATGTCAGTACCTCAATCAATTGCCTGCTTTCTACACCAGATCTGAACACCCCCCACCACACACACACACACGCCTAACCCTCATACACTTATTTATCTTGCAAAGAAAATGTGCTGAAAAACACATTCCCCCTGGATAGGAAACCATTTGCCTTCTGGATATAAGCTGTATGTGTATTCCAGCCTATGAAGCTTAATGCGATGGCCTTCCCCTGCTCACAGGAAGTGTGATTCTGCCTGCATGCTGCAGCTAGAGTCAATTCAATCCTAAACAGAATTGCTCTAGCCTCCATCAAAGGAGGCTTAATCTGGAGTAACTCTGCATAGGATTCCACTGTCAGTGTCCAACGTCAGCAGTCTGATTCTGTCTGAAGGATCAGTGACATTCGTCATCCTTTGCATCAATAAACTAGCTGCTGGCATCCTCACTCCAGGTTCTCTCGCTTCTGCCATAGAACAAAACATAGGAAACAAAACTCATCCGTTCTCTAACACAATGCCGTCTCCTTATGAATAAATTATCCTGCGGTTATAACTTACAAAATGTTCTTTTCTCTATTCACACCAAATGCATCAAGTCATTAGGACGAATAGTATGCTGCAAAATGATCTGAACTGTCAGGAGGCAACCAGGGAAGATAAAGATACAGGGAGTCTCATAGCCCTGGTGGGTTTTTTTTCCTTTTCTTCCTGCAGCTGAAATCATGCCCAATGAAAAGAAGCTAGTAAGCAGCATGACGCTGCCGTGGTGTGATGAACCCAGCTTTTCTTTCCACAGGAAGTTAATAACATGCAAATGTCTCAAGCTGAACAACGGCACAGGTAGAAGAGACAACCCTGGTCCAAAAACTCTATAGCAGTGGTTCTCAACCTGGGGGTCAGGACCCCTTTGGGGGTCGAACGACTCATTCACAGGGGTTGCAACAGGGTGAGCGGCTTGGCGAGGAGGTGGTGGTGGTGGTGCCGCCACTGTTGCCGCTCCTCCTGAAGGCGCATGCCAATTTATATACAGTATATAACTAATTTATATACAATCATGAACAATGGATCTTCACACCATTGGTCAGCTTGGGTTTAATTTCTGTGAAAGAACACTTGCATCATTTTATGGTTGGGATAATTTCAAATGAGTAGCCGTGTTGGTTTGAAGTAGCACAATAAAATCAGAGTTCAGTACCACCTTTAAGACCAACAAAGATTTATTCAAGGCATGCACTCGAAAGCTCACGCCTTGAATAAATCTTTGCTGGCTTTATGGTTGGGAGTCACTACAACATGAGGAATTGTATTAAAGGGTCGCGGCATTAGAAAGGTGGTGAACTACTGCTCTATAGGTTGGGCCTTTCAAAAATCAGGCTAGCCTTTGAAACATTCCTCAAATTGTTTATGTTTTTTTTTAATGTGGAATTTATGGAGAAAAGGCCTATATTTTAATCTATTGGTCAACAAACTACAAACTACTGTTAAGATACAGGATGAAGTCTGCATTGCAAATGTAGCTTACGGATATGAGCATATAAACCTGCCTACTAATGAGACAGAGCCTCTTGCGGCGCAGAGTGGTAAGGCAGCAGACGTACAGTCTGGACGCTCTGCCCATGAGGCTGGGAGTTCAATCCCAGCAGCCGGCTCAAGGTTGACTCAGCCTTCCATCCTTCCGAGGTGGGTAAAAAGAGTACCCAGCTTGCTGGGGGGTAAAACGGTAATGGCTGGGGAAGGCACTGGCAAACCAGCCCGTATTGAGTCTGCCATGAAAACGCTAGAGGGCGTCACCCCAAGGGTCAGACATGACTCGGTGCTTGCACAGGGGATACCTTTACCTTTACTAATGAGTCAGACCCCAGTGCTGTTTACCTAGGCAGGCAATGAGGCTCTTCAGAGTCTCCCCTAATGCTCTGAATTAGAGATGCTGGGGAAGGAATCTAGGCCCCTTTGCATTTGAGAGAGCTACGGACCACAAGACCTCCTCTTGCCAGATGGGAGGTTGACTCAATGTCACGGCACACTTGAGGGTCAAACAAGATTGAAATCCATGCTGCTTCATGCATTATGTGCACTTGCTATTTACATAAAGGTTTAAAAAGTAAGAATATATCTTTAGAAAATAAAGGTTCCGAAGGTACAAAAGCATCACCCCTATCCTGAAAAAGGGAGTGAAACAGCCCATGTTTCCCCTGTTGATGGACAAGGGGAGAAAGTACTGATCAAAGTTTTTCTTCTATACACATAATCTAGTTTGTACCCTCTCTGTTGGTGCTCAGGGACCAGTTTGGGGTAGTGGTTAGGAGTGTGGACTTCTAAGGTGGTGAGCCGGCTTCGATTCCGCTCTCCCCCAAATGCAGCCAGCTGGGGGATCTTGGGCTCACCACAGCACTGATAAAGCTGGTCTGACCAAGCAGTGATATCAGGGCTCTCTCAGCCTCACCCACCTCACAGGGTGTCTGTTGTGGGGAGAGGAAAGGGAAGGCAACTGTAAGCGTCTTTGAGACTCCTTTGGTAGAGGAAAGCAACATATAAGAACCAACTCTTCTTCGTATAACCCCTTGGCACTGCAAAGGCTGCTTGGGAAATTATTTTGTTCAGAAATGTAAATGTAGAAATGTAACCATCTTAAAGTACATCACACTTGTTTAAAAACACATACAACAGGATACAGGTACTGTCAAACCACCAGGACTTGCCATGACATTTGGTTGCATGTGCACTCAGGAACATTGCTATGAAATGTATGAATTGCTCCTGAAAAACATGCTTAATGCCCAGATTGTGCTTTTCGTTGGCCATCTTTTACAAAATACCTTGCTGCTCCTCAGCCTCTGGTTTATTAGAACCGCATGCTGGATGGAAGCCAGCCCCTGGTGAATGACTAGAGATACAATCTTAAATTAACCTAAATATATGGTTTTTAAGATGTGGTTTTGTGGTGATGGACGGTTTTCCAAGTGCTGCAGAGCAAGTCGGCGGCATGCTGCCGCCTCTAGGAACCTTTCCATTCATTAAAGAAACACCCAGCCAAGTAATCTGAAAAGTCAAAGCTTTTTTCTCCGCTGCAATAATGTCAAACAATTTTGCCTTGTGCTGAGTCAGCACTCTTTAAGCTGAAGCACAAGGAGCTTTAGGGAGGCTGCGGCAATTAAAATTCCTGTCAAATAAACAACCCAGGGGCTCCAGCGCTACTGGGCTTTCCTTCTGACACAGTGAAAACTGAGTTGCAAATTGCAGCCACAGAAAGGATCAGACCAAATCAAATCAGTGTTCCTCATGCAATATTGACTCCTAGAGCTAGCTTGATATGGGTCATAATCAGCAACTTTAAAGGAAGGTGTAACAATACTTGGCAAACCTGGCCACTGAGAGGGAAACTTTGCTTTTCTTCTCTAACATTACTTGGAATTGGGAAAAGACCAGAAAAAAACAGCAATCAAACAAAGGTCTGAAGAGTGCCAAGTGGAGCTCTCACACTCCCCTGAGTATTTTACACCAGCGCCCTGCGGACCACTGCTCTGGAGTCCGGGGAGAGGGTGGCCCGGGGGCCTGCGCACGTGCGGCAGCCCCAGCGCAAGCACGCATGCGCGGACTGCCGCGCACGCACGTTTGCGCCCGGTAGGGGCGCAAATGCACATGTGCGACAGTCCGCGCATGCGCGTTTGCACCGCCGCCATGCCAGCGGCCGTGGCTCCCCCTCCCGGCCCCTCCGGGCCGCCAGCAAATTGGCCGCTAAAGCAGCCAATTAGCTTGCGGCTCGGCAAGCTTCTCTTCCCTCCCCTCCCGAAACAAGAAGCTTGCCGGGCCGCGAGCTAATCGGCCACTTTGGCGTCCCTTTAATCCAGTTCCTCATGTTGTGGTGACCCCCAACCATAAAATTATGCAGGTGTTCTTTCACAGAAATTAAACCGAAACTGACCAATGGCGTGAAGATCCATTATTCATGATTGTATATAAATTGTTTTTTTTCCCAGGAGTTTCAGTTCTGCCTCTTGTCCCGCCGAGCTGCGCCGCCACCTGCACTGCACAGGAGGTGCTGCTGGAGTGGCTGGCGGCCGAGCACAGGAGCCACCAGGAGGAGCATCAACAGTGGCAGCGCCTCCCCCCCCCCGGCCAAGCTGCTCGGCCTGCCACGATCCCTGTGAAAGGGTCATTCGACCTCCAAAGGGTCCTGACCCCCAAATTGAGAACCACTGGCTAAGATGAACATGTGTCTGAGAAGGAAAATGAGTATTCAGAGGAATGCCTGGGATGCTCAGCAACAGTGAAACCTTGGGTAATGTGGCTTTTGACAATATGAATTAATTTATTTACTTCATTTATACCCCAGGGGCTTTAAAAATTCTCCTTTTCTCCATTCTGTCCACACAATGATCCTAGGTGCACCATGAGCCTGCATGGTCTCCATGTGTCATGATTCAATGGCAAAGTGGGGATTCTAACCTGAATTTTCCAGATCTTAGTCTAACACTCTGACCACTACACCATGCTGGCTCTCCAAGTGTGCATATAAATCTCTTAGACTTATCAACATGGATGGTCTGCCCTGTACTCCCCTGACAACAAGTGCATCTCACAGAGAGGTGGCATTTTCCAGATGCACTCAAACCTTCTTAAGCTGGCAGACTTTCGCAGTGGAAACAGTCCAATAAGCTGGTACCTAGTCAGCCTCGATTTCCTGAAGGGATCTCTTGAGAAACACTTGTATCATCTGATAATGAGGCCTGATGTAATGGCCTACTTAATAATTATAGCTCTTTCAAAACACTGTAAAAGAGACTGCATGAATGACAGGAGAACCTTTGTTTTATCCTCATACCAGGTTTGATCTCTGTTCTGAATATCAGTGAGAAGACAGAACACCAAATAATAAATGCCTTATACCAGCATTTCTCAGACTTTTTGAAGTGACATTCATTTCTAAATTTACTGCGTGCTTCGGGACCTACTTGCAAAGTTACTCCTATCCTCTCCACCCTCCAAACAAAATGCATGAATCTCACATCAGTTAACAATGAACAACTTACATGTTACTCTTCATGTTTAGTGTTTAAAAGTATATAAAACAACTAAGCAACAGACTCTTTCATGGCCATTAACTTACACATAATGCCGAGGCAAACCCAAATTTGCCATTGACCCACCTATGAGAGAAATGTTACTCATAGTGTGAAAACCACTGGCTCACATGACAAAATTACTAACCCCCATTTGCCAGGTCTAACATCCTACATCTGCATGCAAATTACCCTAATAGTAATATCCATTAGGTCACAACTTAGAATCAAGTAGGTAAAGCTTTATGAACTGTGTACTTGAGAATAAATTATTATATCTATAGTTTCCAAATGACAAAAGTGGTTTGGTGCAGGGGTAGGAGGTATGACTGGAAGGCGCCTGATACAGCAACTGTCATGATCCTATGCAGGTATGGATTGGTCTGGGTCTAGATGGGGGACCTCCTGGAATTCTAAAATGGAAGAAAGTCAGGAGATAAAAATTGTTTTAAATTGTATATAGCCACTAAGAGACGGCAGGCCTGGAAGCGGCAGCATAAAAATACAATGGGTGGATGGATGGATGGATGGATGGATGGATGGGAGGGAGGGAGGGAGGGAGGGAGGGAGGAAGGAAGGAAGGAAGGAAGGAAGGAAGGAAGGAAGGAAGGAAGGAAGGAAGGAAGGAAGGAAGGAAGGAAGGAAGGAAGGAAGGAACTCTTTAGGCTCCAGACAATTCAGAGGTTCACACATTCAAATGGAAGGAGTCAAGGTCATCATTATTCACCTCTTCCACATGCATCTGAAAGTGCTTATGCATGCCTAATGTGTGATTCATGCAAAGCTCTCTCAGTGAGATGGGAACCTCAGCAATATATACCCTTGAGTACATGAAAGAACTCTTTGGGTTTTGAAGGCAAGATCTTGAAGGTATGGTCAAGGGTAGAGGTGGTCATACTGTGGTTCTCCAGATGTTCATGCCAGCAAGGGCTCATGGTAATTGTAATCCATGGACATTTGGAGAGCCAGAGTTTGGGCACCCCTGATCTAGGAGGGTTTTTTTTTTAGTATATACATGATTGTAGCATGCACATACGTAAAGCAAACAAGAGAATAACTAATAAAACTTGTATTTATGAGCTAAAGAACTTTGTTTCAGTCACCCAATTTAAAACAAATATTTTTATCTTTGCATACAGGTTTCATGGGTGAAATAAAGTGTTAGAAATACTTTCATCTTAGCACCATTTGCATATATCATCCTTAAGCTACAGTTAATACAAAAGTGCTTGAGAAATTAACAAAAAGAGTTCAGTAGGGGGAAAGCTGATCCCTGAGCTGATTGTCACCACCCAACAGAGTACCAAGTGCTGAGAGTCTTAAATGAAAGTCCCTGTAGATGGGAAGCTAGAGCCTTACTCCCAAAGTCACCTGTTTCTCTATCATACCCGTTATTTCCTTTCATGAGTCTGTTCCTGTCATTCTGCACCATACCCTCCTCGCTATCTGCCACATTTTTATCCACTTCTCTTCCTCCAACAAAGTTCAGGGAGGTCACATGTTTTTCCTCTGTGTATTTTATCTCTGTAACAGCTTTGACAGATGTGGCAGAGAAAGAGTGACAGACATAACTGGTTATCAGTTTCCTCCTTCATGGAAGTGGTTGAGCAACTTATCAGGGGAGTTCAGTTTCCCTACCATCTAAGCCAGCCTCTTCCCACCTTTTGACTGTGGAGGAGCCCCTGAAATAATTTTTCAAGAAGCCCTGGGAAGAGGTCAGCTGGCGATGCTTCCCTGCCACATGCACCCACACCCACCAAAAGTGGCATCACCACCTGTGTTAACAGGCAGTTTCGAGGAAGACCGAGGAGGGGGGAGGTGGTTTAAGGTGGGAGTAGGCATGCAGCCTCCATTCGCTCCCAGGTGTAGAAAACATGAGAGAACTTACTCACACTCAGAAGGGGGAAGGAGCAATGGAAGTAACCAGTTCCTTAGCTTGTGGCCAACTCCATTAAAACAGGATGGGAAAGGTCACAGACTCCCAGCTGGGAATCTCTGATCTAAGTGATCGCTAGTGCTTCTGCTTCAACAGCAACTCTGGTTACCTGGTTTCTCAGCTAGGCTATTTCTTCTCCCTTAAATTCTCTCATCTTAAATTCTGTGATCACACCATTGATCCAACTTGATCTACAATTCTCAGGAGACACTGCAGCATGTGCACTCGGGATCAATACTCCAATAACAGCACAATGAATAGCGATCTGCCCTTGAAACTGAACTAGGCATGCGGAATTCTCCATGGTTCATTGCTAAATTATTTTCAGCCAAATTACCTATTTTGGAATTAAATGACAAGGGTTCACTCATACATGAAAGCCAACTAATGATAGACTTGAATATGTGAACTGGCTCACAGTCAAGAATGATGGAAACAAATCTTTACGCCCAAATACAGTCTGTCCTAACATTGGAAGTTTCTTCTCCATAACCACGTTAAGCCCAACTCAACTCCATTACTAAAAGAGACCTGAAAAAGAGAGGTAGTTGGTCAATAGTCTGCTAGTTCCCCAGCATGTATGAAGCAGTCCTTGTGGTAACCAATCAGAGTATGCAGGAAATGCAAGCATAGGCAGAGCATGCAAATGAAAGCATCAACAGAAATTTGCCCAGGCTCTTAGTGAGACTAAGCTAGAGCTGAGATTCTCCTACCTCTCAGAGGACCTGATGCATAGGGTCATCAGGGCCATTCCGAAACAGTTTTAAAGGCCGGATTCATGCTCATATCAGGTTTCTAGTGCTACAAAGTGAATCAGAAAGCTGCAGCAAAAGTATAACTTCTGCTGCATAATTCTCATTATAGTCCTATGTGATACAATTATTGGATGAGGTTGTGATCCATTCAGATCAGGGTCCCTTTTACCATGGCCCCTTCCCTCTGAATCTCCTTCCCCTGGAATATCCACGGTGATACTGCTTCCTATACTTACTTCAAACTTGGGCTTAGAAGACATTGTTCAGATCCCCATGTAGCAATGAAGCTCTCCTAGTGTCATTGGTCCTCTCTCTCTCTCTCTCTCACACACACACACAGCTCAAGTGACCAACCATGTGTGCTGTTAGGGCACCTTGAACAAAGGCCCAGTTTAAAATTCAATAGGTTGAGTGATTCTGCTTATAGTTTATTTGTTTTCATTGTACTTTAATTATTGTTGATTTTATGTACTTTCATATTATTCTGAAACAACGAGTCTCCATGTGAGCAGAAAGTGTAGAAGAAATGCCAAAAATAAGGATGAAAAGTCTAAAGTATCTAAGCATTTTCTCTGCATGTTGTGTGGGGAAACTACTATGTCATTCAGAGAGACCTGCAGCCAGTTTGCACGACCCCAAACTGCAGAAAGATAATGCCTCTTGGAAATGCCTGTTCTGCATCAAAGAACAACCTCGGCTGTTAACACAGTTCCTTATTTCACGCCATCAGTTCAGTTAGCACAATGTCCCTTCCTTTCGCTAGTATGAATTACACTTCTACTTCTGCAGCGTTGACTGTGGATTATTTTTAGAACTTTCAGCAAAAGTGCCTTTACTAGCAGTCAAGAAGACAGGGGCAAAAAAGAAAGCAGAAAATAGATGAACTTTTAAAAGAAGAGCAGGGGGGAGATAGAATTTCTGTGGGCATCATGTATCTTAACAGTATCTGAGATTTAGGTAGTCACTTAGGCAGAAGTCTGTCATTCAACATGGGACACCTTCCTCACAATTGTTCAAAATTAGAATTTTGATTATGCTGAAATAAATGACAGTACAAATCAAACTATCTTATACTGAGCCAGAGCACGGGCCGATCCAGGAGAGTTTTTTTTTTTTACTGTGACTAGCAGAAGCTCTCCAGGGTGTAAGCAGAGGTGTTCCCCTGACTTGCTACCTGATACTTTATACAAGGGATACCAGGAATTGAACATGGGACTAGGCTAGCCTGGGCTATCCTGGTCAGAGGCTACCCAACCTCTTTTTAAGAGGACTCCTGTAAGAGACTAAGGAGGAAGGACAAGCACAGCCCCAGACTGTGTAAGCTGTTGCCTGGGGGAGAAGGAATCAAGTTCTGAATCCCCCTTCCCATTGGCTTGGGGAGGCCCATCAGCAATATCAAGCAGGAGATTTAAAGGATGGAGAAGGGGGAATGCTACAATGGATCAGACCAGAAGTCCATCTAGTCCAGCATCCTGTCTCAAAGAGTGCCCAAATCTGGGAACTACCTGAAACTCGATGGTAAAACTAGAAGTGATATTGCATTGTCTATGCAACAGTCTAGGATTCACCAGAAACTCTATGGTTTTACCATAGTTTTGGGAAGACCTGAGAGTGTAGTGATGTTAGTTCTGGGTCTCTGAGAGTTCTGGGTCAGAGACAGTTCTGGGTCTCTGGCAGAAGTGACTCACAACACTATCCACCTCACTCCACCCTGTTTGGTTCCCATTGTTCCCTGAGCAGCAGTAACATCAATAGTTTAGTCTTACAATGGAAAAATGGGCAAATGAGAACAAGATACAATTTAATAAAGATAAGTGTAAAGTTCTGCATCTGGGTCAGAAAAATGAAAAGCATGCCTACTGGATGGGGGATACACTTCTAGGTAACACTGTGTGTGAACGAGACCTTGGGGTACTTGTGGATTGTAAACTAAACATGAGCAGGCAGTGTGATGCAACGGTAAAAAAGGCGAATGCCATTTTGGGCTGTATCAACAGGGGCATCACATCAAAATCACAAGATGTCATAGTCCCATTGTACACGGCACTGGTCAGACCACACCTGGAGTACTGCATACAGTTCTGGAGGCCTCACTTCAAGTAGGACGTAGATAAAATTGAAAGGGTACAGAGGAGAGTGACAAGGATGATCTGGGGCCAAGGGACCAAGCCCTATGAAGATAGGTTGAGGGACTTGGGAATGTTCAGCCTGGAGAAAAGGAGGTTGACAGGGGACATGATAGCCCTCTTTAAGTATTTGAAAGGTTGTCATTTGGAGGAGGGCAGGATGCTGTTCCCTTTGGCTGCAGAGGAAAGGACACGCAGTAATGGGTTTAAACTACAAGTACAACGATATAGGCTAGATATCAGGAAAACATTTTTCACAGTCAGAGTTGTTCAGCAGTGGAATAGGCTGCCTAAGGAGGTGGTGAGCTCCCACTCACTGGCAGTCTTCAAGCAAAGGTTGGATACACACTTTTCTTGGATGCTTTAGGATGCTTTGGGCTGATCCTGCATTGAGCAGGGGGTTGGACTAGATGGCCTGTATGGCCCCTTCCAACTCTATGATTCTATGTCTATTCCCTGCCCATTCGAAACACAGTCAAAACATGCCAACTGCTGTTCAAAAATATTTGCATGAAAGACTTGAAGGTATTTCTGTTGGTTGGAAATCTGTTGACATACATTCTTCTTCCTCTCAACATCTTAGTAAAACTGGGTTCCTTGGTGGCTCACTAGACTTCCTACTATAGCAAAATGTGCTTCTTATTTTGTTTGCCCACATATTCAGAATACATTTGGTTGTCATATTTTGCCTTCCTCTAATGAGCTCAGGGTTGTCTCAGATGGTTGTCACCATCTCCACTTTATCTTCGCAACAATCCAATATGGTACATTAAAAAATACAGCAACTGTCCAAAGATCAGTGGGAATTTGGATACTTCTCCCTAGGCATAGTCCAACACTCTAACAACACACACTCCATTGGCTTTCATTAAAACCATCTCAAAACAATATGGACATATTATCAGAAAACCAAGTAACAACCATGACCATGGCTGACTACTGCATATAGATGACAACCATGATTTCCAAATGTTCACAAAGATGCCGCTATGAAATATGCAAGCTAATAGTGTACCTTCTTTTTATATGTTAAACTAGTATGTTGAAGACTGAATCTTAAAAAAAATATTAATCAAATACACGTAATCATAAAATGGCATTTTCAAAGAGTATGTTATTAGATTAATAACATTTTGCATCTGGCTACTGTGACAAGTTTTGAACTCTGGTGCTGGAGAAGACTCTTGCGAGTCCCTTGGACTGCAAGGCGAACAAACCGGTCAGTCCTAGAGGAGATCAGCCCTGACTGCTCTTTAGAAGGCCAGATCCTGAAGATGAAACTCAAATACTTTGGCCACCTCATGAGAAGGAAGGACTCCCTGGAGAAGAGCCTAATGCTGGGAGCGATCGAGGGCAAAAGAAGAAGGGGACAACAGAGAATGAGGTGGCTGGATGGAGTCACTGAAGCAGTAGGTGCAAACTTAAATGGACTCCGGGGAATGGTAGAGGACAGGAAGGCCTGGAGGATCATTGTCCATGGGGTCGCGATGGGTCGGACACGACTTCGCACATAACAACAACAACTGTGACAAGAGTTCAATTTTCAACCATACTATTCATATTTCTTTATATTCGCATTTATTTCTGTGCTGCCTCTCCAATGACCTGCTTGAGGAGAGCGTCAAGTAAAAACAATACATTAAATTAAATAAATCATAACATAAATTGTTAGTATTAAAAATAAGCCAGAGGGATACAACAAGCATAATATGAATATGGAGGAATCTAAAATATCTACATAATAGCCCTAAGGCTATACCATAAAACAACTAAAAAGATGATCAATCCCCTTAGATAAAAACTTGAGTAAAAATAAATTTATTGGGTTAACACCTAAAAGTCAGTATCAGTGCAATCCTGAAAACACTTTATAGGGTTACCAAAATCCAGGTGAGTCCTGCAGATCAACTAATCTCCAAGCTGCAGAGATGTTACCCTGGAGAAAATGGCTGTTTTAGAGGGAGAACTCTATGGAATCAAATCCCTATTGAGCTCACCCAAGGCTCCGCCCACAAATCAACATGGAGTTGGCCATTAAACTTCCTTAGGAGTAACCCCATTGAATCAGCCAAGTAGGATTCTGAGTAGACTTCTTGGGATAGCTCTTTTTAAATCCTTTTCTACACTAGAGGCACCGTGCTGGGCTGCAGACTGAAGTTTTAGTCAGGGCAGGTTGCCCCATTTTTTCCTGTTCTCACACAGGGGAGCATTTGGCCTCGTGCACCTTGTCCATCCTGGATTTGTACTCACACATGGGAGCCAGGGCAGTGGAGTTCCTAGTGCGGAAAAGGTCTAAGGCAGGTTCCAGGCAAACCTCTAGGGCTCAGCATTCCATAGACTCCTGCCTTCTTTGTAGTTTGTCACAGTGCTGTCTAGCATCAAAAGACACTGCTCTTTGGGTTCCCATAAATTACAACTCTGCATTAAAGGCTACAGGGCTTTATACTGAAAGAAACAGAGTGCGATCGCAATGGCTTTTTGAATAAGACTGGCAAAAATGTAAAAAGTGGAAAGCAACCTAACTTTCCAAACACCACATCTTAACCACAATTTTAAATTTACACCTTTGAAACACAAACAAAATATGTAAGGGTATAAATCGCAACCTGAAATTGTGGCAGCATAGTCCTCAAATACAGGAAACCTTTGCTGAGGCATTGTGTCAAAAATGTACTCTTTATTAGGAGGTAATATAACAATGGAACAACCAAGTCCAGAGACTTATTCTCCAAATAACATTAATATTATACTATAAAAAGTTGAAATATAGCAATGCATAAATGACAACTCAAGGATATCGCATGTAGCCCGAATAGAGTCAACCATAATACGCAAAGCACTGAAATAAAATCACTGCATTCCCTTAAAATAAATTTTCAATTCACAGAGCTTGTTCTCATTTTGCCAGTGGCCACAGTCCCCTAACCATAGTGGTGGTCTGCTAACCAAGTCAACATGCTGATCCTTCATAACTAATTGGTTGGCCGTTCTTTTAAAAAGACTAAAAACATTATTGAAAGTTTTTTAAAGTACCCAATGCAAATAAGACAAGAGAAAAGCAAAGGAGAAAAGGAAAAGGCAGGGATGACATTTAGCTAAACACAACCCCCCCCCCAAAAAAAGTATCCATATTTTGAATTTATGCTGAAGATTTCTCCATGGTAGAGCTTTTGTACTAATCAATTTGTACTTTAAGCTAATAACTTCTTTTTATGGTATCTGAAAACTTTAGATGGATTCTAGTAGGAGAAGCAAACATAATACTATTTCTTTTCTGTGCCTGAAGACAGCTCTGGGGCGTTGTCATAGTAGTTTATTGGGCTAGTGTCTACGTTCAGATCCTGACAAGCCCCTCTACAATCTCTGGACACATTTTGCAGTCCTCCAACAAATCTCAGGAGGTAAACCACGCTTAACCTCTTCTTTCCCTCACTTTTGGAACAGAGCTCCTTTTCACTCACGCCAAAGACCTCTGTAGAGCTTCAAATGCTATAGTCTCTTGCCAACAGAAATTTGCCCAATAAAAGGTGTCACTGTTCTTGTCACCGAAATAAACACATGGTGCTGAGCAGCTTTGACATATTTAAAACAGCTTGTTGCAATAACGGCCTCTCGTCAGTTCTCCTTCCTGACAGCTGTGTCTTTGATGCCATTTTGAATTAGTGGTCTCAGTGTGGTAAGCACCACACAATTGATTTGTTGCCACATTTATTTACCCTTACACAGAAACTATTTATATACATTAACTGGAATGTACATTAGATGCTATGTGCGAGCAAAACTCTAGTTACCCGACACAAGCTGCTTTGGGAATTATTTCAGCAGCTCCCAAACATAAGCATGGTAGAGGCATGGATGACTAGACATCTGTACAACTGTAACAGATTCAGCGGGATCTGGTATCTTTTCATGCTGAACTGTAGCAGTGAAATCACTTTAATGTGTAGTTGTGTTTGTGTTTGTTCATTCATGAGAAAGATGGTTTAAGGGACAACGAATAAGTTCAGTGTGTTACTTTCTTGTTTTCAATCACCTGTGTTATTACGTAGAACAGTGGTCCTCAACCTTTTTATCACTGGGGACCACTCAACGCTTGACAATTTTACTGAGGCCCGGTGGGGAGGGAGTAGTTTACTCCTCTACTCTCAACCACTGCCCTAATGCTCTCTGATCGCTATGGTAATGTTTAAACATCCCTTCAAAATAAAATACAGACACGCCACAAAAATGAACATAAGGAACATTTTATTTTCATGGAAATTTTAACTCATGATAATGACAAATCAATGGGAACCCTGAGCTTGTTTCTCTGCAATGAGATAGTCCCATCTGGGAGTGATGGGAGACAATGACACCCAAAGTGTGTTGTAAAGGGCTGAGGGGGGGGGATGAAGTAAAGGGCCGGGGGGGGGGGGGAGAAGGCGTCCTTTGCGGCCCACCTCCAATTAGTCGACGGACCACATGTGGTCCGCAGCCCACAAGTTGGGGATCGCTAACGTAGAACACATGTACACCAAGGGGCTTTTTGCACGCCTTCAAAATCGCACAATGGTTGCCAATTGGAAACGCTATTGATTTGCCTTAACGCACGACGTCGTAGACAATCTGCCACACACCTGAAACCAATCTGCAAAAAGCGCTTCCTTGTAGCGCTTTCAGGGGAATCCCAAAAAGTGGATTCACCCTCCGGAAAGCGCTACACTCTTGCAACCAATCTGCAACACTAGCGAAAAAGACCTGTGCGTTAACATTGTTGCGGTTTCTTCAAAGTCCCTCCTCCTGAGCCTGTCCTCCAAACTTCCGGCGAAGCGATCGCCATTTTTTTTTCTCCGAGCGAGCGGGGATAAACGCACCAGCGAGCCTCTTTCAGTTTAGAGGCTTCCCTGGCTTCAGTCCCTCCCCTTCAGTCACTAAGCACACACATTTAACACAGTCATTCAGCCGAAAATCGGGCCCGTGAGAGGGGGGGAGGGGGGGATTTTTTTTTTCCACTCGGAGGCAGCGTGGCCACGATCAAATGACAGCTCAAACAGAGGCTTCCCCGGCTTCAGTCCCTCCCCTTCAGTCACTAAGCACACACATTTAACACAGTCATTCAGCCGAAAATCGGGCCCGTGAGAGGGGGGGAGGGGGGATTTTTTTTTTTTCACTCGAGGCAGCGTGGCAACGATCATACGATCAAACGACAGCTCAAACACATTAGGCAGCTGGATGGGTCTCTCCGTTGCAACGAATCTACACAGATTCGTTACAATGGGTGTTTTTTTTTAAAAAAAAAACCTTTCTTAAAGGGAAAGGGGCTGTTTGGGAGCATGCTAACGGCTGCCCATTGGCTGCTTGACGGCCAGGGGCGGGATGAGCTCGGCAATAGCGCTTCCTTTCTAGCGATTTCTGCCGAGACCGGAAGCCTGTGGGAAACGCTACAAAACGCAACTGGATACCACTACAAAGGCAGGTATGCATAACGACGAATTACACTATTTTAAATGGCGATTTTTCATTCAGTGACCAATTTGCAACAAAGATCCCGGTGCGGAAAGCCCCCCAGTATTGCCTGTTAAACGTGAAGGAGACTACAGTCTGGCAACAGATTGCCTAGCAAGTATCACTTTCAGAAGGTCATAGGCAGTTAGTGCAGTATAATGGTTAGGGTGTTGTATTAGGATACAGGAAACTCAGGTCCAAATCCACACTCTACCATGGACAGCTTGGTGTAGTGGTTAGGAGTGCGGACTTCTAAGTCGTAGGTATGGATGTAACTTGGTGACATGGTTGAAGTGTTGAGCTAGGATCTGGGACAGTCATGTTCAAATCCCCCACTGTGCCATAAAGCTCCTACAATTTATATTGGCTCTGCATGTGTAAGCCTCCTTGAGTTCTCATTAATGGGGAGAGATGGTTTAAAATTGTTTAAAATTGTCTAAGAAAAATAATAACCTATCTTTTGAGGCAAAAGTCTAACAAAGTCACCGGCTCCCTCTGTTGAGTGTTGCTATTTAGTTAGTACAAGCTCTCCAGGCGACCTTGAACCAGTCATTCATTCACTCACTCTCTGCCTATCCTACCTCACACAGAGCTGTTGACTGGCACAATGGAGCTAAGGAGGCCAATGTATGCCACCATGGGTTCCTTGGAAGGGACAAACATGTACTAACTGATTAGCAACACATACTAACTAAATAGTTTTGGGGGCATTCCAAGTACTCATCTTTGTAGTCTGGCAATCATTCCAGGAGATCCCCAGGCCACAATTGGATGTAAACTGCACGGAGCTTTTATTCCAACCCCAGGTCGATTCAGTCCCTGCCGTCTACACAGAATGTGATTTCCATTTGGATTTTGGGCGATTTAAATTTTCCTTCTGCAGCAAGAAGGATTGATCCGGAGTGACCCTACCTTTATTGTGCGATATCTTAGAGTGCTTTTAACGCTCAATATTTTTCAAATTCGGATTGAGAAAGAAAGCTCCGTGGTAGAGAACCTCTGATAGGTCACACCTGGTCATGTGACAAGCTTGCCTTCAAGGAGAAGCCCCTAATTTCTCTCAACTTCTGTCGGTCCTGGATTTTTCCTCCCTCCTCTGCCTTTTTCTATCCTGTCCCCCGCCCCCCCCTCCAAGAAAAGAAAGAAAGAGGCTTGGCTCCCCCCCCCCCTTCTGAACTACCCTAATCACTTGCAGAACACTTTCCTGTTTCGATGGGGGGGGAAGAAGCAGAGCCGAGTTCAAAGTGATTGACAATGGAATAAACAAAGTAAACAAAGTAAATGCAGACTCTGCCTTGGAGGCTGCCAATTCTAGACCACATGCAAATCCAAGAAAATATTTTACTGCAGTCTTACATAGTCTATTTTACATAGTTTCCAAGGGATCTCATGGGATTACAACTGATCAGTTCACCTCGAGAAAATGGCCACTTAGAAAGGTGCAGTCCGTGGCAGTATACTCCACTTAAATCCCTCCCCCCCCCCACAAGCCCAGCACTCCTCATGCTCCAGCCCTTGTGCTCGCAACACTACGTGTTACAACCCAACAAGAAGACAGCTTACCCTCCCATGGATTTTGGCCTAGCAGGGCCTAAATAAACTGCAAAAGCATGAGTGCTGTTATTCGTAACTGGTGGGCTCTGTCTAGTTTGCTTGGTCACAGGCCTATTTTCCAAGTATATTTGAGATTAATTGTGGATCACCTTGATAAGCTAGGAAACCAAAGAGAGGAAAACTGAGCTTCAAAATATTGTGTCAGTGATTCAGGCTGGAAGTATCTGATCCGTCAACTATCTTTTCCACATCTTCTTGAGCAATGCACAATGCTGGAACCATCCTAGCTGGCTTTCTGAGAGATTATGATACCCCAAATATTACCACTTAGCTTTTTGCTATATATTGAGCATGCAGATGCTTGGAAAGTTTCCCACAAATAAGGCACATTTAGGATAGAGCGCTGGTCCGGTTGTTCTTAGGGGCAAACATTCTTCTCAGTTACAGGCCATCATGTCACCCTGATGGGAATGTTTGTGCAACCGGTTAATTGCTGGTCATTTTGTCAACGGCGAACGCTGACTCATCCCCAGTAACACAGCTGAACTCTATTTTCTGACTGGCACGTGAAGCATATTGAGCCAGAGAGTCAGGTCCCCCACTCCCGCACACTCCACAAGAAAAGAGAACGGGAGACTGACGCAAAAGTTTGGACACGCAAAAGGGAAAGGAGGTTGCAATCTCCATGAATACTAAATATCAACAGGAAAGCTATTTATAGGGTACAGGTGTGAGCACAAATCAGAACAGCCTGTGGCAAAGTTAAGATTTAAATCAAATGTTTCTGGATTTTTTTTTTAAGAAGTACAAACAGCAACAGCAGGTTGAAAGTTGCAAGACTTATTCCCACCCTTCGCCCTAGCATGAGTTCAATTCAGAAGTCAAAATTAAGGCCGTTTCTTTCACGCAAAAACAACCACACCTCCGAGAACTTTGTATTGCATTGGAAGTTCATGTTATTCCTTTAAACAAAATTGGCTATCAGAAAGCTTAGCTCCTTAGGAATAAAAAGGGTACTGGGGAAAGGAATGTTTTAAAACCCACTAAAGGCCATTGTACCCAGTAGGTTTTTAAGACTGGAAGAAAGGGAGGGAAGATTATTAATGCTGCATACAAGGTAGGATTGCCAATAACCTGGATAGAAAAAAAATGTCCTGCTGCTTTCATAGAGACTTGCTGTGTAGCAATGGGCAGTTGAAAGTTTTCGTTTACAGGTGGTTCCGTTTGGTAAATAACCTCTTTTTGTTTTCTGCACCACTATGCAGATTTACTTGCCCGCTGTCAGCCATCATATTACCTCCCTTGTAAGAAGCTGCTTGAATTGCTGTAGCTCAATGTAACTGTACTCTCAGCTGGGAAAAGGGCCCCTCCTAGTGCGTATGTAAGTGCCTCCCAGTCACAACTGGCTTATGGTGACCCCAGCAAGGAGCTTGCAAGGCAAAGGAAGAAGCAGAGGTGGTTTGCCATTGCCTTCCTCTCGGAGCCTTCCTTGGTGCCCTCTAGTCAGAGAACTGCCTGTTAATATTAACATTGTCATAACCAAAGGCAGCTTGGTGAGTTAGTCTGTGAATCTATCCAGGTGTTCAGCTTTGAAAATGAACCAGTTATTAAGTCTAAAGAACTATGTGGCTTGGAGGAAGGCAGGATGCTGTTTCCATTGGCTGCAGAGGAAAGGACGCGCAGTAATGGGTTTAAACTACAAGTACAACGATATAAGCTAGATATCAGGGGGGGAAATTTCACAGTCCGAGTAGTTCATCAGTGGAATAGGCTGCCTAAGGAGGTGGTGAGCTCCCCCTCACTGGCAGTCTTCAAGCAAAGATTGGATACACACTTTTCTTGGATGCTTTAGGATGCTTTGGGCTGATCCTGCGTTGAGCAGGGGGTTGGACTAGATGGCCTGTATGGCCCCTTCCAACTCTGTGATTCTGTGATTCTGTGACTCATTTGATTGAAGTATGTACAGTGACTTATCCATACTTTCTGTTCTCTCTTTCCTACAATGGGATCTGAGTCATGATTTTAAGTCATGCTTGTTTATTAATTGTTGTCACCGGGCCTGTGTGTGCATTAAGATTATTATGCAAACTGTAGAGTGAGGAACTGGTAGGCAGATGATCCATTATAGATGATCCATTATTCAACCAGAAGCTTTGAATGAGTGATCTTGGATACTCTCCAACTTTATGATCTACTAGGGGCAAAGCCAGTTGCATTCAGGATGAGGGTGGAAGAACTCTGTGGATGGCCTCTCCATCCACCCCAGGCTGGAGGCTGCAGGCTGCAGGGAACTCACTGGCAGAGGCAGCTCTCAGAAGGCAGGGATCTTCAGCATCCAAGCATCAGATGGAAATGGAAGGAGGAGGGGGTAGTCAGGGGTGGGGGATGGAAGGAGATTGGCTGACCACTGGACAGACAGGCAAACCGATTGGAGAAGGAGGAACTCAGAGGTGGGACAGCTACCCTGAGTGGGTGTTAAGCGCTGAGTGGCACTTAAGCCATGAGACATGCTTCACCTCCAAGCCCTTACCAGAAATATATGGTGGAACAGATGAAGCATGTACAGACTATACATGGCTTTTAAAAACATACAAATATAATTTGGATACATGCTGGAATATCCTTCCACTAACATATTTATGTGCCAGATTTCAACCTCATGCTTTAATTATTTCATAAGGATTTAGGATTTGACACACCAGGAAAGATTAATAAATATGTATAATAAATACATATAATAAATATGTATCTCTGCCTGCAATTTTCCCCTTCTATAAACAAGGCATAGACAAGGGAATTTCATTCTTTCAAGGATCATGACATTTATAAATTACTCTAATAAAAAATGAGATTAGGATCACTAAAAGGGCCATGAGGGCACATTTTGTTTCAAAATGAGATCCATAATTTACTATCTTGATTTGGTATGCAAATGCCAATAGAGGACGGTTTGTTTGTTTGTTTTTAATGATAGCAGGTTTCCAATATCACCTCCATCATGTCATGTTTCCCCTTGTACATTTAATCATGTAAATTTATCTTATCAGTATTTATAGAAGCAGATTTCACATAACACAAACGTGATACTCAGAAATCTCAGTGGCATTTTTCTTCCCTCTCAAGCAGCAAATATGGCTTCTGGCCACAACTTACAGTTATTACAAAAAAAAAATCATCTTCACTGTGGAATGTGAAAGAAAAAGATGAAATAAATCCTTCTGTTTAAAAAAGGTTAAATAAATTCTTTCTAAAAGGGACCATCCCCAACTTTTCCTTTTCAGTAGGGATTTTCCAGCCTTATAGTCCTCAAAGTGACTTCAGGTATTTAAAGATTCCTATTGCCACTTAGGTTTTTGTGGAGTCCAGAAATTCAACTAAGAATTAAGAGCTCTGTCTAGAACAGTGGTTCTCATTTGGGGTCCCCTGGCCCCTTCTTTGGACAATTCAGAGAGGCATACAAGTGAAGATGACACTCCATCACTTTGCAACAACAGGACTTTGTTTACAGCACCTCACCCGGACTGGCCCCACCCCTTTCTCCGCCCACTTATGGCTTAGCGAATTATGAAGACCGCTGCTCCCAGCGGTCACAGATATGAGTTTTCCTCTCAAATTTTAAAATTATTTCCCCCGCTTCTTTTATGAAGCTTTTCTTGTTTTAACACCAGTGCACATTTCGGCTGGCCTAAATCTAGGATACACTGATGCAAAAAGCAAACCTAGATTTGTTACAAGGTGTGCTCTAAACAGGGAGCTACAGTCAATCTTAGGTCTTGGAAGAATGTATAATATATATTACCTGTTCTGGTCTCATTCATACTTCACATCTCTGGGTGTATGTCAGAAAATATAATATATGAAGTGGCCTTCAGTCTACATTGATGGAACTTTTTATCAATGTGGGGAAGAAACTGTTTTCCCCTTCCTCAATTCCTCATTAACCACCAGTCTACTATTAATTCTGAAATCCTGGAAAGCAAGGACCTTTTTTGTAGAGAGAGAGAGAGTACAGGGTCAGTAGATATAGATGACATATACATAATATAAGGTGTAGCAAGAAGATGTGGCATTTAACAGATAAATTGTGGGCCCTGCGGGACCTTCCAGCATTCCAGAGGGCCTGCAAAACAGGGATCTTCTGCCAGGTCTACGGTTGAGGCTGGGACAGTGTGGGAAGATCAATGGGGCCCTCCTGGTGTCAAACTGCAACTTTGGTTACCTTGTCTCTCCTTCCTCTTCCCTCTAGAGGTAGGGATGGGGATTGGGGTGTCTCCGCCATGTTTGTTGGGTTTGTTGGTTTATTGTCCTTTGTATTTTTGTGACCATTTTAAGGGTTTTTTTAAATTAGGGTTTTTAACTAGACATCTGTAACCTGCCATGAGCCTGCTTGGGAGTGGTGGGTGACGAAGAAGAAGAAGAAGAAGAAGAAGAAGAAGAAGAAGAAGAAGAAGAAGAAGAAGAAGAAGAAGAAGAAATGTACACTAATCAGAACTATAGGATTTGACAGCGCCAGTTGGGATGCAGAAGGGAGAACTTGTATCCTCCTCTTCCTATTTCTGCAATCACATCCATGTATAATCAAAAGAAAGGGAGAGAAACAGACATATAATTTGGCACACCAGTATGGGAAATCTCTCGCATGGAATGTCACATAGAAATGAATGAAACTCTGATAGGTTTCCTGTAAATGAAAAGCACCTCACAGGAGGCTGCAATTCAGAGCAGAGTTCATACTTACTGTCCCTACTGAGAAACTCCCACACCCATACAAAGTTCCAGTTGCATGTTTTACCATCATCAGCATTTGTACGTAAGGTATCATTTGACCCCACACTTCTGACTTCCTCCATTTGTACTTTATTTTAATCACTGTTACGCAGACCTGAAAATGTGGTGACTTTTCAATGAGCAAGAAGAATTAACAGTAGACAGCAACAGCAATTTAGACAAATATGCTATCTTCTCTGTAAACGTCACTTGTCTAATCAAACCCATACCTGCTTGTGCTAAATTAACTACTACATCCAGAAAGAGGACTGAAGTAGCCCTCTTAGATTTTGATACTTTGGGATTTTTATATTTGGGTTTGAGATTCTGTTTTAGGGGCTCCCTGACACATAATTAGAGGAGGTAAAAAGAAGAGGTGTTCTTTGTAATACGAAAAGTGGTCTTTATTTAATACACTTTATACCCCATGGATCAGCCTAAAGCAGGGGTAGTCATACTGCGGCTCTCCAGATGTCCATGGACTACAATTCCCATGAGCAGATGCTGGCAGGGGCTCATCTGGAGGGCCGCAGTTTGACTACCCTGGCCTAAAGCATCCATGAAAAATAGTTATTGTTTCAGGGCACGGTCTGAACTTTCTTTCAGAGCTTTCAGATACAAATAGGCTTTTATTGACTAGCCACCAGATTGGACCGTCTCTCCCCCACAGTTTTCCACTCCCACCAGCCTGCCCTTTATCAAGGAGATGAAATGGTACACCGTCAGAGACAGGCCTAACAATTGGATACTCTTTTCTAGAGGTAAACCACTCCGTGATGCTACAAGGCAGAGCTACCCTTCAAACGGTCTGCTGTTTTGCTGGGGCAGACCCAAAACTATCACTGCATTCTCTGTGAGGCAGAGATGAACTCCCCTGCCTCTGTTTCCCTCGGACATTCCATCCTTCCCCCCTGCCCTGAGCCTATGGGAATGATGGATCAGCACTCAGGGATGAAATGGCTGAATGGCTATTAGTCTTATTAGGGGCAGGACAGCCTCCTGCCCCTCACAAATATAAGCAACATTACATTGCTGTGAAGAGAATTTGCCAGTCAATGGACCGTAAATAAACTGAACTGTGAACTGCTGTGACGAAAATTAGAAGGGAATGTTTTAAGATTTTCATCTGTTTCAAACTGTAACCTGAAAGCTCCCTTGATTTGAAGGTCTGATAGTTAATGTGCATGTTACTTGTGACACCAGAACTGGCATCCTCGGGGTGAGTTTCCCACTGCCTTATCCTATCATTAAGCTGAACTCACCTCATGATCCTAACAAGTTTCTCTCACACAGCACATTCAATTCAGCTTTATTATAGCCAACTGAACTCATTCAGCATGCTTTATATCATGGGCAGCTGCCAGTAGACATGGCGAAACCCCCTGTGCGATTCTACCGAATCATAAGGCAAGCCCTGTAAAAACATATAAAAATACTGGAAGCTCACCACTGGAATGTGAAAATCCTATGGCAAATGCTATCCATCTTCTACACTGGGAACATTTGCATTGCAAACATAGGCACATTTATTAGTGAGTGCCCCACTGTACTCCATTACAATTTTTCTCTGAGTACATTTGTTTGGGTTCATGCTGTCAGTGGTTGATTCTTTGTTCTAAGATCTGTCAGGTGAGATTCCTATTGTGGATGCTGAAAATAAGAGTCATTTGGTCTCTTCAAAACTGGCCTTATTAGCCATGATCACTGTAGACCATTTCCACACTTGCAGTATCATTTGGATTTGCAGTTTTAAAGCACCATCTTTTCTGTCTGTTTCTGCATTAAAATCCTGCCTTTCCAGGCGCAGTCCCGAATTGCCCTCTGACTTATTGTGTGTTCTGGAACTTCCCGGTTACAGTGATTTCATCAGTCAAGGCAGAATCTAATCTGGGGCTGTCCAATGCAGAAATGGGTGCATTCGGGTTCCCCACCACGGGTTCCCCACCACCAGTTTGGGGGCACCCTTTTCCTCATCACCATCCTCCCTGCCCCCTCCCTTTCTTCTCCTCCCTACTTCCCTCCATCCCGAAAAATCTGCTTTTTTTTTTTTACAAAAAAGTGGTGATCGCATTACAATGCTATTTCTAAGTTTTTTTTTAAAAAGCAGTCTTGCACAGCAGCATTGTAATGCTATAGCCCAGGGATTTTTCAAAATAATTACATTCAGAACACTTTGGAGGGAAGGGGGAGGCAAACCAGAGTGCAGAATGATAGGATTAAGGGGCACAACATAAACAAAGGAGCAAGCAGGAACCACTGTGCAAAAAACACAGTTTTTGATAAGGAGAAGGGAGCAAAGCATAATGGGTGGCTGCCTCACTGGTCTCAGTGCAGAAAACATATCATGAATTTCAGCTGAGGAAATGAGTGGAGTTAAGTCCAAATGTGGAATGGCTAGAGTCGACTTGTAGCATCCAAAGGAAATCCAAAGTGAGGCTAAAACAAGGTATGTCTCCTAATGCGGAAATGGTCTGAATGTACTCTCCTACTGATAGGTAGGACAGTTGCTCCAGAGTCCTTATGTTCCTGCTGTAGGCCTTCTGGAGCATGTGGTTGGATGCGAATCTTGATCTGATTCTGCAGTGCTTTTCTTACATTCTTATAGTGGAATTAGTTACTGCAAATGGGATACGCATCCACATCCATCAGTTTCTTCTCATCTTTATCACGTGCAAACAGAGCTGGGCCAGTGGAATACGTCTTCACTCCCCATTTGTTTGTTTTGCAAATAAGTTAGCAACAGATTTCTTTTCTACTTTGTGGTTGCTGTAATGCCTCATTTGTTAACACACTCACTATTCTGATCCTGACCAGCCAACATATTGCAATCCATATATAACTCATGATACAATCACTGCCAAGACTGCTTTTCGTCTTCAATATTCACAAGTCACGATTCCAGCTAATTTGATGGGGCCTGTGAATCATGTTTTTTTTTTAATCGCTTGACTGAATCAATATAACTCATCATCATTTCAAATGCAAATAAGCTTTGCTCAAATATCTCTTTAAAAATCAAAACATGAAAAGCACATAAACAATGTGCAGTTTTTAAACTATGAACATATTTTCTCCCTATAGTTTCACCCTTACAGATGGAGCCAAAGAACTTACAGAGATACTTCTAGGAATCTAGAGAAATCTTAAAAGCACACATTAAAATGTCCATTAAGAAACCCATAATAGCTTTTCTCCCTCGCCTTTCTTCTTTACATAAGAGAAACATGAAAATCTAGAGGCAGAAAATGTTTAAAGCTATTTAGCTCGCCCAATTGCGCTGAAGCAGAGGACTTACAGGCTAAGCCAGAGGAATCCCTGAAGAACCAAAATATGTTATTGAACTGCAGAATACCTCATACTAAATCCATTTGACAAGATATTTGACATTTACCATACAAACCACTGGCCCAAGAACACCTTGAGTTTTTCAGGTACCTCACTAGAAATGGAGTAAAACAGAACTAAATGTCTTGAACCTAAAGTTCCAAATGTAGGCGAGCCGCCAACAAAATAATAAAAAGATAAAAAGATAACAAACCTCTGTCTTGAGTCTCTTCCGAATAAAGCCACATAGGTCTGAAATCCCAGAAAACTAAAATCTCATAAAGAAGAATGGAACAATCAATTAAGATGGAGGGAGTATGTTACCCACATTTTTTTAAAAAAAAAGCTTGATAGAGAGAAGGTCTGGAATTTATTCCCTAGCGAATAAATTCCATGCCCCAACAGGGTAGCTGTTTTCATAGTCTAAGGATATATACATGTGTAAATCTGGAGTCAGGTATTCATTGTACCAGTGGAAAATTTGGATTTATCAGATTATCTCCTTCCATATATCCCCATGCCCAACAGTTATCAGACAACCATCTGTCAGCTACCCCACCACTTTGCATGACCCCTGTGGTACTGGCTGAAGCATGGGTCTTTTCTAGAACTTTTTTTGGGGGGGGTTAAATGGAAGGCATTTTTAGGGTGGGGGAGAGTTTCAGGAGTTGCCATTTTGTTTTTGGTTTTAATTTAAAATATTTTAAACTATTATTGTAAACTGCCTTGAGCCAGGACGAAAGTAAGGAAATGTTTTAAATAATAAATACATTGTAGTTATGTTTACTATAACAACTGTTTCTAATTGTACTCTAGTTGTTTCTATAATTTCACTAAATGACCTGCTGTATCAGCATGGCCTATTCTTAAACTGTCACACCAAAATAACGACTCATATTAGCAGAAGAGTGATCACTTAAACTAGAGAGGGATTACAATCATAAAATGAAGACCTACAACACTTTCACAATATACCACACTACTATACTCAATATACCTCTGTGTGGTTGACATGTAAGCTTGCCACTTATTATTATTATTATTATTATATTTATTTCCTGCCACTCCCTACAGGCTCGTGGCAGGTAACAATAGTCTTAAAATCCCCCGTTAAAACCCCTGTTAAAAGACTATAAAAATACCCAACATGGCGGAAAATACCACTCTCCTCTACCCGAACAAGGGCATTGGGGGATGGAGGGTGATGATGACTACTTCAAACCCCCCAGGGGGGCAATGTTCTTCCTCGCCAATCCCACACCATTTTCACCACACTACACAGCCTACATTGGTTAGTAGTCTATGATCATGTGGCGTTTTTCCAAAGTACTGAACTCAAAGAACTGACCGATGCTCATGAAAAACTGCCCAAGGAACTCAGTGAAATTTATCCACACAATCCTGTTACCAAGGAGGATGCTGCTTCATACAAATGGTTAGCCATTGTATAAAGGCCTCGAGAAAAATGTAAAGGCCTGAGAGAATGAAATTAAACATTCATGTAGGCTGAGATGGCAGTGAGGAACTGGAAAGATGAATCATCTTTACTGAAAGTTTAAAATTCCCCTTTCTATTAGAAACTTCACCCACACAAGAGTTTGCAAACAGGTCAGTCAGCCTCACACCTGCAGTTTACGTAATCATCGAATGTTTGATGGGAAACTAAGAGTGATTTCTGATGGAATCATAAAGGGGTTCCAAACCAAGATATGGTAGAGAACTTTTCTCCTATTGATCCTGTAAGATAACAAATGATCTCATACGCCTTTAAAAAAAAACATTTAAAAAAGAAAATTCTGGGTTTGTCCTATAATAACATAAACTCTAATCAGGTGCACATACAACTGCCTTATACTAAGTCAGAATTAGGGTTGCCAGATCTGGCTTGGGAAATACCTGGAGACTTTGGGGATGGACCCAGGAATGGGCAGGATGTGGGGCAGTGAAGGACCTCAGTGGAGTATAATGCTATGGAACCCAACTTCCAAAGCAGCCATTTTCTCCAGGGGAACTGATCTCTGTTGCCTGGAGATGAGCTGTAAAATTGGGGGATCCTCAAGTCCCACCTGGGGATGGCATTTCTAGCCAGAACATTGCTCCATCAAAGTTAGTATTGTCTACTCAGCAGTCATCAAGGTCTCAGGCAGAGGCCTTTTTCATCATCTACAATCTGATCCCTTTAACTGGAGCTGCCATTGATTGAACCTGTAGCCTTCTGCATGCCAATCAAAAGTTCTGCCACTGAGTAATGCACCCAAGTCTAAGAAGGAACACTTCAGGCTGCATACCTATAATGGAGTTTGCCCAATCTGAACAGCGCAAACAAGATATAATCTAAAATTAAACGTAAACTTTCTAATTCTAGAGTGCAGCGATATATAAACATCAATTCTTACATAAACATCAGTTGCTCACCTTTTGTTGTAAGAAATACCCTCATGTTCCTCATTATGATGACCTCATGATTAAGAAGGGTCAGATCTTTTAATATTCCAATCTGATCGGATTATTGTTGTTGATTTGGGACCAATAATACCCTGAGAAAATGAACTGAGGGAACAGGTCATGGCCAGCATTACCATACGCTGAGATGGGGGAGATGCGAGGGCCCAAGACATCTCATGTGGCCCATTGCAGCTAACCCCCTTCTTCTGCACATCCACTGCTGTGGATTTGACCTCTCCTTGCCCACTTGCTTTCAAGCACTCCATCACCCCTGCTTCTTGCAGTACATGCTGCCTACCGCCACCAGGAAAGCATGCCATGAAGGCAGTACTACTGGCAGCCACAGGGGGAAGCACTCCCAGCCATCTACACCTCCCAGCACTGTTGGACAAAAGGTTGTATAGGCAGCTGTGAGGGGACAAGGGAAAAAATACACAGGCAGATCTGGGGCACATGGATGGGTGGATGGTAAGGGGACCAAGTCCTGGCCCAAGAGACCCCAAAACTTGGCATGGAGCCTAATGCAGATTGAGTCTAGAATGGAGAAAGCTGCTTTGGGGCCAAGATTCCAAGGTCAACCTGTAGCAGGGATCACATGGGGGGAAAAATAAGCAACCAATCAATGAGCATAAGCCAGCCCTTATTCGGAGGAAACACCAAAGAAAGTCCCAACTTAACATCTCAGAGACCAAATTCTCTCCTGCTCTCAGTAAGTACCTGTCTAATAATGTACTATAAACTGGGGTTTGTTACATCACTACAGGAATTATTTGAAAACATAAAATGAGGAAGCTTTACGATCTTCATTTTGCCTCTTCTATAAGCATGTCTAAATCCATTTTCAAATTTGTTGTCCTCTTTCATTAGTGGCTGTTCTTGAGTTTCATATCTTTGAATTCACTCTTTGAATATCAGAACCTAATGTAAATGATATCCTGTCTACCAAATGGGGCATAGATGCTTTGCAAGACCCCCCATGAATGATTTGCAATATAACTGTGATTCTTTTAGAAGAAGAATAGTTGGTTCTTATATGCCACTTTTCTCTAACTGAAGGAGTCTCAAAGCGGCTTACGTTCGCCTTCCCTTTCCTCTCCCCCCAACAGATACCCTGTGAGGTGGGTGAGGCCAAGACAGCCCTGATTTTACTGCTCAATCAGAACAGCTTTCTCAGTGCTGTGGCGAGCCCAAGGTTACCCAGCTGGCTGCAAGTGGGGGAGCAGGGAATCAAACCCGGCTCACCAGATTAGAAGTCGGTGCTCCTAACCAGTACACCAAGCTGGCAATCTTTTAAAATATATATTTTGTTCCATAAAAAGTGAATAAAGACACTGGTAATCTTTTTGGGGAAAGATGCAATGCTTTGAGGAGGATTACTCATACTAATAACATGATGGCTGTATCTTCAATTCCATTAAAAATATCATTGCAACTCTTTATATGGGTAAAATGGAATGGCGCATTGGTCGAAAATATATACAAAGCCCGTCAGTGGTACACAGCATATGTTCATGGTACTCTGTGATTATAGCCAACTGGTGTTTTTTTTAATATAAAGTGTGATGTGAAGTGAAAATACTGCAGTTAAAATCAATATGTAAAAGCTTTCACACCAAGAGAATAGTATACCAAGCAACAAATCTCACTTTTTCAGTTTATAGCATGCAGAGAACGTTTCTAGTAAAGTTTAAATAGCTCAGACGGCTTCAGGAGAATGCTTCTGCTTTGCTAGAGAAAAATGTATCCAATGAAAAAACAAGTGGGACTTGAAGACGTTTTTTACTACCTGAAGGAGTCTCAAAGCAGCTTACAATCACCTTCCCTTCCATTCACCACAACAAACATCCTTTGAGGTAGCTGGGGCTGAGAGAGCTCTAAGAGAACTGCTCTATAAGAATAGCACTGTGACAGGACCAAGATTATTCGGGTTGCATGTGGAGGAGCAGGGAATCAAATCCAGTTCTCCACGTTAGAGGCCACTGCTCCTAACCATTACACCACACTGGCTTGATCTGTACTGTATATAACAGAACACTTAACATCTGGTGGGGATAGGAACACAGAGTAACTCTGTTGTTATGGAAGAAGAGAAAATGTAGCTAATAGAGAAAATATATTGAGATAAGGAACTGGACACTGGCAGCAAGATACCCTCATTTTATTCAACTGTAAATATATATATGTCACAATTTAGCAAAATGTCAATCCCAGCATGTCTTTCTTACTTTGATTGACAGCTTACAGTAACCAATTGGCAATATTTCTTAGAAATAGATGGCAACTTCCAAAATTGGTAGCATAAACACTAAATGAGGCATTTTTATTTTTTGTCTTTGTAGAAACATTTCCTTTTAATCCCGGGTTCCCTGTTTTTTTGGGGTGGGGAATTGCACTTGAGAGGGAAAACGATAACATTAGGGTTCCAAATTTGCCAAAGTATCAGCATTCCCAGTTCTCTACTGAGAAAGATTAATGGCTGGCAATTATTACATCCATTTACCCCAAATCTTAGTACAATTCACCTTATAGAGTTCTAGTCTTTTGTTGCTGTTTGCATTCATTTTGTTATTTCGCTCTTGTTTTTTTTATCTCGCAGTGGCTTATGATTGTAAGCTACTTTGGAGACCTTTTTTTTAACTGCAAAGTGGTCTATAAGTGTAAACAAATCCCTTAACCATTTACTTGTTCACCAACCTCTGGCTTTTAGGGAAACCCTAAACTGGAAGACAACAGAGGCCTTCTTTCTTCCTTCTGGTTTCCTTTAAAAGCACATCCTTTTTTATAAGGACAAGCTGCACTGGATTGTGGGTGAGTATGAGATGTGTAATACTCTGGCAAAGTTTTTAAAAGCTTTTACTAAAAGAGTGCATTTAACAGAAAAGCAAAAGGTGTAAAAGGTGCTGTTAGCTTGCAGGGAAGAAAGCAATTCCAAAGTGATGGAAAAGTCGCATTAATAGTCTGGGCAAAGTAAGGCGGGGGGGGGGGGGTGCTTTACAAGTTTCTGCAAAGTGTCTGCCCCTGGAGCAAAAATGGGACTTATTTTCCCACTGAGAGTTGGCAAGGCCCAATGCTGATAGGATTTTTACCTAGGATGGTGGTAGTGAGAAAAGGAGGGTTAACACCTCCCCAAGAGGGAGAATAATTCTCCATTAGAGCACAAGCACTGAAGAAGCTATCCCCCCATGAATCTGTCTAATCCCTTTCGAGCATGAATGGCTTTAAAAGGCAGTTTGACAAATTGATGCAGGATAAACCCTTCAATGGCTACTAATCATTGGTGACTACAGGGAACCTCCTGTATTCAGAGGCAACAAACCCCTGAACACCAGGGCTAAAAGACAATGTCAGGACAAGGCCTTGGGGCCTCTGTGCATTTCTGAGAAATACATCACAGGAATAAATGGACTGGTCTAATCCAGTAGGGTTTATGTTCTAGAAGGGGGTCAATCGCATAATCCCTTAGGCAGTGGGATGCCCAGTGTCTTTCCCCCACCACCACCTTTCTGCCTGCTCAATGTCATCCCTGCATTTTATAGATCACTGTACATCACTGCCCCCATCTCTGAGAATTTAGAAGAACTGAGGAACTATAACACTTAGAATCATAGAATTGGAATGGACCTCCAGGGTTATTGGGTCCAACCCCCTGCATAATGCAAGAACTCACAATTACCTGCCTACCCACCATGACCCGAATTTCATGCCCATGTGATTCCCTCCACCAAAATCACAGTACTCAAAGTGAGGTCTAACCAGAACAGAGTAAATCTGGCCACTATACTTCTTTTAAAACAGTCCAAAATCCTGTTTGCCTTTTTAGCCACGGAGTCACACTGCTGACTCATGTTCAGTATATGGTCTAGTAAGACCCCCAGATCCTTTTCACACATACTACTGCCAAGACAAGTCTCACCCATCCTATAGTGATGCATTTGATTTTTCCTAGCTAAATGCAGAACATTACATTTTTTACTATTAAAATTCATTTTAGCCTAGTTTTCCAGCTTGTCAAAATTATTTTGTATCCTGATTCTATCTTCTGGTACGTTTGCTACCTCTCCTAGTTTAGTATCATCTATATTTTTGTCCAAATCATATATGAATATGTTGAACAACACAGGTCCCAGGACAGATCCTTGAGGCACTCTCCAAGAAGATGACAGACTATTTACAATCACCACTTGGGTGCGATTTGTCAACCAGTTTCTGATCCACCTAGCAGACTTTACATTTTCAGCACAGTTGGTCTTCCAACAGGTATCTGGGTAACTGAAATCTCCCATGACCACTAGGTCTTGTCTCTCTGAGAACTTTGCAATCTGGTCTAGGAGCATCTCGTCCTCTGCCTGGCCTGGGGATCTATAGCAGACCCCCAATAATACCACTATTGTTTCCTACTCATTTTACTTTTACCCAAAGTCTCTCAGCTGAACTCTCAAACTGAGAGCCAGTTTGGTATAGTGGTTAGGAGTTCGGATTTCTAATCTGGCATGCCAGGTTCGATTCTCCGCTCCCCCACATGCAGCCAGCTGGGTGACCTTGGGCTCGCCACGGCACTGATAAAACTGTTCTGACTGAGCAGTGATATCAGGGCTCTCTCAGCCTCACCCACCCCACAGGGTGTCTGTTGTGGGGAGAGGAAAGGGAAGGTGACGGTAAACCGCTTTGAGCCTCCTTCGGGTAGAGAAAAGCGGCATATAAGAATCAACTCTTCTTCTTCGTGCTCAGACACATATATTTCCTCACAAGTATATATATTCTTAACATAGTGCTACTCTTCCCCCTTCTTTATTTGTCTGTCTTTTTAAAATAAATTGTACCCCTTAATCCTATTATTCCAGTTGTGACTGTTATCCCACCAGGTTTCTGTAATGCCTGTAATTAGATTATAGTCCCCTTCCTTCATTCGGACTTCTAGATCTTCCTGCTTGTTTCCCATGCTCTGTGCATTAGTGTAGAGACATCGTAATCCTTCATACGAATACCCAGGCTTTTAGTTGCTGAACTTTCCAGTAAATTAATCGTTCCCTGCATATGTGCCATTTCCTTTAAATCTACAGTTATCTTCATCGAACTAGGCTTTAAATGTATGTCTCGCTCCCCCATTGGACTTAGTTTGAAGCCTCCTTCGGGTAGAGAAAAGCGGCATATAAGAACCAACTCTTCTTCTTCTTCTTCGAATAAAGTGTGGACAGATGTTCTTCTAGCTTCTGTACCTTCTCCTGCTGCTAACTTGCGCTTGGTGCATGTGTATATAAAGTGACAAACATGCCACAGACAGTGCAAGTCACAGCCTCAGGTCCTTCGCCAGCTATGCTGCTTTGATCCATTGCAGGAAAAAGCAGACTCCTTCTGCAAACTCTGGGAAACTTACAGAGTCCTCCAGCTTAATCCATAAGCCAAAAGCCCTTTAGCTTTTGTACAGCATAAAGGCCCACCCAGCAGAGTGTGGAGCTAGCAGTCAGTCCCAGGCAAAACTGCCAACTAATGCAAATCAGCAAATGCAATTAGCTGTAGTCCCCCACCACCCCGGCAAGGAACAGACAAAAAACCCGACAACACTCAAATGGCCCCCACTCTCCTGTAACCTATATACCCTCACACACTGCCCTCACACACTGTAAGATTGAAAGCAACACTCACCAGTAGCTCCCGAGCTGGCACTTTATCCTTCTCCCTAACCAGCTGCTATGATCTAATAGCGAAGCCAAAGGTCTCTCCCCACTTTTAACTCATTCAACTACTTGTCCTTTTGCAGGGACAGAGCAAACAGGATAGCATGGGAGTCTGAGACACACACAAAAAAAACAGTAGAGTTTTTAAATGTTTTCATCAAAAGATTGCATTCAAAGTAGGAAAATTGTATTAAAAACTGTTAGTAACTTTCATGGGAGGAAAGGAGGCCTCAAATGATGTAATGCCTGCACTTGCAAGTCAGGAGAAAAAGATGAAGTTTGACAAAACCTTATAAACAAGATGCCATGTTCAGAGAGGGTGGTTAAGGTGGAATTTAAGCTCCATGCACTCTGCAATGACAACAATGCGAATTTGGCCATAAAGTATTGGTATGTTTGCAACGTAATGAAAAGAAATAAAAGATTCCCTGGTGTTCCTAAACTGAATTCATTCCTCTAACATAACTTAAATGCCACTCAATACTTCTCTGGGGCTAATATTGCCCATGCTTCCCTACAACAGGGTCTATGCTTCCATGCTTCCCTACAACAAGGTGGCAGCCCTCCCTCCAAAAAAAGAAACAATGTCAGGGAATTCACATGGAATTGCCAACCTCCCCATAGTGGCTAGAGATCTCATGGGATTACAGAGATCAGTTCCCCTAGAGAAAACAGCCGCTTTGGAAGGTGGACACTCTATGACAATTACCCAACTGAGGTCCCTCCAGGGTAGGGTTGCCAACTTTGGGTTAAGAAATTCCTTGAGGCAGGCTCTGGAGGCTCTGGAAGGGATAGGATTTAGAGAGGGGAAGGACCTCAGCAGGGCATAAAGCCAAAAAGATAGTAGGGATGCCAGCCTCCAGGTGGGACCTAGGGATCCCCCAGAATTACAGCTCATCTCCATGCTACAGAGATCAGTTCCCATGGAGAAAATAGATGCTTAAGAGGCTGAACTCTATTACACTGTACTCCGCTGAGGTCTTGGTCTTCCCCAAGTCCCATCCCCAAATCCCCAGACATTTTCCAACCACGATCTGCAAACCCAATCCTGCCCCCATCACCTGCCAGTGGTCAGGAGGGACTTTGCAAACCAAACAATGCATATTTACATCTGGTTTGTCAGTATGAATGCAAACACTCCCTGACATTAAAAGGACATCATCCAACAATGGTCACAATTGAAAGGGAAGTCATGCATGCACTAGTTCGAGATGACTTTAACAAGTCACACAAGGATCTAGGTATGTGAGCTGTATAATGTCCAGGAAAAGTGTTTATCCACAATTAGCTTCCAGAGAGAGATGGGTGGTCTTCACTACCTGAAATCTTGTTCACTTGCCACTGAACTTACACTTGGAGGAGATGGGAAGGGGGAATGAAGATTACCTAACCTTCACTGTTGGGCTCTGCTTGGACACATCATATTCATTTCAAGGACTGTCCTCTCTCTTCCCTGGATACTAGAGTGATACTTCCATGGATACTATTCTGTGGATGTTCCAATCAGTTGAAGAATTACACAAGAGAGAGGAAAATAATAGGAATAGGGTTGCCAAAACAAGGGTGGCAACTGGCAGGAGGCTTCTCATGGGGTAGAGTTACCAACCTTCAGAAGGTACCTGGAGATCAACTTAGTTTGAGGAAGAGTGCTTGCACTCGAAAGCTCACACCTTGAATAAATCTTTGTTGGTCTTAAAGGTGCTACTGGACTCTGATTTTACTGCGCTATTACAACTAATCTCCAGGCTATAGAGATCATGACCCCGGGAAGGGGGGAGATAGCTGCTTTGGAGAGTGGACTCTATGGAATTATAACTGTTGAGGTTGCTCCCCTCTCCAAACCTCACCTTCTAAAGGCTCCATCCCCCCAAAAAAATCTCTAGGTATTTCCCAACCCATATGTGGCATCCCTACCACTACAGGCCCTCACCAGTGATGTGCACAAGGGAGTAATCCAATTTTTAAATTACTGCACATCAGATAATTGTGAGGCATTTAATCAAAAGCCTCTGGGGCCACCCACATGTATTTGTGATGCTGTATTTAAATTTAAATGGAGAAATTATGAAAACAATTCAGAAGAATCGAAGAGAAGGCCTAAATGCAGCTATGATTGCATGTGCTGTGGACTTTGGGTCAGTAGCAGCTGACTGTTGAGCTCCAGGGACATAACATAATGACCACCTTAAGATCCAGATTTCACTCTTCTGTTGAGTAAGGAAATTATGCCAGAAGTTATTTTGAGGCAGAAAAAAAAAAAGAGCGAGAGACACACCCAGAGAGGCCATATGCAGCTTAGGTACAAAAGTGAAGCTATGTTTGTGGGAAAATGTTGTGTCACTGCTTCCATAGTTTCTTCAATATTTCTGTGACCTCTTTATTTAATGAAAAAGAACACTCTGTGCCTATCAAACACAAAGAAGAGTTTCCTAGGTTTCTCTGGAACATTCTGTCAGATGCCTAACTATCGAAGCTATACAGAGAGTAGCTAGTTACTCAGGGCCAAGGCTATTGGCAGTAAACAATGAGTCAGGATTATTCAAAAAAACAGATATGACATACCTCCATTAATCTGTTTTTCTGAACAACTATGTCCAAAATTTAGAATGGAAAAGGTGTTAGCCCTGATTCATGACTCTCTAACTTTGGAATCATGCTAAGGTGACCAGATTGTCCCACTTTTGGAGGCACATCTGGGGGCACCTGGCAAATAGTTCTTATGTTGAAATTAAAATATATATATTACAATACTATTTTTGCATTCTATGCATTCTATGAAAATTTTTGTTGCTCCATATAGACTAAATGTTTAATCAAGAACCCCCCTGGTCAATGGTGTCCCGCTTTACCAATGATAAAATCTGGTCACTTTAAATTATGCAGTAAAACAAAAATGAATATTTTCATCTTTCTGTGCAAACATTTCAGAAACATCAGGAAGGCCTTCCCCCTCCTTGTGCAAGCATAAGAGTTTACTGTGAGCAGACAGGTGAGGACATCTCTCTAGTAGGGAGCTGCAACAGCTCAGAACCCTATGTTGGACCTCTTGCAAGTGGGGAGTGTGGAGGATAGGGGTAAAGAACTTGCACTAGGCGGCCTTCCAGCATGTGTGCTGCTCCTTCTCAGATTGAGGGGGTACAAGGATGGGAAGATATGACTATGGGAGGAGCGCTGCTGTTGGAAGACATACTAGGGCGTGGTCCCCAACCCCCGGTCCGGGGACCGGGACCAGTCCAGGGATCAGTTGGTACCGGGCCTTGGGGGCTGCCCTGCCACTCTGCCACCAGCTCACCTTTGGTGCTTTCCAGTGGCCACCATGGCTGGGGCTCCCCCTCGGCATGGCACTGCGCAGCTGCTGCTGGCAGTGCCCCCCAGCGGGCAGTGAGAAGTCAGGGGTGCCTGCAGGAAACCAAGTGGAGCTGGAGCTCAGGCAGCGGCTCTTGGCAAAAGACTACCCCCCCCCCCGGCCTCAGTAAAATTGTCAAGCATTGACCAGTCCCCAGTGATAAAAAGGTTGGGGACCACTGTGCTAGGGGACATAGAAGCTCTTGCTGCATGTCTTATCTCTATCCCAACCCTCAAAATGATGGTGGGAGGCTCTGCTGTGTGGCTCCACTTTGATCTTGATGTTGGGCAATGGCAGATCTATGCAAAATAAGATCGCAACAATATCTCATCTGTTTCATGAGGAACAGGTCAACCTGGCTTGCTTGACTGAAACCTGGCTGGATGACTGTGATGTGGTCACTTGGGCCCATCTCACACCAGCTGGATATAAAGTTCTAGAACAGGAGGATAGGGTGGTTAGGTAGCTTTTCTCCTCTCTGCACATTTCTCCATCACTTATCCGGTCCAGACAGAGGCTTTTTTTGATTACATGTATCTTGTGTTGGACTCCACAGACATATTGAGTATCCTACTGGTGAACTGTTGATCTTATTTACCATTGAGATCTCTGGCTCAGCTCATGAGTGGTGTTGTACTTGATGCTGAGAACCCCAAAGATGATTGTCCTTGGAGATTCCAACATACATATGGACACGACCTTCTCAGGTCAGGCTCAAGACTTCAAGGATGTCATGACAACAATGGGTCTGTCTCAGATTATGATGGGCCCACATGAGGACATGTGACTTTCTTTCCTCCTCAAGCAGCTTGCTGGTGATCTGGAGATTCAGCCCTTGTCATGGTCTTCTGAAGGCACGGTTGAGTTTGCTGCCTGCTCCCTGTGTGGGTGATGGACTGATTTGGATGATCCACTTTCAAGATGAATTGATCCTGCTGGTTTCCAGTAAGCTCTGGGGAATTTCAGTAGCCTCCCCACTGACTCTGTGGAAGCTCTTGTAGCTGCATGGAATCATGGGCACACTGGGGCCATGAACAGAGCTGCTATATAAGGCAATATGAAGCAAAGTGAAGATGACTAGATAGATGTTGATGGAAGAGTCAGGACGAATCAAACAGTGGTTATCATAAAGCCCATTTACAATTCTATGATATGGTGATAATGGCAGCAAAGAAGACTTTCTTCTCTGACACAATTGTGGTGAGCAGACAGCTCAGTTGTTTAGAGTGTTGCGTGACTTGATAACACTTCAGTACAACCCTGCAGGTGATATGAATTTTACTCCCAACTGTGATGTTTTTGAAAGGTTGTTTGCTGACAAAATCTCTCTCATCCATTCTGACTTGGAGGACAAGTTTAGGAAGCATCTGCTTGTCCTTTTGTTATGGATAGTTTAAAATTGATCCTACCCACAGATGCTGACAGAGTCCTTGGAAGTGTGAGGGCCACCACCTGTACTCTGGACCCACACACATCATAGTTCTGAAACTCTGGAGCCATTAATGAAAATCGTCAACCCCTCCCTGATGGAGGCATCTCTCCCTAAGCCTTTGAGGCTGTTATCAGACCTCTACTTGAAAAATCTGCATCAGCTAGGAAAAATTTGGCCAAATATAGGCCAGTCTCCAATTTACTTTTCTAGGGAAGGTGACAGATCATATGATGGCAGAGCAGCGCCAGGGTTTCCTGAATGACACATCTGCACTTGACCTGTTTCAATCTGCCTTTAGGCCTCAGTTTGCCACCAAGACAGTTTTAGTTGAACTGTTGGATGAACTTTTTTCACAGTTGGACAGGGGTAATCTTTCCTGTTGATACTGTGGGACTGTTCAGTGGCCTTAGATACATTTGACCAATTCATTTTTATCCACTGGCTTGAACTGGAGTTGGCATTAAGGACATAGCCCACTTACTATACCAAATGGTCATATCCAATATAAAATAACCCAGTGAAATTAAAGAATTCCAAGTTGCTTTTTTTTTGCTTTTGTGTATTTATGTATTTGTATTATTGATTTATTTTATTTCTTCCTCTACTTAAGTATTTTGGTTTGACTTAATGATATGTGAATGCATGTGAATTCTTTAATAAACCTTTTTTTTTTTAAGAAGAAGTCATAGCCCTTCGGTGATTTCATGATTTTCAGTCTGACCAGACACAAAGAAGTGCAGGATTAATAGAGTAGAAATTATCTTGTGGGGTGCCAAAGGATTCAATTATCTCACCCATACTCCTTAATATATATGAAGCTGCTGAGTGAAATTGTCTGCATGCCTGGAGTAGAAAATCACCAATACATAGATGACATCTAGTTCTATATTTCATTATCCAAGCCTCCGCTGTTCTGAAACAGTGCTTTGCAGCTGTAGTCAGGTGGCTCTGTGTGTGTAAAGTGCTATTAGATTGCTTTTGACTTATGGTGACCCTATGAATGAATGAATGAATTCCCAAACATCCTATTGTTATCAGTCTTTCTCAGGTCTTGCAAACTGAGGGCTATGCTTCCTTGATTAAATCAATCCATCTCATGTTGGGTCTTCCTCTTTCCACTTTCCCTAGTGTTATTGTCTTCTTTCAGTGACTTTTCTCATAACGTGACCAAGTAGGATAGACACGGCTTGATCATTTTAGCTTCTAGAGCAGGCTTTCTCAACCAGAGTTTCAAGTTTCTTGACAACCCTGGAAGGGTTTCCCAAATGGCTGGGAGTTAATTCATATATGTGTGTGTATTCTGCATAATATATTTCTGGTAAGGCCTTGGAGGAAGAGTGTGTAATGGCTTAAGTTCCACTCAGAGCTTAATCTCCACTCAGGATGGCTGTCCCACCCCTGAGTGCCTCCTCCTTCTCCAACTGGCTTGCCTATCTGTACAGTAGCCGGCCTTCGATCCTTCACCCTTGACCACCCCCTCCTCCTTCCACTTCCTTCCAAGGTTTAGAGGCTGCAGATCCCTACCACATGAGAGCTGCCCCTACCGGTGAATTCCCTTCCCAGGACCTCCAGCCTGCAGCATTTCCAGGTCCTGGGGGGGGGGGAGGCCATCCACAGAGTTGTTCCACACCCCCCCAATCTAGCATCTAGCCCCTAGTGTATATACAATTTTTAAACATTTATCGAGTGGTATGATCATATATGGTCATGTCAACCACCACCCCCACTCCTCCAAAAATGGGCTTGGGACTGGGTGGGAAGAGGAAGGGTACTAGACAGGCATGTACCCAGCTATACTTCCTGACCACATTCTGCATGATTGTGGTCTTCAGGTTTCTCGAAGCCTGAGGAATATCTCAGGGGCTTCTCAACAGTAAAAAAGATGAGAGCCAGAAAGTTCAGACTTGATTTTATCTATAACCCAGTTGTTTGTCTTTTGGTGGTTCATGCGTGGTATCTGTAAACTCTCCACCAAATTAATATTTTCCCCCTTGTCAGCTGTCTTCACTGTCCAACTTTCAAACCTATACACAGTAATGGGAAATATTATGGTATGAATTTTCTTGGTCTTGGTTACCAGCAACATATTGT
The DNA here is from genome assembly GCF_049243985.1 of Paroedura picta. NCBI lineage: Eukaryota > Metazoa > Chordata > Lepidosauria > Squamata > Gekkonidae > Paroedura > Paroedura picta. The sequence continues at coordinate 97,019,779 of NC_135374.1, read as the reverse complement.
CACCCTTAAGAATCTTTTCTAGCTCCTTCATGGCTGCCCTTCCCAAACTCAATCTCCTTATGATTTCTTGGCTGCAGTCTCCCTTTAGACTGATGATGGAGTCAAGGAACAGAAAATTCTGAACAATTTCAAGTTCATTGTCAGCTGTGTAATGTCTTGGTAGTCATTACTTTTGTCTTCTCGATGTTCAACTGTAATCCTGCTTTGGCATTTTCTGCTTTAACCTTTATCATGAGTCATTTCAAGCCTTCACTACTTTCTGCCAGTACCCTGGTGTTATCTGCATATCTCAAATTGTTACAGTTCTTTCTGCCAATTTTCACTCTCCTTTCATCTACATCTAATCCAGCTTTCTTGATTATATATTCTGCATATATATTGAACAGATGGGGAGAAAAGACAGAGGTAATACTGGTTGGGAAGGTTGATATTCTAGAGGGAATGAAACCACTTTTCCTAGATGGAGAAATTTTGACTTTTCCAGAGTATGTTAAAAGTTTTGGGTGCTCGTATACCCTGACTTGCTGTTTACAAAGCAGTCTGGCATGGTGACCCAGGAGCATGTTCTGTCAACTGCATCTTTCTTGCCGGTTTGCCGCGTCATTCAACTGGGTTTGAACAGCAAGCTTCCTTTAATGGGGGGAGGAGGAAGGTATTTGGGGTTTGTTATTTTATCTTTGGTTTTGGCTGGGGATGTTTTATTTAGGATTGTAAGCCGCCTTGAACCAAGAAGAATGGTGGGATATAAATGTTTAAAGATTTTTTAAAATAAGGCTTAAGATCCAAGCCAGTATGAATTCTCAAGGCTTTACCTAATTTGCCTTAGCTAGTAAGAAAGAAAATTGCGGGAGAGTGTGGCTTAAAATGGCATATACACAAAAGTTAGAGTTGTCAGCTCTGGGTTGGAAAATTCCTAGAGATTTGGGGAGGGAGCCTGTGGAGGGTAGTGTGTAATGTCACCCCCCAACCAGCTATTTTCTCAAGGGAACTGATCTCTGTCACCTGGAGATGAATGGAAATTCCAAGGGACCTCCCCCCAGGCCACACCTAGAGGCTGATCAAACCAAGGAGCAAAAAACTGAGCTGAGGTTCCCAAATCAACTGTGATAAATGTAAATATTTATTCAGAACAATCGCTGAAAACCACACCGGTTGAATTTGTTTTTCGATACAGTTCTTCAGCAAGCAATATCTGTATTAAATTAATAAGATATGTGAAATATATCAAACAACCAAACCAATTACATTCTGGTATGACATTTGAAGTCAACATAAATAAACTACTATAAAGAGCTTCAAAAACAAATATATAGTTTCACCAAGAAAACATACTATGCACGTCAAATTCAGTTACAATTCCAGTCAAAATTAAAAACACAAAACCTTATAAACTGTATATCATACAAAGAGAGACCTACCCAAATGTACTAAAGGAAAAATTTCAAAGTAAGATCCAATTCTCTATTATGAAGTATCTTAAGGAGGATCTGGTCTACTAACAGAGCATCATCTATGAAGTGACTTTGGGTTTACAAACATTGCCAGTACTATTCATGGACTGATATACTAAGTAAGTTAATTAACACAGTGCAATAAAAAATTAAAGGAGATCATCCTACCACTGGGTGGTCATCTGTTTGTTCCCCCACACCTAAATGCTGGCAGATGCTAGCAAAAAGCAACCCACCATTTTCAGTTTCTGTTTTCATGAGTTTTTAACAACCTCTTTCCTAATGCTTCACAGTATAGTATAGTATGACACGATTCACTGTATTCTTGTACTTTAAATGCTTTTTTCCCCTGGCACCAAAATGGTGTTATTAATGAGATCATTGCCTGTGGCTGATAGTTACATAAACAGTTAAGAATCTAAAGTATTAGTATCCCTAGGGGGTATTTCCACACTGTCCAATCATCTCATGGCAAGGAAGAGATAAATCTATCGTTGTATGTACTGCTGGAATGGTGGGAAGAGGAATGGCTCAATGATAGATCACGTACTCTGCATGCCATAGGTAAAATGCACATTAATGCTGACAGTTGTTAGGATCACAGACGAAAAGTATGGTTCAGCACTGGTTAAGGACTGAGCTGAAGCAACACTCCCATGCAACAAAAGGAAGCATGCAGCCGCTACAGAAGAATGGGAAAGGGATCCAGCCTTCGCTTCACACGGAGCTTCTTGCAGAGAGTCCCCATGTGTGCATCAGAGCCAATGGATCAAGATGCAGGAGTTTAACGCTGCAGAATAATTGGCTCAGAAGCCAAAGAAAGAGCCACAGAAAACCTTTTTAAAAAGGACTCAGCATGGACCTTCTGTACCAGGGATCAGTTAAACACGGTAAAAATAGCCTGTTATCTAAAACTCTTGAGATATAATAACAGGGAGGAACAGCCACAATCTGCAGGATTGAATGACAGACACAATATATTCTTATTCCAAAAGGGAATAAAGGGATCAGGAGAGGGGCACTAGGGGCTATTTCCTCATGTATTGTGTTATTTTTGGCCAAAGGAATCTCTGCTACTTACTTTGGTTCCATTATTTTCTTTGTGCCTTTGTTTTACAAATCTATACCCCAAACTTTCTCTCAGGAGGGGATTCCAGGGGCTTTTCACAATAGTCCAGCAATATAAAGCAGCAAGATATCTACAGGTTCTACAAAAATAGCAAGCAAGCAAACAAAACACTTATGCTCATCACTTAAACCCAATCAAGTCTGCAACCCAAAATCGCACCTAAACATTTTCCACCTTAACCAACCTTTTGAAAATTACCATGGTGCAAGGCCTGTAGGGAAGTTACTAGGGAGAAATCCCATGACTGGCTGAGTCATAGACTGCATGAGACTATATCTAGCACATAATGCGAGGTAGAGCACAGCTATCAAATAAGTAGGGAACGATGATACATCAAGAATATAGGAGGCCATTAAATACCAGCACCTTAAGCTGAACTGAGAAAGAGATAGGGGCCAATGAAGAGGTTCCCAACTAAGGGTCCTGAATTGAGCTGTTGCTGCTGCATTTTGAAACCTTTAATTTTCTGAGTTGTCCTTGAAAAGTAGCCCTTCAGAAAGCACAGAACAATAGCACAACCTTGAAATGACAGCAGCATGGATCTGTGTGGCCATGTGAGCTGAACTTAGAAAGTAGCACAATAGTCACACCTGTTATAATCGAAAAGAGCTGGCTAAACTGGATCTAGAAATACCCTTAAACTTCCTTCAGTCTTGCTTCACCCCAAAGAGGCAATGCAATCCCTTCCAGAGTATCGGTGTTACCTGCCGGCACCACCTCCATTTTATCTGGATTCTGTTTTAGCTTATTCCTCCGATGCCATTTGATTATAGCATCCAGGCATTGACCCAGGATGCAGACAGAATTTCTGAAGGCTTATTTAAAGAAACACATAATGAAATGAATACAGGGGGGGGGGGGGAAAGAGTCTGATGACACACAAGCTCAAAAGCATCAAACGCTCTTTCATTTAGTGGTTGAACTAAAAAGCATTAGAAAGAGCTTAGAAAACATAGATATTAAAGTACGTCAAGGATAATAGCAATCTTAGTGGGACTCTACCAGATAAGTTCAAAATAATAACCACCCGCTATTTACGTTACTCTAGATAAGATCGTAGCTATTTGAGTGCTGTTCCTCACAGATCCGTCTTAGTTTCTGTTGTATTGTGATAAAACTGAATGGTCTACAACAGGGGTAGTCAGCCTGTGGCCCTCCAGATGTGCATGGACTACAATTCCCATGAGCCCCTGCCAGCGAACGCTGGCAGGGGCTCATGGGAATTGTAGTCCATGCACATCTGTAGGACCACAGGTTGACTACTCCTGGTCTGCAATATCAAAGGCAGCCGAATGCTAGTGGGAAAGCCCCTACTGGATCAGACCAGTGGTCCATCTAGTCCAACATGGCAACCAGCAGCTGCCCTTCAGGGCCAATGGGCAGGGCGTAGAGGCCAAGGCCTTCCCAATGTTCCCTCCTAACGTGCCTCTGAATATGGAGGTTCCCTTTACTAACCATCACTAATAGCCATTGATGGATCTTACTCTCCATGTGTCTAAGGCTCCTTAAGAGCCACCTGTGCTTACAGCTATCCAGCAGGACCAAGAGGGTTGCATTCCTCAATCATTTACAAACAGAGATTGTCTGGAACAATGTATGCCACCTCTGCCTGACTGAAATAAGTGATGAGCAAATATGCCAATTGGAAAGACGTCACTTGTTCTGTTACCTTGCCTAGAAATGTCATGTTGGACACTGGACTTATAGCTGGCCAGATTGTCCCATCATGGGGATCAAAGCTACGAGTTGTCTCTTATAAAGACAGGTTGGATTTCTTTAAAAATCTGCAGAAAACTGTTGGTTGTATGACCGAAAACTTCGGTTGTGGAAGTGCTCACATTCACAAAGATTTTGGAAAGCGCTGGCTAAATAATTATCTGAAAGTCTAGGCATAAATGCATCCATTTACCGGAAGCATACCTCCTTAATACCAGTAGTTCCAATTTCTTCTCAGGCTGTTGTTCTGAATATGATTACTGCAGCTCATTTGATTTTTGCCAGACATTGGAAATAATAATCAACTACCCCAAAGAAGGAATGGGCTCACAAAGCAATTAAATTGGATAATTTAATCAGGCTGACTGTTTTGTAGAAATGTAGAAGCATGAATCAAAATGATGAACACTGAAAGTCTATGATGTGACATATGTGAACAGTTTTATAAATGTATGAAAATTTCTACGTTTATGATTTCGCTGTATTTATTTATAACATTTGTGCCTTTAGATGAGCCAGCTCCTGAATCCCAGATAAGTCCATGATGCAGTTTTTGTTTTGCTGGCCGGCTGGCTAAATTCTATTATGGGATTTTTTACTTTTGCCAGCTAGCTTGGATCCCCACATACAAGTATTTAAATAAACAAGCCTCAACTATAATCCATTCTTTTAATTTTTGATATGGTTTCAGGATCCAGCTCCTACCCTAAATTTCCTAATTTCTCCAGAATGCTCATAAGCATGTGTTTCCTCAGTAGATAATGTTCCAAGCATACCAAATAAATCCTATACCATGAGGAAGAAGAACAATATCCACACTCACAAATTGGGAAGCCAAACATCCACGAAATATGATGAAATACAGACAGTTTGGGAAAATAAAAATATACTTCCCCAAGAATTAGTTCAAACTATTTAATATTTAGGGTTAATATATTTGAGGTACCTTAAAATGTTGTGAAATGAAATCCAGAAATATTATGAAAAATTGTCTGAAAAATTTCAATACAGACTTAAGGCAATGAACAAGGATAATGTAAAACAAGGATACTGTAAACAAGGTTACTGTAAATTCTTGAGGTATAGGGATTGGCACAAACCAAACCACAAAGCAAAATGTATTATGGTTTTTGCTCTGTTCATGGTTTGCAAAGTCAAATGGCAGGGCAGGGCATGAACTTTTGCCAAACTTTCAAGCTGTTTGTGGAGGTTCATGCCAATTCATGAGTTGATACATTCCCAGATAGACTGTCTCTGCTCAATAATAATTTTTACAAAACTTCAAAGCAGCAATTTCGAGGGTATGTAGAGGAGCATCCAGGGGAAGTCCCCTGTATCTTTGATATCTCCAGCTTGCACAGAATCCACTCTATACATTCCTGAACTTCAGTCATTTTGATAAATGGAGGTTTAGGAGGTTCAAGTGTATATAAAACAGATCCCGTAAAAGCTAGAAATACCAAACTTGCAGGACTTTTCCTCCTGACTCTACCCCCACACATGCAACCAGTTGGGTGACCCTGGGCTCGCCACAGCACTGATAAAGCTCTTGTGACTATGCAGTAATATCAGGACTCCCTCATCCTCACCTACCTCACAGAGTGCCTGTTGTGGGGAGAGGAAAGGAAAAGCGATTGTAAGCCGCCTTGAGACTCCTTCGGGTAGAGAAAAGTGGCATATAAGAACCAACTCTTCTTCTTCTACTCTATCTGCCCTTTAAGCTTTGTGTATCTAGCTTGTACAGAATCTGTTCTATACACTACTGAACCTGTGACTGTCAAAATGACTGCCTGTTGCCTGTTGTCAAAATGACTGCCTATCAGCAGTCATTTTGACAAGCAAAGGTTCAGGAGATTCAGGAGTATATAGATTGGATCCTGTGCAAACTAGAGACAGCAAACTTGCACAGAATCTCCACGAAGCCCTCATCTCCCTGCCCACCATGTTTGGAAAGTGATGAGTTTCATGTTACAGACCCCCCCAAAGGAGGTACCCCCCCCCCCCCGAAAAGTACTTTCTGGGGAAATGGCAGGTGGTTATTTACCTAGAAAGCCCTTTCTTGGGGGCACCTTCTTTGGGGAGGCCATAACTTGGACCCTGTAAATGCAATCCTCACAGACTTGGAAAACAAATAGAAGAGAGTCTGACAGAGATCCCCAGTGAATCTGGTGTCCGTAGCACACCAGGGGCTTTTACCAGGGTCTTATCTGCACTTATCCTTAATCAGCTTGAGTTTAAAAAAGCAATATGTACCTGATTTGATTTCAAGTCTGATATCAGTCAGGTTTATTATTCCATCTGCAACATTCCATCTCAACTTTGGAGTCCTCCCACCTTTTCATTGGGATATCTGAGAGTGGATATTGTCTGCTTAACTGGAGAAAAGCATTCTAAAAGCCCACTCTTCCATATGCAGATGTTTTGCCTTTTTGAATTTTCTTCCTCCTCCCCCTCCTAGCCTGGCCATGCCTCCATCATTCACCCTAAGACTACCAGTCTTATGCTCCTTCTGCAAAACCAGCCAGGAAAACAAAAATCAACAAGCTGCCTTGTGCTCCTTCATCACTTCCCCCTTATGAGGTTTTGTTCTAGCTGTAGAGCCATTGGGTGACAAAAAAAAAACAGGAAATAAAGCAACCTCATGCTCCTTCAATACTGGCTGGAGCTTCACAGAACTCCCGCTCCCCCCACCCCAACACTAGCTTCAGAGTTGGCCAGGAAGCAAGGTTAAAGTTAAAGTTGCCTATGTTGCTGGTACGCCCCCCCCCCCCCCAATCAAGCAGGAAGAAAAGAGGAGATTGACAATTGAAATGCTTTACATGCAGAAGACAGCATCTCAGTGAAAGCTGTTTCCAGTTGGAAAAAAAGGAATGTTTCATATCTGTTGTAAGATCCATGTTCAGATAAATCAGAATTCAGCAGTATCAAGAGCGGGAAAAAACCCTGTTAGTGCAGATAGTATCCAGGTAAAAAATCTCATGAACTCAACCAGTTCGTCAGGTGACATGACGAACCACAAACTGAACCACATTTTCCCAGTTTCTGCCCATCCCTATTGAGTTAACCAGAAAATATTAAAAACTGGGACAGAGAAAAACAGATAAGCCATGTTTTAGAATTAATGGTAAATCTAATCATCTATAAGTTAATGATAAAAACTGAAATTTGGTTGTTTACAAAGGACCCTTGGTTGAGCTTCGATATTGCTAATAAAATCTTAGCACTTTTTGGCATCCCCACTGCATTCTTTAATGGCAGAAAGTGAAGAGGAACTAAAGAGCCTGTTGATGCGGGTGAAGGAGGAGAGTGCAAAAGTTGGCTTGAAACTCAACATCAAGAAAACAAAGATCATGGCATCCGGCCCTCTCAATTCCTGGCAAATAGATGGGGAAGAAATGGAGATAGTGACAGATTTTATTTTCCTGGGCTCCAAGATCACTGCAGATGGGGACTGCAGCAATGAAATTAAAATACGCTTGCTCCTGGGGAGGAAAGCTATGGCAAATCTAGACAGCATCCTAAAAAGCAGAGACATCACCTTGCCAACAAAAGTGCGTTTAGTCAAGGCTATGGTATTCCCAGTTGCAATGTATGGCTGCGAAAGTTGGACCATAAGGAAGGCCGAGCGTCAAAGAATTGAGGCTTTTGAACTCTGGTGCTGGAGAAGACTCTTGCGAGTCCCTTGGACTGCAAGGCGAACAAACCGGTCAGTCCTAGAGGAGATCAGCCCTGACTGCTCTTTAGAAGGCCAGATCCTGAAGATGAAACTCAAATACTTTGGCCACCTCATGAGAAGGAAGGACTCCCTGGAGAAGAGCCTAATGCTGGGAGCGATTGAGGGCAAAAGAAGAAGGGGACGACAGAGAATGAGGTGGCTGAATGGAGTCAATGAAGCAGTAGGTGCAAGCTTAAATGGACTCCGGGGAATGGTAGAGGACAGGAAGGCCTGGAGGATCATTGTCCATGGGGTCGCGATGGGTCGGACACGACTTCGCACATAACAACAACAACTGCATTCTTTAAAAATTACCAGTAATCAATTATATTAGTCACATTTCTAATATTTTCTATACTATATTAACAGTGCCATCTAAAACAGAGTTACACCCTTTTAAGCCCATAGACTTCCATAACTATAAGTAGTTCAAAAAATGTACATATAGAATTGGACAGATGGGACTGTATTACTACATCTGAAGCAGTCAGTCCCAATGATAGTGGAGGCTAGGACTCAAATATACTGGGAGAAACTGGGCAAGAAGAGCATATGATAGATGGGCATGTGAAAATTCACACTAGCACTATAAATAATTAAATACATCCAAGTGATGCCAGGCTTGTGGGCTGTTTTAGCAGTCAAGCACAGAGTCATGAATAAATTATTAAGATTGTATTGGGTAGTTTGAGCTCAAAAGCTAAGAAGCATACCATCTTATATCTGGCATTTAGAATGTATTTGTAAAATTGGACTGGGGAATACAGGAAAATGCAAATCCTTCTGCAACTTTTAAAATATACACAAGATTGTGAGCTTGGAGTTCAGAAAGCTGGAGGGGTTGTTTGCCCTTCTATCACAAACTCCCACAAAGTACTACTGATGTCATACAATCACAATTCACGGTGCAATGAAAAGGCTATGACAGTCTTAAATGGAACATGCCTTTTTGCCAAGCAAAATTGCTTAAAAAATACAATACTACAAATGGGGAATTACAAAATGCTAGAAATGGGGAACCTTTATACTATTGGCCTCTTTGAAAAAGGAAACATGGAACCACTCTAAAATGCTGACATTTTCAGCCAGACCATGTATGCTCTGGTCAACAATTGCTGACATTTCATGCTTCTCAGGAACTCCAGCAGAAACCACTTAAGACTTGCAACTATTAAGGCCATTAAGTTGCCTTCAAGGAAGATCCCAACTGGTCTAAATCTTAATCCTGTGCCCACAGTTGGTTTGGAATATGCATTTCAAAATCATTGCCTGTTGGCAGCTCTTATTTATCCTCTACCCACAGTCTATCTTTCTGTGATATTTGCCACTCTTCCCTGTTTGTAACCGCAAGTATTGGAAATATGTTGTGCAGGAGACACTAAAAAGGCAGAAGTTCAAAAAACAAAATGGTGGTGACTCTATTATGGTCATGGAACTTTCAGTGAGAAATGTGCCAAGAGGCCATAAACTCTGTCCAGCCCAAACCAATGATCATTGAAACATCCCTTTCTTCCATCCAGCATCAAAATTCCATAACAGAAAATAAAAGCTCAGCCAGGGTTTTGTGAAACCCTTGGGGTTTCTTTACAGCCCTGGAAGAGTCTCCCCAATGGGTGGGAGGTAATTAATTTTTAATATATATATTATTAAATGTGTTAAACAGTTTGGTGTAGTGGTTAGGAGTGCGGACTTCTAATCTGGCATGCCAGGTTCGATTCTGCACTCCCCCACATGCAACCAGCTGGGTGACCTTGGGCTCGCCACGACACTGATAAAACTGTTCTGACCGGGCAGTGATATCAGCGCTCTCTCAGCCTCACCTACCCCACAGGGTGTCTGTTGTGGGGAGAGGAATGGGAAGGTGACTGTAAGCCGCTTTGAGCCTCCTTCAGGTAGGGAAAAGCAGCATATAAGAACCAACTCTTCTTCTTCTTCTTCTTCTTCTTCTTCTTCTTCTTATCAGGTAATATGACCATATATGGCCATGCTGACCCCCCAAATGACCAATGATAGGCCTGGAGGGGGTGGTAAGGGGAGTGGGCCCAGGTTGGCATGTACACAGCTATGCTTCCCAACCATATTCTGCATGATCACATTATTTCTGGAGTTTCTTGAATCCTGAAGAATGTTTCACGGGTTTCTCAATGGTAAAAAAGTTGAGAAAGGCTGGCTAAAATGGACACCAAATAATACTTCTAGCAGGAGTAAAATAAATGTTCTCTATTCCTTTCAGTGTTGAAGTATGACTGATCACTTAATAGGGTCTCTTTCCCATTAGGGAGTTGACATGCTGCATTAAGTTTTCAAGCTTGAAGGACTATGATTTCATGTAGCTTCAACAATTAGTAAAACAGACATCACCTTGAGTATGTTGACGCTTTCTAATAAGTGTTATTATTATTAATAATAATATTTGTTAACAATCAGTGACCAGTAGAGTAGGTTCCTATTTTGTACTCTGAACATCACATGCATCATTTGTCCATGGTAAGAATCTTCTTTACAAAAAAGACATACAGAGTCTTAGAAAGAATCAGGCGCCAAGTATAAACGAGCCTCACATTCTACTTCCTCAGCCCTTTAATACAAAAGCAAACAACATTCTTCTAAAGCTGCATGTTGTAGTCTGGCAGCTCATCATTTCCAAGTGTGCAAACCTCAAATCTAAAGGGAAGGTTTCATGCAAGTCTTCCCACCTTCACCCCCACACACAAGTCTTATATTGGGCCTGTCAAACTTGGTCTGCCTGCAGTTGGCCAGCGTAGTGGTGTGATCAGCCAAAGACTCAATTAAACATCCCCCCCCCCACCTCCCAGCCTGGTTTTGCAGAATATAAGAAATGACAGCATAAAGGCAGGTTGCAAGCAGCCCCCTGGGCTTGTGGTTCTGACGGGTATATTTTGTTATAAATCCTTATAGGAAAAAATAGCCAAAGACACAAATCACTTTTCTGGTTTCCATCTTGGATTCAATTACATTTCAAGCAATTAAACAATGTGAAAGGTCCTCCTACCCCCATTTTGCAATGTTAAACGAAGCCAAACATTTACGTACGATCTAATATGCAGTTCAAGCCACAATCTACATGGGTCTCTGTAAATTTGTGGAACAGCAGGAATTGCTAAATCATGGGGCATCTGTACCAGATATAGCGCACTGCATGTGCTTCAAAACATGCACACAGAACCTAAAATGCACATTAGTTCCAACAGGAGTATATTCATGCTCATTAAAATGGGATGCAGAAATCCAGAGAATTAAAACCGCTTTCCCAGTTCTCAATATTAGAATTATCTGTAGGGCATCTTTGAGCAAGATGAGTCTTTTGTGATATGCTGTACAGTGTTTTTGCGGTACTCGCCGAAGTAAGCGGGCTACAGAATAGCTGTTTAGGATGGCTTGTTATTGGTTTATTTTTTTTGAGACTTTTATTTGTTTTCTGCCATTAATTCTTCATTATCTATTTTACCTTATTAAACAATTAATTGAAGGCCATGCCCCATTCCAAAATGAGATTCTGATTAGAGCTTTTTTCAAAACTCCAATCCACGTCTTGCGGAAATTCTTAACAGAGCTGACCTTTTTGCTTCTGTCTCCGCTAACAGTCCTGATTTAGCAGGGAAGCCAAGGGAAGCCAGGAAGCAAAAGAGAGCAGATCTCTGTGAACGTGCCCTATATAAGCAAAGCGCAATGTACAGAATCGGATAATTAAGTTAGCCTTTGTTCTCTAAACTGGAGAAGACGTTTTCACGGGTCCTTCTAATAAAGAATGCTGCCTTCACCCTACCCTCACCCCCAAAAAAGAAAGGGTTGTAGATATTGCTAGGTTGGACTGATAGCAAAAGAAAAGGGAATTGTTTACAGCTACAGTAGAAAGCACGGAAATCTCCTGCACTCTTAGGAAAGGCTCAGTTTAATTCAGTGTTGGATACATTTTTTTTTTCTAAATTTCATTATGAGCAGAACATAGCAAGGAAGGCTCCTTGTGGCACTGGTACCCTAGAGATGGGAGAAACTGAAAAACAAGAAGCGAAACACCATTCGGTTTTCCAGGAACAAAATGAAACTGATTAGTATTTTCTTTGAACCAAGCTATGAGGCACTGTAATTGGACAGTATAAATCACCAAAGAGAAGCCAGAAAAGTAAACACAAATCCAAGAGGGAGCTGTGAACCTAATTGCATCCGGTAACCTTGTTGCAGTCCTTAAAAGTGGACAGGATGAAGACAGACAAGAATGCCCGTGGAATACTATCCAAATTACAAAGCCTGCTTACCATCATTATTGCAATCCTGCCCGAGGCTTTGTTTAAATGGGCTCTCTCATATCAGCTCCGGCCAGTAAGGTTAAGTAAACACAAAATATTTTTTTCCTATATGTTAAAAAAATGTATCCCAGAACTGTATCACATACGAGGTTTTAACATCTATTTGCTGTGACTACATATGTTGAAAGGTCTTGAACCTGAACCTCTGGAAGGCACGTAGAGGCTGCCCTAGCTCCCCCCTTGTTCTCTGACTTGAAAGTGGCCACCGTAACTTACTGACAGCAGGGAATGCTCTGAGGCCGGCTCCTCTTCCACCCAACAAACTTCTGAAACCAGCAGGAAGTTAGAAGTGGAGAGCTGGACCCTTTGTTAAACCCTCTCTGCCCGAGGGCTACCTCCTTTTTGGGCTAAACTACAGGGCAGAGACATTTCCTTGGCACCCTGGATCCCAGTGGGCTGGCAGGGGGGCATTTCTGGGTCTTCTGCAGCCCCCTGCCTCCAGAAGGCTCACAGAGGCTGCCTAAGCTCTCCCCCCCCCCCTATTTCAAAGAGGCCAGGAGGCCAGGACAACTTACAGGCATGCCCCAGGAGAACATACAAGAGTGCAAAGGCTGCCCCAGCTCCCCCCTTGTTCTCTGATTTGAAAGTGGCCACCGTAACTTACTGACAGCAGGGAATGCTCTGAAGCTGGCTCCTCTTCCACCAAGCAAACTTCTGAAACCGGCAGAAAGTTGGAGATGGAGCTGATCCCTTATTAAGCCCTTCCTGGCTGAGGGCTGCCTCCTAACTGGGTCTAAACTAGCTCAGTGAGCCCTTCCTGGATGAGGACCAATCAGGTAATGGGTGCCTTGACAGTTTGGGTTTTATAAGGTTTACTGATGATACTCTAAAGGAAGCCATTCTGTTTTGGTGTTCTTTTTTCTCTATTTCTTCAAAATATTTGTTATTCAGAAAATGTCCCATCTTCCTTGAATCTAGCAGATCTATTGTAGTTATTTACACAGCTTGGATTGGCTTAGCAAGCCCTGGATACCTACTAACTCACATCTGGGAAATCTGTGCTGTGGTTGTGGTTGTTGTTTTAATCTTTACCAGCACCAACGCAGGACCTTATACACATTTTATATCTTACTTAGACTTGTTGTGCCCCAAAAGCACAACAATATTCTCTTGCGTCCTTTAGAAACAAAATAAAAAGTCAGGAATGCTGACAAGGTTGCCCCTTCCTGTAAGAAATACTCTTCCATTGTACATTTTGTTTCCTTTTTAAAAGATAGAGAGAATGATTTGGAACTCTGGCTCTACAGCACAGCTATGTATATATCCCCCCCTGAAAAATCAATGGGGAAAATTATCCACTAACAGCAAGACCATTCTCATCACCTCCAAACTTTGTGAGTGTTCTCAGTAGCATTCCCTCTAAGCTGTCTGCACGAGTGGGCTTTCATTAAGAATCTGGAGCCACACAGAGTCTTGCGCTGACCACTGACCACTTTGCAATTACAGTGGTTCAGTTCTGCTCACAATTTGAACTGCTCTGCTCCTTAGGGGGGAAGAATTAAATATTGGCCTTCAGGCAAAAGAGTCTCCACTGGGTGTATTACAGATCAGGTGGCCCACTCAGGCCTTCCCCTATGTTCTCCTCTTCCAATTACTGTCACCACTTGCCCATCCTTTTCTTCCCCTTAGGACAGCAGTGCCCATTCTTACCTTATTTTCCTCCTAGCCAACCATCAACAACCACCCAGAGGAACAGGATCTCAAGTTGGCATAAAGCATAGCACAAAAGGTTTAACTTTAATAGAGTCACACAATACAGCTTAGAACAATTTGAAAGACTGACCCCTAATTAAAAGACTAGATAAAAAGGAATATTGCAGTCTGCTGCCTGAACAATAGTATGGTTAATGCCTGGTGAGCCTCAGTGCAAAGGACATGTCACAGACTGATTATGCATGGGGCGGGAAGTCCAGGCTGGCGGCAGAAGGGCAGTGGGGCAAAAACCAAGGTCTTCTTGGCCAAAAGGAAGCAAGAACTGTTATTTCTGCTTACATGTCCCTTACTCTGGCCAAGAATCTGTTTAACATCTATGTTAGTGGAAATATGTACAGCAGACTGGACAGCCAGTCCTGCACCATGGCATCTGTTCCTTCCACTGCCCTGTCCATGAATCTGGATATTAATTTTCACCTTTTGATTTTGTATTCTTTATCTTTTTGTCCCTAAGTAGCATTGCCTATTTATTCTTATGAATTTCAATAAGCACTTTATCCGTTGCACCCTCTCGAAATAACAGTCTTCCAAATAATTTCTCCATGGCAAAATTGGACTTTGAGAGAGTGTCCATCTTCCAGTGTTTTAGCCACAAATTACATCTACCTACAATGTTTGCAGCTTATGCTCTAGCTGAAAACTGTACAGCATCTTGAAGAGCATCTGCTATAAATTGAGAGGCTCTTTTAATTTTTAGTAGCATTCTTTTCAGAGTCAATGGATCTGGTTCCGAATCCTGTAAAAAAAAATCAGTTCTCCAAACCACCGAAATTCCAGAAAAATTCAAAAGAACTGCATCTGCTGTAATTACTAGCGTGTTTGCCTCATGTGCCCTTTATAGAACAATCTTGTTTTTTCTATCTACATGATCTTTGAGCAAGTTGTCTCCTTCCTCTGAAAGTACTGTTCCTGAATGTAAAGCTGCTACGGGTGCATCTACCAGTGGCACTTTGAGATGTTCCATAGCTTAAGGTGACCAGGTTTAGACATTGGTAAAACAGGACACCATTGAAGGGGGGGGGGGGTTCTTGATTAAAAATTTGGTCTCTATGGAGCAATGAAAAGTTTCATAGAACGCATAGAACGC